>NC_065583.1:140356590-141069590 GCF_024542745.1 Macaca thibetana thibetana
GAAATGCAATAAGTAAGGCACATGGGACCATCTGGTTCCTGGAGTTTTAACTTCACTGCTGTAACTCTTACCTAACCTCCCTTAGTGAACCAATAACTGATGCTGTAATACCAACTATTTAAATTATTTGAGAACAGAGCATCTCAGGGGGCCAATATAACATATGCATGTAATTTTTCATCTATGAATCAACACTGGGGCTTTCTCTCTCCCTCCCCATTTTCTTTAAACTTAAGCCTTTTCCTCCAGCTGTCTCATTGCTTGTCAAGAACCTCATTCCCTCCAGGCTTGTATTATTCCCATTACACTTTCCAAGTTGAACACAAAAATTTCAGCATCCTGGAAAGGCATTCTCAAAAGTTATATTTTTTCCCACAGCAAAATATTTTTATTTGGCAAGCTTTCATTCATAAATATAAATCTTATTTAGTTTTTTAAAAAAGTTAAATTTTACTTCTAGGCTTAGAAACAATATACGAACAAGAAGCAGTTATTTCCTTGTGAAATACACCTCTGTTAATTGGAGGAACAGTCATTGCTGTCTAGGCTGTATCTGGAATAAATGGCCCCAAGCCAGGGAGGCCAATAGGTTTGCGGATCAAATCTGTAACTTACCTTGGCACAAAAACCACAAACTCTTCCATTGCCCTAGGCCACATTCCTAACTCCAATGAACTGGACTACAAATCTGGATGTTGGTTTTAAGACCAATTTGTCAAAGAGTGGGTAGTTTACCATAAACCCATGGCTTATGCAAGAGAAATAATTGAAAGGGTTTCCTGCTGCTTGTGGGTGAGTTAAAAACAACATCTTTATACAAATAGCACATTTTACATAAACTTTGAATCTACAAAGTTCTAGTGAATCTAAAGTGGTTCAACTTTAATGGAAAGCAAGTTAACAAACTGACACATAAATATCTTCCTCAAGGCTGACATATAGATAAAATGGACCACCTCTCACTGCTTGTCCCACCAAAATACCTTTCATGAAAAATGCTATGGCCCTGAAGTTCTCATATAGGGACAAAAATTAGACCTATTAATTTGAATATGAGAAAAAAGAAAATAAATTATATATTTGATTTACTTTTTTAAACACCTTATTCCTCATGATAGATTAGAATTTTGGTCCCAATTCTTTACCCATCTCTGCATCTACACCCTTGCCATGACCTTATCACAGGCAAAGTGTACTTCCCTCCCTAGTGGCTTTGTGCTTGGCCATGTGACTTACTTTAGCCAATGGCATGTAGTTGAGAGTGACAGTGGGCCAGTTCAAAGCATGGGCATAAAGAGGTCTCATTCATTGCCTTTACTTTCGTGTATTCGTGCCATTGCCTTGAAAAGGGCTTCTAATGGGTAGCCGCTGCCCCTTCAACCTGGCTATCATTGACCCCAGAGAAAAGCAGAACCACCCCAGCTGTTGCAGCTTGAGGCGAATCTCCCAGTGAAGCCCAGTCTTGTGAGAAATAAACAGTTATTTTGTATCACTAAGGTTTTGACGCAACCTCTCCACCACAAAGAGGTAAAATAGCGGAAGCAAGTGACCTGGGTTGTTTCTTAAACAAGACCTCAGCTACATTTTCTTTATATGATAGTGAACTACATATCCCGTGTAGCTACATTAACAGAGACATTGTACCTCTTTGTTTTCAGTGAACAATGAAATCAACCTTTGTTTATATTGATGATTAGCTCTTAGGTGACTACCATATCTATGTGTGGTACAGCGTTTGCAATTGGCAGGGAGGAATATTAAGATAGTTTATATATACTCTCTGCTTCCACGCGAATTGTGTTCAAATTAAGGAGTAGAACATAAAATCACCAATTTCAAAAACTAGACCAAGGAAGAATACACAGTCAGTCCTCCATATCTGTGGGCTCTGTGTCTGTGGATTCAACCAATCATGGATTGAAAATATTTGGAAAAAAATTACATCTATGATAAGATTGTACAAACTTTTTTCCCTTATAGTATAGCACCATTTATATCACATTTACATTGTATCAGGTGTTATAAGTAACCCAGAGATTATTTAAAGAGTACAGGAGTATGTACATAGGTATGTGCGAATACTATGTCATTTTATATCAGGTACTTGAACATCCTAAAAGTTTTGTACGTGTGGGAAGTCCTGGAACCAATCCCTGATGGGTAGAAAGGGAGGATTGTACTTGTGCCCAATGAGCAGTACATGTGAGTGCTTTACACATTGAGTCTTCTGGAGGAAGAAATCACCATGGGAACGTCATTAAAAGAGTTTTAGAAGAAGAAAGATTTGATTTGGGTTTTGAGGGGTGGGTAAATTAGGATTGGGCTAGTGCAGGAGAAATGTGTGGGTAAGAGCTCAGAGACGGAAATGGCATGTGATGAGGGTAATAGTCTTCAGATACTCCGTTCGTCTCCCCATAAAGGAATTTTGATAAATTATGTTTTCCTGTACATTTTTAGTGTGATATCTAATATTTTTCATCTTAAGATTAAGTAGATGCAAAGAATATAATTCCTAATAATGTTGTTATTATTTGTATTTTAACATATAATTATTTTACCACTTTAAAAATAAAATCAATAAATATAAATGCTGTAGTGATGCTGGGTCGTACAGCACTGATATTTTTCTAACAGTTGGAAATTTTTTAGTTATTTTTATTCCTTTTTATTTATGCTTTTTAAGTAGGCTTTACTTTTTAGAGCAGCTTTAGGTTCACAGCAAAAGTGAACAGAAGGCACACAGACTTCCTATATACTCTATGCCCCTGTTTATTCCTGAATTCATATTTCTATTCCATTTCCCCCACAGAATTTTAACCTAATGTAATATAGTTTATCTTTGAAAGTTTTCATTAATTACCTTGTCATACTTTTCTGTACCAAAAAGATACTAATTGAAATTTTAAAATATTAAATACTCTTTGACCATAGGGTCTAAGTATTAAAAATTCTTTATTAATAGTAAATTTAAAAAAAATCATTACTAAACATAAGTAAAATTTTATTGGAAAGCTATCTTAATGAAATGAATGAGTCTTCTTTTTAAATTAATATGTTGGTTCCTGTATCCATGAATGAATATTACTTCATTCATTCATGGTGCTAGGAAGAGACGGCGTTCAGTATCAGTTTGATTCCTACTTTTCAATTTTATAGTTGTAAGTGCTGAGAAGCTTTACTCACATAAATAAGTAGATAAGAGTAAAATAAATGTTCTTATAAAAATGTCACACAAATTTTAATCCCTTTTTCTGAGTTATATACCAAAAAGAGATCCCATAGTTAGGGGTCTTTCATCAAAAAAATTTTTTTTGCTCCATTATCTAAAAATTGATTAGGTAATCTTTCAATGTTGATAAAAAGAATTTGAGATCACAAAACTTCAAGGTGTCAGAGTCCAGTTGAGCACTAACATTTGGAGTTGTTTATTGTTTTCTTTTTTCCCTCTCTGTAGTAAATGTGAGATGGGTGAGGAGTATACTCTGCTCTTAGAAAGTAAGAAGTGATTGTTTAAAAAAGCAAGAAAGGAGAGTGGGCTTGACAACTTGGATGCAGCTGAATTGTCATGCTTATTAATTTTGTGAAAAACATGTACATACGGAAGTTGAGGATTTACTATTAGCTTAGCTAAATAATTAATAGTTGAGGAAACTATTACCTTAAGACTTACTTGTCTCCTCTTGGCAAGTTTTTGTGTACCCCGTGGTATGTATATCCTAGTTTGAAGGTTACTGGTTTATAGATCATCAAATTGGCCAGTTAGCTGGACCCATCTGGAAAGTTACAATAAAGTTGATCCACAGTCTAAGGCACAACTAAGGAATAAATGTTTCAAAAGCTTTGGACTTGGTGCTACTACTACAGGGACAGCCAGTCTAGTCTAGAATAAGCCAATTTTTTTTTTGCCAAGAAACATGAACATTTCTCATGGATGGAAAGTCATCATCTGGGAAATAAAAAAAAACATATGTTCTTTGGCAGTGCTTAGAGATGCCTGTTTTCACACGTGCATCTAGAACCACAGGCAGTTCCAATTTACCAGGTGAACTGAAGAGAAAGCTCCCTTCACAGAAGTGGTGTTATGCTTAGATCACAAAAAAATAATTCCTTGCATATTGTACATCACTTACAGTTGGCTGGATTTATGCCTTTTCAATGAATGCAAGATGGGCTGAGGGATTTCCCTAAACACTTCTGGAGAATCTCAGATGCCTTCAAATAAGAGGCTGAAACATTTGTGATACAACTCAGTTCTCCTGGCATAAGAACATAGGTGTGAGAGGCCTTCAAATGAAAACAGTATAAATTAATTACCATGAGTGTTTGTGACTTTCACATGTAGAAGAATCTAACTGTATGTGACTATTGATAGGACTTGTTGAGGTTGTCCAGATTGAATTGGGTAGATGTAGTTTATAAGCATGTTGCTATAATTAGGGAGTTTACTCCTATTACCTCTATTTCGCAAAGAATCTGCAGCTCCATATAAGAATACGGGAGGTTTATAGTAAGTAAACATGCAACATTAATGGTATGAAAGACTATTACAAATATAACAATAAATGTTGTTTTGAAACCTCTTCCTAAATACTAATTACTGATTTATACCACTCTCCTATATTCCTTAATTCAAATATTTGTGTGATAAGTAGCTCCTTAAGGAGTTTCATTTTTTAAGGTTAGTTTTGCTTTGAAGTTAAGGTGTTGAAGTTAAGACTTACGGATTTTGTAGTGATGTGAGGGAACTGCTGTGGGTGTTGGTTGGTGTTTTAACGAGGAGAGAGTAAGGTGGTATAATAGAAAAATATAGTTTTATGAGACTCAGAGAAACTTGTTTCAGCTCTACTAGAAACTAATCATTCAAACGGCCTTATTTATTTCACTCATTTCTTATCTGTAAAATGAATATAATACCTCCTCTAACAATCCCCCAGGATTATTAGGAAAATCTATGGAGATACAGTGTGGAAAAATACTTTGAAAAGTTTAAAGTATTATGCAAATGGAAGTTGTCATAGAACAATAGGTTTTATGAAGACTAAATTTAACATAGGTTGTTACTCATGGTAATGGGGAATTTAATAAAAAATGTTGATGGACTGATTCTATCAGGACCTACTGCATTTTCCATTTTTACCAGCCTTGCTCTTACCTCTCCCCATAGCTGGGGCCCTACCTTCTTACACAGCCTTGAAGACTCAGCTGTGGGATAGTCCCCAACCCCAACCCTGACTGTGTTAAAGCGTGCGATATTTAAGAATTCCTAGCTAACCCTGCTTCATTATGAAACTCCCTGGCAAATGCTATGCAACAAATTTTTATTTTCCCTGAACAAAGGAAACCAATAGATTATGAATGATTGTTTTTCAGCTAAATGGGCTAATATTTCTATATTCCTTTCCAATAAGACAAACTATAAATTTGCATTGAATGAGAATAAATAACATATGTTAAGCTGTTTTATTGAGATTAAAGAGAAAATTGTTTCTTGAATCTCAATTAAAGCAAAATAAAGTAGTAATGGGCTTTCACCATGGACTCACAATCTTTCCCTGAGGAGATAAATAAAAAGAATCAGGACTCATTTGAGCACACCATCATCTAGTTATGAGGTTTGGGAAAACTCCCATACCATTTACTGCCTACAATTTACTAAGAGGGCCTGCTGAGCTTAGGGGCCTAAGATCATCCATTTGATTCAAGATTTCCACCTTTAGGCTAAGGGCCAAAGGCACTGTAAGTAATTTTGAACGTTGCTTGAACAAGACTGTATAAAGTGTATGAAGGGCACATGAAATACTTTATCTGGTACCTGACTCTTGGTATCCTGGGATATTTTTCTTACCTAGACTTAAGAAGTAGAAGTTTCATTTGGCTTAGAAAGAGGAGACATGTCCTTCATTAGCTAAACTTGATAGAGGTCTTATCATAGGAACTGCCTAGTACCTTAGTGTAGGGTTTCTCAACCGCGGCACTGACGCTTAGGGTCAGGCTGTCCTGTGCTTAGCATCATCTGTGGCCTCCACCCACTATATAACAATAGCACTCCCCGTTCTCGCACCCTCCAAGATGTCACAGCTACAGTGGTCTCCAGATATTGTCAAATGTCTGCTGGGGAAAAAATTACCACTGATTGAGAACCACTGCATTACCCTTCTACCAGTCTTGCTCTGACCATCACCCCTATCTTTTTTCATCTTCCCATCTCCATACCCAGAACTGGAGTCCTGTCCCTGAAAAGAAATTCAGTCTTACCTGATGCCAATTGACAATATTTTAGAAAGCACTTGATAGATATTCATTAATTAATAATTAGCCTATTTATCCACCTACCAAGTATTTACTGAGCACCTACTATGACTCAGGCACTGGAATTATGAGGAGACACATTACATTATAGGTGAGGAAATAAAGTCATATACCATCTCTTTCAATATACTACTGGGTAGAATAATGACCGTGTCTTTGTTGAGGACAATTTTCCAACAAATCCACTTTTACCAAAAACAGCAACAAATCCACATTTATCAAAAACAGCTCAGATAAGTAGATTGCAAAAATTTTCTCCCATTCTATAGGTTGCCTGTTCACTCTGATGGTACCAAACACTGCATGTTCTCACTCATAAGTGGGAACTGAACAATGAGATCACTTGGACTCGGGAAGGGGAACATCACACACCGGGGCCTATCATGGGGAGGGGGGAGGGGGGAGGGGGGTGGGATTGCATTGGGAGTTATACCTGATGTAAATGACGAGTTGATGGGTGCTGACGAGTTGATGGGTGCAGCACACCAACATGGCACAAGTATACATATGTAACAAACCTGCACGTTATGCACATGTACCCTAGAACTTAAAGTATTAAAAAAAAACAAAAACAAAAACAAAAAACCGCTCAGAATGACTAAGAGAGGCCGTGTAGTAGATATTCCTAGGATGCCCTCTGACTATATATGGAACAGAACAGAACAGAACTGAATTTCTCTATTCTGTATAGTCCTGAGTTCTAAACTCCAAGACATCCCATCTGAGATCACAGCCACCTGTCCGGAGGCCCTAGGTTTTGTATGGAAAATGAGTGAAATGTCAGTTCTCTATGATGAGAACCAGAACCTCAACATAATCATCCTCTGGCATCAAAACTGCTTCCTCTGATCACATTCCTCCTGGGTCAGCTCCAGAATGCTGGAAACTCCCAAGATCCAGGAGAAGTTCCAATGGAAGACAGCCTTCCTAGCAATGCAAATGTTTGAATTGAATTGCTCGATCTCCTACTGGAAATTCATTCCAAATGTTAACATGTCATGTCAATGTTGCTGTGGTCTCCCAGAGGTTCCTAAATGAGAGATTTCATCTCTTGCTCGACTGAGAGACAATCATCTAAAATCTTGATCATCTAGTCCAGTCTACAGACCCCTACCGAGGCCAGGCAATTTGTCCAAATTATCCTGAGATGCTTATTTAGCACTTCCTTTAAGCTCAAAGGTAGTTCAAAAATAATTCAGACCCATCAGCTGTATCACCTGCGTCCCTCACACAAATGCTTCTACCAGTCTGTCACAGTGAGAGAGATGGAGATCATTTTCACTCATCTTCATCTGAAAAAGTACAAATAAAATACAGACCCGTAGCCTGCTGTTCGTGCCAGCTCAGACTCTTCTACCACTCTGTCTCTGCAGGGGGGACGGGGATCACCTTCACAATCATCCTCATCTGAAAAGTCTCCACAGTCATTGTCACCATTACACAGGAGTCGCCTCTTTATGCATCTGCCTGCCATCAAAATCAGGAAAGACTCAATGTGTCAAATGCCAAATTTTTTCTTTCTTTCTGAAGTTATCATATGCACTTTAACCCTGGAGGTGAGGTATCAGAAAAACACATTTGAGTTCTTCATACAGAATATATAGATGGTTGTTTTGGGGGCCTTTCACGCTTGGAAATCCAGGTGTCTAGAAGCATATGCTTTTTTTTTTTTTTCTTTTCATTCAGGAAGGCACACAGAAACCCACAATGAGCAACTGGAGCACAAAGATTACCTGTACCGCATTGAAAGTCATTTCCGCAGTCATCCTCAGCATCCTCACAGGGCTCTGTGGGCACACACTGTCGTCTGTCTCCCACAGCATCGGTGCAACTTTTCCCATTAAATTGTCCGAAGACCTCAATGCTTCTTGAACGAAACTGCACAATATCAGTTAGAATAATTAGAATTTCTAATGCCAAAAAAAGTGTATGGTCTAAAGGTGCATCCATACAACTATATCCCTCCAATGAGTCAATGGTTTTAAGATAGAAGCAGTGGAAGAAGTCACTGATATCATTTAGGGTAACACTCTGCATTCTAGGTTTGGCAGCCTCTTATACCGTTGAGTCCTCTGGACACTCATTTAGTATTCTGTACAACATAAAGATTTCCTGGAAGAGTTAGCAACATACATTTGAATGTTTATCCCTCTTTCTGGGTTTGGTACTCAGTTGTGGGGCTCCCTGCCTCATAGTCATTTTTCTGGAGAGGCTAGCAATACAGTTTCCATTTGGGGAGGTCAGTGGGGAAGGGAGATGAACACTTACCATTTGTCTGAGGCAAGGATCGCATTGTGACCATTCACTCCAGGGGCTCATTCTGCAGTCTATGTGCGATGCGGAACCACGGCTTTCTGTTGGCTGTGGGTCATAACTAAGATAATAGAACATGCCAGTTTATAATGACCATTGTGTATGTTTGTTTCCTAGAAGTCTTCACAAACACAGTTCATTTTGTACTTTATCCCTTCTCAAATTACACCATTTATCTTTTTACTGTATATTTCATTTCACCCTTAATTGCATGCTGTTTTGTATTTTCAACTCATCTTTTTGTTTAATTTTTGTCTGTATTGTAAGTTAACTTTTAACTTCCTAGCAATGCAAATATTTAAAACAACAAAATAACGACAAAGATGAAAATTAGCCAAGCATCTTTCCAGGTGTTTTACATAGATTAATCTTATATTTCCAACTAGATTATGAACTTAATGAAGCTAGAAATCTGATTTTATTTTTTTGTGTGTGTGTCTTCCTTGCCATCCACCATACGCCACCCCTCACCAAGAGACTGGTGAGGCTAAGTTACCTCATTCTCTTGCAAATTTAAGTCAGCCAGCCCAGGCCCAGCCATTCCTGTAGCAGGCACTTCATAAATCAGGCGTCCCCTCTCTGGTATTCTGTATGCCCTAAACTGGATGCTTTGCCACTTCACACTTCACTTCAGGAATTATTCCTGATCTTTCTGAGTTTTAACATATATTTTGGCACTTAGGCCTCCCTTTCCACCCCCAGGCCCACTGCTCAGCAGTGCTTTTCTGGCTTTGAACTTTCCTTTCTCTGTTGGTTCACCATTTGAGTCTCTTCTGGTTGAAATATTACCCGGGATAATTACAAAAAAAGAAAACACAACAGAACCAGAAACCACCAAACAAGAATCCTACAAATTCCCTACTTCTACTTGCCTGACCTGACACTGATCCTTCCTATAGCTAAGCCTCTTAAACCACAGAAAAGGCTAGGCGAGGCCAATCTCTCCTCAAATGCTCTAGATCCCAGCTCCCGTTGGAGACTCAGATCCATTGAATATCTTGTTCCTTTTAAACTCTCCGTCTCTACTTTCTCCTTTCCATTTGTAGTATAAACTGTTCAAGTTTGTGACATTAAACATAAAAAGCCAATGAATGAACAAATCATGCACCCTCCTTGATTTCACATTTTCTTCCAGCCACTCCCATCTCCCTCCTGCCCTTCACAATAACACTTCTTAGAATAATTGCTTGAAACACATTTATGTTTTTTTGTCATCGGAAGAACAAGTCTTATCTCCTCCTTCAATCTCTACATGCCCTTTTAGTTACTCCTAAATTCTATATTCTTTTTAGCCATATTTCTTGAGAAAGTAGTTAGCACCCTCATCTCTTGTTTCTTACATCCCAAACACTTCTCAACCATCCTGCCCTGTGAACACTGCTCTTGCACAAGTCCGTGATGACTACCATGTGCCTCACTGTTCCTTTCAGTTCTTATCTTACTGACTGCTTCATGACATTCAATGTATTGACCACTGTTGCTCTTCAAGACACTCTCTTCTCTTGGATTATAGGCTCTTTTTTCATTTCTTTTTTTCTTCTCTGCCTAGTACTCCTACTTTTCTATGCAGGCCCCCTTCTTCTGGTAGTCCTTGAAATACTTATTTTCCCTCAAGGTCCTGTCCTTGGATGTCTCTCTCTCTCTCTTTTATTTTTCTCTATATTTTCCCCAGAACTTTGGTTTTCATGTTTATGCTAACGACACTGTATTAGTCTATTCTCACATGGCTATAAAGAACTACCTGAGACGAGGTAACTTACAAAGAAAAGAGGTTGAATTGACTCACAGTCCCACAGGCTGTACAGGAGGCATGACTGGGAAGGTCTCAGAAACTTACAATAATGGCAGAAGGGTGAAGGGTAAGCAAGCACAGCTTCACATAACATCAGGAGAGAGAGAGCAAAGGGGGAAATACTACACAGTTTTTAACAACCAGGTCTCATGAGACCTCCATCGTGAGAACAGCAAAAGGGAGGTCCAGCCCCATGATTCAATCACTTTCCACCAGGCTCCTCCTTGAACATGTGGGAATCACAATTCAACATGAGAGATGGGGGCACAGTGCCAAACTGTATCATTGCACCCTGGTCCCACCAAAATCTCATGTTCTTCTCACATTTCAAAACACAATGATGCCTTCCCAACAGTCCCTTAAAGTCTTAACTTATTCCAGCATTGACTCAAAAGTCCAAGTTGAAAGTTTCATCTGAGACAAGGCAAGTCCCTTCTGCCTATAAGCCTGTAAAATCAAAATCAAATTAGTTACTTCCAAGGTACAATGGGGGTACAGGCATAGGGTAAATGGTCCCTTTCCAAAAAAGAGAAATCAGCCAACAGATAGGGGCTACAGGCACCATGCAAGTCCACAACCCAGTTGGACAGACATTAAATCTTAAAGCTCCAGAATGATCTCTTTTGACTCCATTTCTCATGTTCAGGGAATGTGGATGCAAGGAGCAGCTCTGCTTCTGTGCCGCTGCAGAGTAACACCTGCAGCTGCTTTCATGGGCTGACATTGAGTGCCTGCAACTTTTCCAGGTACACAGGACAAGTTGCTGGTGAATCTACCAATCTGGGGTCTGGAGGATGGTGGCCCTCTTCTCACAGTTCTACTAGGCATTGCCCCAGTGGGGACTCTGTGCAGGGGCTCAAATCTGACACTTTTCCTTCACATTGCCCAAGTAGAGGTTCTCCACAAGGGCCCTGTCCCTATAGCAAATTTCTGCCTGGACATCCAGGCGTTTCTATACATCCTCTGAAATCTAGGTGGAGGTTCCCAAACCTGAACTCTTCCCTTCTGTGTACTTGCAGGTTCAACACCATGTGGAAGCCACCAAGGCTTGGGTTTGTACTCTTTGAAGCAATGGCCTTAGCTGTACCTTGGCCCCTTTTAGGCACAGCTAGAGTTGGAGCAGCTGTGATGCAGGGTACCATGTCCCAAGGTTGCACAGAGCAGTGGGGCCCTGGGCCTACTCCATGAAATCATTTTCACCTCCTAGATATCCAAGCCTGTGATAGAAGGGGCTACCACAAAGGTCTCTGAAATGCCCTGAAGGCATTTTCCCCTTTGTCTTGGCTATTAACATTTGGCTCCTCTTTAGTTTTGCAAATATCTGCAGTTGACTGGAATTTCTCCCCAGAAAATGAGTTTCTCTTTTCCACCTCATGGTCAGGCTACAAATTTCCCAAACTTTTACACTCTCCTTCCTATTTAAATATAAGTTCTCTTTGCTTATGCAAATGAGCATAGGATTTTAGAAGCAGCCAGGCCATATCCTGAACACTTTGCTGCTTAGAAATTTCTTCTACCAGATACCCTAAATCATCTCTCTCAAGTTCAAAGTTCCACAGATCCCTATAGCAGGGGCACAATGCCACCAATCTCTTTGATAAAACATAGCAAGAGGACCTTTGCTCTAGTTCCCAATAAGTTCCTCATCTCCATCTGAGACCACCTCAGCCTGGATTTCATTGTAAATATCACTATCAGCATTTTGGCCAAATTCATTCAACAAATCTCTAGGAAGTTCCAAATTTTCTCTCATCTTCCCTTCCTGTCTTCTTCCAAGCCCTCCAAACTCTTCCAACCTCTGCCTGTTACCCAGTTCCAAAGTCACTTCCACATTTTCAAGTATCTTTAAAGCAATGTCCTACTCTTGTTACCAATTTTCTGTATTAGTCTGTTCTCACATGGCTATAAAGAACTACCTGAGACTGGGTAACTTCTAAAGAAGAAAGGTTGAATTGACACAGAGTTCCACAGGCTGTATAGGAGGCATGGCCGGGGAGGCCTCAATCATGGGGGAAGGGTGAAGGGGAAGCAAGCACATCTTCACATAGCACAAGAGATAGAGAGTGAAGGGAGAAGTACTACATACTTCTAAACAACCAGATCTCATGAGAACTCCATCACAAGAACAGTAAGGGGGAAGTCCACTCCCATAATTAAATCACCTTTCACTATATCTGTCCTTCAACACATGGGAATTACAATTTGACATGAGATTTGGGTAGGGACACAGAGCCAAACCATATCAGACACCCAGAGATAAGTCAGCAGCCCAGACATCTTTCTTGAATTTTACACTTTTGAATACAACTTCCAATTGGACCATGCACTCAAAGGTCTTCATGGCTTATTGAACTCAATGCATTCCCAAATAAGTGCATTAATTTTTCTCCCCTCTCAAATATGCTTCTCCCTTGTATTTATTGTCTTGGTAAATGGCACTTCCATTTACACAGTCATTCTAATTAGAGACCTGGTGCTACTTGTCTCATCCTGCACTTCAGTCCTCATCTATGCCATCAACAAAAATTTGTTGTTTACAGTCTTGTAAATGACTCTCAAATCCATCCATTCTCTTCATCTCTTTCAGATGTTTTTTCTTGTCTACACCAACCTTATATATCTCCTAGATGACTACAAAAATTACTAATTCAGTTTCCACAAGGCATCCAGAGGGGTCTTTTAAAAATGCAAATTTGATCTTACCATTCAGTTACCAGAAACCTTTAGTAGCTTCCCACCACTCTTGTGATGAAGTCTAAGTTTTTTTAAACATAATGCAATAGGCAGAAAAACAACTCTCAAAGATATCCCTGTTCCAATTCCTGGTACCTGTGAATATGTTGCCTTACGCGGCACAGGGGGCTTTGCAAATGTGATTATGGGGAGATCATCCTGTATTATTTGGTTGGACCCACTCTGATTACATGGGCTCGTTAAAGGAGAAGAGTGGGTGAGAGAGATGTGAAGACAAAAAAGGCAGGAGAAATTCAAAGCATGAAAAGGGATTCCACCTGCTGTTGCTGGCTCTGAAGATGGAAGAAGAGGGCAATGAGCCAAGAAGCACAGGCAGCTGTAGAATCTGGGAATAGCAAGGACATGATTTTTCTTTAGAGCCTCCAGAAAGGAATCCAGCCCTGCTGGCACCTTGATTTTAGCCCAGTGAAACTTAATGCAATTTTCTGACTTCTAGAACTGTTAGATAATAAATTTGTGTTTTAAGCCACTACGTTTGTGGTAATTTGTTACAGCTGTGATAGGAAACAAACACACATTCCCTAGAGAGCTCTACATGGTCTATCCCCTTCCTAATTCTCCAACTTTACTTTTCTCCACTTAAGCTCCAGCTACACTGAACATTAAAATTTCAAGACAAGCCACTTTTTCTCATGTCTTCAGGCTTTTAACCATGCTATTCGTTATTTACTACATTGATCTCATCTTGGACATACATTATTTTTTTTTTCTGAGAATCTGCCTTAACCTCCTGGTGTAATTTAGTTTTCTATGTACATATTCTTACAGCGTCTTGTTCTCATATTTCACTGAATTAATTATTCACTCATCATTTATCTATTCATTCATCAAATATGTATTAATTTCCTATTATTGGCTCAGCATGGGAGTTACAATGGTGTTCAAAACAAAACAAAACCAAAAACATGATCCCCAAAGTAGAAGTTTACATTTTAGTTAAAAATACCAGTGAGCTTGGGGACTTTGCTGTTTTGTTCAGCTTGAATATCAAATACCTGGAACTTAAAAGGTACTCAGGAAAGGCTTTTTAAAAGGAATAATTGAATAATTGAAAGAGGGGGAAGGAAGTCCTTAGTCATGGGGTTTTGGCCAAATCTAGGCCTGTATCTCTCTAGGGTGTGAGCTCCTGGGGAATCATCCACATGGTTTTTGAGCAAGGATTGCAAGCAGGCTTCCTGGCTGGAGGTGGCATTTTTGTAAGCCTGGCCCTTGCCTACACCTTCCAGAATATCAGGAGGTGTGATGAGCTTCTATCTTCTAAAACTGTAGGCTAAAAATATATTACATAGGATGCCAAAACTTCTAGAAGAAACTGCTTTCTTGGAAGTCTGAGTACTAGTGCATATCTGAAACCACATGGTTAAGAAATTCTCTGCTAGAATGTTTCCATAAAACTACAGCCTTATCTGGAACTGACAGGCCTCGTCAAGAAGCAATACATTAAGGTGTAGGACATACCCCTTAATGCCCTATAGCAGTGGGTCTCCATACCAAGTACATATCATAATCCTTAGATATTAAAAATAGGAATTGTAAAATTGTGATCCCCACTCTATACTGATTAAATCAAGCTCTCTGAGGATGGTATCTAGGTATCAATGTTTTTAAAAAGTTACCCAGGTGATTCTCATGTTCAAACAATGTTGAGAAACACTGCTTGGCAACATCTGGTGGAAATACATGATATCTGAAGGGTGGACCTCAATTAGGTATAGGGGTACTCATTATGTCATTACCCAAGATTGAAACCACCATGGACCTAAAATTGTCACTGAGCTGGTATCCTTTCTGAGTACCTACTATGTTCCAGGTATTTGATATTCAAGCTGAACAAAACAGAAATGTCCCCAAGCTCACTGGTATTTTTAGCTAGAATGTAAACTCTAGTTAGTTTGAGGATCATGGTTTTTGTTTTGTTTTGTTGTTTGGAACACCATTGTAACCCCCGTGCATAGCCAACAATAGTAAATTAATAAACAATTGATGAACGAATAGATGAGTGAATAAGTGAGTAAATACTTAATTAAATGAAATACGAGAACAAGATGCTATAAGAATATGTACATAGAAAACTAAATTACCCTAGGAGGTAAAGGAACCTCATTGGAACATCATTGGTTTCAGGAGTTCCTCTAGGCTCTATTAACATTTCTATGAATCTTTTTAATGTGTGTTTTCTCCGGTATTAGTGTTGTTGCCTTAAACTGGATTATCTGTTTTCATCTATCATTTTTGTGTTTGTCGTTTACTTAGATGAATATGTTAACATTTTGTTTCAACATTTCCCCAAGATAGATTACTTCCTTGGTTCCAGAAATTCCATCTTTCTCACCTGCCACCAGACAAGCCTCAATGAATGCTGGTCCAGAGGATACTGTACAGACTGGAGAACCATGCATGGAAGGTAAAACTCACTGCAAATACTCCAGAGTGAGTTACAGTCCATTATTGGATAAATCTAGAACCCAACCAGGGCGGTTCATCTTCCCCACACATAAGTGACTAGACCCTGCTCCAATGATACTGGCATTGCCTCTAGACAGTTCTCTAACATCATTGGCAATAATAATAGGCCCACGTTGATTATATGTGCATTTATTTACTTCCTTCTTAGCTTCTAACCCAAGGACTCCTTTTTTTTTTATTATTAAAAGTGTGACTCACACTTGGGGCTTAGTACAAAGCACCAGATCTTTGCCTTTGATCTTTTATTGATCTCGCAGACTGTGATTTGAATTCATTCCCTGAATGATTCATTTATCTCCATAGGAAGGTTCTTACATATCAATCTCTTGCCCTGGGAGTAGGACTTACATTCTCTGGATGTTAAGCTCAGTGTATGAGTTTTCTATGGCCTCCATAACGAAGTACCACAGACTGGGTGCCTTAAACAACAGAAATTTATTTTCTTGCAATTCTAGAGGCTAGAAGTCTGAAACCAAGATATGGTTGTGTTGACTCCAACTGAGGTCCCAGTCCTTGGCTTGTATATGGCCATCTTCTTCCTGTGTCTTCACACGGCCTTGCCTCGTGTCTGTGTTCAAATTTCCTCTTCTTATAAGGACACCAGTCATATTGGATTAAGGCCCACACTAACGACCTCATTTTAACTTAATTACCTTTTTAAAGGCCTTAACTGCAAATATAGTCACATTAACAGGTATTGGGGATTAGAACTTCAACGTATGAGATGGTGGGGGTGGAGGGGGGGAGATACAATTCATTCAGCCCATAACACTCATAAATGATTTTGATTAAGTAAAACCTTATATTTGTCTATTCATTTTACTAGACAATTTTCAAAGCTCATTTTCTCCTTAAACATTTACCTTTTCTTGGTAAAGTTTGTAAGCATTACTAGTTCTTTTTTATAGATGGGAAACTAAAAATGAAGAATTATACTACTTATCCAAAGTTGAACAGTTAGTAGAAAACTAGGTCTAGACTGACAACTCTTAGCTCTTAGTTCAGTGCAATGTTTCCCTGTTTCCTGTGCTGGCTTTTTTCCCCAACCTAAATCCTCTTTGAAATAAGCTGAGTAGTCATAGCATATTTACTAACTTCTGCATCTAATAGCCTCATGACTTTTAGACATCTTGAGATACAGCAAGTTAACAAGAATGTAAGTATTTTTAAACATATAGCGGTCCCAGGCAAAGCACGTCAGTTGGACAACCTGACTCTTGCCTGGACCTATTTTAAGCTTACACCTAAATGACGTCAAATTAGGCAAAAATAAATTGAAAGTTGTTTTATCACCCGGTTGTTTTGCCTTCACTGTCCCAGGTACCTGGCTCACTGGAAGCACAGTAAAGGCAGAACTCATGGGAATTGTTCGGGAAGAATGACAAGTCCTACAAAAAGAATATATTATTGAAAGAATATGCTGCACAAATATCAAGAAAGAACATAGGTGATCTTGACTAGCTTCTTCTGTCTTTCATCCTCTGAGTCCAACACCCCCTCCTCAGCCCACTTAACTCACTCAGCAGATCATCTTTTGTAGTTCAAGGACTGCATATGTACAACACTTACCACCTGCCTATCACCCTGCTGTGCTATTAGGCTGAGTGGAGAAGTATTTGTAAAGCACTTTCTGGATTCTTAGATGAAATGTGTTTATCAAATAAAACATACCTCCAAGTGTTTCAATCTCAGTTTGAAAGTCACTTCCTAGATCAAAGTGATGTACATCAACGTGGTAGGAGATCTACCTCTGGGCCAGAAATGCATTAAACGAAGGGTCATTGATATACACCTGGTCCTATTATCCTGCCACGAAGAAGAGTTTCCAGTTTTAGAAAAAGAAAGCCTCAGTAGCACCTCGAGTTCCAGGATACTTTGTGGTAGGCCCAGGCAGGAAAGCACTTACTTTATGAAGGAATCTTTTTGTCAATAAATACGATAATGTGGCTCCTCTGAGTGGAGAAATACAAGCTAATTAGGACTACATTTTTAACCAATGGACCTGACACAGTTTCTTTAGTTCATGCAACTCGTCAAGATGAAAAGATAATATAACAGCAGTGTCCAACACTAAGTTTTTTAAGAACCTTCCTTGATTTCTCAACTCTTATTTCAGAGCTTCTCTCATGTGCTTTAAATGAGCCGAGGGTCACCAACATTTACTGAGGACCTGGTACATGTCAGAAATCGTTCTAGTGGCTAAGGCTGCAAGACAATGTCCTTGCCATCATGGGGCCTACACTCTGGTGGGTGAGATATAATAAGCAAGCAAGTATGCCAGAAAATGCAACATGCAATATTTCTTAAGACATGTGAGTTATGAAGGAAAACAAAGCAGGCTGGGTAAGAGGATAGAGAGTGCCCTAGGACAGGAGTTGGGAGGGAGAGCAATGAAAGAATCCTCTCAGAGGTGGTGTAGTGCTTTTAAAATATGTCCAGCAATGCTTTGACACTCTTCCCATCAAAAGTAGGGTTTATGTGTGCTTCTATTGAAGTTGGCTGGGCCTTTGTGACAACCTTGATGAGTAGAAGGCAGAGGAAGTAACACTGTATGAATTTTAAGGCTGGGTTACAAAAGGCCATGCTAATTCTGCTGGTTTATCTGAAGATATCTGCTCTGAAAGTCTTTTACCACTGTGTAGGAAGCCACCTACAAGCAGGGGGGTGGAGAGAGAGAGATTCCCAAGGACACCCAGTTGTTCAGCTGCCCAGCTGACTGAGTCTTCCCAGCCCAGGTGACAGACATGTGAGTGAATAAGCCATCAAGATGACCCCAGCCCCAGCCACCATCTGACTACACCTATGTGGGAGATCCATGAGAAACACTCAATTGAGCCCAGGCAACCCCTGGATTTATGAGCAAAGGAAATAATTGCTATTCTTTTAAGATACTATTTTGGAATGGGTTGTTACACAGAAAAAAAAAAAGGGGGGGGGTAGAAGGTGATAGTCCATTAAAGTCCGAATGAATTTAGAGAGGAAGCTCTGTGAGGGTCTGGATAAAGTTTTCCAAGCTAAGGGAAAAATAAGTGCAAGGCACTGACGTGGCATGTTGGAGGCACAGCAAGCATGGTGTTAGAGTAGAGTGAGCAAAAAAAGAGAGTGCAAATGCCCCTGGGGAACAGGGAAGGGTGCAGCTCTACCTTGCAGGCCATGGACAGGCGTTTGGATTTGAGTCTGAGCTTGCTGGGAATACTTAGAGGAGTTGGAGAGCAGAAGTAACACAGAGGTTTGTGTTTTCCAGTGATTTCCGTGGTTGCTAGATGGAGAATTGACTACTGGGGAGTGGACAAAAATGGAGGCAGGCAAGAAATAATAGTGATTTGGGCTGGAGTGAGTGGTGCCCATGGAGATAGTAAAAAGCAATCAGGTTTGGGATATGTTTAAATATAGTACCAACAGGACTCACTGTTAAGTTGCAAGTGGGAATGACACACATAGAGGTGTCAGGTATGAGTCCCAGGTTTTAATCTGAGTAACTTGATAAATGGTAGTGCAGGGTGGGTAGAGACGAGTAGAGAAATCAATAGGTATTTTCCAGACATGTTATGTTTGGGATGCCTATTAGATTTTTCAAGAAGAGATGTTGACTATGCAATTGGTCACTGGGCTCAGGGAAGCAATTGCACTTGAGATACAGCTGTGGGAGTTGTCAGAGTCTAAGTGGTATTTCACCATAGGTATAGATGTGGGGATGTCAGCATATAAGTGGTGTTTTACCATAGATATAGATGTGATGTTGTCAGAATATAAGAGGGTATTTCATACTATGAGGCTTGAAGCAAGGGAGTGGGTCTAGAGTAATGTGGAGAAATGCGTCAACATTTTTTTTAAGTTACAACATGTTTGTATGCCATTGAGAATGATTCAGTAAAAGGGAGGTATTGATGCTGCAGGAGAAAAGTGGAAGAATTATAGGAACGAAGTCCTTGATTAGGCTAGAGCAGAGGAAGCCAGTATGCAAGTGGACTGGAGAAGCTTCACAGGAGCATCACAGACCTCACTTGGCTGAGGTGCAACAAGGGAACTTGACTGAGTTGCAATTGCCATTTCCTTGTTAGCATTCCTCATTAGATTGTAAGCCCAGAGAGGGCAGGGATCCTTCGTAATGTGTTCAACATTATACTACAGTTCCTGACGCAACGTCTGGCTCATCTGACAAAATTGATAACTGTTTGCTGTGTTAAATGGACAAGTAAACAAATTATCCTATTTGGGCAAATGTAGTTCATAAATAAACATCTGTTCACTTGCATGGAATATAAAAATGAAAAACTTAGGAGAATATAACCAAAGTAGGAGGAAAAAGTGACATTTTAAATATCTTCAGTTTGTTAGATATCCAAAACTTTTCTATTAATGAATGTTTGGATATTTTCTAGATTGTTTTTTTTTTTTGTTTTTTTTTTTTTGTTTTTTTGTTTTTTTTGAGATGGAGTCTCATGCTGTTGCCCAGGCTGGAGTGCAGTGGCGCGATCTCGGCTCACTGCAAGCTCCGCCTCCCGGGTTCCCGCCATTCTCCTGCCTCAGCCTCCTGAGTAGCTGGGACTACAGGCGCCCGCCACCGCGCCCGGCTAATTTTTTGTATTTTTAGTAGAGACGGGGTTTCACTGTGGTCTCGATCTCCTGACCTTGTGATCCGCCCGCCTCGGCCTCCCAAAGTGCTGGGATTACAGGCTTGAGTCACCGCGCCCGGCCTTTTCTAGATTGTTGAGATAAATTGAATTAAAATAAATTAAATAATAATTGCTAACATTTGTGAGCACTTATATGTGTCAGGAATTCTTCCCTTAAGCCTTTATATTATCATTTCACTTAATTCTTATATCATACCTTAAATATCTACTACTATTATTATTATTACACTTTAAAGATGAGGACCTGAGCCACAGAGATGGTAAGGAATTGCCCTCAGATTAGACAGCAGCTACTTGGTGGCAGAATAGGAATTGAAACCCAGACAACTTCTCTCCAGAGCCCAGGTAACTAGTCACTTTCAGGCCTTCTAATCCCCAGTCTACTACGCCTTTGCTATTTAAAAAGTGAAGAATAAATTAAATATGAAAATAACTCCACTAAAACATACCACGTAAAGTCAAAGGATGAATGACAAACAGGGAAAAATATTTGTAATTCATATCAGAGACAAGACTAATTTATGAATTGATCATAGAAATATGTAAGAGAAAGACAGGAGACTCAATGGAACAATGGACAAAGGAAATGAATAGTTCACAAAGAAAAACATACATATGGCCTTTAAGTGTATGAAAAAATGTGCAATCTGACTCAATAAGAGAAAGGCAAATTAAAACCGTGCCGAAATAACTTTTTTTTTTTAAAACCTATGAGGTTGACAAATATCAAAAGGTTGGCCTACAGTTGCTGTGGGAAGGCCGTGAGAAACAAGTACTCTCTTACCCTGCTGGTGAAAATGCAAAATAATACAAATAGAGCAATTTTAGCACTGTCACAAAGTGATTAGCTTTTGACTCAGATCACTCTGGGAATTAATCCTCAGGTACACCTAACCACTTACAGAATGATACATAAACAAGGATATTCATTGCAGCATTATTTCTAGTTCAAAAGATTGGAAACACCCAAATGTTCATCAGTAAGAATTAATCAGCTATGAGAATGAGGAGGCTCCCTCATACTGACTCAGAAAGTTATCCAGGATATGCCATTAAAAAAAAAAAAAAAAGGGAAAGTAAAAGATAGTATATATAATATGATTATCATTTGTGAAAGACTGGGAGAGAATAAGATTACATATGAGTCTATGGTTTAAATCTACAAAAGAACTACTGGAAGGATACTCAGAAACTCATATATGTGACAACCTGTAGAGGTAGGATCAGGTGGGAGTGAAGAAGTGTTTTTAAAACACTTTATACATACTTTAATATACTTTACATATAATAACACAAACCTCACAGAAAGTCATGACTGGGGAAAGTAAGATTTTCAATGTGTACTGTGTTTTATTTTTGATCTTTGAACCATGTGCATATTTTGTTATTTACCAATTAGAGAGAAAAAGTACTGATAGGTACACTCACAGAGCACTTCCTGTTTACCTGGCGCTGTGTAAGCATGTTGTTTTTGTTATCTCAGGTATTCCTCACAGCGGGACACATTATCTTTCCCACTTAGCAGGTGAGGGACAGGTTTAGAGAAGTTAAAGAATTTACTTAAGGCGCAGAGCCGGTAAATTGTGGTGCCTGGGATCAAACCCAGGCTGCCTGGCTCCAGAAGCAGTGCTCTGAGCTACTAATCTATGCTCAGGGTGGTTTTTAACATTGATGGTCTACCTTGAGAAACATAAGAGATGATATCCCCCTCATGGCCAGTTCTCATGGGCACATTAATCTTCGTTTAAAAAAAAAAAGAAGAAGAAGAAAAAAGAAAAGAAAAAAACAGTAGTTAGAAATCCCTGACAGGTCTCCAGTAATAATAGGTCACTGTAGCTATGGCTAAGATGTCCTCAGCCATGGGAGAGCCCTGAAGGCTAGCTGTAATTCCAACCCTTCCTTCCTAAACAAGAAAGATATCAAAGTGAAAGCACAGCAAGGTTTTTTTTTTTAAATACCTGACATTTATTAAGTTCTTACCATGCGCCAGGCACAGATGTCCTAAGTACATTACATGTATATCTATTTAATGTTCACAACAAAAACCTTATTAGATAGATGTTATCATTACCACTGTGATGAGTTGAATTGTGCCTGCCCGCCATCCCTGAAAGGTATGTTGAAGTTCTAAGCCCCAGATAATTATTTGGTCTTAAGTATCAAATAAGATTGGGACCTTATTTGGAAATAGGGTCTTTACAGAGGTAATGAAGTTAAAATGCCATCGTTAGGGTGGGCCCTAATCCAATCTGACTGGTGTCCTTTTAAAAAGGGGACATTTTTATAAAGACACATACAATGGGAAGACGATGTGAAGATGGCCTTGTGATGATAGAGACAGAGACTGAAATGAGAGACCTGAAACCAAAAAACAAAATACAAGGGAGTGCTGGCCACCACCAGAAACTAGAAGGGACCCTTCCCAGAGTATCTGAGGGAGCATGGCCCTGCCAACACCTTGATTTCAGACTTCTAGCCTCCAGAACTGTGAGACAATACATTTCTTTTGTTTGAAGCCATCCAGCTTGTGGTGCTTTGTTACGGTAGTCCCGGGACATAAATAAAACCACATCTTACAGACGAGGGAACCCAGGTACAGAGAGGCCAAGCAACCCGCCCAAACTGACACTGGTGGTAAGTAATGGGGCCTCGACCTGAGCCTGGGAAGTCTAGCTTCAGAGGAATGCTTTATTCTGAGGGTAAATTTATATTTTTAAAAGTTATTTTGCAATTTTCAGTTAGCTATTATTCAAACAAATCATCTCACTTCATGACTGAGGGCTCTGAACACTCTGTTTTGACTTCAACCCCCGTCAAAGGGCAAAGCACAGAGCGTTCAGAGCAGGGCAACCCGGGCAAACTCAAGAGGGCATAGCAATGGGAGCCCACGAAGCCAAACCAAACTCAGCCGTGCAGCTGCTGGAGCTGGGGTCCAGCTAAGGGGGCTTTCCGGTTCTCCCTGAAACAGCTGAGTGTGGCCAGGACCCAGGGGGTACGCACTTCAAAGCAATAGAAGCTTCCCCACAGCCTCTCATTTTTGATCAGCAGGAGCCACAATCTAGGAATGTGAGTTGTTTGAATTATTATTACTATTTTTTTTTAGCTGAAGACAGGGTCAGGTGAAGTTCAAGAGAGCTAAAGCAACTTGGAGGAACTGCCTTTCCACATTCCTTTTGTGCCCAGATGCCCACCAAACAAAAATATGTCCTGAATGGTACAACGCTTTACAGATAATATGGAAAGAGGAGGGATGAAGGAAAGGTCCGGTCGAGCACTGGATGCAGCGCCCATGTTTGTCTGTCTAGCACCTCTGGGTGCCCCCTCTTGAAAGATGCAGCCCTGTGAATAACCCACTTGGTGAGTGGTGGCCTCCAACTGCAGCCAAGAGGCAGGCGAAGATGTACCGGAGACAGACATCAAAGTTCAAAACAGCATTTGGGTAAACCAAGAGTCAAATGACCAATGGGGAATTGGAAGCAGATTATGGTTATGTCTGAGCAGAGGAACAGGGCCTGGGCAGACGTTCCCCCCAGCCATACTGCTGAAGTGAGGAATATTTCAGTACTTTCACCAGGACAGATCATCCTGTATTGAATTACACAGTTCGATGTCTACTCCGATGACTCCAGGTTGGAAGGAAGGATGCCTCATGTGACCCTAACCTCCACCATTTCTCGGTACAGTGTAGGTGTTCAATAAACACTTATTATCTGGGTGATTTGTTTACTGGGTGACTTGCCATAGGCTTTGCATTCCTGATTAGGATCAGAGAAAAAGGAGAAAAAGTGTCTTCGGTCAAAGCCTGAGTGACAGGTCTGCATCACCACAATTCTGGAATGGAAGAAATATGACCTAAATCCCAAATGGCCCTAAACAAAATGCATGCCTCTGAACACAACTCAGGATGTCAAGGAAAAGAAACAAAATAGTTAACCTTTGCCTAAAGTGGAGGCAAAAGGGTGATGTATCCAAATGTTAAAGGGGTCAGACATTGAGGCAGAGTGAGGGAAAGATTAATTTCCTTAATTTTAAACTTCTTAGACATCAGGCACTAATAAACCTATCACACATTGGTGAAAACAAGCTTTATTTTATAATTCCAAATATTTAAAGAATACCTCAATCTTAACATTTGAGTGTCTGTTGAAAATAAATACCCAGAAACAGCAGCAGATTTCCATAGAAAACTTGCAAAGATGCACCCTATATATTTTCTTATCTTTTTTCAAAGTTTAAATGCTAGGGCTCTGTATATTGCAATGTGGATTAACATTGTTATGTACTTTGCTGCTAAAAAGACCTTGAAATGCTAATCCTACAGGAAACTTCCAGAGACAAGCAGAAAAGTAACTGACTCACCTGGGCGTGTACTCTGCTGTGAGGACGCTTATTTCTAAAATGCAGATTGCAGCTGCAAAGCTCCAGCAGGCTGACATGCTGCTCTTGCTGGGTGGCTGCGAGTGGGGTGGCAGAGCAGGTCGGGTAAGGCATTTATTTGCAAAGGGCCAGAGGACAGGGAACAAGTATTGTTTGTCTGCATTCAGGGTTTTTGTCAATTTGGGTGGCCTGGGTACTGAAGTCCAACCAAAGGAGAATCATTTTGTAATTCTTGGCCTCCTGTTTTCTCATATTGACAAATAGATGTAGGGCAATGGGCCTGTGAATGCTGAAGTTCCTAAGATGGGCAGCAGTCCTGGGTGAAAATGGAAACAAAGGCTGGGCACGGTGGCTCATGCCTGTAATCCCAGCACATTGGGAGGCTGAGGTGGGTGGATCACCTGACGTCAGGAGTTCGAGACCAGCCTGGCCAACATGGTGAAACCCCATCTCTACTAAAAATACAAAAAATTAGCCAGGCATGGTGGTGGGCTCCTGTAATCCCAGCTACTCTGGAGGCTGAGGCAGAAGGATCGCTTGAACCTGGGAGGCAGAGGTTGCGGTGAGCCGAGGTGGGGCCACTGAACTCCAGCCTGGGCAACAAGAGCAAAATTCTGGCAAAAAAAACAAACAAAAAACAAACAAACCAAAAAAAACCCAGAAACAAAAATGAAGAACCCCCAGCAGTTCTTATTTTGCAAGACTGGAGGGGTTGGGTGGAAGATGAGGGAGTATGCAATTTTGGGGGAAAAAAAGCCTGTGGATGCTTCTCATGGAGGCATAAAGTCAAAGTTAGTAAAGAACTGCACTTAATGGAAAGGATGGCACAGACGTAGATGCTTCTTTTTTTTTTTTTTTTTTTTTTTTTTTTTTTTTAATCTGCAAATGGGCTGTGTGGGTTATTTCCATGTGAGCAAATGCATTTATAATCCTGGCTTTCCTTATAGGCAGAGTGGAACATTTTGAAGAATGAGATGTAAACTCCCGAAGGCATTAAGGGCATCCACCAGAAAGACTGGTCTCCTTATCTCAGCATCACACATGTCAACAAGATAGAATCTGAGATAGAAAACTTGTTCCTGCCCATGAAAAAGAATTTCCCCCTCACATTTCACGCTTCCCAGCACTTGTGGGAAGAGCAGTGCATTTTTGGGAACATCAGAGAATGTGAACATCACAACTGCTCTTAAAGCATTGACTGCAAAAATAGAATGACCTGGGGACTCTTGAGAACAGTAGTGATGGCTGCCCGCTGTCCGCTCAGCTCTAAGTTGATTGACTTGTGATGACACTCTGCATCCATGCTTTCGAAATCACGCTTTTGTGGTTCATTCTAACGTGTAGCCAGGGTTGAGATTGAGGATGACTACCTTGAGAAGAAGGACATCAGACATCTCTGGATATAGTTCTTAAAGGGACTTCATCAGTATTGTTATTACCTATAGGTAAATTTCAAACATTAGCACATATAAAGACCTGCAAAACAAGGGGTGGGGTTGAGGGAAGACAGAATATACAGCTATTTTGTCCAATACTGCCTTACCTTTTCCACTGATGTTCCTACCTGGGGTAAAATGTATCTACTTTCACCTACTTTCTTGGCCCCTCTCCTTTTTATGCAGAGAATTTGAGGTCTTTAATGGGACTGATCTCACTTCTTCCTGAGCTTGCTGTGGAGTGTAGGCCATGCAGAACTGCCAAGTAACAAGATGATTCGAATGGATGCCACAACTCTTGTAACTATGTCATGGGATGAGTCCATGCCTGAAAGACACTTCCTGTGAGTCCTGGCTAGTAACAGATGGGCTACATTTGGAAACAGTACAAATCTGTCAAATATGCTGTAGCAGGGCAGGCGCAGTGGTGCACCCCTATAATCCCAGCACTTTGGGAGGTAGACACGGGTGGATCACTTGAGGCCAGGAGTTTGAGACCAGCCTGGTCAACATGGTGAAACTTCATCTCTACTGAAAATACAAAAATTAGCCAGGTGGGGTGGTGTGCTCCTGTAATCCCAGCTACTTGGGAGGCTGAAACATGAAAATTGCTTGATCCCGGGAGTCAAAATTTGCAGTAAGCCAAGAGGGCACCACTGCACTCCAGCCTGGACAACAGAGTGAGACTCTGTCTCAAAAAAAGAAAAATGCTGTAGCAATGTTGAGGGCTCTTATGAGGCCTCTCTGGACCCTATCAAGATACTTACGGAAATAAAGACAGAAAAGCAGTCAGAATGGGATGCTTTATACTAACTAGATTTGATGCTAATTGATTAGAAATTGTGATGATTAGACTTGATAAGTTGATGTGACTGGAGATTGACAAATCACCTGTCTCTTTGGAGACTAAATCAATGGAAGGGGGATGAGGGAGAGAGTGGATATTTTTTGCTGACTAGTTTGAATAGGGGGCTTTTCTGAATTGCTCAGTTGTATTTATTTTATCACCATAGTTCAGGTTAAATGTAATGTAGAAAAATAATGAGAGCAGTAAAGTATACTAATAGCATATTAACTATATATTATATATTGGCAATATATAATGTATTAGTCCATTTTCACGCTGCTACAAAGATACTACCTGACTGGCACAATGGCTCACGCCTATAATCCCAGCACTTCGGGAGACCCAGGTGGGCAAATCACCTAAGGTCGGGTGTTCGAGACCAGCCTGGCCAACATGGTGAAACCCTGTCTCTATCAAAAATACAAAAAAATTAGCCAGGCATGGTGGTGGGTGACTGTAATCCCAGCTGCTTGGGAGACTGAGGCAAGAGAATTGCTTGAACCCAGAGTCGGAGGTTGCAGTGAGCTGAGACTGCACCACTGTACTCCAGCCTTGGTGACAGAGTAGGACTCTGTCTCAAAAAAAAAAAAGAAAAAAAAAAAAAAAAGATACCACCCGAGACTGGGTAATTTACAAACAAAAGTGGTTGAATTGACTCACAGTTCTGCATGGCTAGGGATGCCTCAGGAAACTTACAGCCATGGTGGAAGGTGAAAGGAAAGCAAGGCATGTCTTAAATGGCACATTAGGAGAGAGCAAGAGTGAGGAAGTGCCATACTTTAAAACCATTAGCTGGCTGGGCATGGTGGCTCACGCCTGTAATCTCAGCACTTTGGGAGGCCGAGGCGGGTGAATCACCTGAGGTCAGGATTCAAGACCAGCCTGGCCAACATGGTGAAACCCTGTCTCTACTAAAAATACAAAAATTAGCTGCGCGTGGTGGCAGGCGCCTGTAATCTCAGTTACTCGGGAGGCTGAGGCAGGAGAATTGCTTGAACCCAGGAGGCGGAGGTTGCAGTAAGCCGAGATCGCGCTGTCACACTCCAGCCTGGGAGACAAGAGCGAGATTTCGTCTCAAAAACAAACCATTAGCTCTCATGAGAATTCACTCACTATCACAAAAACAGCACAGGAGAAACTGTCCCCTTGATCCAATCACCTCCCACCAGGTTACTCCCTCAACATGTGGAGATTACAATTTGAGATGAGATTTGAGTGAGGACACAGAGCCAAATTATATTATATATTACATTTTATAAATTATATAATTATAATATATAGTATGTAATAATATATTACATACTATAATGCATACTTATATAATCTATATATTATATAAATATATAAAATATATGAATAATATGCTTTACATTTTTATAATGCTTTTAACTCTTTCTTGTCCTTAACATTTATCATGTGTCTGACATGATTTGAAATGAGGCTTATGTTTCTGTGTGTATGTCACAGAAATAAAGCATCATCATGCGTTAGACTAGAGCAGTGAACATAATAACATTTTCATTTGTAGAACACTTACAGGCTTCCAAATTACAAAATAAATGTTTATTGAACTTCTAATACGTGTCAGGCCATATATACATATATATGCAATTTCATTTAGTCCTCAAAATAACCTGTTTTACAGCTGAGGGAATGGAGACACAATGAGATTACATCATTTGTCCAGCATCAGCCAGGGATGAGTAACTGCAAATTTGTACTTGCTATATCTGGCTCCACATCTCAGGCTTTTCCTACCTTGCTATCACTATTGTTATTATTTTAACTATGTCATGTTGCTTATAGGATGCTTTACTATAAAATTTCTTACTGAGTCCTGTCAACTCCATAGAAGGTAAGCTTTTATTCTAGTCTCACAGATGAGGCTCAGAGAAATACCTGCAAGGCTACACACACAGAAGAGGCAGGGGTGAGATTTGAACAAACCATGTCTTTAAACTCTGATTTCAGGGTTTTCCACTCTGCCGAGGGTTTTCACCAATCAGTTGCCCTTTGTTTTCTTCTTAGTTTCAATTTTCTTGGGAACTTTGTGATAGTGAACTAAGTTTTTTGCTTAATAATACTTTTCCCAGTTTTTAAGGCAGACACAGGCATATGTACATTAAAACTCTGACCTGCAGGCAGAAACACTTAATTTTTACTGATTTGATATAAATGTCTTGAGGGTCATTTCCATTTGGCTCTTTTATAGTGATGGAAACTGTTTCTTGAAAGTCATTTAGCAGTAAGTAAAGGGATCTTAGTGTACATTCCATAGCTGTTTCTTTCCGACTGTCCAAAGATCCACAGGTCTCGCAATACCACAGTGAAATTTTAGGACTTCCACTTACAACATGTGTAGTCAGTGGAGATAACTAGACTCATTGAATAGAGAGAACTTGGAGATCACCGTCAATTGCATGTTTTAGGTGTGTCATATTTGCTGTTAATGCCCCTCACATCTAGCATTGCGTCTAGCACATTTATGAATTACAAGCACTAATAGATGAATGAATGAATGCAGATTGGGAAAATAACATCCTTGTTCTTAAGGTCGAATGGTTAGGGCAGGGGAAGCATCAGAGCCCAGCTCTCTTCCTTGCTGGTCCTGTGCCATTTTCCTTCTAGCACTTTCAGATGAGCTCTTTTATAATGAAGGAGGAAAGAACAAATTTCTCTACTGAGTGGTTCTGAAGCTCTTTGTGAAGTTCAGTCGAGGTGATGTAAGTCTGGCTGTCCCTTTACAGTAATAAGGATTCCTGTGGCTTAGATCTGTTTACCATCACATAGAACTATGTAGGGCACACTTGATTACATTATAGCATTTCATTTTAAAGGAAGACTCAGCACAATCCTCTTCTCTTTTGAGGTTCTCAGTGTCTGTCTATGCCATGTCCTACCCTTTCGTTCACCAATACTCTTGACTATTTGTATGACTCCCTCCCCACTCAGTCTCCAGCCTCTTCTCCAGTCATTTCAGCATTTTCATGGGTGTCTCTCTGCCCTCCTCTTTTCTGATTTTGCCAACTCTATCAATATTTATCTTAATTCCATTCAGCCCTCTGCTATACCCCATTTCTATGGTGATCAATTAGTCTAAGTAGGTACAAGTGGAGGCAGCATCAGACACACCCCAGAAGCATCCTCCACTCAATTCCAGTCCAGTCAGGTTACCCTGTAACTTTTAGAGCAGTAATGATTCTGCTTTCTTATAAGTAAGATAAAATAATGATTGAAATCAACCAAGTGAATAAAGAGTTGAGAGAAAATTCCACAACCAATATCACAAGGAAAACTTAGTCATAAAGAATTTCAGAGTTGGGCTTTTTTTTTTTTCCTTCCATTTTTAACAACCTCATCTTTCATCTCTGCAGAAGGCCAGCTTCTTTGTCACTGAGCAGCCCACACCATGGTCTTGCTGGAGACAAGCACTTGTATGATTTCAGTACGTGGTAGAGGTTTAGTAATTAAATACAGGACACAATTTCAAGCAAGGGCAAATGAGGGGCTTGGCCACTCATCAGGTGAGATGACAAATGGCTAGCCCTTGTCCATCAGCATTGCTATAATTACGACGTGTTAACAGAGCTGCTGCCAGTACATAGCCTTGTACATGTCCCTGTTGGTCATATCAGCCTAGAACATGAGTTTTAATTATTTTTAGCAGAAGGGAATTAGCTCAAAACATATCATTTCCCAGCAATAATTATTTGTTTTGTTATTTAGCAACCTCCTCAAATGGTAATAGCTTAAATATTTACCAGGGGCTTTGGGGCAGCTCCCATCTTTTCCTGGATTTTGTATTAAACCTATTCCGGGAATATGGGTCAGAGTCCTCACCCATCAGGTTATTCCACGGCCAACCAAACTCCTGAGTTAGCTACATCCTCTGTTACCCCCGCCCCCTGCCTTTTTTTTTTTTTTTTTTTTTTTTTTTTGCTTCCACCTCAGGAAAGACACAAAATTACCCTCTGGCTCTCTCTAGACACCACAGTTAATATTTTGATGGTAAAGTCTGAGATCAATGGATGAAAGGATCTCTCTACTACAACACACACTGTTATAATAAAATACTGTGAAAAACACTCCCTTAAGAGTTGGGGTAGAGTGCAGCTTTTTTTAAAGCATGGATGCCAGTCTTGCCTGAGTAAGACTTACACCAACAGATCCCACCTCAAAGGATTATGAATGGCATCAATGGAATAATGTTATCTTGCATAAATGGTAAAGTACTTCACAGATGCAAGATTATCTTGGGAAAGTCTATACCTCAGCCCTTTGTATTGCTTTTATGTGAGAAATTTAGGGGTATGCTGGCTGTTAAAGTTCAGCTTTTAGCTTAGATATATTTGATATGTAAAGGAAACTCTCTTTCCAAGATAATAGGGTCACCATGAAAAGCGGAACTTCTGGCACACAGGTGTGAATACCACTGCTTATTAAATAAATTAGTTATCCCTTGGTATCTGTGGAGGATTAGTTCCTGCAGATACCAAAATCTGTGGATACTCAGGTCCCTCATATAAAATGGCATATAACCTAGGTACATTTTCTCATACACTTCAAATTATTTATAGATTACTTATAATAACTAATATAAATGCTGTGTAAATAGTTGTTATACTGGATTGTTTTTATTTGTATTATTTTAATTGCTGCATTATTTTTATTTTATTGTATTTTCGATTCACATACTTTCCAGCTGTGGCTGGTTGAATCTGCAGATGCGAAATCTGAGGTTAGGCGAGCCGACTGTATAAGGAACAGGTGTGTTTCCACTTTGCAGGGACACTTCAATAACTGCCGCTCTCTGCTTGACAAACAGTAGTTCGTACTGCACTGAAAGGAATGTCCTCCTCTTGTACACACCAGCAAGTTAACCTCTGGCGAGATCTCACAGATTAAGCCACGTGGAGATAACACACAGGCTCAATGGGTTAGACGCACTGCAGAGCACCTGGATAAGCTAGATATTTTGTGCAACATGTTCTTATCAGCAGCCTTCTCTAGCTCATCTGTGGCTTACTTTCAGTTCTCCTGGAACCTGCTTTTGTATGGAGTGTATTTCTACTCCACCTCACTATTGTTAGAAAGAGATCAAATGTTTCGGTCAAGGAGAAAGGTAAGGCAGAAATAAGGAACATTCCAAAATATTATACACCGATAATCCTTCCCCAAAATGTTGTCTTATTCCTCAGAGAAGTTAGGTTTAACACCAAGACTTCTACATCCAAGCAAAGCCCACCTTGGGATTCTCTTTCTTGTAGTGGCAGGTCTTTTTAAAATGAATGAGCACCTTGAACTTTTATACTAGGTGAGAGAGTTTAAGAGTGTCCTAATGCTAAAAACATCTGTTCATCAGCCCGCTCATCTCATGCAACAGCTCTCCAGAGGGGCCTATGCCAGCCTAGAGCAGTCCACACAGTTGTGTCTTGGTGAGGTCAAACATGACTGAATAAAAAACAAGAGGCAGCCAAGGGTAAAAGGCATGAACCAATAGTGCACTAATGAGTGATTTTATAGTGGATGTCAGCTGAGGTTGTTCTGGTACAGGTCTACTAGTCTTCCTTACACTCCCAGAAAGGGAGTGTGTGTAGGTTTGAGACAGAAGAAGGTGCTGAAATAGATCAGATGGTAATTTACCCATGGTCCTATTTCATGGATTTCCACTTTCTCTTCATTGTTGTGACAATCCAGAATGTATTATAGCTAACATTTTCTCCACTTCAGACTGGTTTATAACTTGCCTCTAATATCAACTCAAAGCAGGTAGAATAAACCGATGGTACCACATGATATTCTGCCACTCCAGTTTATTGAAATGAGTAAATTTATAGCTTTATTTGCATACAGAAAAGTGCATGAGAAAAAAAGTATGTACAAAACAGTTGTGTGGCTGATCATGACTTTCAAAAATTGAACTACCTAGAAATAGTTACCTCCAGTTTACCACATTTAGGTATTTGGACATTTAAAGTACTATTTCAAGTCTGTGTTTATAGTGACTGAGTAGGAAGCTGATAGAAAATTATGCCATATATGATCAGCTATTACCATTAAACATAAAACCACAGGACTTTCTACTTGGGGCTAGTCAATAGAGGGTCATGTGGCCACTGTCTTGTTTAGCTTCTGAGCATCACCCTCTTCTTCCCCCTCAAGGTAACATTGGATGTGGTTGATGAACTCCCACAAGAACCTGAGCATTAAGGGTCAAGAGACAACATTAAAAACCCAACATAAACAAAACAAAACAAACTTATTTTGACAAGAATAAACCCTTCAGAACTGTGCTCACAACAGGACTGAAAATGAACTGGGAACGTTTCCAAGTTACGAGGAGAAAAATATTGTAGACATTAGATTTTCAATGGTGACCCCAAACATGTGTTCAACTCTTTCCTCCCCACTTATCTTCCTACTAACGATGATGAGATTGTGGCTGCAAGAAGGTTTTCCAGTTACTTGTTAAAGGCCTAGCACGACCCCAAATAAGCACCTAATGTGTTTGGCACAATCACATTTAGCTGATATGTTGCTCTGCAAAATAGAGTCCTTTGTTGCTGAGTTGAGTTCAATTTCTCTTGAACATTAACTGCTCTTCTGGAACTTCAGCTCAAGAGAAAGGCCTCCTCTTCCACAGGAAGGATATAGGTTGTGCCCATTTGCAATTCTAGTTCTTGGGACTAGCAATTACCGAGAATGAAGAGAGGCTCCAGAGCTGTCTGTGAATCATTAGATTTTTTTTTTTTTTTTTTTTTTGCCCTGTGAAAATCTCTGTTGCTTGTGAAAGAGTTGTAATGCTACTTGAACCCAGGAGCAAAACTGACTGAAAAAAGAATCAGGAAGAAAACGAGAGGAGAGATGAATAATGCTCTTCCCTCATTTGCAATGGCTAGCAGGAGATGGGAGAAAAGGACAATCTTGGCCTTGGGAGAAATTGATCTTCGGAAAGAAGAGAAGCTATCTTTTTAAAAAGGTCCTTCAGTGGTTAGATTCCAAAGTGTCTAAGGAGAAGTTGTAGTTGCTTCAGTTTTACTTTAGAAATTTTCTGTAACTGACAGTCTAAAGCAAGATTTCTTTTAAGAAGGTGCCTTGTTCTACTATAACCTTTAGGTTTTATGCTCTGAAACAGAACCCCCGAACAACTTTGAACAATAAGGATTTGAAAATTTATTCAAAACACTATGAGATGAAGGGATGTGGTGGCTGCGTCTCCCAACCAGAGGGTAGAAGGCAGGTGTTCTAGAATGTTCCAGGGACACAATAGGCAGGGTTCAGTAGGAAAATTACTGTACTTCATTTACACTTAAGCTAGAGAGTTTAGGATCTTAATTTAATTAAAGCCATAGATTCAGTTTAGCTTTAACCTAGACAGAAAGTGAAAAGCATTTTACAGGTAGAAGAGGCAACGAGAAATAAGGCAACAGATAATATGTCAAAGCTGGAACAAAGGCAGAAATCAGGGCATGTCTGGCTATCAGCTTTGTTTTTGACTACTAAGGCCAACCTTTTTATTCCTCCGGATGGTCTGCAGACCAAGTTCCTAGAGAGGTATGGAGAAGAAAGAAACCTGTGGTTAGAATTTTTGAACTGAATATCAATGTATTAAATATCAAGTCATTATTAAAGATGTCAGTAATAGTATCTCCTAGGGCTGATGTGAGGATTGACGAAGATGATAAATGTAGAGCATCTAATAAAATGATTAGCGCAAGTGCTCAACAATGTTAGTTATTTTATCCCATGAGAGTTCCCCTTACCCAATCTATTGATGTAGCAGGTTGACCTAAACTATCCTTCCTTCATGACCTAAAGAAGAAAGGACTGCCAAAGAGAAGTCTAGTTCATTCAATTTAGTCCATACAATCCATCTTGACTCCGAGTGTTGTTTACTCCTTCCATAGGTTTGGGTGTATCTCCCCTTGAGTGGAAGGTGAGAATGAGTCTCTAGTAAGACTTCTAGCTCTTAAATATCTACTCTACTGCGTTATTAACTTTAGAATCACCTGCACTCTTGTTAAAATGAAGCATTTCCTTGGCACCAAAGAGAAATTCCTTAGGGCTGCGGTAGGACCCAGGAATTTGCATTTTTAATGATTTACCCAGTTCTCTGAAGCAGTTTATGGAAAGGTACTATAGGAAACACAGACATTGTAGAACTGGAGTTGAGGGAAAATGATCCAAATGCCTATAAGCTCAATCTTATTGTTCTTACCACATTTAAGATATTTATCTATTAAAAATAATTACATTCTAGATGGGCCAAATCATAGTTTAGTAGTCCTGTTTGGATAAGACAAGATTGGAAAAAAAAGGGTTTTTTTTTTTTTTCATTATTCCTATTGTTCTACCCCTACCAGCTGCCCTACCTGCTCTAAAATGGGGAGCACCTTCTTTTCCCTACTAAATTCAGTCTTTTGAGATGAGAACAAAGTTGCTGTCACCTTCTGTTGAGAAAGAGTTACACTGAGCCCTTCCAGGGTTTCAGCTGAGGGTGATTCAACCTAATCACTTTCTAAGATTAAGTAGAATCTTAGACAGAAGAATCAACCTTCAGACTCATTTTGAGCTCCTACTGCCTATGAAGGAGATCTTTAACAGTTGTTAAAACTTTTAGATTTAATACCATCAAGAGGAGTAATAATCATAATCTGTTTTGCTGACTTGTATGGTGGCTTCAGAAGATCTTCAGAATCTGAACCCTTTATAGGAAACCAAATTATTACTAGGTTGTTTTGCAATCACTTCAATATGAAAGTTAAAAGGTTAGAAACCTGTGATGTGTTGTTTTGAGTTTTACTTCCCACACAGAACTGAAAAACCAAAAATGGGATAAGATAAAAATCCACATCCCCAAGGGTTTATTACTATTTTTTGATGTGTTTAGGAATTCTATTCTTAAGTGCCCAGCCTAGTCATTATTGAATGATCTAAGTATAGATTTCCATGTTATTTTTAAATTATAGATATTTACCCTCTTTCCAATTCTAAAATTAAAATTTCACTCTTTACTCCATGTCACCCTTTCTCACAAAAACCCCTGAGATAGACTTATTAGGATCTTCTACTTACAGAATTTAGGCAAAAGGATTTCCAAATGGATCCCTATATATCTCAGAAGATACAGGTTGAGGAGAAGCCACCTAAGAAGATAAATCATCTAGTCAATAAATACAGTTACAGTCATAAGAAAAAAAATTTACAATGAAGACTTCCAAAATTCTTTTAAAACTCGCTTAGGCCATAGGCCAATCGGCCAATCAAACATTATACGGGGCTTACAGTGATTTGTTTCCATCTGCTTGCACGTGGCAGTGTATATTATTTACGTGAAAATCAAGGTTCAGATGCATTTCATTTGCCTCCCCCAAATGGGAAGTATTATTTTTATAAACTATAGAAATATTATTGGAAAATTAAGAACTTACATTTTTGAAAGGTTTTCAAGATGGTATTTTGGCTCAATTTTCTCCCGAAATGCTTTCATGGGTCAGGTTAAGTGAGATATGAAGAATGTTTTCTATGTGATATTATTTCTCAAATTCAGAAGATAATAGTTCTTGTGCAAATAATCCTTCTCCAGTTTACATCAATGTTTATACTGTGAAGGTTCTTGGTGACAAATCTTAGCCAAACATGTTTTACCATCAAAAAGTTATTATAGCCAGGTGCGGTGGCTCATGACTGTAATCCCAGCACTGAGGGAGGCCAAGGCAGATGGATCACTTGAGGTCAGGAGTTTGAGACCAGCCTGGCCAACATGGCGAGACCCCATCTCTACAAAAAAAATACAAAAATTAGCCAGGTGTGGTGGCATGTGCCTGTAGTCCCAGCTACTCAGGAGGTTGAGTCAGGAGAATTGCTTGAACCCAGGAGGTGGAGGTCGCAGTGAGCTGAGATTGCACCACTGCACTCCAGCCTGGCCGACAGAGGAAGACTGTCTCAAAAAAAAAAAAAAAGCTATTATAAAAGCAAGGTTAATTCAGGAGGCCAGAGCTCTATGTGGCATGTACTTTGGAGAACAGCTTCTAGTGGTTGATACTTACAGAGGCTTGTGATGAACCAAAAGAGTCTTTAAAGAAAGGGTTCTCAAATGCATTGTCAGCAGATTTGGTAACTGGCAGGGAAACTTGTCTGGGTGCTGGCTTTGGTGGTTCTAGAAGGCAAAAAATCCAGGCAATCAGTAGACAAGCTTTCCCCAAATACAGGCCAGTTCCTGAGTCAGCTTATCTTTGAAATTTAGTTCCATACTTTTGAAATTTACATCAGTGGAACAAAAATCAACACCAAATACTAGGTATCCCAATAATTATTATCCCTCTCAGAAGAGAAAGCTATGCATATTTATCTGAAGTGGAAGAGATTCAGAATCCCCTCACTTAAAGCTTTGGAACATGGATGACGCCTTATTATACAGCCCTCCAAGAGCCACCAGTCATCACATTTCAATGGCTCATGGCAGCCCTCTTAAGATTTATCACTAGAGGGCAGCATTGGATCAGTCCTCAGAAATGACTAAGGTAAACAGTTATCACCAAAAGGTAAATGGTTAAGTTGTCTCCATAACCCTTGATTGCCAACAGAAGCAAAAGCAAGGTTATTGATGGGTGGGAGAGGGTTCATTTGGGGGACTCATTTAGGTTCATGTGGCAGTGGAGATAGTTGTTGGAACAGTCGGCAGAGTGGTGAGTGGCTTACCATTGATCTTATTCAATAGTTGATTAGCATCAAAGTCATCATGGTCTGCATTCTCCTGAGGAATGCCAACCTTGCTGTTGAAATAACTGGAAAAGGCACTCGAAGTCCCAGAAGGAGTCTGCTCTCCCTTCCGGGCAGGCACAGCAGGTGGCTGCCGCAGTTGGAAATCCTTAAACATTTCTTTCACATCCTTGATCTCTTTATCCCCAAGTGGGTCTAAGGCAGTGAAGGCATCACTGGAGATGTCCTTGGGAGGGCCAGCTCTGGGAGGTGGCTGAGGAGGAGTGGCCAGGAGAGAAGAGTGCATGGACTGGGGCTGAGTGGACACAGCAGGAGCTGGAAAAATATTGCTCTGAAAAGGATTCCCCAAAGGGCTTGTTGTTGACCAAGCATTGGGTGCCGCAGATGCAGAAGGGCCCCAGACAACAGGCATTGGAGGGGGAGTTGAGGCTGCAAAGGGTGAAGGCTGATTCCAACCTGGAACAGCTGGACTTGTACCAAAAATGACAGGCTGACCAAAACCTGAAGGTTGACCACCCATCATGGCTCCCGGAACAATTGAAGGGGACTGATTGAAGACTAAAGATGCTGTGTTCCATGGTCCTGCCTGAGGGAGTGTGACAGTTACACCACCTGAAGTAAGAGGAAGAAAAATACCTATCAGGAGCCAAGCTTGAAGAAGATTCTTGAATTTCAGAGAGCACAACTCTCTGGGAAGTCTCGATGCAGCTAACACCTCCACTGAGTCCTGAGGCTGATGTGGGAAGAAGAAAGACTCTGAGCGATTAATCACTGTAAAAGTTAGCCAGCTAATCTATATAGTGAGCATTCAAATGCTGGTTGCATTTTGAGGCCCATGTTCTTCCTACCATGTCTTTTTAACTTTCCTCATTAGAGGTACCTACTCATCAAAAAAATAAGCCTTTATCATACAGACACTAGTTGTCTGATACATCACAAACAACTAGAACAGAGCCTGTTAATAGCAGGGACTTATTTGTTAAGTGAATATATTTTTATGCACAAACCATACTGATTATGATGTAGTTAATTAAGATAATCCATTGGACTCTCTGAGTCATGGATTTGATCTTTTCATTTGGCAACTGGCTCATGTCTGGAGTCTTATGGAAACCAGCGGTCACACATGTGCAGAAGATCTCAACATGCTTGCATCCTGAAGAAACCATTTCAAAGTTTCTCCACTTTTTAATGCTGCCAACGCTGATACAGCTATATACATAAAGGGAAGATAAAGTTTGGCCGATGCCAAGGGAGTTTTAGGTGTTTATATATAAAAATGGAGGAAACGATGTTATCCTAGGAGGACTGAAACCTACTTGCTTTGAGCATTGGAGCATGGCATTCTTTAGTTATGAAAGTTTTCTTCAGACCTGGGTTAGGGATGTTACATTTCCAAGAGGGAATACTTTGAAAATGGTGTTTAGGAGTGATGGAGCACGAGATTCTATCTTTGAGCTTCTTAGTCTGAGACATTGGTATTACCTGACTCCATTTTCATCAAGCACGCTGGCCATCTGGCCATGGGCACACATGGTATATTCACAGAGAGTGGTGGGTTTCAGAACAGGACATTTCACTTAATCAGCATGCTTTTTGGAGGTGAGGAAACTGGGTGCAAGGATATTAATTAAAATTCAGAAGGTCATAGTCTGGTGGTAGAGACTGAAAATCAGGCGCACTGGCTCGAAATCCACACCCCATTCTCCTGTTCTGCCTACTTGGCAGCAAGACATGGGGCAATTTTAATTTTCAAATGCTATGTTAATTCAAACACTTATTTCACAGATACAGAAATCAGACTTCATTTTCACTGAAGAATATACCCTTTCATAACAAATGAAGAGAAAGTTCTCTTTTATTCTACAATACAGGCTCTAAAAATGGGTTTAGTTTGAACAAAGTTATTGCTCATATTTTAAAACACGCTCAGTTAAATTGTATTAACGGAAGCCAGATCATTCACTAATAATTTCCACCAGTTAGATGTGCAAAAAGGAAGGTAGAATTTTGTCATCTTTCATGTTGGATAACTTGTCTTCACTTAGGAAAATATCGTATTAGTGAGAATGGTATTCGTAAAAGAGAAAAATATTAGGGCTGGGGGCAGTGGCTTACTCCTGTAAACCCAGCACTTTGGGAGGCCAAAGTGGGAGGATCACTTGAGCCCAGGAGTTCAGAACCAATCTAGCTAACTTGGAGAAACCCTGTCTCTACTAAAAATACAAAAATTAGCTGAGTGTGGTGGTGCACGCCTGTAATCCCAGCTACTAGAGATGCTGAGGCACAAGAATGGCTTAAACGTGGGAGACAGAGGTTGCAGTGAGCTGAGACAGCACTGCTGCACTCCAGCCTGGGTGACAGAGTGAGACTCTGTCTCAAAAAAAAAAAAAAAAAAAGAGAGAGAGAGAGAGGGAAATATTACATTTGCCAGGAATTCAAGGCTTTCTCAGTATATACTTATACCAGTCTTCATTCCTACCCACCAAATTCCCCACATTGTGTTTCAACACATTTAAGGCCCAGCTGGACAAAGTAGGGGCAAGGACTAAGGAAAAAGGGGACATGGGTATAGAACATTAATTTTATTACCTTCTGAAGCTAGATTAAAATACAAGCAAGTTGAAACTGAGGGTTCAGCTTTCTACAATACCCTCTCCCCACCCCCCAGATCTCCAGGGGAGACAGTCCCCCAGCTGGGTCTAGCGGAAGCCAGACCTACAACCTTCCATGGTTTGGCTGAGGATCCCTGCTAGTGGACAGGGACTATACTGTAGAGCTCAGTTTGAGTCCCATGTCCAAACTTGGAACAATCATCAGTATTCTGCAGTTGTATACCCCAAGGCCTCCACAGGGGCACCTAGCCAAAAAGCTTCACTTCGTCTGAATAAATAAACAGTTATAGGGTCCAGCTGTATTTTCAGGCTGACTTGTTAAATATTGGCTGCAAAAATTCTTAAGGGCATTGATATTAGATACAAAGCTCTGTGATGTGATCTCGCTGCAGACATTGCATTGCAAGTACTCTGGTCTTCTGTGAAGGAAGGGTACCAACCAGCTCCACTTGGGGGTGCAGGGAAAAGAGCAACGCAGAAAAGGAGAAGCCCCCAAGAGACATGAAGTCTTTAGAGAGAGCCTCTTGATGGGGTAAATGCGAACAGAGACCTGGGACAAGCTGGCTTTTCATACCCTCACTGATTTCAGCCACTCAGCAGTTGAGTAACAGTCCTCCTCTGGCCACCCTATTCTAGATATGATTAAACAGACTTCTTGTAAAAGAACCAAAATATTTTCCTTTGTAGGAAAACAACAGAGACAGAGAGGAAAACAAAACAAAACAAAAGAAGGATCCTGATGACTGACTGCAGGAGGCAGAGAAAGCCAGGATCCCTGGTCAGATTTTATCAAAGGAGAGGAGAGTCCTTCCTCATCTACAGTCCTCCACCTCCCAAGCCAGAGTCCATTTGGAGTTTGTAGACGTGCCAAGAGCAGAAAAATAAAGAGTCCACAGCAGGACAGCAAAAACTATTATCAGGGTTTCTGAAAACTGTACCATGGAGTCTGAAAAGAAGTATAGGCTATGGACAAAGAATAGCAAGGCTAGCCCTCAGTCAAATGGACTTTCCCACTGTCCTACCATAGAGTGATCAGCAGCTCACACAAGCTAATGACACATTTAGGAATTAAGAGCATCAATGCATCCTAGATGTCTGATAAAATTCCACATCTTCCCTTATTTCCCTGCTTTTTTCAACTTTGGCTTTCTAGGACTTATGTTCTAGCTTCAGTAAAACACTCAAGCTAGCCAAAATATTGGCAAGGAGCTCCTATGGCAGAAGCGTTCAGAGACTGATTAGGATGTGTGCCTGATCTACCCTTACCATATGCCTAGGAACACAGCTGGGCCCAGAATCTAGGACTTTCACTCTATGACTTATTCTTGCTTCAGACTTAACTTATATCCTTCTTTGGCATATATTCCTGCTAAGAGGGCTATGTGTTGAAAGGGCATAGGCCTTCGATCTATTATGGTAAAAGACATGGAAGACATGCATGTTGCTACAGTTGACAGACAAACCTCTCTTATGTCAACCCTGTTTTGTTACTGAAGCTGGTCTGAGTTTAGGATCCCTTACAATTGTCTCTCAGGAAACCATGACCAGTTGGTTCAAGTAATTACAATATTGAAAATGAATGTATTGTCTCATGCTGCCTTGAGGAGCCAAATGTGAGTACAAGTCAAGAATATCAAATGGGTGTGGGGTTGTATAGGAGTAGAAGTGAGAGAAGGGCTCCCTGGGATGCTCAAATCTTATGCTGTAGAACCCTCTAGGAGTATGAAATGTCTTCCGATGCATCATCATTTTATGAGCAAAAGCAAAAGAGTCATACTTAATTTTATCTCTAGGCACCTACCTAGACCCGCCAGGGGCCCCACTGGGGCAGGAGCACTTGTTTTGAAGAGATCCAGAGGGTTGGGCTGCAGGGCTGTAGGTTGTCCTGTGGGTGACGCCTGGCCTGAAGGTTCTGAGACGGGAGGAGCAAAGATGTCTGATGCAAGCAAGTCATTGGCCGAAGACTGACAGGACAGGGAGGGAGGGAGAAGCCTTAGTTACTCACTAACAGTGAAATACAGCTTCATTTTGTCTCCTACTCTATACCCCAATTTGAGAGCCACAAAAAGGAAAACTTTTTTCTTGACAGACAAACAACAACGACACCTACTACTACAGAAAAAGAGTCCTCCAAAAAGACACAGATTCCTACAACGGACGGACTACTGAGTCTTGGTGTCTGATACTACCTAGGGCTTGCAAAGTGAAATCTACTATACTCATTTACACAGTCACATTGGTCTGGTCTCATCAGCTAAATGCTTGAAGCTGGGGAAGCAAGTGTGTAAAAGGGGCAACCACCAATAAGCGTCCTAAATATTTTTGATAATTCCATTGGATTTTAAGTCAGTCTACATAGAAATCATAGGGTCTTAATCCAGGCAAGCCTTCATATTCTTAGAAGAGGTAAAAAAAAGACATCTATGGGAACTGCATTTTAAGCTGCTCTTAAATAAAGCTGAGATCATAGTGGTAACAGTAAATACATAAGCTTTTTCTAAACTTATGTATTTAGTCAGTATTTAAAAGAGGAGATAAGCTCGAGAATTTTACACCACCACCATGGACATTAATGTAATATGATGGGTGTGCAGGGCGTGCATTAGTGTCAGGGAAGTACAAAGGGAATCACAAGGACTCTCACCCTCCCAACCCAGAGCATGATGATCAAACTTACCAGAGGTATAGAAGCATAGCAGCATTAAAAATGGAAAAACTTGTGTTTAGTTTAATCATAAGTGACAAGACATGCACACGGAAAGCAGGGTGTGACAAACACTGCTGAGAAGTTTAAACACGGTGGCAGTTAGAGGAAAGTACTCCTGGAGAACCAAAGTGCCTTATCCCACCTTCTATTTCACAGCCACACAGGAAACTACGAGAGCAGCAGGAAAGAGAGCTTGCATCACACCACCCTTTGGTACCAAACATGCACTCTGCTAATGGATATGTGGAGAAGACAATTCACCTTAGCAGTCCTTCTGCCTCTTCCTGGTTTGGTACTTTGTGGAGGTGGGATAATGGCTATGGAGTCATGTGGTGAGGACTGGACAGAGCTTTCCAAGTCCTGCTTTACGCCATTCTGTATGGACAGTCCTTTGGGAGGGCTTCCCACAAAAGGGTTCGGGGAGGATTTGACAGAGAAGCCATTCTGTTCTCTTTCAGATACCCCATTTTGAGTTCTCACTGCTGGCTGGGTTTGCGAACTCGAAAAGGGCCATGGGCCTGCCTGAGCTTCCTGTTTGCCAGTCCGGTTAGAGATCTGGTCAAATTGCTGACCGAAGTAGTCAACATCACCATTCAGGGGCCCATTACTCAGTGGAGTAGATGAGCTACTCAAATTCTCTTTCTTCTGATCTGGAGATTTGAGAGAATCAAACGAAGAAGGTGTCGATTGGTCTGGCTGTGTGAAAGGATCATCACGGAAAGGATCAGGATTAGGGGTGGGAAAGAAGTTGAGATTGGCAGAAAAGGCATTTTCAGGCAAGAAGGATGCCTGAGGTTTTGGTCGAGGAAGAGAACAGGAGGTGATGCCGTTTGTTAAGAATGGATTTTCTCTTAAAGAATTCTGATTGGTGTCGATTTCAGAGTTTAGATCCACTAACAGGATATCTTTGCTTTCCTATCACATTTGGAAAGAAAAAAAAAAGAAAGTGTTAGTTCATGTTGTGACTTCAAATGAGAAAATTACATAAGATGACTAGGATTATCAGAATTTCTATTTGAATTTGGTCTTGATAAACCAGTTGATCATTACCTCCTTCCATCAACCCCTGTAGTCCATTACTCCCTAGCTATAGCCTGGGTCCTTTCTATTACTCCCCAGTATCATGCCCTTTTATTTAAGTCTCAACATCATTAGGTGAAGTCTTACTGTTGCTTACTTCATGTCTCTGCTCACCCTGGTTCACACATACTGACTGGCTTAATTCATTATGAGCATTGTTTCAATTTGTGACTTTGAAAGTCTTGAAGGGAATTGATTGTGAGTTACTCTAAATGATTATCAAAGTATGTTGAGCTTGAAAGTAAGTGGTTTCAGAAGCCTAGCTCAGCTTCCTACCTGATACACACACAGTCCTCTCTATTGTAACCCCCAGAGTCATGTAGGATCATCTCTCTAAATGAGAACATTCATCAACTAATACATTCATATTTTATAGTTTTGGCTGTAATGAAATTTAAGGCCAAATGCATTTCCCTAAAATCAGTCCAGTTCTTTCCTCTAGAGGTGGGAGAGAGGCTTTTCCTTTATGTCACGGCCTTCAGGTATGCCTCTTAATATTAAGGCTCTTGCTGAAGCTGATAGCCAAGTAGGATCTCATCCTCATCATCCCAGTCTCTCCTCTGGACTTACCCTTTTGTCTATGTCCTCTGAAAGAGCTGAAAGAGACACTCAATACTGACCTAATTTAGTCAATCACACATTAAGATCTCCTATTTGTACATCTTTTCATAACATTGCTTAGAGTTGCCTGTGTTGTGACAGTAATCTCATTTATTTAGTGGTTAAAGTCAACCAAAAACTGATCTTTAATTTATATACAGTAGTCCCTCCTTATCCTCAGGGAATATGTTCCAAAGCCCACAGTGGATGTCTGAAACGGCACATAGTGCCAAAACCTATATACAGTATATTTTTCATATACATACACATGATAAAGTTTAATTTATCAGTTAGGCACAATAAGAGATTAACAACAACAATTAATAATAAAATAAAACAATTATAACAATATGCTGTAATAAAAGTTATATGAATGTGGTCTCTCTGTCTCTCTTCTCTCAAAATATCATATTGTACCGTACTCACTTATTTTCAGACCAAGGTTGACCACGGACTTATTTTCAGAAAGTGAAACTGCAGATAAAGGGGAACGATTGTACAAGGTAGACACATGGGTTTAAGAGTTAATTTGAAAGACATATCGAATATATAGCTCTACTAATTCTATCCCCTCTCTATCATTTCTCTGGTGTGTCAATTTTTTGAATTTTCAACTGTTCAATAGAAATTTCTCAGCTTAAAAGCAGTAAATTTGATGAATCCGACATGTCTTTATTCCAGTAAAAGACAGAATTATAACTCACCCTAGGATAGAACTTTCATACTGATATCACTTCCTTCTGCTTGACTTTGATCCATTAAATACTTAACTATGCTACCCAGAGAAGAATATAAATGATAAAAAATGCCTCGCTGAAGTAGAAGTTATAGTAGTTACCTTGCATTATCGTGGGCAGAATACTAAATATTTTGATCATTGTGGGAAAAAACAACTTCAAAGGAATATAAAATTTGCAAATTAGTGAATACAAAAGGGTTCACATAGAATTCCTTGGCTTTTAAAAGAAAAAAAATACCCAATTTTTTAGAAAATTTAAGTCCTATTTCATGGCCACAAAAGAGGAAGCAAAATCAGACCTAAATGGCACTCTACCTTTTGGATTTTTTACTCTGAGGCATAAAAACACAGTTTTTATAAGCCAAAGCCAGACTTTCTCTTTATAAAAGAAGAATTTGTCACAAAAAGAGCTTATAATTAAAAAAAAATTTAATCAGAGAAATGGTTTGGAAGAGCTATTAATCTAGGGATCTTTATACAATCTAAAGGTAGGATAAAATGTATTACAAAAGCTTGTGATTTCAATATTTATTTATTTGTTTTGAGCCACCTCTGGGTTAGAACAGTTGACTGTTCACAGCTGTTCTCCTTTTCAAATACTTCAGAAGAAGTCCTTAGGACACCAAACAGGAGCCACAATGTTAGACTTCTGAATAGTCACCCTATAAGTAAAATGTATAAGGCTCTCCTCAGGCTGGGTTTGTTATTAATCCAAGATTAAAAGTGTAGTTCACAGACTACAACTGAGAGGCCAAAGACTCCTCATCCACCTCCTTGGTCAGAGCCTCATTCATTCTTTGTCCGACTGTCAACACTGCATCCAGTTGGCCACTGTTTGAGCACCTGAGCCTCAGGCACTGGAGATAGGCAGTAGGTTACAGAACCTACTTACAGAACCTACTCGTAGGGAGCTCCAGTAAGTGGGCATAAATCCCGAGTTCCATAGCCTAGCTCTTCTCTGGGTGGCTAATCTCACCTAACCATTCCAGTTTGTCAGACTGAGGACTTCCCTACTCAAAGCCTTAAGTGGCCTCCTGCTGCTCCCTATATTAAAATAAGCCTCCTTAGGCCAAATTTTCATGATCCACAATAAGACCCATGTTGTTTCTAGCCCAACTACGAAACTACTTTCCTACATATATCAAAGACCCAACTCAATTCAGATTCTTTACAAAGCTTTTAGCATTGATTTTTCTGTCTGCACATTCCCTGTTGCCACCCATGTTATCTTAATGGCATGTATACAAGGACATAAGTGACACTCGTGCTTTGTATCCTGATCCCATCCCTTGTACCAGATTTAATTTCCTTGATCATAGGTCATGTCTTATATTCTTCCCATAGTAACTGTGCTTTCAAGTGGTTAAGTTGTTAAAGTTACAGAATATGGGTTTTTATGTTTTTCTTTTTCTTTTCTTCTTTTGAGATGCAGTGTGGAAGGAAAATGCTCAAGGGGCTTGCCAATAAAAATTCTGTTCTAGGGGATACCACATAGCTTGCAACATGAGCATTATTTCAAATTCATAAAACTTTTCTGTATAAATTTGAGGGGAGTGACAACCATCTAGGACCAATAATAAAGTCTAGGCAATTTAGATTTCTTTCTCTCTTTACATGTTTCAAAGCAATTGTTGAAAGAGTTGAATATTTTTAAACATGCTGGCTTTGCCAAGTAGAGATAAATCTATTTTTGACCTATGACTATAGAGTCAATAGATAAGAACATGTTGTCAAAGCTTAACCAGCACATAATTAGATCTGTTAGCCTTCCTTTGGTTATCAGAGTATATATTTTGATGGTATTTTACTTTATTGTTAGTTTAGCTAAAACTTGAATTCCTATAAATAAAAAAATTTTAGACTGCATAAAGTCTAATGAAAATGAGACTGAAGTTTATCCATATTGTTTTCCATTTCTGTTTTTAGAACATTCTGGAAGTCTACAGAAGTAGATTATAAGGTAGTACTTCCTTGCCTGTTCCACTGGAATTCCACTTCATATCTTGAGTGCTTTGCTCTCTTTGAATATTACTGATTTATTTTGAAGAAAGCATCACTGATGGAGGAAAGGGCAAAGTTGACTACAAATCAAAAGGACCTCAGAGTTAGGATGGATCTGTCAGGATAATCTAGTCTAGTATTTTAAAAAGTTTATCCTCAGAACTATAGCAAACATTATGAAGAATGTAAGGTTCTATAGGCAAGTGAGTTAGGGCTCACTGCTAAAATGAATATTAAACAGGCTTCTCTCTTACAGGTATTTTAGAACATTACCATGCATTGTGATTCTCATTTGGTTAGGGTCAGAGAAGAATGCTTGAAGTCCCTGCTCCTCTCCATCTCATTTGACCTGAAAGTTTTATGCAGTGAGGATTCACAGGCCTCGAATTCTCTGCAGAACTCCAAAGTGAGAATTTTACCCAATCTTTGATCTGTTGCTTGAACTCCTGTAACCTTGGTCACGTAGGCTTCCATGTTAATTTCCTGATGCAAGGGAGTCCTTTCTAGACATTGCCCCCCATTATTCTAGACTAATTCTCTTTTTGTGTTTATTGCCTTCTCATCTTTTATGTTCAATTCTAGAAACTCACTTCCTCAGAAGCATTATCTGAATTTCTGAACTAGATAAATACCCTGTAAGTAACATCAATTGCTAATGATGTGATTAGTTTTAGTGTTGGTCTCCCTGCCAGAGAGTAAATTCCATGATGTCATTGATGTTGTGCATTTTACTGCTATGCCTTGCAAATAGCGGGTGCTCAGGAAACTGTTATATAAATAAAAGAAGTTGCAAGAAGTAATTCAAAATGTCATGGACATGAGGTATGTTTTGGAAGGTCTGAAGACTTAGGCTTAAGCCTTGAATCTGGACCTCTTTCCTGTTTTTTTTCTTCTTCTACTTCTTCTTCTTCTTCTTTTTCCCTGAACCACCATTTTTTTTTTTTTTTTTAATTTGTAAAGGAAAATACTGTTCTATTCTTACAGGGTTGTTACAGATCATTCAATATTGAGCAGACTGGATATGGTATAAAATCCTGTGAGAATGGGGAGCTTTCTAACAAGGACAAGCTTTGGTGGAATATAACTGAACCTCTTGTTTGTTTTAAATCTTACTTCACACCAAAGTTATGCTGCTAAATTGCAACTGACAGAATGCAAAAGAAATGAAGCGGACAGGAGGCTTTATGATTACCCATCTAACAATCATACTTTCTTCAAGTAGGCTTATTCAAGGGCTATTATTCAGCTCCTCCTTCTAATCCTAAGTGATACCATGAAGGACTACATTGCTGACCTATTGTTCAGGTTTAACCTGTAAGCAATATTAATATAACTGAATTAGTGTGGATAGGTTCCCATGGTGACTAAAGATTCACATTTATTCTAAAAACCATTGACACTTCATTTGCAAAAATCAACGGTCACCTTCCAAGTTTCAATGAGATGCTTAGGATTTCTGGTTATTGCCAATTTGAGTTATAGATGTCATTTTTATTACATTGCAAATTTAAAAACAAACACTTACTGTTGGACTATTTAGGTCAGGAGGTGTAGACATGTCCCCAAACAAATCCATCTGGTCAACACCCTTAAAAAAGTATTTGAATTAGATTCAGATGTGTCTACTAAAAAAGATTACTTCGTAAATTGTTGTGATCATTTGTTTCCTAAAGTTTAGGAAAGTAGTTGTCACAATTTAATTTCCATTTAATTAATAGATTTCATATTAAGCTATTTAGGTCAAGAAGTGTAGACATTTCTCAAAGCAAATCTATCTTGTCCACATCCTTAAAAATGTTAGATTAGATTCAGGTGTGGCTACTAGAAAGATTACTTTTCTAATCTTTTTTTGACTACTTTTGTATATTGACATAGATGTTACACTAACATTTTGAAAAATAGTTGTCTCAATTGAATTTTCATACAGATTCAATGCAGATTTGGTATCAGCAACATCTACAGGAAGTAGAAACCGCGTTCAGATAAATAAGAGCTGTCAAACATCACATATTAATACATACCAATTTCAGTTTGTTAGTTTGGTCATCTAGAATCATTAGGGCTTCGCTCCCATTCTGAAAAGATAGCAAATATTTAAGGATTTAGTTGAGCTTTCTCTATAAAATGTATTTGTCCACTGTATTACCTTACTAAGCAGCAATGGTTTTGGTATTCGTCTTTTAACTAAACATCTTTCATGATCAAAGTGGTCATAAACACATAGGAATAAGCGAGGTGGTAAGAGTGGTTGGGCAGGTAGCAAACAGGGGCTTACGCGCATCACACACATGATTAACAAGAAGTAAAGATGCAATTTTACCTCAACTGCTTTGTTGGCTTCCTCTATCTAAAAAGAAAGATACATATTCAGTGATCTTCGTATTCATAGTGAAAGAGAGTTAAATACAAAAAACAAGTATGCCTGAGGTTCACAGACATAAGGCAAGAATAAGTCTCATATATTATTTCTGCCCTCCATTCCCCTCCCCTTTTCATGTCAATATTAGGTTTGAGTAGAGGTACTGGATTTAAACTTGGTTGTCCTGTATATTTCCTAGAATTAATATGAATCTTGTAGAGAGAGAAAAAATAAAAGCCAGGGGGACTGGAGATTAGAAGTGCCTAACCATAAAAATCTATCCATTTCCCTACTGGGAAAAATAGACAATACATATAGAAGCCAAATTTTCAGATAGATCATATTTATACATAATATTAAACACAGTCCTGAATACAATTTTAAGCTCGTTTGTTTGTTTTTGTGAGACAGACTCTCGCTCTGTCGCCCAGGCTGGAGTGCAGTGGCACAATCTTGGCTGACTGCAACCTCTGCCCCTCGGGTTCAAGCAATTCTCCTTGCCTCAGACTCCCGAGTAGCTGATATTACAGGCGCCTGCCACCACCCCTGGCTAATTTTTGTAGTTTCAGTAGCAATGAGGTTTTGCCATGTTGGCCAGACTGGTCTCGAACTCCTGACCTCAGGTGATCCACCTGCCTCTGCCTCCCGAAGTGCTGGGATTACAGGTATGAGCCACTGCACCAGGCCAGCTTTAAATTTAATGGAGCATTAATCAGGTAGTACTTGCCTTTTTCTTTTCTTCTTCTTTTTTCTTTACATTATAGATAACTTGAAAAAGGTCTTTAAGATCAACAACTAATGGTTCAGCCTGCAGCAAGGGAAAGCACTGTTATCAGTATTTTAATTTTAGTATTTTATTTCCTTTGTCTCACATCAGTTATAATTCATACTGGGATTTTTTTTAATCTTAAAACTCCTTACTTCCCTCCCCTGGCTTATTTATAGGGGATCACCACCAACCCAATCCTCACCCTTAGGTACATAAAGGACAGCAGGGTTAATAAGTATTTAGACAAAATAAGAGGTATCATGATCATTTTCGAAGTCCTTTAAGGTTTCTGAGAATAATGCACCATTGTTCTGAAATCGATATTCACTTTATAAGAAGGTCCGTTCTCACAATCCTGTGGCACACAGTAGTACATGGCTATCGATGACATTTTTTAAAGATTCCACAGGCCAATAAAAATAGTCATTATCTGAATCATTATTTAGCCCTCCTACATCCAATTATTTCCAGTAAATTTTCTAGTTGAGTGACAGACACTCCAATGTCCAACAGAGGACAAGTCCCCAGGTCTATGGCAAGACTTAGAGCTCACCTGTTGCCCGGTTTTTATGGCAAAAAACTGATGTTGGCCCTCTCCTCCACACACGTAACCAAATGCCCGGTTGTCTGTCACATCACGGGCAATGAAAGAAATCTTATTTACTGGATGTTCATGCTCTATTACCTTTAAAAAGAACATAAAGAGTAATTTATTAAGAAAACCAGAATCTATTTGCAGGCTAGCACACCTAAGCCTCAGACACATATATGAAGACATATATGAAAAGGTTAAACCATTTGAAGAAAGGTTAAAGAACTAAAAAGTTTCTGGTTGAAGGCTAGAGCATTACTCTTGCTAGAAAGGACTTCAAAAGAAAGAAGAATAGAAAACAAAAGTGGGAAGAATGTTCCTTCTGAAAATATTGATACTTTACTCTCCCTGCTTTAAAGACATGATGCCATATAGCAAGGAATGACTGAGGATTAGAAGACCAAGTGAAGAGGAGACATTTAGCCCTTAAGCCAAGTCAAATAGGCCGACTTTCCCAACTCAAACACAAACTTAAATGAACAGCATAACTAAGCTAGAGGAGTGTTCACAGGGATTCATTAACGATGGCTCAGAGTGGCCAAGGAACCATCCTATGTGTTATTGGAACAGTATTCCCAGTATATTCTGCAGGATACCAAATACTGTCACCGAGTATTTCTCAGCCCCACCTAGACAGCCTAATACATAGTAACATAATGTAGTAATAACTACATTATGTTAATGACATAATGACTATGTCATTAACCAGGAATTATAAGGGGTGGGGACTTAATTGGCTTAGCAGTGTCTTTTCTTCTATTTTTCCCTCCTTTCTCTTGATCCTTTTAAGCAGGTAACAAGGTTCAACTCTTCAGGGATATTTGTAGGTGGCAGAGTGTGTCTCGGCTTTTGGTCCTGAATGTCTAAGGCCACTGAAAAATTTTTAATATCTTAGAAAGTTTGAGGAGAGAAAGAAGGGTGAGAGAAACATGCCACCTTTCTCTGATGGGCTTGGGAAAATAAGAGTTGAGAGATAAGGGCGACTGATGAAGAGAGTGGTGCCTGAGGACCCCAGCACCAGCAGGCTGAGTGGGGTCCACTAGGGTGCCAGGGCCCTAGGTTTGCATAGTAGATAATGGGCACTCTAGAAAGGGATGAACAGTAACTGGAGGTCTCCCCACAGTATTGTGATGCAAGAGAGTATTTTATAGCAATGGTAATGAGCCACACACATTTTAAAATAAATCACAGAAGGCTTGACGTATGATAAATAGCTTTCTGATAAGGCTTAAAAACAAAGCAAAATAAGTAAGACTGTTCATAAGTGATAGAACAACAGGAACCAACAAAAAATAAACAAGGTTACATCTGTGAGGTGAGAAGACAGGGAAAAAATAAATGAAAAAGAGGTAGATGTGTTACGGGTGAGGTTCTAGCTTTAGGTTAGCTGGTAAGTTCACATGTAACCAATACATAAAAGTGTCATAAACTAGGGGTTAAAATTAATCTAGTTCTGTATACCTGAGGCCAAAAAAATATATATATAAAGTTTTACTTTATAAATTATATATATTTATTTCTATTTTAATATATATTTAAATATTTATATTGTATAAATTATATATATTTATATTTAATTTCAAAAATATATATATTATAGACATAATGTGTAGCTAAGCCTATTAACAGACTTAATAGACTTAGATTCACATTTATTATAGAACACAAATTCAAAATAAAGTATCTTGACTTTCACCCCCATTCTGTTTTCTGCCTGTTCCTTCTGAAGATGTAATACCTGCTGTATTTTTTCCCTACAGAACTTTGAGAAAGAAGAAGGGGAGCCGAAATTCAAGCAGCAAATTGTTGGTCAGACTCAGGTGGTCAGAGAGGTATCAGCAAATGTGAATTCTTACCCCAGTTTTCTCATCAATTATTTTTATCCCAGAAAGGGAAATGTTGACCCAGATCCTTTGTTTGTGTTGTCCCTGAGACCGACCAGCTGCCGCCATTCCCTGATGAGGGTGGAAAAGCAAGAGAAGTTGAATTTTTAAAAACATCCTACAATGCTTTTAATATCAAAATTTTCCAAGTCAGTCAGCTTTGTTTTCAAGCTGGTTTGCCATCGATGAAAGAATTTTGCACTTTTCATCAGGGACAGCAGGACGGCACGGAAGACGTTGAACCAGCGCATCCCTTAGTTAGCTGTGCGAACTCAGACAAGTCACTCTAAATCTCTTGGCCTCACAATAGTCATTGGTAAAGATCAACTAGAAGATCTTTAGAGATGTTTCTTCTAGGCCTTGAACTACTGAACAAGTATTATTTATTTAGTCAGTTTCACATAGTGCCATAATACTAAATTTTAAAATTCAAAAAACGGAAAGGCTGACACTACGGAACACCAGTGTCTAAACAGAATTCTAAATTTTATCATAACAATTCCCAGGTCTAAAACAGGATATTCCGTGCTCTCCACATATAGTAAGAGAAACAACGTACACGTTTGCACATAGCTTTTATAGGAATAGAAATAGGAATAGGTTTAGTTCGTCCTAATGTTGAGTTTGCCAGGCATCTAGAATCCTGTTATACTTGATAAAATTAGGTCTCTAGGACATCCCTCCAAATATGCAAACACTCACGGCGTCTCAGAAAATGGGGCACTACTGATGGATAATGTGATTAAAAGGGGTTTTCAAGTAATTGAACATAGGTCAACAAGAGCTTCTAATATAATTCCCTCTCTTGGACTTTCGCTTAACATACAGATAAAGCATTCATTTCCTTTTTACCTTTAGTTTCATCATAGAGTCTTGGCTCATTTTATCCCCTCTTGCGTCTGGCACATCATCAATACCAATCAGCTTGGCCTTATATTTTACACCATCACCTTTGAACCTTGCTAAGAGATATTCGTCTGTCTTTTCAGGGCCTGAGAAAAGAAAGGAATACAGGATAAAGAATGCCAGTTCTAATTATGACCAAATATGCTCTAGACTCTCCAAAATTTAAGTAGTATAAATCCTAATTATACTACAACTGATCATGTATATAATATTCTATCCTGTCGTATTCTTACTTCCCTTGAGCAAAATCATGTTCCACAATCAATTGTGTATGGAGTTGGGGTGGGGAGAAACTAAACTCTTAGAAGTACAAAATTGACAGCATTATGGGAAACTTATGGGAATATGGGAGGTGGGAGTTGGGGACATTGTTCATCATAGCTTTTTTTAAGTCTTTAAAAGAATATAAGGATGATAATATACGTATTTTTAACGTAAGAAAAATAAGGTGCCAAACAATTGACCAACATTTTAAACTATCAATAAGGCAGAAAGGAATTATGCCTAAGTTCTCTTAAAAATTATTAAGATAATTATCCCATCTTTATATTGTCCTTTGCTCCTTTTACAAGGTCTGTGTGGTCCCATTCCCAAAGAGTTCAGTAAAACCAAATGGTAAATAAAAAATAATTAATGATTGCATTATTAACTGAACAAGCTGCCTATGAGTATTTCCCAGCTGGACCTAAGTGGGTGTAATCGCAGGTTACCAGAGATGTCTTATTACAAGTGGGATGAGCCAGTCTCTTCTCCCAAAGTGCAACTTTCCTATTAGGAGAGCTTGAGACTAAGCTGAGGTTGAAGGAAGATAAGAGCCAGCCCTTACTTTATTCTGAATCTCACATTTCTCCAGGAATAACCACCTTTAGCTCCCTTCCGTGGCTTCAAGAGGATTTCTCCATACCTTTCTTTTTTTCCTTCTTTGAGGGTGCTTTTGGTGCGGCCTGTTGGTCGGGCTGACCGTTGGTGGCACCGGTCTCCACTTCGTTAGACATGGCAAGAAGGCAGGCAGCAAACCCCAGTACCAGTGAACACTTGGTGACACCAGGCGATCCCCGATGGAGAAGTCTCAAATCAACATAACCTCCCACAGACGCCTGTAGGCAGAATTTAGAGGCATATTGAGATCAGAACACAGCAGACCCAGACTTTATGCCAGAATAGGCTTACAGCTAGTGACTTTCTTTTGTAGTTCTTTGGACTCATTTTGTTCCTTCTCCTGCTGTATTAGACTGAAGACTGAAAGCAGGGGAGTGGGTAGGGCCGTTTCCTTTGTAGTTTCCAAAATGGAATATGTGTGCCTATTAGGTTTTTCTTTAAGCACTTGGTATCTGGTAACGTTTAATGATTATCTAGCTAAGCAGTTTTTATTAGAACTTTGGCATAAAAATCAAGTATTAAAGATAGGGATCGAAAACTTGCTAGGTTTTATTGCAAAACAGAAATAAATTGAATGCTGAGCCTGGTGAGATTGCAAATGCCATTTGAGATTGGGCATTATAAATTTCAGTTCTTCACAAAACTGCTTAACTGTAAAGGCGGTGACTAGAGTTATGAACTGTATCTTATTCACATTGATAAATTTGTTTTAAGTATTAGGATTCTGCATATGATCCCCAGGGCTATCCAAGCACTATAAAAGACATCCTTTTTTGCCATTAACACTTATTTGTACCAGGGAAATAATGGATTGAGGGGGTGCCAATTGTGCAACTCATCTAGTACATTTTTATGCGATTATTCAGCATCACCATCCTCCAAACAGTCTGTCCTGTGCTCTCATAACCTCTGCCCTACCCACAATGTATCATAATAGGAGAAACAGGAAAACGCAGTCATTGTAAACCACACAGAAGTGAGCTAACTTTCCAAAAGGTTCTCTCACTTCCCAGGAGCCAATGTTTCCATATAGCTATAGAGAGATCTAGAGTGAGTAGATTAACTTTCTACATTAACTGATGACCAAAGGCAAAGAAAAGTCATTCATTGTTTTGTAATCGTTTTAAGACAACATGTGGGCTGGTACACTAACCCCTTCACAACCCAGCCTTCACTAAAAGCCCTCTTCATTCTGTGCCTATACTACCCATTTAAGTGAACATTTTAATTGAAGGACTAAGCCCACCACATGAGAATACCTGTCGTTTGTTAGATACTTAAAGAGTATCTAAATAAAAAGTAAGTCTCAAGTTTTCACTCAATTTAAATTGCACTTAGCTTGTTTACAAATGTCAACATGTTTTCATAGGGGTCAGTACTTAATTTCTCCCACCGTGAGTTTTAAAATAGTCTTTATAATCTGAACAGTCTTTAAATATATACATTCATGCAATCTATGTATGAGTAATGTTATCTGAATTGTTTCATTTGGAGATTTAGTAGTTAATTTTGCTCAAAGACACCTGGCTGGTTGGCCATCAGGGAGACAGTCTGTTTATAGATGAAAGTCTTACACAGTAGAAGACTCAAAGTTATACTTAACTCAGGACTTAGGTGGGAACCAGGCACTACTAACCTTTTACTTGTATTAACTCTAAAAGATTCATAGTAGTCCTGTGAGTATTACTGTATCACAATATTTCATTTTCCAGAGGAAGGCCAAGGCACAGATATATTTTTTTTCTTTTTCCTTTTCCTTTTCTTTTCTTTCTTTTCTTTTTTTTTTTTTTTTTTTTTTTTTTTTTTTTTTTTTGAGACAAAGTCTCACTCTGTTACCCAGGGTGGAGTACAGTGGCGCCGTTTTGGCTCACTGCAACCTCCACCTCCCGGGTTCAAGTGATTCTCCTGCCTCAGCCTCCTGAGTAGCTGGGATTACAGGTGTGCGGCACTACGCCCGGCTAAGTTTTGTATTTTCAGTAGAGACGGAGTTTCAACCATGTTAGTCAGGCCGGTCTCAAGCTCCTGACCTCGTGATCCACCCAACTCGGCCTCCCAAAGTGAAGGCACAGATATTTTAAATGACATACCTGCTAAGTGATATAACCAGGTTTGTAACCCAGACTGTCTGGCCCCAAACCAGAGCTCCTCAACACTGCAGTGACAAATCTCAGCTGAGAAGCTGTATTCCAGCACAGCTTCACGTAGTCCTCTTGAAATACACACGTCCATTGCATGGTTTACACACAAGTCTATTTGCTTGTCTGTCCATACACTGGACTATAATCTCCTTGAAGGTAGGAGACTCATTTCTCAATGTCTGGGATATAGATGGCATTCGTGTAGATGGTAATGAGGACAGTGGTAGCTATGCACATTTTCTTCCTTGCTTGTTATGTGTATACACTGGTATGTATTACCTGTTTTCTTATCTCTCTATCTTCTCTTTTAATGCAAGTATTTTTGAAGTTAAATGTACAATTTTGTCTTTAGGCAGTGCATTATTCGGATGGGACTGTGACTGAAGTCTAGGAGTGGTTAATGTAGCCCAAAGACACTAACCGTTTTCCAGAAATGAATGTGATGCCTGCTGGATCTTTGCAGCTTCCCAGTTTGGGGAGAAGGTGTGAACATCTTTCTCGGAATGAAAGACAGTTGCACCTTTTTAGATGGAAACGTTTGTGTGGCTGTCGGGGGGAAAGTTGAAAGGTGTGGAAGGGTGTATGTGGATGCTGAGTAGCTAGAGGGGTGATCTGTGCCATTTATTAAGTTGTCTCAGCTTCAGAACTACCTCTATCCCTGGTTAGTGAAGCTGGAGCTAGACTGTGCAAACATTCCTGCTTTGCCTGCTTTGCCTGCTGGCTGCATGGTGGCTCTGCCAGTAAGGGGCGCTGGAGGGAAACTGCCAAGCTGGAGAAGGGACACGGACATGTCTGCTTGCTCCACATGGACTTCCTTATGGCTTGAGGCTCCTGGGAGTGTGACTCTAGTAGAGCTTCTTCACCCCAGCAGCAAGAGTTTCTTCCTACAACAGCCCCTGAATCCAGTTTTAACACTTGCAGAACTAGCCTCATCATGCCCATCTTGGAGACACCAGCATTAGTCCTCTGGTGTACTCTCTCCAGGCCAACAGGTCCCAGGTCCTCAGATACAGGGACTCCAGTCCTAGCTGAGCAGTACTCCCTTCTCACAGGCCTCAGTAGCAGCACCATGAGATCCCCTCCTGCAAGCTTTATAAACTTTGACGGTTCCAATGTCTTACCTTTGTCCACTCAGCCCTAAAGGTGGTAGCTGCTTTCTGTAGTTTACTTAACCAGTGATGACTTGGTCTTCTCTTCTTACTCTCTCAGTTTTCTAGCTAACAACTTTATACCTAGTTAACACTTAATATCTGCAGTCATACAACCATGAATAAGCCTGATTTTGGAAGCTAAGCAGGGTCAGGCCTGATTAGTATTTGAATGGGAATTAATGCTTAACATTAAAATCTTTTAAAATAACTGATGTCGACTGAACTCCAGCTGACACAATGGTAAGGCTAATCTGTTTTGATTTTCCAGATCAAAAAACTATTCTTTAAGGATACCCTAAATGTGGCAGATTCAAGTGTTTCATCTGAATATTAATCCTTATATGCTTTTAAAAACCATATTATTTTGGCTTTCAAGGCTATATTTATATACTTCAATATCTACTTTTTACTTCCTAGGCCCAGAACAAGAACTGTAACAATATATTCCAAAAGAGAATACATTCTATTTTCTTCATGGGAGGCCACTGAAGTGTATGTGACTATACCTTCAGGTCTGTCTTGCTTAGTTCAGTATTACGCTGAGTTCATCAATGCATGTGTTGATAGCAGCGGCAAGATGGCCCAGAACTGGGTTAGAATCGCTGGCTGAAAAAGTGATCTGGGCTTAAGAGTTTGTTGCCCATCTTTGAAGCCGGATATGATACTTTACTGCAGGGTATTATTTCTGACATGAAAAGACTTAGCTCATTAAATTTGGCTATTTGTATTCTAACATGAGTCTATTTTAAAAGAATTTGAGAAGTGCCACAAAGAACTTTGAGGGGTTTGGGGGGAGGGAACGGTGGCATGTGGGTTTAGTCATGAAAGTAATACAAGACATAGCTTAAGACCACATATCAAATCTAGCACTGGCAGACTGGGCCAAATGGAAGCGTTCTAAGGTGAGTGGTGTTACCTTGCTATAAGTTTTTATAGCAAAAATTTCTCTGTTCAGATACTTAAATATAGCTTTTCATAGCATTGGAGTTGTTTTAAAGGTATTTGTTTTCCTTTGACTATATCCTTTCGCCATTTGGGTATGAGCAATTCCAAGGGATGAGGAAGAAAAACATGAGGAAAAGTTTAATAATATAAATTCCCTGAAGAAAATGGATGTGTATGTTGAGTTGCAGTAGCCAAGGGTAAGTCTCATTGTAGGCCATACAATTGAAAATGTATCTATCTTTACTTCCTGAAATGATCAGAAGGTAGACTCTGCCCATAGACCTCAAGACTACAAACCCCTTTACAAAAAAAATGTTCAAGACGTATTGCAAGATTTTAACAAAAGTGTACATCCAGTTATGCACATACCAGAGTGATAATTTACCTTTTTCCCAAGGTTTAAAGAGCAAGTCCCCATCACAGACTTGTCAAATAGGCAAGTTATCATCTAACATGCAGTAGATAGAAGGCAGCTCGCTTATAGACTTAGATCCCTCTGTAGAGAATAATTGGTTTAAACTTAATATTCAATATTCAAATGCATTACATTTGATTACCCTTCCAAACTGGGGCTCTGTTGAAGAAAGTGTCTAGCTTATGTTAAGCAACGAGGTCTGTTTGAAAGCTCTAGGATGGTAATAATCTCTTATAAATGGAAGCAAGCGAGTGTAGCACAAGGAGGAAGTATACAATTTTCTCACTTGTTGGGTATAGTCTCAGGTCCCTTCAGTTCAAAAAGTGCAAAATTAGTCAGGAAATACACCCAAGGGGTGTTATCACAAGGCAAGGATTACAAATTAAAGCTCAAAAACACATAAAAAGGCTCACAAGCACAGTTCCCCATCTAAAAATAGGTAGTTTGTTATCCTGGTTCTCAGGGACAGGCTGTTTCCTTCATTGGAAGATTGAAAAGAGAAGTAAGATGACACATGTAAAAACAAAGGAGGATCTAAAGTTACCCTATAATCCTGACTCCTTTTTAAGGCCTCAGATAGAACAGAAAGCTGTAAAGGAAACTCTGCTATATTAATAAAATTAGCTTCCATTTAAGTGAAGATCTCTAACTTGGATTTTGGACTTAATACAAATCTCCCTGAAAGAATGCAGAGACTTCCCCCTTCTGTGGTACTAGCATCAGATGACTACGAGAGATTCTGGAGCTTGCAACATCTCTCTTGGTTTCTGAGAAGGCGCTGAGAAATTTATTCTGGAAGACTGCATGAGTCATCTTAGAATGACTATGGACTTTGCAATAATAAAAATCAGCTATTACTTAGTCCTTAGTGATTCATATAAAATGTCTAGTGCTTTCATTCCTTGAATTGCCAGCATGGTGGACAATGATTAGTCTAGGCTTTGTGGGGGTAAAGTTAGCTGACACTTCTTATATATCCTTACCCTTTCTACCAGTAGGAATGTGTTGGCATCAGCAATGGTACTGCTTAATGATTCCAAGGTTTTGAAGCAATATCACAATACAAGTGTCAACCATCCTCCCCTGTGATACCCCAAGCCTACCTTCTTACCCTAATTATACAGAGCAGGCAGGAAAAGTGCTTTGTCAGTCTCAAAATGCTGGTCAAAGGAATAACTTGAGTTAAGGACTTAGTGGTAGCTCCATTGCAGAGATGGTGGGGAATTTATTTTTAACATTAAGAGGAATGGTACAAACACCTAGTATACCAACCATTAAGAACACTTATCCCAAAAGGCCTATGAAACAGAATGTCTCTCTTCTTGTTTTTTTTTTTGTTTGTTTTTTTTTGAGATGGAGTCTTGCTTTGTTGTCCAGGCTGGAATGCAGTGGCACAATCTTGGCTTACTGCAACCTCTGCCTCCCAGGTTCAAGCCATTCTCCTGCCTCAGCCTCCCGAGTAGCTGCGATTACAGCTACCCGCCACCATGCCCAGCTATTTTTTTGTATTTTTAGTAGAGACAGGGTTTCACCATGTTGGCCAGGCTGGTCTCAAACTCCTGACCTCAGGTGATCCACCTGCCTCAGACTCCCAGAGTGCAGGGATTACAGGTGTGAGCCACCGCACCCGGCCGAATGTGTCTCTATTTTATGAATAATGAAATGGACACAGCAACACAAAATCATTCCCTCATAAGTCACTGGGTTCAAAGTGAGCACAGTCTGTGTTTCCTCTTCTCTTACATACACTGTCTCTCTTGCCTTTTCTGGAATCTCACTGATTTTAACCTGTATTTTATAAGCTACTTTCAAAAAGTCATCATCCCGCTGACATTAACATACCATTAATTTTTCAGAACAAGCCACATAAAATAGACACAGGGAAAGGAATTAAGGAGACTCAAGAAGAAAGCAACATGAACTTATTTGTTTAGAATGTCCAGTACTTTGTACTGGACAGAGAATGTGCTTCCTTGTTTCTTTGAACTTTCTGCCTGCCTCAGCTAAAGTGCAGAATTAGGGTGACATGTGAAATATTAACCTCTAAGACAGACCTCGGGGTCCAAGAGGGCAGCAAACAGCCTTCACCGCTATCTTCAAAGTGGCCCTTTAAGAATAGGGGTCATTACCAGCGATGCTGTAGCAAAGTTAGACTGTTTCTGACACTTTATGAAAATCCTTCCTCCTTTAACTGCTTGTTTGGATTCTTATGCTTTTAGGAAGGCTCTTCTACTTTGCAAAGACCAAATTGAGCAGACAGGAAGATTTTTACAGCCTGTTTCACTGAGGAATGAGACTATGCTAATGTATACTGAAAAGGAGTCCTTAGAAGATTTTCTTGTAAATGCTGACACTGCTGTAGGGGCCTCACTAACAGAACAAGCCCGAGTCAATGAGCTATACACAAGTTATGCATTTACAGCAAGGAGGCATCATTGCCTTTAACCTTTGAAAATGATATGGCAGGACTTAGAGGACTTATTAAACCTTGAACCAAGATGCTTTCCCTGTTTTTCGAACCAAGTCAGACCAGAGTTAAGATTCTCTTATACAGTTAATTTTGGGTAAAGGTGGGATAGCATAGCAGCTAATAGCTCAGGCTTGGGAGTCCCACCCACCCAGGATTCATCATTTCCTTGCTCTGTGGCTTGAGGCAATTTATCTAATGTTTATTTCTTCACCTGTAAAATAAGAATATAGTTTGCTGAGCCGTTAGGAAAAAAATCAGAAAGAACTTACGTAGAGACATCTGCACCTGGCTTAGAAAGTGCTTAACAAATGGTAGTTGTATTAGTCTGTTCTCACACTGCTGTTAAAGACATACCTGAGACTGGGTAATTTATAAAGAAAAAGAGGTTTAATGGACTCACAGTTCCACATAGCTGGGGAGGCCTCACAATCATGGTGGCAGACAAGAATGACAGCCAATTGAAAACGGGAAACCCCTTTGAAAACCATCAATCTCATGAGACTTATTCACTACCAAGAGAACAGTATGGGGAAAACTGCCCCCATGATTTAATGACCTCCTACTAGGTCCCTCCCACAATACATGGGAATTATGGGAGCCACAATTCAAGATGAGATTTGGGTGGAGACAAAGCCGAACCATATCAGCAGCTACTATTAAACCAAAGCTAGGTCACAGAAGCTATGTGCTGTGCAGTCTTGTGCTCTTTCCAACATTGCATTTCCAGAGTAAGTGTTTAAACACTTTTAGAACAATAAGAACCTATACTCAAATTACTAATAAGTGGAAACGTGGAATGGTGTGATACTTTATTTATTTATTTATTTTGAGACAGAGTCTTGCTCTTGTTGCCCAGGCTGGAGTGCAGTGGTGCGATCTCAGCTCACTACAACCTCCACCCCCTGGGTTCAAGTGATTCTCCTGCCTCACCCTCCCAAGTAGCTGGGTTTACAGGCATCAGCCACCACGCCTGGCTAATTTTTTGTATTTTCAGTAGAGACAGGGTTTCACTATGTTGACCAGGCTGGTCTTGAACTCCTGACCTCAGGTGATCCACCAGCCTTGGCCTCTCAAAATGTTGGGATTTCAGGCATGACCCACTGCACCCAGTCTAGCACTTTAATTAGTAAAGCCCAGGTGGAAAAGTGAGAGGGTTTGCCAATGTAAGAGCCACCTCCTGCCCAGCTCTGCCTTCTGAGCCTACAAAAGTTGGGTTCTGATGGGAACAGACTCTGGGAACAAAATCTACTCTAAGTTACCCGGAGAGCCCTGTTCCAATGAATCCTGAGTCAAAATTCATACCTACATCATTATCATGGACAGTTTAGGAGATCTGCTTCACATCATCTGGGAAAATTTTACTGTGGAGCTCTTAAAACATGATATTCATATCATACCCAGATAAATTAGATCACAGTCTCTGGGCACAGAGTCCCAGGTATCAATATATTTTAAAGATTCCTAGATCATTCCAATGTACTGACCTATGTGAGGTCCAACAGTCTATTTTAACAGCCCTTTGTCTGCTTAAAGAAATACCAAGTGCGTTAGACTTGAGCTGGAAGAAAACTAGGGAATAATTTGGCCACGTCATCTTATTATAACGATTAGAAAACGGAGGGCAAGAAAGAGAGTTTGACTTGTCTAATTGTGAAACAGCTGGAGGGGACAAAGCTGGCACCAGGAAAGATCTAGCATGAGACTCTAATGCCTTATTCCTAGAGATTACATGTGTCTGTTTTTAAAAACCATTTTTTAAAAACAGGATGTACAAAGCCCATTGCATGGGGACTGAACCAAGAATGCCTTCCATTTAGTAGATATACCAAGCAAAAGAACAAGAAGATAGCTTAGCAGGGTAATTTGAACATGGTATTTAATAGATGTTTTCTAAATCAAAATAGAAAAAGGATTTTACATGGACTAATTATACATTGTCACTAGATTCCTTTTTGCCTAGGTAGCAAGAGCTACTTAGTCAAACTGCCTCATTAATACTGATTTGGATGTTTTGCCTAGGTCTGAGACTTTCAGATCAAAGCATTTAAATTTATTTCAGTACATTCTCTACTATTCGGTGCTTGGCCTTTAAGTTTTAGTTTTTTCTATTTTTGTTTGTTTGTTTGTTTGTTTTTTGAGCATGATAGGAAGTCTAAGCTCTTGAATTGGCAACTTTCAATACTCTGGACTCATAACCCGTCCTAATTTTGTACCCGCCCCCCATTTTGTTTTTTTAAATAACTTGTTATTAGGAATGTATCTTATTGGAGCATAAGAAACAGTCCTCACCATAAAGAAAGTTTAGGAGAGTTTAAACTTTAAAGAAGCTTCATGCATCCAAATAGGGGTACATTCTTTGTTTTTTGTTTTTTGAGACAGAGTCCTGCTCTGTCGCCCAGGCTGGAGTGCAGTGGCATGATCTCAGCTCACTGCAACCTCCACCTCCCGGGTTCAAGTGATTCTCCTGCCTCAACTTCCCGAGTAGCTGGGACTACAGGGGCCCGCCACTAGGCCCAGCTAATTTTTGCATTTTTAGTAGAGACAGGGTCTCACTATGTTGGTCAGGCTGGTCTCAAACTCCTAGCCTCAGGCAATCCACCCGCCTCAGCCTCCCAAAGTGCTGGGATTACAGGCATGAGCCACCGTGCCTGGCCTTTAGACTGGGCAGTGCCGCCCAATTCACTGCAAGTGTCTGAAAGTGTTCATAAGTTGAACAGAAGTATTAAGGTTATGATCAGTTTTGCAATTGTATTTTTGCTTTGTTGTTTCAGCACAAGGGCTATTAGTTTGAGCGCTTAACTGCACTAGAGTTGGAAAAAATAGAAAGTGTAGTCTTCACAGTGAGAACATGTTCTGGCCTCTCGGCAAAGCTGGCTGTAAGTTAATATGCTTGTATGAACACAGACATGCAGAGATGATTGATTCTAGAATCCCTCTTTACACTTATTCAGGTTCTAAGAAAGATAGGTGGCGGGCGCCTGTAGTCCCAGCTACTCGGGAGGCTGAGGCAGGAGAATGGTCTAAACCCGGGAGGCGGAGCTTGCAGTGAGCTGAGATCCGGCCACTGCACCCCAGCCTGGGCGACAGAGCAAGACTGTCTCAAAAAAAAAAAAAAAAAAAAGAAAGATAGCAGTGTCAGAATGTCCTTTTGGTCTTTTGATCATGTGGAACTTTTGTGAATATGGACATATGAGGCTTGAGCTTGAATTAATTGGCATTAGAGAGTATATACCCATTTCAGCTTTAATGTCCCATTTCAGCTTTAATGTGGGAGAAGAAACATATTCCACTCCAGTTCTCAAGTATAACCTCCTCTGGCTTAAATTAAACAGAACAGGAATCCAACTTTCTCCTTTAACTCACTTCTACAAAGGGAAGGAAGTGACATTGAAACTTTAGGGAAACTACAGAGGTTAAAAATCACACTTCTGTCATTGTCTTACATTGCTGGCACTGAATCATTTGGGCTGTCATCTGCTTTACATCAGGGACCATTTGGTATGTGAGCTTCGTATATCTCAAGCGAGCTAGGTAGGACAATGTTGTGGGCACAACTTGACATGGAAATGGGGAATTATGGTCTAGTGCACAGCATGCTGCAGCATAGCTTTTGCAGAGTTCTGTATTTGGAGGCTGCTAGTCACCGATGCCCCTGCATAATTCTTTCATTATATGGTATGTCTTTCCTTATATGCTGTTCTCCCTTTTGTACTTGTCCCTGGGAAGTGATGTAGAGAAGAGAGATTGACAAGGTAATGACTATATCCTTGAGCCCAGAGTTGTGATATTAAATGTCATCTCGAATGAATGAAATATAATGTCCTACTTTACCATCAAATGATACAAAATAAAGTCCTTCAAAATTCAAATTTTAAAACTGGTTTATTCTATTGACCCATTCCAGTTGCCCATGAACACTTTAGCTTTCTAAAATCTTCTTCCAAAAGTGCTTTCTTGGTATATGTTCTGATTGATATCACTTCAAAACTAGAAATACCAAGCCCTCCTGCTCTTGGGGTCTCCTATGAGGAGGAGACCCCCTCTGGCTGCTTCTCTTTCTACTTAGAGAAATATCAAGTCACCTATGGAAGGAGCCATGAGTGATTCCCATTACTTCTGATGAAAAGCTATCATGAAACCATTGTTCTGGGAAAAAGGATAATATGGCATTATTAGGGGGTTGGAGGAGTTTGGCAAAGGCTACTCTTTCCCATATACTTCAGGCTTTAGAACTCAAAGGTATCTGGGAACCTGGTGAACAAGTCTGTAGAGTAGGCTAAGGTGCTTCTGGGAAATGGTTAATGGGCTGAAGTGGTCTGACACAGTGGGGAGGGCCCAAGGGAAGAATCCCCACAACAGGAAGGTGGGTAGTCTTAACTAAAGACCTGGGACAAGGTGTCCAATCTGACCCAGCCAAGCAGACCCGGGCAGCATGGGCATGCCTTGGTACAGTGGCTGGTGGGTGGCATGCATTATCACACTGAAAGAGCTGTGTGACCAGAGGGCCTGTAGGGACATGGCGGAACTCTACTGAGCACTTCCCATACCTGGAGATGCTACTGCAGGACCAGAGATGGTCACACCTACCCCGGTCGCCAGAGCCTTTCTTCAGTGGCTAAAACCCACCAGGTTTTGGTGGTAGCCCAGTCACTTGCACTAGGTGACTGTGTTGAGGCTGAAGACATCACACCATGGTGACCACAGCAGGAGGGCACCCTCATAGGAGACCCCAAGAGCAGGAGGGCTTGGTATTTCTAGTTTTGAAGTGATATCAATCAGAACATATACCAAGAAAGCACTTTTGGAAGAAGATTTTAGAAAGCTAAAGTGTTCATAGGCAACTGGAATGGGTCAATAGAATAAACCAGTTTTAAAATCTGAATTTTGAAGAACTTTATTTTGTATCATTTGATGGTAAAGTAGGACATTATATTTCATTCTGCTTCCCTCCCACCCTAAATCCAAGGGCACAGAATATTCTAAAGAACGAATAACTTACATGAAAAATATTAGAGTTTTAATGTTAAAAAAAAATACTACTGACATAGAAACCTCTAGAATTTTTCTATTGCAGTGTCTTTGGGGCAGTGACTTGACAGAAAGCACTCTGGAACTGATACAAAACACAGTAAATGCATGAGTTTTACTTTAAATTTGGCACCTAAATATACAATGTATTATGCTTGATCCTGGCAGGAAAAGGTAGTCAAAAAGTTAAGACTCAGAGGCAACACACTCACATCATTCATAGCTTTTACTACAATCCTCCCTCATCGTACACTTACCCAAACTAACCCAGCAAATGTTTTACTGTTTTCATGTCTGTCCTTTCTAAGCTAGGTTAGATATTTCTACCAAAGATAACTTCTTTTCGTATTTCTGTGCTAGGTTTTTTGTTTGGTTGGTTGGTTTGTTGAGTCTCGCTCTGTCGCCCAGGCTGGAGTGCAGTGGCGGGATCTCAGCTCACTGCAACCTCCGCCTCCCAGGTTCAAGCGATTTTCCTGCCTCAGCCTCCTGAGAAGCTGGGACTACAGGTGCTAATTTTTGTATTTTTAGTAGAGACAGGGTTTCACCATTTTGGCCAGGCTGGTCTCAAACTCCTGCCTCAGCCTCCCAAAGTGCTGGGATTACAGGTGTGAGCCACCATGCCTGGCCCACCATGCCAGTTTTAAAATGAATGATACAAATAATCTTGGCAGTTTGTTTCCTAGAATATACAACATTAAGTTGTGCATTCTCATCCCCGTATGAAATCATCCTGAATTCAGTCAACATAGATGTGCAGCATACCCCACTTGTAGACTTCAAGGTACAATCATTTCTTCATCCACGTCCCTCTGTGAATTCACCTATGATGCATATGCATATAAATCCTCATTGTTAAACACTTCCCACTTTCTATTCAAGTGCCATGACAGTAGTCAGCTTGAAAGTCTATGCTGATGTTAGAAGAGTTTGTAAAAAGCATGTTATTTAGAAGCATCTGTGCTATCAACATTAAGCTATAAATGAAGGGCCACATACACTAGTACAATTATTTTATGATACATACCACACCAGGGCACTTTAAAACAAGTAGGTAATCTTAAACTTCTCCACTTCCAAAAGCCAGTGCAAGAAATACTGCCTGATATTTGGTTTCTTCTTTAATAGCCTGGCTAAATTATATAAAATCCCAATGTGGTTTCCCTTTCCAGGCAAAGCCCCACATTTATATAATCCTCAAAGCCATTGCTTGAGTGTTGCTGTACCCTTTCTGCAACTCATGTTTCAAGGATACGCTGTTTAAAGAGTTTGAAGGAAGAAGAATCCAGCTGCCTTGTAAATCTGCACAGAGAAAACTAGGGCGTACATAGTGACTGTATATGGACAGTGGAACTTATTTTTTGTTGCATAGAGAGCAAAATCATGAAAACACTTCTTACAGTTATGCTGACTCAAAACAAGATCAGTTTAGCTTATCTAATTCTAATATGTTGTCTCGAGGTTCCAGGTGGCATGCCCTTTGTTTTGATGTTCAACCTACCCGTAGAGTTGGCATTAACCTTCCATGAGAGACTTGCCACTGGGTCACATTTCCACATCTGGTATGATCTATTCGAGTTGGGGAAGACATCCACAACCAACATGGCAGTTAGGCTTCATCTCCAGGAATACTGGTGGCCTTGCTAATCCCAGTGGCTATGAATAGCTATGTTTGTTTTGATTTGAAACTGCTTACTATTTACTGTCATCTGGTGTGCTCAAAATATTATCATTTAAAAAATGGTTCTTCCATGATTTAGTTAATTTCCTTTAGACAAGACGTGGTTGCTTTCAAATTAGATGAAGGAAAAAGGAGTCATTTAAAAATAAAAAGTGACTTGGTATTTATTTGTCAAATTTCCGGTTTACAGAGAACCAGCAACCTGACAACCAGCCATCTCTCCTCTTGATACCAGTGTTCAAGCAGGCTGAAGGTCAGAATCTTGGCAGTTTGCTTCCTAGAATGTGCAACATTAGACTGTGCTTCCTAAAAGGCCAGGAGAGCTCTTCTACAAGTAAGAATATATTCTTCATTTACTTATTTCTTGGTTACTGGGCAAATTAGATAGGTTAATGGATAAGAAACCCCTGGGTAATTTTAGGTTTTTGTATACAAGGGAGAGAGGTGAATCTGTCAAATTGGTGTCTTGCTTTTTGTGATCATATAGTAATACCACATGAGTTGAATTCCAGATCCAAGAGAAGGTCTCCCAATGGTTAGCCTACCTGCTTGAAATTGTGCTTATGATTATTCAAAAAAAAAAAAAAAAAAAAAAAAAAAAAAAACTCTAAAAAGCTGCTGCAGATTGAGTACAAGATGAACAAAACTGGCAGAAATGCACAAGTATTCTTGAGCTAAAGTTCACATCTGTCATTATTCTCTCATCTGTTGGGAAATAGTATTGGAACAAATACGTTTTGTGGGAATAAATAAATGCACTTTTAAACTGAGGGATGTGAAAATTCCAAATGACAGTATTCTAGTTTCTGCTGAATTAAACAGATTAGCTGTTGCACAATTGGAGCAATTACACTGAACAACAAAGTGTTCTAATGTATTGAAATATCTGTATACAGTTCAGCAACTACAGAAATAGATGAGCATAGAAAGGTTCAATTATTAATACAATAAAACACCTACCACTAAATATCAGAATTTTGCTTATAAAGTCTGTGAGACAGGTTTTGTTTCATAACTTCTTTATATAAATCCAAGTTTACATACCTAAAATCACACCTGTTAGTTTCATGTAAGTAATCACCATTGATTGGTCTATGCTTTCACAAACATGGCTAGACATCTATCTTTGGGATCAGGAAGCACACTCAGCAAGTTTGGAAGCATAATTCAAGGAACCTTGTATCTAGTAGAGATTTCAGAAAAGAACCACTCCTTGGTGACCCCAACCATTAAACATTGTTCCTAATCCAGAGAAGACCTCAGGAATTCAATTTCTATACGACTTTTGACAAGTCATTTAAATGACCTCTACAGATGAGATTAAAATGAATGATAGTGTTTCGGAGAACTAAGGCATCTTAAGAATGAACATATATTAAATAGCTCACACATCTTCTTTCTTGGTTGTAATAGTCCAAGAACACAAGGACAGATCTCAAGTTTCACCTTAATCTGTACAGATTTCAGAAAGTTTATTCTAGGATTTATAGAGGGACTTTGAAGATTTTCTAATGTGTATACTCCACTGGATTGTTTTCTTTAGTCATCTCTTTTAGTCATCTCTAATTAATTCAGGGCTAGGGATGGGGAAAAAATAAACTTTGTATGAGTTGCATAAAAATAAGATATCCTGGAAAAGCTACCTGGTTATGTCATTAGGCAACAGCTTCAAAGGCTCAAGTCTCGACTACTCCATTTACATTTTTTAAGATAAGCTCTTGAGATGGTATTAACCATTTTGGTATTAACAAATTTTGAGGATCGTAGAAAAATCTAGTTTTCTTCCCCAAAGGCAACATCGTATTCTTCTTACTTTTGATCTAGACATAATCTGTACGATTGAAGTAATTAGTATCTTAACTTTATATTAATATGAAGTAATAGCCCATGCACGATGTTCGTTTCTTATAAACCTTATACTACTGGCCTGATAAACAACTCTGCTGGGATATTTTAAAAGGCAATGCATTAATTAAACAAATCTTCAAATCATAGGGCACCAAATACACTGCTACTTCCCTAAGGGCTTAACTTATTTGACATGAAAAATTTATATACTAGGACAATTTAGGTTTTCTGGTTTTCTAAGCTATGAAGACTCATTTATCAGATCTGTGTGTGTATCTTTTAATATGTGTTATTCAGAATCATCTCCAGCTGTAGATAGTTTTACAGTGCATCTAGTCGTGGCCAACTCTCTACTCCTTCTGTGTCAAATGAGTTTGGTTTATGTTAATGGTGAGATTACTATCTAACTATCCTGCTTAAAAAAAAAATGAACTATATTGTTTTCTAGTTTGCAGAGTATTGACTAGAAATTGTATTATTTTTCCTTTTCACTAAAATTTATCATTTACAAACCTGCCTCGCCCTCAGTGTCACACATACCTCATTAAAGGTGCAGGTTTGACTTTATGGCAAAAGGTTGGTTTAAAAATCTGACTTACCACTGGGAGACTTTCCCAGAGTAAGCAGATGAGATGAAGGTTCTTTCTCCAGGCCTGTTGAATACACACCAGTCTTTAAGATAACTAATCATGGGGGTACCACTCTGGTTTCTAGTTCTAGCATGAGGTGAACTAATAGGAACGGTTCTTTATCAAATGACACTTAGCTGAGTGTCAGCAGAGACCTCTTGGCCCTTTATGAAATATTCATATTTATATTGAACTAAAAAAAGGTTTCTGGTTAGTCTACCCGGGAATGTCAACATCAATGAGTCATAATAAAGGAAGTTTGCTTGGTTCATAAAAAATGTAATACTTAAGCAAGATGTTTCATTAGCTTTTATTTTCTTCCAGAGCATTTCTCTGAACCACTAATGACCTGTTGCAAAACTCTGTACCTATTAGCAATTGCCATTTTAATACTTAAGGGAAATGTGGGATGGACACAAGTGATTAGCTAGGGGCTCCATTTGTAGCCTCTCTGTATGATTCTTATTATGGTCATTAAATAAAAGTAACTTGATTTGGTCCTTGAAGTCTTAGAGGATCCACTTGATGGTAGCATCTGCTATTTTCTAGTCCTCCTATGCAGGCATTTTTAGCATCAGAGAATGCAATTAGATCATTTGTTTCCTTAGCTGAACTCTATAGCCCTATGCAAAGACAAGTCTTCTTTGAAAGCCACTATTAAGTTCCTAATCCAATCTTTATTAAAAAGACTCAATATTACAGACAAGCAAGTTAAGACAAATCCTCCAAAAGTAATGACCAAGCCCTTCCACACTCCACAGAAACCTTTTAGTATAGCAAACTGTGAAATTAGAAAAATATTTATAGTTGCAGTGTTTTTTTTTAACTAGCAATGTTCCTTAATTAACATACTACAGAAGCATATAAACAATTAGTTCCACCAAGTAAAACAGTGAAAGAAACAACACCACCAAGTTTGCATAGTTCCTCTAAAATAAGCAAAGTTCTGCTTTTAGAGTTAATTGTCAGAGGTGAGATGTGAATAAAGTTCCCTTCTCCGAGTTTGTCATTCGCTGTCAGAGCTGAGGCGGTTTCCTACCCTAAATGCTATTTTATATTTGCACCTGGGTCCAAAACATTCTCTTAAGGGGAAAAAAAACAAATATCTTTTGACTCTTAAGAGTATGTCATTTCCCTTATATTGTGCATGGCCAGAGAGATGACGCAAACGGTAGGCCACTAGCTACCCTAGATTTTGCTGTGAAGCCATGATTATGACAAAACTAAAAAAGCCTGCAGACACTGACAGTCTTTTTTCTTGTTGTTGTTTAGAGCACATGGGGGTCTGGTGATTGATCCCAACTCAAAGCCATTACAATTTAGACTGGAAACCAAGTTTACCCCTGAATTCCAGTGATCTTTAATAGCAAGTTAATTCATGTAATCAAAACTGCATCCCTACTAAGTGCCAGGCATTCTTCTAGAGCTTGGGATATACCAATGAGCAAAATAAAGATCTGTTCCCTTATAGGGTTTACTATCTAACAGGGAGCAAAACATAAGTGGAGTATAGACTTTCAGAAGATGAAAAATGCTCTGGGGAAAAAGGAGAGTAGAGGAAAGTAGATTTGGGAATCCAGGACTGAGAATGTCCTGGACATGTTCCTTAGAAACACAGAATATGGGCCGGGCGCGGTGGCTCAAGCCTGTAATCCCAGCACTTTGGGAGGCCGAAACGGGTGGATCGCGAGGTCAGGAGATCGAGACCATCCTGGCTAACACGGTGAAACCCCGTCTCTACTAAAAAATACAAAAAGCTAGCCGGGTGAGGTGGCGGGCGCCTGTAGTCCCAGCTACTCCGGAGGCTGAGGCAGGAGAATGGCGTGAACCCGGGAGGCGGAGCTTGCAGTGAGTTGAGATCCGGCCACTGCACTCCAGCCTGGGCCACAGAGCCAGACTCCGTCTCAAAAAAACAAAACAAAACAAAAAAAACAAAACACACACACACACACACAGAATATTAGATTTTTAAAAGTTAAATTTACTGAATGTTTATTATATACCAGATGTGATGCTAAGACATTCTCATTTAATCCTGGACATTACCATCCCTATTTGACAGGAGAGGAGGCTGAAGCGCAGGAGTGGAGCAACAATCTGCAAGTCACACCAGCCTGATACATATGCTTTAATGTCTTTGCTTTACAACAAAAGAGATAATTAAGTTAGTTCTTCAAAGACTGGGGCAACGTGCACTTTCGGGAAAGACGAACTTTCCGGAAAGACGAACTAATAGCAATGAGTAAAAGATATTCATGTCTGCTTGGCTATATAGGGCCTGTGGATTATACCAGGGGAAAGGTGAAAACGTAGGTCAAGCTGGATCAGGGTGGGCGGTAGCACTCTGTTTTGTCTGGATGGGACTGGGAGGACTTTCAGGTTTTGAGTGATGGTGTGGAGGTTGGGGTGGTGACAAATCCGAGTACAGGGACACAGCATCAAAGAGTCAGAGAGCTCTGCAGTATGACCGTTGCATGGACTTGCCCTTTGGAGTGATTCAACATTGCCGGTTTCTTTCAAATATTTGGCTAATCTTCTGGAAACAAAGGCTTTTAATTGAAAGGTTAAGGACTAACAATCTCAAACATTAGATTCAAGGTTATCCCATCTTGCCAAGCTCTGATGCTTAGTGACCCTCAAACTTCAAATAAACATAATGTCTTAAAGGTGGCTCTTTAAAAAGTCAAAGGCCATTATGTCTTACACCCTACATTCTAAGATGATTTCATCATACAAAAGGGCTCCCCTAATGTCTGCTTTATAGAAATGTATATGAAGTGAAATGAGATTTTGAAATGTGAGCTCCTTAAAAACAAAAAAAAGAGCATCTTTTGTAAATGGCAGCTATTAACTAAGATAGTCATGTATTTATAGTCTCTTGTTTGAAGCAGAATATATTAATATGATATTTTCCCAATGTATATATGTTTTTCCATAAAAGTGTTGAAAATCTGGAAAGACCAGTGCCAAGAAAATGCTCGTTAAGAAGGGTAGTAGGAAGGAAAAAGACAGATTTCTGTTTCTTATACATTTAGAATAAGTGACATTGGGGTGACGTGCTTTTCTGTATTTTAAAAATTAAATTCCTTAAAGATGCACTAATTTGGTAGACAGCAAAGTTTAAAATGTAAGCATAAGTCTATAGTCTAACTTGGGCTAAAGACAGAATCATGAAGATGTTCTAGCGTTCAGTCACTCTCAATTAAACTCAAAAGTGAAGGGAGACCACACAGAGAACATGAGCATATCTGAAATCACATAGAACGCTGCCCATAGTCAGCTGTCAACACTTTCATCTTAGGCATCATTAAATGATACCTAACCAGAGTCGTTGGTGAAGGCTCCTGACATATTAAAAATTCAACAGTAAGTTTTCAGTCAAATGATAAGTAGAAGTCAAAAAACTCTTATGCTAGGATTTTGAAAGTTGGTCAGTGGATGGCCTATAGTTGGTTTCCAGCCTGGAGTTCTTGGAAATGCTGGGGTCTGTGCAGGCAATAATGAGTTTGTGACCTAATTTTAGCATTTTAAAGAGCCTAATGGATATCTTAATTCACAATACAGCTGCACAGGGAAATAAAAAACATAACAAAACAAGTTTCTTTGATTTGGGCGGAAATTGTGTTAAGTCAAAACAATAGCCTTAATTATCCAGTGCTAAGCCAAAGGTCTCATCTATTTTCTCAAATTTTATTAGTAATTTTATAAACAATTTGGTGGACACTTTTAAAAGGAGCAACAGAAGGAGAATAAGAAGTTGTTTGTGGATGAAATATCAGGCTGAAATCTATTCACCACAATTCTTATTAGCCAGGTGATTACATCCATCAGGTCAGACAGATATATGAGCAACAATGAATACTCCATTGGTAGAAGTTAAACTAGCAACTTGGAAAGACCACACCATCTGGAGAATTTCAGTAACAGCTTGTCTGCCTTCCTTAGGCCCTAAGCAGATATAAACTAGAAGAACATATGGATATTGCTCATTATAAATAACCTTAAAGTTAAAAAAAAGGTGGGGGGGGAGCTCAGAACTGTTTTACTTATACCAAGAGATGATAAGACAAGCTAAAGTTTTCCATTTTGCTCACTCTATAATAAATTGCAATCGATGTTGTAAATGAAAGTGGCTTGAGTTACTCACTCACCTGGCCATCTGGTTATTGTTTATTAAACACCTACTGTGTGCCAAGCACTGCATTATCCTATGTATACAGTGACAAAATAGACATGGTCTCTACTCTCAAGGGGCTTAGAGGATAGGTGGGGAGAAAGAACAAGCAGGTCACAGTTATAACTGATGCTATGTGTTTTGGAGGAATTGTTTCTGATTAGGGTAGAAAGCTTCATTGCTATTAATACTTCATAACAGGAAGAAAAAGTAGTATTACTTAAAGGAATTATATATAAATTGCTGTATTGATATCAATTATGGAAAGATGCAAATGTTGTCTGAAAGGTTAATAACCCTCCTCAACAATTTTTTTAAATTATGACACGAATTGAGGGGATAGTTACATTTAATATTGGTGAGTCTCCTATAACCACATTACAATCTAAAGGAGCATCTGTATGGCAGTACCAGAAGGGAGCAATTCTGTTACACCTGAGGGTATTGAAGAATATCAGTGATGTTTCCTTCAGTGTTGTCATAAAATCCAAAGTTCTAAATCAACACTGTCTTCATAAACACCAGAAGGAAACACTACGCTCATTTGGCGTTCAATCTGGCAATCACTTAAGAAGTACAAGCAATTCAGGGAACTTCTGTATTCTAGAACCAGACATGTTCTGTGGCACTTTTAATTACCAGATTTTCTAAGAATACAAGAGTGTCACTTTCAGATCAGGCCAAATATTGAATCTCAGATTTCAGTGAAACAATCTTATGAAAATGTAACCAATGGTCCCTACAGCTGGCTTTGGTTATTTAAAGAGCACTACCAAGTCACAAGAGCATTATCAAGGGGCTACCAGGTAGCACTTGGTCAATGTCAGTCTTCAAGGAAATGGACTTGATGATCACTACAAGTAGTGAGCCCTCCACAAATGTTAGCTGCATGAAGTGTAAGAGTCCAGATCCTAATACAGAACATGGTTGTGCCCACCATTTCTAGGAAACAGCTCTTGTGCAGAAAACGGAACATCTGCATCACTATACACTAAGTGGGAACAACATTACAGAATGTATGTTGTGTGCAGATATACCTAAAAGATCCACAACAGTACTGTCTGCAGCTTACAATGAAGCTAAGATTTTATCCTAAACTGTTCATGTTTAATGAATGCGTCAAACCTCTGAAACTCTACTTTTCATAATTACCCTTTATTTTCATACCTCTCCTCCCTCCCCATCATATTTTTTCTTTTTTTACTGAGTTCCAGCATTTCTTCCCAACATTGCCTCACCGCCGCCCTGAGTTCCTCCTCCCTAAAAAGCTATGCCACGTTGTATCATACATGTTCCTCATGATTAGCAGACTTATATTATGGTGTTCGTTGATCTTTTCTACATACATGGCATAGGTACTCCTTAATATATTTAAAACACTTAAAGTGAAAAACAAACAAAAAAACAAACAACTCCTTATGGGATGAGCTCTTTCTTCCATTTTCTCCAAAGGGCTTCAGTGAGAGTCTAAGGTGTGTAAGAGACTCTGGTTGTAACTGATCTCCCTTTATGGCTAAATTTTTGTAGGAGTATTTACTGTCCTCCTAGCTTTCCTGATTTTGTATTAATTAGGTATCAGTGTTCAATTCCTCCATTCACATTCAAGTTGAGATTTAAAGCCCTTCTAATCAGGCTGCAGACTATACATATACATGGCCACCTGCTCTCTGAAAAGGCCGTTGTCTTCCATTTCCCCTGAACAGACACACAGACACACCAGACTTTCTTGTGTGGCCTGCTAGCCTGTAATATGTACTGCCTTCACCTTCTGGAATTTCATGGAAACCTTCATTCCAAGGCCACTCAAGATGTGTGGTCTCAGGGAAGTCTTCACCAGCCTCCCACCAGCCATTTCCCCACGTTTGCCATGACCTATCATTGCCCTCTGATTCATGTAGAGCTCTTCCCTCAATTCAAAAAAGCTTTTGGGATCCGAAAATTATTTGCCCTACTCTTCTAGGCTCGATGCAGTCTTTTAATGAGCAGTGCACTTAAAACATTAGGGGTAATGAATATTTCTCTTTGCACCTTAATCTTAGGTTAGGCAACTCTTTTCTCTACTTTGATGATTTTTAAAGAAATATAGGCTTTTCTTCAACTACTAAGCAATCTCCACTCAAACGCATTCTGCCAATAGAGTCAGGTTAAGTTATCCTAATCAGCATTTGGTTTTCCTGCTTTAATGACAAGATCTGCTTGGCAAACACCGCATGTTCTCACTCATAAGTGGGAGTTGAACAATGAGAACACATGAACACAGGGAGGGGAACATCACACACCCATGCCTGTCAGGGGTTAGGGGGCTAGGGGAGGGATGGCATTAGAAGAAATACCTAATGTACGTGACGGGTTGATGGGTGCAGCAAACCACCATGGCACATGTATACCTATGTAACAAAACTGCACATTCTGCACATGTACCCCAGAGCCTAAAGTATAATAACAATAATTTAAAAAGATCAAAATTCTTATCCTGACATCCATGGCTCAGTACAATTCATCCCTACTTTTCAAACTCAAACATTTCTCAGCCCTATGCCACCTGTACTGTCTCTTGGCCAAACTGGCCAGTCAGAGTTCTTTAGGCATACCCTAAGTTCATCCAACTACATGATTTGCATATGTGCTGCTGCCTAAAATGCATTTTCTCTTCTTACCTTTGCTTATTTGACTTCCACTGTTCCTTTAAAAGCCAAATCCATTAACACACCAATGGCCTTTTTCTCCCTCTGGACCCACACAACACTCTGTACCACTTAATTATAATAAAATCGTATGTTAGTTGAGTAGTTACTATTTTCTCTAACTACCTTATAGGCAGCTCTCATCATCTATGTGTCCCCCTAAAGTAAATATTTGCATCCAACTTTCAATTACTATCAGCTTTTAGTCATTGGGGACTTTAGACCAGTTAGACAAACCAGAAATCACAAAAAACAAGTTTTCAGGCAGTTAAGCAAGCATCTCTGCATCAAGCTATCCTTTAGAAGACAGCGTTATATGAAATATAACTATCTATATATGAACTATCTATATATGATAGTTATATGAAATATAACTATCTATCATTTCAATTCTAGTACATGTATGTTTTCTGAAAAGCCTCAGCTGTAGTTGAACCTTAGCCCAGGCAGAAATCAGTATTAACCCTCCTTACTAGCAACCAACTATTGATGGAAAAGCCTGTTCTATCAGCACACACTTGTTTTCTACTTCAAAAATGAATTGCATTTAAGTCGTTTAATTTTAGAGGTAAAGTGGGCAGGAAGCAACACAAAACAAAATCAAGTAACAACAATAACAACAAAACCCAATGCTGATATAATTAAAGCACAGCTGACACTTCCCTTTAAAGGATGGATATTTGAGCACCTACTGTGTGTAGCCACCGTAACTTCTGATCTTCTGACTCAGAGGGCAATTGTATGTTTCCCTAGTAGATTCACATTTTGTCCCAAAGCCAAACTGGTTGAGCATTCTTCATATGATTATGCCAGCCCTCTGACATATGTTCAAACACACTTGGTTTATTTCTGTTGCATTAAATGGTAACAAAAAGCACTTTAGCATCTGAATTACATATTACAGAAGACTAGACCAGGTCTTGGCTCCCTAATAGGACACTTAAAATATAAAAAAATAAGTGAGATCATTTGGATGCAATATTTAGAACAGAGAGGGCAGCTGTCTTCAATATGGACACAATTAGGGATGAAGTTATTCGCTTTCCAGTTCTTTGGGTATGGATTAACTATAGACCTTAACAGGACTTAACTGCTCTGCTCAGATGAGGTTTAAGTGGTACCTTAAAGTTAACATCTGTGCGCCTCTACTAATTTATGAAGCATTGCCGCATTCTCCTCCTTGATTATTCACATGTAATAGTTTAAAGATATATAGGAAAGACAGTCTTCTAATTTTCAGCCTGAATGTGTGGATCTCTAGAATTTAGCTTGCCTGATACTCAAAAACAATGAGAACAAGACCATTTAAAAAATATCAGCTTAGTTATTGCGTTGAGAATTGTATTTCTAGGACAGGTACATTTCAGAAGCAACTGCAGGAGTTCTGAGGAGTTTTTAATTTTAAAATCAAGGCAACTCATTTCCTTATGGAGAAATGAAGCTCAGGCCTTATATAGCTTGTCTTATATGGCAAAGCAAGGCTGTGGGCACAGTCATTTGCAGCTTAGAACCCAAGCTCTTAACCATGAATCCGTGTTGGCTTTTCAAAACCAGAGTTCCAATTATATACTTGTACATTACACCCTTGTATTTTTCAGTTTGAGATGTGATCTCTGTTTAACATCAGGCATTCTTAGGACTGTTTTTGCAAGATAAGTGACACAACTAAGGGCCAGAGACACTGAATAGCATGCCCAAGAAATGGCAGCACTGCCATTCCCATGCAAGTCTGTTTAACTCTCTATCCTGTCCTTTGTCACACATGAGGAAGACTTTTGTTTTGATTTCTGCTCACTGCGAGTTTTTCCATTGCTAACCTAGCGTCAGACTTCACATAGTAGGTAATTGCTAAGCACTCAGATAAACGCCAAGATGCAAATCATAAAGATTCATAATTGAATCCTGGCTCTACCACTTACTGATAACACCCTGGGCAAGATACTCATCATATTGGAGCCAAGAAATAGAGATATCTTTTCTATTTCAGGTTACTTAAAGTGAAAGTCGAATGGGAGAAAGGAGCAGTGCTTCATTAGCCATTAAACTTTACAAACACTAAATGAAGTAGCTTCATATATGGAGAGGCCTTCATCTGCACTTCTAGACATGGCATAAAAACCAAATACAGAGTTTTATAGGTTAGAGAAAACCATCTGGTTCAAGGGTAATGATCTAGTTTACTGGAATCTTTTTTAAAAGAGGTAACTGGGACAGTCTCCTAATAAATGGAGATTAATTATACTCTAAAAACCCCAGCAGAGGGGAAAGGATTTGGAAGTGAGGTGATAATATCAAACCAAAAGTATATTGGATTTCCTAGGATCAAGAAAGCCATACTTCGTATATGGGAAGAATGTCCAAAGCCCATGCTTTTTCATCTTTCTGCATCCTAAGGTTCAGTTAAACTGCACTGTGTTTAAATGCTTTTTCTTTATTGTCTCCATGACTGAAGGAATTCAAATACTTTGTTATGATTTCCACTGAACAACTGAATCCTAAAACCACTGAATTATGAAAGTTACTCTTAGATTACATGGTGGAGAGCTAGTTTAGATACAGCTGGATGGGCCCTGCTGCCAGAATTTAGTTCAGGAGACCTGGGGTGGGGACTGAGAGTTTGCAGTTTTGACAGGTCCCCAGCTGATGCTGATGCTGCTGGTTTGGGAATCAACTCTGAGAACTATTGTCTTAGATGAGTTCTCTCAAGCTGTGAAATACACATCAAGCTAAATGTCCAATTTTGAAAGACTGAATTAATTTGTCAAATGCAAACTTGTAGTATGGCAGCTCATTTTTCACATAAACATCAAAGTCTTTTTGGGAGTAACATTTTGCGTCATACTGCTAGATAGAAATAGGGTAGTTTTTTACCAAGAAATAACATTAAACCATATTTCCCTCACCCAAATTTCTTCTAGGTTGAATGGTGCTTCAAATTCAGCATTCTAGGATTGTTGCTTCCTATTTACCTGCTCTCTTTACTCTATGGTTACCAGAAAATCTAAGTGACAGGCCTCATACATTCTGTTTACCTTCAACTTAACACTCACTCAGCCTGCCCCATTCACTTAGAATTTTTACCCGTTGAACTTAGTTGAAAATCACTTGCCCCTAGCTAGCTAGTATAAATGTAGTAGGGAAAACTTGCCAGGCTGCTTCTGTATTGCGGTAGTAACTTTTAGGTTCCAGAAATTTCATAAGCTTTTACATTTTGCTATCTAGATGATGCAAGAATTAGGAAGGTTAGAAAATCAAGTATGGGGATTAAAATAAGTTTGGAGGGGGTCACATAAGTAGAGAGGAGATTCTACTTCACTTAGTAACTTCCATTTTTAGACCAGGAAGCAATTTGTTCAGATTCTACTTACCCTAGAGAGGCAGGCTTCCTTCCAGGGTAGAAGGATGCGAGAAGGGGAGTAACCATGGCAACCTGCCCAGCTATGTGGGCAAGGATAGTATGGGGCCTGCACACACTCGGAAGAATTTTTATTTCTAGCCTAGTCATTCAGTTTAGTCCGGGTGGTCCCTCCCTTCCCACTTCCTTCTGTGATAATGCTGACTTCAGGGGGAAGGATTGCTCCTTCTCTGTCGGGAGTCTGCGAGGGTATGGGGAGGACTTAACTGAGACCAGCGAGGTCAGCCTGACCAAACCAAAGTGCAGGCTTCCAGGACGAGAACAGAGAGTAACTCCCTCTCTGTTCTAGTGTGAGCACAAGCAAACACACTGGCTTTATTAAAATCAAGTGCTTGAATAATTAACCTTTTTCAGGTAAGTGAGGGGTATTTCATTTTCATGAAGACATTTTCCATTTGCTTTCAGTTTTCAAAAAGACACTTAATTCAATTGTTCAGGGGGGAGCAATAACAAACAAACAAAACCTTCAAAATCAGATGGAAAAAAGTATTCCAAGTATATTAGATGAACTGTGTTCCCAGCAGTCCTGGGGTACTATTATTCTCCCCAGAGAAGCAAGCTGAAGTACAGAGAGGTTATGGAATGTGCCCAGAGCCATGTAACCTGCAACCCTGTAGCTAGGATTTGAACCCAGGCAATGGTACTTCAGAAGGTAGTTCTCAACTACTATCCACTTGTGCCCTGCCGGAGGCAGCTAGTGTTGAATGTTAGCCCTCTGTGTCCATACCAGCCATCATTTGTTCCCTTAATCAGGAATCTGCTTGTTTTTTGCCTTTAAGTAAAGACTGAGGAGTCTGCTTTCCTTCTGATTTCCACCAGTTAATCCAGTCAGGATATGTTGACATCATGAGTTGAGTCTCCTTTAAAGACACATATCTGATGTTAAATCTGATTCATCTGGCTGGATTTGGTGGCTTATGCCTGTAATTCCAGCACTTTGGGAGGCTGAGATGAGTGGATCACTTGAGGTCAGGAGTTCGAGACCAGCCTGGCCAACATGGTGAACTCCCGTCTCTACTACAAAAAAACAAAAAAACCCAAAAAAAACAAATTAGCCAGGCATGGTGGCGGGTACCTCTAATCCCAACTACTCAGGGGGCTGAGGTCAGAGAATCTCTTGAACCCAGGAGGCAGAGGCTGCAGTGGGCCAAGATCACGCCACTGTACTCCAGCGTGGGCAACAGAGGCAGACTCTGACAAAACAAAACAAAAATCTGTTTCATCTAAATATGATTTTGGCCAACCTTTGTGCAATTCAGCGGCACAGCTTCAACTTTAGCATTACATAGCAGTGCCAGGGAGAATTTTAAAATACCACATCCTGTTACTCAGGTGTTTCATATTGCTAATCTGGTTCCCATTCTGGTTCTATCTAAAGGGTAAAAAACCTTATGTGTCTGGTTAGTTACCTAAACCTTCCTGGCCAGTAAGCTTTCGAGTCTGTCCAGCTGGGGAGGTATGTTCTGACGAGCATTAGGACAACTTCAAACCCCAGGAGGGCTAACTCTCAGCAGCTTTCCCAAGCATTTCAACGTCTTGGCTCTGTCTTTAAGAAGAACAATAATTAAATCCTCAGGCTAAGGGAATGAGGAAGAGAAACACGCAGAGCCTTCAAAATTATCCAGGTGAAATATCAGCGGTAGCAAACTTAGGTTTATGGACATATGAAGGTAGAGTTAGAAATGAAGCAGCATAAAAGCCCATGTCACAGCAAAGCTTCCTGCTTGGCCAGGAGCACTCAGCAAGGACGATATCTTCTTGCTCCTTTAACCTTCAGGTAATCGAGGACTGGTTGAACAGGCCAGTACATATCATTCTCAAACAGCTGGTCAGCAGCTGTTAGAGGTCCCTGTTCTACCTTCATGCCAACAAGTGCCTTAAAAGCAGTGCCCTTCAACCCAAACAAGGCGACTGAAATCCATTCAACCTTTGGAGAAAGACAACAAACAGGCCTAATGCACAGGAATTTGGACTTTCAGTTTAATCTAAAACTATAAAAGTCTTCAGTAGAAATGCAAACTCTGGATTTTGCCCTTCACAAATTAGACAAGGTTTTTAACAAGTGCTTTCTTCCCTCACTTACATCCTCAGGTAAAGATCAACCATCAAGATCAAAGATCCCCAGAATGGCAAATACATGTGTGTATGGGCTCAAAGTTGGAAGACATTCCTCTACCATCTACTTATTCTGGTTATAGGGTAAAATATAGAAGGGTACAGCTGAAAAAGAACTGGTTTCTAGGTCAGTCATTTGGATAAGAAGGGATCCATCGAGCTGGGAGTGGGAAAAGAAGGGGGAAGTTATTCACCAGCAACAGCAAAAAGAATTCAGTTGGCCTTAGGAGGAAACTGATTAAGGATTTGGAAAAAGTGGTCTGTCCCAGAAACACACATTGGCAAAGACCACCAGGTCTTCTTCATGCTTTCTCTAGAAGACTTTCCCATTGTACTCTCCTTGTTAAGTGTGGCATTATTTCCACATGTCCAGCACTCCACCAGAAAGGTCCTTTTCTAAAGATTTCAAAGGGCTCAAGCCTCGAATACTCCTGAATTCTCAAGGCAATAAACTTTCTTACAGTGTCACTGAGGGCCATCTCCCTTCCGAGAGGGGAGACACAGAACCTGGAGTGGGCGGGGCACCTGGCCCAGAGAACAGCAGCCTCCCAAAGTCTGGCTGCTGGGGTAAGAAGCATGGTGACAATCCATTTGGTAGCTGCAAGCTCCCTCCTCCCCAGCTACTTCTTCCCTCCCCAACAGCCAGTACGTGCATTTGTGTGAGAAGCCAACCTCAAGATTGTAAGGACAATCAAGTATACATCACATCAAAGCCGTTCCAAGAGGCTTATCAGACATCTCAAAGGCATTTTTTGTAACTGCCTTCTTTCCACTCCCATTACTTCTGTTTGCATTCGTTATATCATACCTCCTTTTCCCCTATGCCCCTGCTTTGCCTGACTAAGGCCAGAAATTTTTTCATTAAGTCGCTTTATAGAGCAATAGCAACATTTACTATTCGTGAAGTCGCCCCTCCATAATTTTTAAGTCTTTCCATGTGTCTGGAAGCTTGTTTCTGCTCTTCTCAGTTTACAGAGTGGCTCTCTTCCTTCCAAACAAAAACTAAAAAAAAAGGGGAAAAGGTGGGGGGTGGCTGGGGTGGAGATAACATCCAGATTCCTTAAGTGTTTTTAATCCAGTTAAATTTCCCTTTGGACTCAAACAGCTCCCCTGCTGAAACTGACTGCGGACCTGAATTCCAGGCTCAGAATTAAGTCAAGAGGGAAAGACGGCAGAAACAAATAACAGAGTCAGCTCTATGCTATGAAAACCGCTATGTTGACTGAGGCTCCATGGTTTTAACCCATTCATTTCCCCCCCCCCCCCCCCCCCCGTTTTAGAATTCTTACTTAATCTTTTTAACCGGCTTACAACAGGCAGACAAGCGCCATATAAACCCTGCTCCCTGCTCCGGGGGATATAAAACAAGTTTCTTAAGTCCCTTGGGTAGATACTTCCTTGGGAATGCCGGTGTAAGACAAAGTTCACATTTTAATGCCATATGTTGTCAGTCACCAGGAAAAAGCTTCTTGTGGGCACAAGCCAGGTCCCCAGCCTTTGTCACACAGCAAAAATAAACACCCTTCGAGGAGTTAATTAGGCGGTCAGCAGCCACCTCAGTGTCCTAGGAGGGCTGCCAGCAGACCTTTCACACACACACACACACACACACACACGACACAAAAGGAGGCGTTTGTTAAATGTCACAAGCTGGACATCTGGAGTCGGATTCAAAAGGTAAATACATTCCGTGGAAGCATTCCTCAGATGTCAGGCCACAAAACTGCTGGTTTCCCCTAGCACACGGTCTCATTTCTAAGATTCCCCACAGCCCAAGGTCTGTACCCAAAGACGGGTAGCGGGGGACGAGAGAGGGGGAGCAAAGGAGAGAAGGAGATCTTTAAAAAAAAAAAAAAAAATGGAGCCAGAGGGAAGAAGGGTTTCGAAGCTACTCACCGGCTAGCTATTGCCTCCGCGAAGCGAGCATGACTTCCCCGCGCCCGGAGCCTCCAGGCTGCAGCGCAGCGGATGCGGCGGGCCTCGCTTAAATAGCCGCCGGCCGGGAGCTTCGGAGCCGCGCGGCCACTCCCGGCGAGAGATATGGTTCTAATCAGATGCTGGCAGCTGAGGACTCCCCAGGAATGTGCCAGGATGTTTTTGCTGCCTGGGCTTGGTAACTCCCCCTCAACGTGTCTGCAGAGTCTTTCAAACTTAACTGTTTATTAACTCGCGCTGCAGCGGCACAGAGGACCCGGCTCCCCTGGGTTCCGCGAGCCCCACCAGCTGGGGGCGATCGCAGGGACCCAGCGACGGGAGTGGAAATGTGTTCGGGACGAAGTCAAAAGTCCCAGACCGACGCGGGCGGGGGGCGGGTGCAAATAAGGACAGGAAAGGGAAGCTCTGGAGGAAAGGGGTGGGATCCACCGAGCTTCGTTTCACAGATCCGCTCCCTGGATTGCCACTGAGAGTGATGTGGCACACGGAGTCATCCTAACCAACCCGTTGGGGCCCTTTGAACAAAGGGCTGCCTTTACTCCTGACTTTCCTGACAAGGGACAACGGATCCTGCGCAGATCTGCAGTTTCTAAAGTTGATAGCGCGATTGGATTTGCCCCCCTTAGAAGAAATTAGCGTCTCCCTCACTGCGGATGCAAATGCGCTTAAATTAGTGGGAAATCTATGTGTGCATATGTAAAACATACTGTATTTACATATGAAATATAATCATGTATATGTGGATATAAAAATAACATTCTCTCTATGAAATCGATATGAGCAAAATATGTTCACGACTATGTAGCCTATTAAATAAGTTATAATTGTGATACAATCAGAGATTCTATATAGGCTTCTCTTACAGTGTATATACACCCATACATAGACACACAACATGACTTTATCTGCATGAATTTCCATAACACTTCCTGTACCTCTAGGAAAAACATGAACTGCAAGAAATAAAATATTTAAAAATGTTAAGGTAGAGTGCTGAGCGGTAGAAGGTACTCCGCAGCTAATCTTAATGGGTGTAAACAAGCTGAGAATTCATTTTCTCCATATTTTAAAATCAAGAACTGTTGTAAAACATCCACAGAAGCTCTGCTGCTTTTTGGAGAATTCTGAAATTACTCTCGTGAAAGACGTGTCTCTTTTCCCTTTAAAAAAAAATTAATTGTTTAAAGTCAGAGGTAGCAGGTAGTAAATGTGAAAATGCTAAATTGTATCTCGGATGGGAGGGGGTTATTGATTTTATCAAGTAAGCAACACAGTGGATTTGCATTTTACCTCTGGAAACTGAGGGTTCAAATAGGGCTCGTGGGACACCAAGGATATATTTTGTGGTCCATGCCTAGCCTCGACTGCGAAGCCACTGTGTAATTTGGGGTAGCTCAATGTGAGTGGCAATGTCTGCTCTCAAGTAGGTCAGGCTTGAAACAACCGGTGTTCGGGGAGACTGAGGGGTGCAGAGCAGCACAGCTGGCCCGGAATTCTACCTCCCCAAACTCTACTATTTCTCATCCCCTGACACACCTAGGGGTGCAGAGGCAGGGAGGGACACGCTGGCAGTTTTCAATATTCCCCAGAGGTAATTTGCTATTAAAAAAATGACTTTGTATGAATGACAGGAAGTATACAAATTTTAGTCCTAGGATAGTATTCTATTTATAACATTTATGCAGAGAAATTTAATTCTAGTACATTGTAGAACACAAGACTTTGTTTCTAAAATCTAGAAGTCCAGTTTCACTCTGTTGGCTAGGTAGTTGGAAAAAGGGCTGCTGATTTCAGGCAAATGGGGACTTTGATAATTAGAAAGACATGGGTGTCTCTTTTAACCTCAACACGTAATATTTTCTAGACTAAGAAGTGCCCATTCAAATATATTTTTTTAATTGAAAGACTCTTACCAAGAAATACTAACTTATGTTTGCTCTACCCCACCAAATGGAAGGGATTTGTCTAAGAAGCCAGAGGAAGAAAATGATTTCATTTGCTATGAGTTGTAGTTTCAAGAGAAGACTTTGATGAAAACAGTTCATTTAAGAGCAGTGGGCTCACACTTACAACTTAAAATAGGCACCTCTTATTTTGCACAGAAATCTGAAGAGTTGACAGTGGAGAATTCTGGTTCGAACTGTATTTTTATATCTCTAGGGCACTGATACTGCTTCTGGCAGTAAGTCAATGTCCTGCTCACATTAAGAAAAAAAAAAGAAATTTAACTCTTTTTATCCCCAGTGAAACATTGTCTCCGTCACATCTAAGTTGTTCACTTTTCAACAAGTCTAAAATGAACATCCTTCCCTTTGGAGAATCGCACCTAAGCCCACCCAGATGTTCACCCTGCCTAAATAATGGTCTTTTTTTTAATCACCACTGAAATTTATGTTTAGAAAATTAAAGTAAGGAAAAGTCAGTGCAATGTTTGAAAAACAATAGCCTTTGAATGGCAATTGTCCCTTGCAGAAAACCTGCCTGTGAGAGAGAAGGAAAAAATAAAATAAAACAAATGACTGTGCTCCCAGCCTAGGAAAGGGTAGTTAATCCCGTGATGGCTTGCTGAAGAATGCATGGTTTATTATTAAAGTAATCTCTTAAGATTTTCCTGGAATGTGCTTCCACAGCAACTCTGCCTGTTCGAACTATCCTATGCATGTGTCTTTTCTTCCATAATTAAGCTGTTTTCCCCTGTTAGCTCACAGACCTAATCCTTTCTCTCCTCCTTCTCCATCGCTTCTTCTATCCCCCTCTCTACTGCTCTTGTCTTCCTTAAACTGCCCCTTTTGAATCCTGTCATTTCCCATGAATTGTAAATGGCACTTTGGAACTGGTTGTAAGGTAAACTGCCTGTGTACCTTTGATGGCTTGCTGGACACTTAGAGATGTTAAAATCAAACAAGGATTTGTTGAAGTGGACCTAGCAAGGTCACATCTCTCTCTCTCTCTCTTTTTTTTCTTCTTCATGTCATTAAGAAAACAATGAAGAGAATGGCTATTGTTCCCAGAAAATGTTCTTTGACCTTGACCAGTCTTGCATATTTAAAATTACAGAAAAACTGACCCTACCAGATTTGGTGGCTGGCAAGTCAAAACAAATACCAGAGGATTTTTTCGTATCTCTGTCTATCCATCTACCTGTCTATCTATCTGATCTAAAATATTTGGAGGATAGTTTCATAGAAGGCAGCCTGTTTGTGTTTTGTTTTCTTGCTTATACCCCAATAGCACCTCAGAACTAACATGTATTTTTCTGTTTTGTGCAATTTTAACGAAACTCAGGTGGTAGACCACAAGGGTACTTGGAAAAATTGGTACTTGTAAAATGAAGAATATTTAAAATTCAATAATATAAATGTATATAACTAATTACACTTCATTTATCAATATAAATTTTTATAATGAGAAATTGTGAAAGGGAAGTAAATACTCTTATAAAAATTACCATTCAAATAAATACTGTCTTACTTGGAAAGAAACTTAGCAGGAGTTATCAAAAATGAAAATATATAAAACCCTGCAGGAATACTAATATTAATTGTTATTGTAGCAAACACATACAATTCTCTATCCTAGGAGTAAGAATCGATCCACTAGAAATAAAGTTCATGTGTAATATGCAAGGATTTTTTTTTTTTTTTTTTTTTTTTTTGAGACAGAGTCTTGCTTTGTGACCCAGTCTAGAGTGCAGTGGCGAGATCTCAGCGGGTTCGAGCAATTCTGTGCCTCAGCCTCCTGAGTTGCTGGGATTACGGGTGCCCGCCACCATGCCCATTTGATTTTTTTATTTTTAGTAGAAATGTGTTTTCACCATCTTGGCCAGGCTGGTCTCGACCTCCTGACCTAGTGATCTACCCGCCTCGGCCTCCCAAATTGCTGGGATTACAGGCATGAGCCACCACGACCTGCCCCAAGATTGTTAATTGTATAGCTAATAGCAGCAGGAAGCTAGGACAAAGTATGCCTGTCAATGGAGAATGACTGAATATGTTATGACTCATCCATACTGGTGAAGTCATGTGTAACCATTCAAAAGAATAAATTAGAGTCAAATTTTGTAATATGGGAATATTTCTATTAGGTTTTTTTTGAATGAGAAAGGCAAGGTACAGAAAAGCATGGAAAAGATGTTTCTATTTTAGTAATATAAAAGGCAACACCTATTTATATATATTTGGGTGTATATGTTTGTGTGCGTATATGAAGGATTATAAAGGAGGTTCCAGAACAGATTACTAGGGGCCTGGTGGAGACAAGGGCAGAGAAAAGGTGTGGGAGCCACGCAAAAATGAAAAAACTGAAAATAGTCTTTATGCAGATATAGGTCCCATTTATGCATCGAAGTGAAATGATATATGTACAGGTTGTGTGTGTGTGTGTGTGTGTGTTTAAAGATTATATCATTTTAAGATAAGGAAAGGAAGAAAGGAAATCTTACAAATAGTTTTCATGGAGGTCTACCTTTAGGCTTTTCAAAAGTGAGTATTCATCAGTATGCTCATTGCTTAATTCAGCCTCCAGAGCAATAGTTTCTCAAATTGTAATATTTACGACAGTCATCCCGGAAGCTGGCTACCAGGGTAAATTCCTGGGCTCAGCCTCAGAGACTTATCTGGAAAGGGTACCGGGGAATCTGGTTGTTGTCTTTTTTTTGTTTTTTTTTTTGAGACGGAGACTTGCTCTGTCGCCAGGCTGGAGTACAGTGGCGTGATCTCTGCTCACTCAAGCTCCGCCTCCCGGGTTCACGCCATTCGCCATTCTCCTGTCTCAGCCTCCCGAGTAGCTGAGACTACAGACGCCCACCACCACACCCGGCTAATTTTTTGTGTGTTTAGTAGAGACGGGGTTTCACCGTGTTAGCCAGAATGGTCTCCATTTCCTGACCTCATGATCCGCCAGCCTCGGCCTCCCAAAGTGCTAGGATTACAGGCGTGAGCCACCGCGTCCGGCACAGAATCCGTGTTTTAATCAGCACTTCCAGGCCATTCTGATGCAGTGGTCTTGGGGACCACACTTTGAGAGTTGCTGCTTTTCTCCTGAGAGAAATGGTGAAACCCCGTCTCTACTAAAAAACAACACACACACACACACACACACACACACACACACACTAGCCAGGCGTGGTGGCGCACATCTATAGTTGCAGCTACTCAGGAGGCTGAGGCAGGAGAATTGCTTCAACCCAGGAGGCAGAGGTTGCAGTGAGTGGAGATCGCACCAATGCACTCCAGACTGGGGTGACAGAGTGAGACTCCGTCTCAAAAAAAAAAAAAAAAAAAAAAAAAAAAAAAAAAAAAAAAAAAAAATCACAAAGAAGAAAAAAAAAGAAAACAGGTCTAACCATTCAAAGACATTTGATTCTGTCCCCAAACACTTCTGCTCCACTCCAAGCATGCGCATGTGATGTGCTTAGGTTTCTGGGCTGGTTGAATAGCCTCAGTTTTAAAGTGGAACGGTCACTTGTGAATGAAGAAGGAATACCATTTGGTGTACTCGTTTAGTGCTCATGTTCAAAGTCATGTCTTCATTAGAGAATGGAGGGAAGCTGTGTCTGGACTCCAGGATGATTTAACTCTCTAATGAGTGTGAACCACATGTACATGCATATGCTTCACACAAGCGTTTGTGCGCCTGTTCATATGTGCATTTTCTGGAGAGGCGCACTATAGATTTCCCTGGATGATCAAAGGACCCCATAGCATAAAACAAGATTAAATTCTGGCCGGGAGCGGTGGCTCACGCCTGTAATCACAGCACTTTGGGAGGCCGAGACGGGCGGATCACGAGGTCAGGAGATCGAGACCATCCTGGCTAACACGGTGAAACCCCGTCTCTACTAAAAATACAAAAATTAGCCGGGCGCGGTGGCGGGCGCCTGTAGTCCCAGCTATTCGGGAGGCTGAGGCATGAGAACAGTGTGAACCTGGGAGGCGGAGCTTGCAGTGATTGGAGATCCCACCACTACACTCCAGCCTGGGCAACAGAGCGAGACTCGTCTCAAAAAAAAAAAAAAAAGGTTAAATTCCATTGCATTGTGGTTTTATGGCCATTCCACATTCTTTCTATTGTTTTTTATCTGAGGATTTTGTCTAATCTTTTGTACCAATCTTATACTTATCCTCACAACATCATTGACAAACAGGTTAGGCAAGTAATCTGGTTTCTAAAGGTTAAGAAATGTTGGTGCAGGAACCTTGATTTACTTCTGTTCACAGAGTGAGAGACAGAGCTAGAACTACTACCCAAGTCTTCTGAAAGATCTAGAACTGCACAGGTCACACAGCCTGACTTAACCATAATTCTAGTGGCTAGTAACAACTCTTCGGGTCCACTGTACCCTGTAGTGGTCTGTCCACACCTGAAAAAGCATTTTCTGTTATGCATACTATTTCATGAGAAATACACTGACAAATGGAAGTGTGTCCAGAGCAGGACCACTTGGACAGTGAGGGGACCTTTCCGGGAATCAGAACTGCTGAGGGCTCCCAATGTGGCCTCACTGAAATGGGCACGTACAGCCAGGGCAAGACAGCCTTTATGCTGCGGGGTGGGGAGGAAGGGGACATCTGTGACTAGCAGAACTCTTCAAATATTCAAAGGCTTGTCATAAGAAAAGTGGTTAGACTCCTCTCCTTGGCCACATATGGTAGAAGGGGATCCCTGTACTGGGTTGAGTAATGCCCTTCCAAAATTCATGTCTACCTAAACCTCAGAACGTGCCTGCCTTGGAAATAGGGTCCTTACAGATATCATTATTTAAATGGGGTCATACTGGATTATTTGGAGTCCCATCCCCTTCAATGAAACCTTTTTATCGGTCTTATAATGCTTTTTTGGCCAAAATACCTTGGCTTTTTATTATATTCTATTTCGCATTTAGCATGATTCTGGAAATAGTGCCTCTAGGTATGAATTCTAACTCTGTGGCTTTCCAGCTGTGTATCTGAGGAATATTGCTGAACTTCTATAAAGCAAGGGAAATAGTAGAACTTCCCTCATGGTGTTGTTATCAGAATGAAATAAGTTAGATGTGTCAAGGGTTGACAGTAGTAGTTAGCACATAGCACAGTGCTGATGACAATGCAAAATAATGATAATGCGAAATAATGTAAATTTTTCCAAACATCTTAAATGAATAATTTTAAAAATATTAAGTAAATTTTAAAATAAGCTTACCTTAAAACTCAGACATTTTACTTCTAAAACAGCCTGCAGTAACTCGCACTTGTTTGCTAAGAAATGTGTCTAAGAATGTTTAGAATAGCCAAAAGTGGAAATAACGTAAGTGTCTATCAACAGGAAAACAGACAGTAAGTTATGGTGCACGCATCCCTTGGGAATAGTCTTTAACAATAACAGCAATGGTGTGGCTCTATGGCTCACAGCTGCTTGTATCAACATAGGTGGATTAAATAAGCAGAGCAAGTTACAGAAGACAGAAAGCATGATGCCATTTATATATGGCTTAAAATATGAAAAATAAAATTAATTATTGCTTAGAGGTACAAATATCCATATAAATAAATGTATATAAAAACAGTGGCAATAAATCACAAGTTTAAGGTGGTGGTTACTTCTGAGAGGAATTAGAGAGATAAAGAAAAGGGCATTCCAATCATGCTGGTAATCTTTTTTCTTCATGCTAGGTCCATGGATGTGTATTGTCTTACTTTCACGTCTGTTTATATAGACACTCTTCTAAAGTACTTTCCAGGTATTAATTGATTTAGACCTCATAAAAATACAGTGCATTAAAACCTACCGTCTCAATTTTACAGATGAGGAAACTGACTCAGGAGTCACAGAACTAGTAAATGGCAGAGCCAGTCTTTAAACCCAGGTAATTGGTTCCTTGGTTTGTGCTTTTAACCCCTAGGAAACACTAACTCTTACTACAAATTTTATGGAGAAATGAAAAGGCTGTAAGTGGTGCATACTCTCCAACCCAACTTTGGAATGCACACTGATTATGTTCCTCTTGTTTGCTCCTGTCACTGCTCCGTGCCTTCAGTCTGCCAGGCTCCTTGTCCTTCTCTGGCTTTCTCTTTTTCTTTTTTTTTGTTTTTTTTGAGACAGAGTCTCAGCCTCCCAAGTAACTGGGATTACAGGTGCCTGTCACCATGCCTGACTAATTTTGGTATTTTTAGTAGAGACAGGATTTCACCATCTTGACCAAGCTGATCTTCAACTCCTGACATTGTCATCCACCTGCCTCGGTCTCCCAAAGTGCTGAAATGATAGGTGTGAGCCACCAGGCCTGGCCACACTTTGGCATTGTATCTCAGCTCCTGCTATTTGTTTCTTTCCTCTGCATCAATGGCCTCATCAGATTCATTTTTTCCTCACCAGATTCATCGATTGTGACTCAATGCCCTTTCGAGGCTGTCTCTGGTATCTGGACTTGCACCACAAGACTCTAAGCCTGGGTCTGGCTTACAAATGCTACAAAGATTGGTGAGAGGGGGAAGAGAAAGTGGGAAGTGATACATTACGGCTGAGCACAGCAGTGAAGGGACACAGAAAGAAGAAATGTCTCCCTGAGAAAGGGCTCAGGAGAGTTTATGTAGCAATGTGTGCATGTGTGTTAAGCGTGTGTGTGTGTGCACTGTGTGTGTGGGTATGTGTTAGTTCAGGATACAAGCTGCTTTTTAGAATAAATAGTGGTGGAAGATACACGTTGTGAGGCTAATCCAAAATAGCCAATAACCTCCGCACAATTTCTACCACGCTTTCAGATATAATAACACCATCCAAAGGGAGCGACTTTGCTTTTTTTTCCCCATAGCAAAGAAATCATTCTTATTTTGGTTAATATTCAAACTGGTTCTCCTTCTCAGTCTCTCTTGGTGAAAGGACATTCCTCCAGGGCAGCCCAGAGAAGGAAACGTCACCACTTGCTTCTATTGAGAGAGAAGCCAAAGCTCTGGAAACCCATGTCACAGGTTTCCCCTGGATTGCTGTGGGGTCGGTCTTTCATGGAAGAACTGAGCTTACCAAAATTGTATTTGCTGAAGAAACACCACCTGGGAAGGCTATGCTAGGTGTTGGTTTGGGGAGACGGAAAACCAGTCTAGAATTATCCAAGTTGTGGCTGAAAATGCATTCATTCCTATAGTCATTTTGCTGAGGCAAACCAGGAAACATATAATCACAGACTTATGCAAAATGCATTCATCTGACAAGTAGACATTTTCTATTATTATGACTTATATTGAACGTGAGGCAGTTTTCAAAACTAATGTTAGACGTTAACCACACCTAGCAAGTCGATTATGCTGTCTCTTCCTCTCTTCTTCCTCCTCCTGCTTTTCTTCTCTCTCTCTCTCCCTCCACCCTTGGCCCACACGCATATATATACACACACACACACTTTTATATTTTGTTGTGATTGAGTTTGAATTATAGGCAATAGTAGGTTAGTAAACTAGATCCATGAATTTAAAACGCCTTGACTTACTGTATGTGTTGATTTCTCTGTGTTAAAAACTCCCACCATGGCTTATTTCAAGCTCTCAAGTGGCGTTACTGACTGTGGAGTTGGAAAAAGATGAGGACAGTTGGCTCTTATTAGCATCAGCACTGGCTCTCACACACCACTGGTTATGAGATATGTGCTAGTCTCTTTCTCTGCTAACATTTGACTACTAAAGAGTCTCTTTCCACCATCTTCCTGTTCAATTAGTCAAATTGACTAATCGACTACTTACAAGTAAAGATTCTTAAATGAAGTCTCTCTAGATCATGATGCTTAAAAATCTGGACCACAATGATCAGAGAATAATGACTTTTTTTCATAATTAACACTATAGCTTGATGGAAATACTATAGGATTGAATTAGGCATGCATAAATTAGAATCCCGGCTCTGTTATTATCTAGTCATATGGCTTCGGATAAATGACTTAACTTCTCTGAACTTTAAATTTCTTATCTGCAAAAATGAAAAACCATGCTTGTGTTGCAGGTTTATTTTGTTGATTAAATAATATAATAAATGTAAAATAAATTCCTGGCAAATAGCAGGTCCTATGGTAGTTATCATTGTGAATTGCAAGAACAAAGGAAGCATTCAAGTTCTTCTTAAAATTTTCTCATGAAAAGAATTCTTAAACTTTTGGGACTTGCTTTTATTGTCTGATAATGGATACTGACAGGTGACAAAACACTTTGATATATAGCAGATAAGTATTGATGGAAAAAACTTGAGATATTTTTATGTATTATTTTTATTTTCTGATAGTGTCTCACTATCTCCACTGCTACTACCTTGGCCCAAGCCATCATTGCCTCTCACGTGGATTAATGAAATAACCTCTAACTGCTTTTGCTCTTACCCTTCCCACAGCCAGTGATCTTCATGAAATACATCCAGTAATGTTACACTTTTATTGAGAACCCTTCAGTAACTCCGGTTTGCATCAGAGGCAAAGCCAGAGTCCTTACAAATGGCCTCCAAGGCTCTATTGATTTGCTCCTCCCATACCCCACCTTAATTTTCTAACAACTGCTCATACAGATCTTCCCCTCACTTCCTTCACTCCAGCCAGCTGATCATCTTGCTGTTCTCTAACCATGTCAGGCTCATTCATATCTCAGAACTTCACACTTGCTATTTGCCTGGACTGTCCTCCCGATGAATGACTGCTCAGGTCCCATCCCTTAACTGCTTTAGATATTTCCTCAAATGCCACTTTGTCATGGAGAATATTTTTGACCATTGTACTGGGTTGAATAGTGTCCTCCAAAAATTCTGCCTGGAACTTGTGAATGTAACTTTATTTGGAAATAGGGTCTCTGCATATGTACTCAAGTTAAGGCGAAGCCATGCTGATAAGAGTAGACCCTAAATCTAATCACTAGTGTCCTTTTAAGAAAAGAGAAATTTGGATATACACAGGAAAGAAGGCAATGTGAAGCTGGAGGCAGAAGTTAGAGTGATGCAGTTGTAACCCAATGAACACCAAAGTTTGCTGGAAACCACCAGAAGCTAGGAGAGAAGCGTGGAATAGATTCTTCCCCATGCCCTTTGGAGGTAGCATTGCCTTGATGGCATCTTGATTTTGAACTTTTATTCTCCAGAACTGTGCAAGAAAATCAATTTCTTTTAAATCATTTCCTTTTTGGTAATTTAGGGCAGCCCTAGAAAGCTAACGCAATTATTATATTTAAAATTGCTGCCCTAGTACCTTATCCCTCTTCTTCAATTTACATTTTCTCCATAGCACTTATCACAAACTGACAGAGCTAACTGATTCTTGGTTCTCTTATGCAATGTATTTCACTGACTGTGACTATCAGCAAACCAATGTAGTTCCCAAATATCACGATTTAATTTTCCCTTCTCACTTACTCTTCCAACTTGGAAATGTTTATCCACGCATGAGTGACAGTCCTCCTCTAATAAGGGGAATGCCAGCTAAACTTGCCCAACTTACACTCTTGTTCTTGTCCCCAGTTTGAGAAAATATTTGCATGTAAATAGTTGCTGCCTATAGTTTATTATTGCACCAACACAGATCCATTAAAACAAACCAAACGAGAGAGAGAGAGAATACTGTTTAATTTGAGGATCTGATTTCTAGTAGGTCCAAAATAGAGACCTGCTACATTTTATACTTGGCATATAGTCAGGCCAGATTAACTCCTGCCATTTGGTATGTTTAGAAAGATTACTCCTGTGAGATACAATAGGAAATACATAGCCAGCAACAAAATTCACTTGAAGTAAACTGAATCTGATCAAACCTCTAAATATGGTTACCTTTATAGAGGAATTACACAGGTGGAAGACTTGCTTAAATGACACCATTAACCATGTCAGTCAAATCCAGAATGTGGTACTTTTTATGGGACATATGACCAGATTTTTCCAGCAATTCAATGACATTAATAAAATGGAGTGGGATGAGAAAGACAATTATAGATTTACAAACATTTAAGAGATTAAAAAAAATACACAATTTTGCCTGGTGCGGTGGCTCATGCCTGTAATCCCAGCACTTTGGGAGGTGAGGAGGGTGGATTGCCTGAGGCCAGGAGACCAGCCTGGCCAACACGGTGAAACTCCGTCTCTACCAAAAATACAAAAATTAGCTGGGTGTGGTGGCTGGCGCCTGTAGTCCTAGCTACTCAGGAGGGTGAGGCAGGAGAATTGCTTGAACTCAGGAGACGGAGGTTGCAGTGGGCCAAGATCACATCACTGCACTCCAGCCTGGGCAACAAAGCAAGACTCCATCGCAAAAAAAAAAAAAAAAAGAGAAAAAAGCACAATGTTGTGTGTGAGTCTTGTGGATTCTGATTCGAACAAATCAATTGTTCAAAAAATATTTTTGAGACAGAGAAATTGACATTTTAGAAGAAATTATTATCAAGTGTGTAAATGCATCATCTTTGTAAGTCAGAGATGTATAGTGAAGTATTCATGGGTGAAACGATATGATACCTTAGATTTTAAAAATAACCTAGTTCGCCTCTAAAATTGAAGGAATAGACAAAACAAGATTGTTGAAGCAGAGTGATGGTTATATGTAGATTAAATACACAGTTCTATTTTGGTTTATATTTGAAAATTTTTATAGCAAAGAAAAATAACAATCACTGCCACCATTAGGTGCCCCATGGAGTTCATTCATCCATCCATCCATCCATCCATTCATTCATTCATTTGCCTTGTGCCAGTTACTGCTAGATTACCTGTGGGTGCTACAGACAAGTCATAACCTCACTCTAGGATTTCTATGATTTGTCTCAGACAGCTTCCTACATTAAGTTGTTTTATAGAAAAAACGGTATTATTTCAGCATGTAGAAACTCAGAATTCAGACTCGATATCATAGCACCTCATGATTGAGGGAGTTTGGCTTTGTTTCCCCGGTTCTCCCCACCCCCAGAGGTAGATCCAGGCATCTGGAGGCTGGAGGAGCACCTTCCAGGGTCAAGGATCAATTGAGTTACTTTTACCATCCTCTGTTCAACATTAGACCTTATCAGAATGCCCAGGCCAGGCATAGTCTCGCTCTGTCGCCCAGGCTGGAGTACAGTGCCATGATATCGGCTCACTGCAAGCTCCGCCTCCCGGGTTCCCGCCATTCTTCTGCCTCAGCCTCCGGAGTAGCTGGGACTGCAGCCGCCCACCACCACGACCAGCTAGTCTTTTCTATTTTTTAGTAGGTACAGGGTTTCACTGTGTTAGCCAGGATGGTCTCGATCTCTTGACCTCGTGATCTGTCCTCCTCAGCCTCCCAAAGTGCTGGCATTACAGGCGTGAGCCACCGCACCTGCCCCATTTGTAGTATATGGTACAACTTAGTTCTCAACTTTGGGCTTTTGCTTCCCAAATAAGTCGATTTCTTGCTACAGAAAGGTAAGGTCCTTTCGGTTTATAACTGCCATCGACATAAGACAACTGTCCTTGGTTATTTGGATTATTGTTAAGTCTCGGAGTAGCAGTACGTCCTATGCCCTATGAAGGATTGCCCAGAAGAGATGTGAAGGGGAACATTAACATCTCTTCATGGCCATCTGGTTCTTCTTAGCTGAGGAATGCCCACTGGTTGTAGCAGTTCTGAGCAAAACTCATAGAAAGAGATATAGCCTTCAAGGCAAACCCAGAATAAAGTCCAAGGGAATAGAGGTAGGGCTATCATAGAAGTACTATTTACAAAAAAAGTGAAATCTGATATAAATCTAGTAAAACATTTACCTTTCGGATTGGGAAACATTTTTGGCTGAAATAATCTTCTTAGAGAATTTATAGTATTCATTTTAATTGAATAGTCTCCAGGCTGAACTGACATGTAAGTCTGAACACAACAAAAATTCAAGTACTTTTAAAACAATAAAAGTATTATGTTAACTAAATAAGTGAGTAGAGATACTTGTCATTTAACTGAATGGATCTTCTTAAAACCTAATAGAAGATGCTAACTAATGAACACAAATGATAATGAGGAAATGAAACCATAGTGTAATTTATTCATAACAAGAGAGGCTGAGGTTTGATATTCCTTAATAGAAAAGATGCTTTTACCATCTAATAGAGCGTACCTAGATTGGTGTAGCATTGACCTGATGTCCAATATTGGCATACCCATTATGTTGTGTTCTATAGTAGATGACTAATTCCTAATTCCAAATGTCTAATTTAATGACACATTAAAAAAATGTGTGGCACTCTTTTGATTTGAAAAATATCTGTCCTGCATATTATGATAGAAGAGATAAAATCAATCATGACAGAAATATCATAGAAATGCCTCTATTTTTAAGAGAGCTGTCATTACATACTTTTGTTATAAAAAAGAGGATTAGACGTAATCAGATTTTTGCTTTCAACTGATTTATGTAAATCAAAAATGATTTTAAATTGCAAATAATTTGACAATGCTCTGAGTTAGAGATCATCTTATTTTTTAGAGAGCTTATTAGCAAAGCTTATTTCTTAGCCCAGTTCCAAATTACATATGAAGGACCACATAGAGAAGATATTGTTATTTGCATTGAGTATACAGTATGTCTACAGAGTTGAAATAAATGTACCCCCCGCAAGCAACTGGCATTATGAAACTGAAAGTAGATTTGATTCATTTAATAATAACAGTATTAGATGATTGGTTTATGTCTCCTATCAACAAAAAATACGGAGAGATAAGAAAGTGGGCCGGGCGCGGTGGCTCAAGCCTGTAATCCCAGCACTTTGGGAGGCCGAGACGGGTGGATCACGAGGTCAGGAGATCGAGACCATCCTGGTGAACATGGTGAAACTCCGTCTCTACTAAAAAATACAAAAAACTAGCCGGGCGAGGTGGCGGCGACTGTAGTCCCAGCTACTCGGGAGGCTGAGGCAGGAGAATGGCGTGAACCCGGGAGGCGGAGCTTGCAGTGAGCTGAGATCCGGCCACTGCAACTCCAGCCCGGGAGACAGAGCGAGACTCTGTCTCAAAAAAAAAAAAAAAAAAAAAAAAAAGAAAGTGTTCTCCAGATGCCTTTAATAAATCATTGATATAATAAAATATATAAATAGAGTATTTTAATATGTATCCACATACAATCTCCTTTCAATTTTAACATAAATATTATGCAGCCTGAACTACTGGATTATATAGCAATGAAGCCAGATATTCCAATTAAGACTTCTAAGAATTATTTAAATGGAATCAATTTTCTCTCTTATTAAGTCTACCAACAGATATGAAACATTAAATAGACGTTTTTACTCTTCTAACAGCTGTAGAATTCCTCATAAAAACTTATTCTGGCATGAGTCCCAACTTTATTCTTTCATACTTGCCTCTCTCTGAGTGTCAACAGAAGTTGAATTTTTCCAATAATCAAAAACAGGGTTTCTCTTAAAATTGTTAGTTTTTATCATACAACCTTGCATAAACCTGATTTAATAGAATAAGAAACATTCTGCTTTTTATGGATACTTTTTAGAGCTTACTAAATGCTATCAGTGTGTCAGGAATTGTTATCCTAAATATTAATACCAGGATTTACTTTAGCTTTATGTTTTTGGGGGAGGTGAGATGGGATGGGGAAAGAATATTCCTATAAAAGCTACCATAGCAGTACTACTTGTGGTTCAAACTGAAAACATTAATGATGGCTTGGAAGGTGACGCCCTAGAAAAATATTTCAGTCATTCTGAATAAGGCTTGAAAAAAACATTTCTACAACATTTAACTCTGAGTAGAAAGCAGGGGCTTTGGACATCCAAACAATGCTGCTTCTATTAGCAACAAGCCCAAAATGAAAAGGAAATCATATTGCCTTTCATTTCCTTCCCTCCACCCTCTCAGAAAGAAGAAAGAAAGGAAAAAGAGAGAGAGAAAGAAAGGAAGAAAGAAAGAAAAGAAAAAGCTGAATCAAACCAAAACTATCTGGACATACTTTAGGAATGTTGCGTGCATATGTATGTGTGTTTATGATTGTATGGGTATGTGTATGTTGGATTTCAGCTAGGGAGTATTTTCCCCATCTCTACAGTTTCTACACCAGCTTAAAACCAAATATTTAATCACTTCCATAAAAATGCCAAAATAACAAAAACATGCATGAAGAAGGCAGCAATAAGAAGAAAGCATGCTATATATGTTATAGCCAACCACAAACATCATTCACAAAACAAGCAAGTGGCCTAACCAGGAATTTTCCAAGTGCTTTTTTGGGAGAGGTTAACTCCCATATGGAGAGCTTCAAAATAGAAGAGGAAAATGACAGGTTAGTGTGGCCCCGTTTTACTGATTTTTCCCTAAAATAAAGATTGCATTTTGAATTACAATGCAAGTGCCCAGAAGCTGCTTATGAGAAAGGAATTCTGACAATAATTTAGCATATTGGCCCTTTTTACAGAAAAGAAAATTCAGTCTTGACCAGGAGGAGATGTCTTTGTAAGAGGCAGGCCCTGATGGTTCAACCTGGTCAACCATGATTTTGGAAGCTTTGCCACTTTGGATTCAGTTGACTTCTCCTTTTGGTGTTTTTAGAGACCAACAGAGGTTATCCAACAGGAAATACTGGAATAGTTTTTGCAAGACTTCCATTTCCCCATCACTGGCTTGAACAGGAATAGGGACTACCATGTGATATTGCTGAACTTTGCTAAGAAACCTTTGAGGCATTATACGTTAAATTGGTTTCGTTATATTTGAGGAAAATTGAAATGGTGCAGGTCTGCACAGCTCCTAGAACTATAGCCTCTCCGAATCTTCAAAAACTCTGGGGTTTGTGTGGTCCAGACTCCTTTCTAGTACCTTCTCCGTGCCCCAAGAAAATTTACCCTAGGGGACATTCAGCAAAGGATATTCTACTGAGTCCTTATTTAGGTTGAATACTTTTTCTGTTTGGTCCTCATCAAAAGCTGACACATTATAAAATTCCATCTTTTTTAGACAGCTTCAGGTTTTGCTTGCATTTTTCAAGGCTCAGAGACCTTGCATAAAACTAACCCAGATGTCAGCTGATGTACTCTGAACTTAACAGTGGGAACCCTGAGTTTCTTCCTGTCTCTCTGAAGATTCTCAAGAGGAGATGATTTATAGTTTTCCTGGCCACTGCTGGCTTGGATCTCTTGTTTCTGCTGATTATTTTTTTCAGTTCATGGTTCACTCTGCCGTCACTTGCCTGCCATCTCTGCTTTGCACCACATCAAACTCAACATCCTCCCTTGATCAGTTCCTAGCCTTTACATGAAACCCACCTAAACCAAGACTGTGTGCCTAGAGCAGTCCTTTCTGAAGGTGTGAAAATGAATGGGATATATTTTGACATATATATACACATTTATATATATACACACACGTAGTTACTAAATGTTTAAAATATATTTTAGGACAGATTAAAATACAAATACATTTATTTTGACATACAGTCATGCACCACATAAGGACATTTCAATAAATGACAGACTACGTATACTGCAGTGGTCCCATAAGATTATAATGGAGCTGAAAAATTCCTATCACTTAGGGACCTCAGAGTTATCATAAAGTCATAGCACAATGCATTACCTTTTCTATGGTTTGCTATGTTTAGATACACAAATACTTACCATTGTGTTACAACTGCTTACAGCATTCAGTATGGTAACATGCTGAATAGGTTCGTAGCCTAGGAGCAATAGGTTATATGGTACAGCCCAGGTATGTCATAGGCTATGTCACCTGAGTTTGTGTAAGAACGCTATGATGTCTGCACAATGACAAAATCATCTAACAATGCCCAGAATGTATTCTTATTGTTAAGTGATGCATTGCCATATATATTAATATTAGACATTCCTATAATTCTTATTCTTTGCTTCCTTGCCCAACCATACACTTCTTCCATCCTTCAATTCCTATTCTTTTCATGTGAAAAGTGATTTAGAAATCTCTTTTGTTTGCTCCCTCCCCTCTCTGCCACTGCCAAATCTTTGTTAGTGATTGGCTGACATTTTATCACTCTTACCTCAGGTCTTTATATGTCCTCACGTTCTTATCATCCACTCCAAAGGTATATCAAGACTTTTTTTTTTTTTGAGACAGAGTCTTACTCTGTCTCCCAGGCTGGAGTGCAGCGGCGTGGTGTCGGCCCACTACAACCTCCGCCTCCCAGGTTCCTGCTTCAGCCTGCCTTGGCCTCCCGAGTAGCTAGGATTACATGTGTGCACCACCGTGCCCAACTAATTTTTTGTATTTTTATTAGAGATGGGGTTTCACCATGTTGGCCAGGGTGGTCTCAAACTCCTGATTTCAAGTGATTCCACCTGCCTCGGCCTCCCAAAATATTGGGATTACAGGCGTGAGCCACCACACCTGGCCGGTATATCAAAACATTTTAAATGAAACCTGCTCCCTCCTTGAAGAGGACACGTACATTATTTTTTTTATGTGGTGTTTGACAGTCTTTCCAGATATTGCCCCATGCACAGTGCATTTGCTAGAAGATTACAAGGAAAAAGGAAGAATTCAAACAATTGGGCAAAAAAATACTGAGTACCGATTTCATGTACTGAGCCTACCACAAAGTTAGGATTTTTAAAATTGTAGTTGTTGGTTTTGTCATGCTGTGCTAAATTTAAAAAAGTAAAAAATATGTCCTCCTGAGCCAAGAGGGGAAAGGTTTGACCTTTATCTACATTAAACATTTGTCTAAGTCTGAAATTTTATAAATAAATCCATTGAAGTATTGGTGAAAGGACTTCAGGGAGACCAAGTGAGAAAGTTGAGATCAAGGGGAAAGTTTTTCTGACATTACTATTCTATTTTAGCTTATGGCTTTAGCAACTTTGATCAACGCCACAAATGTTATAAAAATACAAGAAAACAGAGCATAAGAGTTAGCTAGGAAATATGGTCATACACTCCTGTTTTACAGGATAGCTCTGCTTCAAATGTTCTGTTTTTAATGTCTCTCATACATGTCTTTATGTCTCTAATATTTATTAATGCATGACTCAGAATATATATATATATTTCATACATGAAACAAAGGAATTATTTGAACTAAAACATTGCAAATCTAAATTGAAAATATAGTATACAAAGGCCAGGAGTGATGGTTCACACCTGTAATCCCAGCACTTTGGGAGGCCAAGGTGAGTGGATCACTTGAGCTCACGAGTTTGAGACCAGCCTGGGCAACAGGGCAAAACCCTATCTCAACAAAAAATACAAAAATTAGCCAGGTGTGGTGGTATGTGCCTGTAGTCTCAGCTACTTTGAAGGCTAAGAGATGGGAAGATCACTTGAGCCTAGGAGGAGGAGTTTGCAGTGAGCTGAGATTGTGCCACCAGACTTACTTCAGCCTGGGTGATAGAGCTAGATCTTGTCTCCCAAAAAAAAAATATATATATATATATATATATATATATATATATATATATATTCAGTTAAAGAAGGCACTGAACTCATGTTTATCCTTTCTCTCCCTTAATACCCCATTAAATTGTTATTATGTGAATAAAATCTGTCTGACAAAGAGAATTCCTAGGATGACATTCCCGTGTAGGGTCTGGAGATCAACTGCCATAAACATCCTATAGAACAAGGATGAAGGTGTTTCTGATGGAGGCATCCAGGGAATGAATAAAGTGAGAAGTATGGCAAAGTATTTCTGTTGTGGCAACTGCCCAGGGCAGGAGAAGAAAATAAGAAGATGACTTATCTGCTGGAGCACTTATACACACTTTAAAGAACACTATTTATGTAGACAATAATAGTGCTTTAATAATATTAAGATGATATGGAGAGGTGCCTGCTGTGACATATAAGAGTTAAATTTTATAGGAAGAAAAATTTAAAAATCACTGGATAATATCTGAAGTTGTAAATTAAAAACTAGCAGCATGCCTCGATTCTCTATTTTAAGTTGCAATAATAAACAAGAATCAGTTGGAAAATATTTTGCAAAACTTCCAAGTTGTTTGTGATCTTTTATTTTACTTTTGAAAATGTATTTCTGTTACTTTTGGCTTTTTTTATTGCCCTAATTACTACAAACTTTACTTGTACATCTTTGAACTTCTGATCTTAAACTGTTCAGAGAAAAAGCTAAAGGGTTTTATCATGTCAAGAAGAACCACCCACATAACTTAAAAATTAGTATGGAGGTAACTACAAGAAAAAAACAACTGAAAGAACTAAAGATGATTTCTTATCATTCAGACATGGAAGATGAGGGGGCTGGAGCCAGAAATTAATGTTTTCCATGATAAGCCTTTTCTTACTCAATGAATTTTTTATTATACATGATTAATCTTATTCTTACAAAGCAAAATTTAAAAATTTTAAATAAAGGGCTAAACTTATCTTTTCATTTTATGCTTAAGCACTTCTCTGAGTCATCAATTTCCTCAGTCAATTCTGAATTTTCCTGCACAGCACACAAGTCCACGCATGAGCTGGTTTTAGCTCACCTTGCTTCTTTCTGTCCTGCAATCTTAGGCAACGTTGTGCATTTGTCAGTGAACAGCCCAGACATTTATCTTGCTGCCTCCTGTCTCCTTAACCTGGGATACCCTCCCTCCTTTCCTCACCTGCCTTGTCCCTGTGAAGGGCTAACACTCCTTGTTCATCTTTGAGATCTTGGCTGAAACATTACCTTTCTGGACAGCTCTTCATAACCCCCAGAAGACCGAGTTAGGTCATTTTTCACTGTGCTCCCACGGAATTCTGTACTTCTCACTAATATAGTGACAGTCACTCTACTGTCATTCTCTAGTCCATTTTTGTATCTACTCCCAAAATGGGAGCTTCCCCAGCATAAAGTCTTTCTCTTATTTACTGTTTGTCTCTGGCAAGTACCATGGAGCCTCCATGTAGGAGGCATCCCACATTTTTTTGGAATGAAAAAATTAAGGGAAGGAAGAGGTAGGCAGAGCTATAGATAACCAGTAGATCAGAATAGGGGAAAGTCAGTGGTTGTGTGAATGCCTTTGTAAAAATATTTAAAGTATTTTCTTTTCTTTTTTGCCTCAAATCACATAGTTCATCAATTCTAAGATAACTTTTTTCCTATTTTAATATCTTAAATTAGAATGTATCATACATTCGATGGCATGCACAGATTTTTAAATGGCAGCTTTCTTGGTGGTAGGAAAATAATGATGTGTTTTACCGTCAAGAGAGTCTTGAGTCAATGAACTATAGTACATAAAAATATAGCCATAACACGTCCGTGAAGAAATAAAACAGAATTGGAGTTCTGCGTTGGATTTATAGGGTGTGAGGAGCAAGAACTCTAAGAACAGAAAGATATCAAAGTTTCTTGGCTTGGAGAGAAAGTTGGGAACAGAGCTGTGGAAAGAGAACAAGAGCAGTGTAGGCAACTCATGGTTTCTTTTCCCAGTTAGTAAGGTAGACTGCAGAGTGACAAAGCTTCTTACCCCCATACTCCTACCCAGGTTTATGACAAAGTAAGTGGTAAAGGCAAAAGGTTAGTTTGACTCATTGTCGATGGCACTGAAATAACATGTTTTAACTCAGTTTCACAGGCCACCCTGTCAGAAGGGGAAAAATTATTGAAAAGAAAAACAGGGATTCTTGTTTCAGGATGCGTCACCAGTCAGTTAAGAAAACTTGGAAAGTGGAAACCGTCCACATTGTTATAGGCCACGACGCCAAAACCGAAGCCCAAATTAACCATTGTTGGGTAAAACCCCTGATTTTGCAAAACCCAGTTCCAAACCAACTCTGGTTGATACAATCAAGTGAGGGACAATATTTAGAAAATATTTCTTAGAAAAATAGCGTAACATTTAGTCCAAAGGAGAAAAAAAAAAAAAAAAAAAACCTACCACTGAACCATGACTGAAAATTAGGGAAGACAGGTTATAGTAATATTAGAGTCTTAATTGTGCTAAAAATATTTGTTTTTGGCAATTTCTGAGCACATTAATAGTATATATCTCCAGATAAGCAACATTTCTGTCTGTGGCTTTTTGCAGTACTAAATGGAACAGATCAATGAGCAGAGGGTTCAGCCAAAAATAGAATTTAATTGATATCCTGATTTTAATTAAATAAACTCCTTGCTTTCACTACTCTTGAACTTTGTTAACTTATGGACAACCATGAGTAACTACAAAAATTGTCCCCAAAATGAAGAAAAATGGAGAAGTAATCCACACACCTTTATTTATGTATTTATGTATTTATGTATTTATTTATTTATTTTGAGATGAAGTCTCACTCCGTCACCCAGGCTGGAGTGCAATGGTGCGATCTCCGCTCACTGCAACCTCCGCCTCACAAGTAGCTGGGATTACAGGCGCCTGCCACCGCATCTGGCTAATTTTCACCATCTTGGTCGGGCTGGTCTCAAACCCCTGACCTCAGGCGATCCACCCGCTTCGGCCTCCCAAAATGTTAAGATTAGAGGCGTGAGCCACTGCGCCCGGCCCACGAACCATTTTTTAAACATGAACTCTAGAAACGGCTAGATAATAATGCCTTCCTCTAATGCTGAGTAAACTGACCTTTGGCGATAAACTGCTCACCACCAGGAACTGAATCAACTGTTTCCTGGTAAGAAAATCCTATTTAAATACAAGGGAAGAAGTCCATGACTGAGTGTTGCTTTTTCAGAAGATATATCATTAATATGCTCACAGATCGTCTATTAGCTTTCAATCTCAAGCCAGTCGTGGATATTGCTGTGAAGGTATATTTCTTTTTTAAGTGATGCATTTCTCTCTACCTCCACTGTGAATTATTTTCAGGCTATATTAGTCAAGGTTCTCTAGACGGACAAAACAAATAGGGATACATGTATATATGAAAGGGAGTTTATTAAGGAGAACTGACTCACACGATCACAAGGTGAAGTCCCACGATAGGTCTTCTGCAAGCTGAGGAGCAAGGAAGCCAGTAGTGGATCCGTCCAAGTCCCAAAACCTCAAAAGTAGGGAAGCCGACGGGGCAGCCTTCGGTCTGTGGCAGAAGGCCCGAGAGCCACTGGCAAATCACTAGTGTAAGTCCAAGAGTCCAAAGTCTAAGAACTTGGAGTCTGATGTTGGAGAGCAGGAAGCCTCCAGCACCAGAGAAAGATGAAGGCCAGAAGACTCAGCAAATCTGATCATTGTACCTTCTTCTGCCTGCTTTAATCTAGCTGTGCCGGCAGCCAACGGGATGGTGCTCATCCAGATGAAGGGTGGATCTGCCTCTCCCATTCCACTGATTCAAATGTTAATCTCTAGCAACACCCTCACAGACAAGCCCAGAAGCAATGCTTTGTATCCTTCAATCCAATCAAGGTAACGCTTAATATAAACCATTACAAAGGCCTTAATTATCCTAGAATGTTTTCTTTAAACTATAGAGGTAACAAAAAATACTCTGCTTTCTCGTGTCTGGAAGAAGGAAATGAGTAAATGTGGACTTTGATTTTCTTCTTTTTTTTGAGACGGTGTCTCTCTCTGTCACCCAGGCTGGAGTGCAGTGGCACAATTTCGGCTCACTGCAACCTCCGCCTCACAGGTTCAAGTGATTCTCCTGCCTCAGCTTCCCGAGTAGCTGGGACTACAGGCGCCCGCCACTATGCCTAGCTAATTTTTGTGTTTTTAGCAGAGACAGGGTTTCGCCATGTTGGCCAGGCTGGTCTTGAACTCCTGACCTCAAGTGATTTGCCTGCCTCGGCCTCCCAAAGTGCTGGGATTACAGGCGTGAGCCACCGCGCCAGGCCGGACATTTAATTTTCAGAGCCATCTCACTCACAATTAGGTGGCAAAATTACCTTGATACTGAACTCAATTTGTCTTACTAGAACTTCATCTTTATAAGACAGTGTACATTCAGTTTGATTTTCTGAAAGCTGCTGAAAGACCAAGCAACTCATGACTGTACTTTCCAACAGCACTTCTGAGAGTTCTAGAGATGTTTCGCATTTCTGAAGAGAAATCACTGTTGTTTCTTCCCAGGTATAAAGAGTTTTGTGTGAACTGGTGCTTCAAGCAAACAACATGTATCTACAAATTGAATGAATGTTTCTTAGACAAAGATGGCCATTGTAGCCTCAAACAAGCCTATTTATTTGGGTGAAGGGAGTGTTTTGTGAAGGAATAACAGGCTGACATATATTTATTAATGTCTCTCATACTGTGTGACAAAATCTGGCAGGGTAACTGTGAATGGAACAATTTGTCACAACTTTATGGAACCCTTTCATACACAGAATCTATGCCTTTGTTCAAGCTGCCTTGAGCACTTAAGTTTTCTAAAGGATTTCTTGGGCAAATTTCCCACAAAATTTCCCCTATTATTTACAAGGCTTTCCGTTCTTCCTTATATACATGAAATATCTCTTAAACATTCTTCTCAGAAGAATGTATCTCTTTCTGAAATTATTATGTTCTGGAAATAAGACAAGTCTTCAAAGCAAAGTTGTAGAACTTATGTTTATATTGGGTATTTTCTTATTAAAATCTTATGTCTGTAATTTTGATTGTTGATACTTACCTCTAACAAGAAGTTGGGTTATAATTGCCACTCAGCTAAAACATAGTATAGAACTCAAAAGAAGGTGTCCCCAAATGCTTCAGTGGTTATCATATCAAAAATATATATACGGTATGTTTATATAAGTTATATAAATATATGTATTGTTTATTTTTGTGTATACGTAATATACACATATATAATATATGTAATACATATGTGATCTTGAAAGGCTCAGATGGTTGACCAAAGACAAATTGGTGAAAATTGTAGGAGGACATAATTTGACTGAGTATTTGTTTTCTAACCATCAGGATGATCCTGCTTCAGGGAGCAGTGATTTTTCATTCCTAGAGGTGTTCAAGAGAGTCTGGGCCTCTCGTTGGAAATACTGACAAAATGTTGAAGGTATACACTAAAAAGTCTCTAAGGGCCCTTCCAACTATGGGATTCCATGCAATGAAAATCTCGTCTGAGGGAAACTGGGTTTTAATTTCAATTATTTTGAACCAGAAAAAATCTTCTGTATGAGAGAGAAACATCGTTAAAATCAATTGAATGCCAAATGTTGAATTTTGGACAATCAGTTTATATGGCATGGTATTTGTTCTCTAAATATTTATGTTAGACGGGATCAGGACCATAAATAACACTTAATCATGCTGAGATTACTTTAACAGTAATCTTTTCTTATTAACTGATTTTTAGACTTTTATCCAAAGCCTAGAATGGCCTTTTGTTGTTGTTGTTGTTATGAGTTGAATTTTGTCCTTCAAAAAAAGATATGTTGAAGTTGTAACCCCAAGTACCTCAGAACATCACTGGATTTGAAATAGAGTGGCTGCAGCTATCATTAGTTAAGATGAAGTCATACTGGAGCACGGTGAGCCCCTAATTCAATATGACGGTTGTAAGGTGGAGGAAGAGATTGGAGCAATGCATCTACAAGTCAAGGAGCACCAAGAATAGACAGCTCTTCCCGGAAGTTAGAAGAGAGGCATGGGGCAGATTCTCCCTCCCAGCCCTTGGAAGGGCCCAACCTGGCCAACAACTTCATTTCTCACTTCTAGATTCCAGTACTCTGAGGGAATAAATTTTTGTTGTTTTAAGCCAGCCAGTATGTGATCCTTTGTTATTAGTTTGCTGGAGCAAACTAATATACCTTCCTTACAGTTAGCCACCTTTAGGAGTCATCTGTGTATTTATATTCTTCCAGAAATTTTCTATGCATATGCACACACACACACACACATATACATTATTTTTTTCTTTCCAGTATACTTTGGAAGTATATCATAAAACTGCCCTGTACTTGGCTTTATTATTACCTTTTCAATGAATGTAATAGAAGCTTTTTTATATCATAACACAGCAAACTACTTTGTTCTTTCTAATGGTTGTGTAGTAAGCCATTGCATGGATTTAATAATTTTCTTTTTAATCTATCTTCTATGGACATAGTCATTTAGATTGTTTCCATTTTTTCTTTTTTTTTTTTTTTTCATATAAACAATGCTGCAGTGGACATTCTTGGATAAGTGCCTTTGTGAACACATTCAAATATGTCCATACGACACAAATATGATAAATTTCCGAAGTGGAAGTATCAAGTTCAAGAATATATGCATTTTAAAATTTGCATATATAGTTTGCATTCTTATCTTCACATGAGCCTGCACCTTTGCACTCTCATTGGCTGACACTGTATGGGATAATACTTTTGATTTTTATAATTTTTTAAATTATGAGTGAAGTATAACTTCATATTGTTTGGTTATTTGTGTCTTATTTTTATACAAAGTAGCCAATTTTTCTAACAGATTGTTCTTATTTATATGTAGGAGCTTATTTTAAAAATTTAATTATTAGTCCTATTGAGTTGATATGGGGAGGATAGTGTAAGTGTCAGTTATTAAATGTGAATAATTTTGTCCTCAAAGTGACTTTTGTATACAGAACAGACTATTCAAAGGCTAACTTTTGGTTAAAAATTTAGCAATCAATTCATTAAAGTTAAAAATCCAAAAACTGCTTCTCACATTTTTTTTTTTTTTTTTTTTTTTTTGAGGAGTCTCACTGTGTTGCGCAGGCTGGAGTGCAGTGGGGTAACCTCGGCTCACTACATGCTCCGCCTCCCAGGTCCACGCCATTCTCCTGCCTCAGCCTCCCGAGCAGCTGAGACAACAGGCACCCGCCCCCACGCCCGGCTAATGTTTTGTAGTTTTAGTAGACACACAGTTTCACCTGCTTCTCACAATTTTTAAATGCAGCTTCCTGATCTTATTATTCTATTTGTAAATCTAAAGCATTTTAGTAACCACATTTAGGAGAATTTTGAATGTGTGTAATAATATTTATGCACTTAATTGACTAAATTCCTTCATACAATTAAAAACTAATTTTGTAAATTTAATATACTCAACATTCTTTTTAAGTGTGTCAGTTGTCTAACTGAAAAACTTTCCCAAAGTATTTAATACTTTTAAATATCTTAAAGGAAAGCACATAAACACAGTGAAGCATAATCCTCTTTCATATTTCAAAGCTTTTTTTTTTTTTTTTTTGAGACGGAGTCTCGCTCTGTCGCCCAGGCTGGAGTGCAGTGGCGCTATCTCGGCTCACTGCAAGCTCCGCCTCCCGGGTTTACGCCATTCTCCTGCCTCTGCCTCCCGAGTAGCTGGGACTACAGGCGCCCGCCACCTCGCCCGGCTAATTTTTTTGTATTTTTAGTAGAGACGGGGTTTCAAAGCTTTTATAGACATTGTTGTATCTGAGTTTAAATCACAAGTCTGCATCAATTAGTTCGTTATGCATTTTAAATTGTAATTATGCAGCTCATCTCTCATTTTAACATGCAAAATTCTCTTAAACATTACTAATGTTTTATAATTACCAAATATGGACATAGCACTTGACCAAAAGCATCAATAAGATTGTTCTAATTCTTTTAGACATTCCTGTATTTAATTTTAAATTTTTCTAGGGTTAATGTTTAGCTACTAAAGGAATTATGTCATCTCCATCATTTTTAGAGTTGCCTACTTACCCTGCTGGAAATTGTGGTTTCATAACATCTAAAGATTTAAGTAAAGACATTCATAGAATTCTGACAGAGCATACTGAGCCCTACTTAAGAACTTAAAACAGTGACTTTGTAATTTGAAGACTGGTCCTTTCGTCCTCTTACTCCGGGAAGCCAAAGTCCACGGTCCTTGGAATAGCTCTGTGTCTCCCTTCCAGGCTGATTATCTGACAGGTTTAACTTTTCTTTTAGGACAGAGATTGTCTTACCCATCTACCTCCAAAGGTTGTAAAACTTGATGGAATCCTGCATTCTCTAAATCAACTTCCATACTTAATTCTTACAAATACTAAAATAATATGAATTGGAACTGAATATTTTCTCATGGCTTTTTCTTTTCAGTCACAACTTCAAAGGACATTTGGCCGACAAGAAGAATGGCCTGGCCTTGGTTGGAATTTATATGTATCCCAAATACCTTTGGATAGTCACTTGTGAGTTGATTAAAAGCCTCATACATCTTGATTATATGGCCACCATCTGAAGGTCAGATACATATTATACACACAGATTTAAATGTATTTATGAAGGCATTTATTCAAGAGTGTCCATTGCAGCCTTGATTGCATTAAAAAGATTGGAAATAATCTAAAGGCCCATCAATAGAGGACAGGTTATATCACCTAGTAAAGGTTACAACATCTATTTAAAATCACTTAGGATTCAACTTCACATTTCACCAGGACTGAAGATGACATATTTTGGGGGTCTGACAGTTCAGTTTCTGGCAAGCTTGGTACCATAGTCTCCTGACTCACCATCATCCCAGACTTACAGGGTAACAATCTGAAGTCACTTCATCATACAGGGAAGGTAAGAAATATATCTAGATGGAAATAGAGTCATCTTCTACCAGTATATTCCATCTACTCTGCTTTTCCATAGTGTGACATTGTGATCAAAGAATATGCAGTATTTGAAAAGGAGCTGATTTGAACACCTTTTTGACTTAATGAGTAAGACATTAAAGTCTATTTCAGCATATATACATTTCAAAAATAGGAAGGTCTGAGGCACTAGGGACAGACAGCCTCCGCCTTCAGAAATTTATCATCAAAAAGAGGAATATTTACTTATTCTAATGTTATGTTATATTATGGCACATAACGTATTAGCGCTGAAAGAACTATTAAAATTAATTATTGTACACTTTTATTGCATAAATAAGATAGGACCCAGAAAGGCTAAATTATGTGATCCAGATTCCATAAATAGTAGTAGAACTGTGTGAGTGGTAGGGACCCCAAATCTTAGAACCATGTAAGAATAGTTTATGTATTGTTATGCCATTCTCAGGTCAAGGGTGCGGATAAATTCTGAATTTTTCCAAACCTCAAGGCAGAATTCAATCAATACTGCTTTGCAGTAATGCATGAACAGAGATGTTTAAACAAATATCTAGAAGTTACAACAAAAGGATTTTAAAAGCAGGCTTTTTTTTTTTCTTTAAAAAAAATCAGCTTATGACAATATAAATGAGGTAGCATTTTAAGAGTTAACTGTTAAGAACAACATAAAATCGCTATCATGGTTTATGGGCAGGAATGCCAGATTGTCACGTTTCCCAAACTACAGCAATTTTTTTTTTTTTTTTTTTTTTTGAGATGAAGTCTGGCTCTGTCGCCCAGGCTGGAGTGCAGTGGCGCGATCTCGGCTCACTGCAAGCTCCGCCTCCCGGGTTCACGCCATGCTCCTGCCTCAGCCTCCCGAGTGGCTGGGACTACAGGCGCCGCCACCTCGCCCGGCTAATTTTTTTGTATTTTTAGTAGAGACGGGGTTTCACCGTGGTAGCCAGGATGGTCTCGATCGCCTGACCTCGTGATCCTCCCGCCTCAGCCTCTCAAAGTGCTGGGATTACAGGCGTGAGCCACCGCGCCCGGCCAAGACCCACAGTTTTGATAAGATTCTCAGGGATTCGTGAAACTAGAAATAGTTAGGAGCTACTAATTATTACCTCCTAAGTACTATGACTAAAATTCTCTGCTGCCAGCAACAGGCAGGCAGCTCCTTTTATGATGATGATTGTCGAGTCCCAGAAAATTTAGCCCACAATCCCATCAATGCTTTAGTTTTTATTTCTGACACAGGTTGTGACTCCTTAAAAAAAAAAAAAAAATACAGACTTCATTAAAGATAATTATAAACTACTGTTTTTGCAAGCTATAAACATACATATAATAGAATACCAGACATGAAAATAGCTGCGTTCAAAATTAAATAATTTCTCCTGATGAATTTAACTATTAATCCGTGCTTATGTAATCCAAATGAACATGTGAGTGGGAGGGAAGTCATATTCTCTTTAGATTTAAATAAGAAGCGTTTTGTCCCTTATCCCACATTCATATTGTTTCGCCCAATAAATCCAGAGATTGGGTGGGGGAAGGCGACTGCAGGAATACTTGTTTTCTCTCCTATCTCAACTTCCCCAGTTCCTGGTTTCTACTTGCCCCAGATCATTCTAAACTCGAATAAAGCCAATTACCGTGATATTTTTCTGTAAACATTGGCACACGTGTAGCCGACTTTACTGAAGGCTTCTAGCAATGCAGGGGATTCCTATCACAGCACTAGAGACAACTTTAAATTGAGCATTGACCCCTCTGCTCACAAATGACCACCGGCCACTGCACCCCTGGGACTATCTCATGGAACCTGCTTCTACAGGCTCTGCCGCCTGCTGTACTTCCTAGCTCCCTTCTTCCTTCTCTCACTTCCTTCTCTCTTTTCTCTTCCGCCTAACCCTCATCACTGAAGAACTCTTAGCTTTTTTTGAAGAACCGCTTACCCATTTTTTTTTTTTTTTTTTTTTTTTTTTTTAAAGACCATACTACACACCATGTTTCAGGAGAGGGTCTCTTTTTTCCCACGCAAAACAATCTTTCAGGTTATTTTCCTAAACAAAGGTAGCTTGTATCATTAAGAGAAACTCTGGTGTCAAGTAAATGATTCGAATAATTTATCTTTGGCCGGGCGCAGTGGCTCACGCCTGTAATCCCAGCACTTTGGGAGGCCGAGGCAGGCGGATCACGAGGTCAGGAGATCGAGATCATCCTGGCTAACATGGTGAAATCCCGTCTCTACTAAAAATACCAAAAATTAGCCTGTCTCTACTAAAAATACAAAAAATTAGCCAGGCGTGGTGGCGGGCGCCTGTAGTCCCAGCTACTCCGGAGGCTGAGGCAATAGAAAGGCGTGAACTTGGGAGGCGGAGCTTGCAGTGAGCCGAGATTGTACCACTGCACTCCAGCGTGGGCGACAGAGCGAGACTCCCTCTCAAAAAAAAAAAAAAAAAATTATTTTTCCCCCCATCACGTTACACTTAATTTTCCTCTTTGTCCAACTAGAAAGCTCTTATTTCTTCTTACCTGGTGAGCATCCAGTACACTTTATGGATGTTGTAAATATGTCCTTGGTTTTATCTGATACTTGATTTGAGATCTCTTGTTGGCTTTTCCCTGCTCTTTTCCAATTCTCAAAATTGATATTTCTTTTTCAGAAATAAAGTTGCCTTATGATCTTTGGGAAGGCTTGTATTTATTTCTTATCTATGCTTACTAAGCCTTACTTTTTTTTTTCTTTCTTGCACTGATCAGAATAAATCCCCCTCTCTATTTTGCTAAAGTCATCTTCCAACCCTAAGGCACACTCGCCTTTTTTTTTTGACAATAAGGGGAAAGCAGCTAATACACACAGACTAACTCATTCAGTTTAGTTTCCCACTCCCTATACTTGATAAATACTCGATTTGCAATAAAGCCTGTCTTATAATTCTATATCCTTAAGGTATACTTTAGTCTTTATTCAGGGGTTAAAACTTTTATTCATTGAATGTTTAAAAACATGGTTTGAACAAAGCACGCTGAACATACTTTATGCTGAATCCTATGGAATCCTACTCACACAAGCGGCTCGTGATGTTTTGGAGGCGAGCAGAGGTTGATATTTTGAGCAAGGCAGTGCAGGATGCTCTCTTGGAGGATGAGAGATACAGAAAATGAAATCAGGTTTTAATTAGAAAGCCATTTTAGAGGTTTCTGGATCATAGGACAAGATGCTTTGGGGATGGCAGTGAGGACATACTGGAAGAGGATGGTATTGGAGAAAGGGTTGTCCAGAAGGAAGAAGATGGTCCAGATGAGAGAAGCTGACCACCATCCAAACAGAACCATAGCAGCAGGACTACAGAAGAACATGAGCTACATAAAGTCAATGTCATGCTCAGTCAACTTTCTGAACAAGGAGTGTCAAAGACAGTAAGAAGCTGAAGACTGCTCAGTGTCCACACTCAGAATACCTGTGTGGTTATTACAGGGCAATGATCAATTTTTGCTCTGGTAGGGACATAGTAAATGGAAGACAAGTCGTTGAAACTTTGTAATATTCAGGGTCAATTGATATTTGTACATTCACGTCACACAGTGTGTCAAACATGACTGATTTCCTGGAAAATGTATGTCTCCTAAGGAAAAGAGTTTCTAATTAGCATCTGTTTCACTCAGATCACGTAAATGGTGAAAACCATTCAGGCAATCTGTCATACATCCTCAATTATTTGAAAAGCTGTCTACATTAATCAAATAAATTGTGTAGCATTAGCCTTTGGGTTCTCAGACTATTTTTCAGCACACACACACACACACACACACACACACACACACATATCCCACAATGCTTCTACTTGTTCTTTTAAAAGTCTATTTTTTAAAAAAATTGTGGTATGTCTAATGACTTTTCCCCCTTCAAAACCCTATGTGTGGGAGAAAAACTGATGGCTTATAATGAATTGTTTCCAATCTGACTCTCTTCGTAGGCAATGTTGTCTAAGTCACAGGTCTAAAAACCACTTATATGCCAGGAATTCCTAAATTCATATCTCTAGCTCTAACCTTTCCTCTGAACTCCACACTCATATACACACTACCTCTTATATATCTCTACCAGGAGGTCTGAGAGGCATTTCAGCCTAACAGGTCCAAAGCAGAGCTCTTCTTTCCCATCAACCTGCGCCTCTTCATTCTTTCCTCTCAGTTGATGTTATCATCCACTTGGTTGTTCAGATAAAAATTTAGGAGTCATCCATGGTTCTTCTCTTTCTCTCATCCTTGACATTGACACCACTGGGTAAGTTGGGTCAATTCTATCTACAAAATTCTTTGTGAATCACTTCACTTTTCTCCATCTCCTTGTTACTACCCTGAACTCTCTTCTCTCCTAATATTTAACCCGTTGTCCAGAAAGAAGCCAGATTAATTGTTTAAAAAATTAAAAAATCCAAATCATGGCCTGGCACAGTGGCTCACGCCTGTAATCCCAGCACTTTGGGATGCCAAGGAGGGTGGATCAGGAGGTCAAGAGATCAAGACCATCCTGGCCAACATGGTAAAACCCCGCCTATACTAAAAATACAACAATTAGCTGGGTGTGATGGCACACGCCCGTAGTCCCAGCTACTCGGGAGGCTGAGGCAGAAGAATTGCTTGAACCTGGGAGGCAGAGGTTGCAGTGAGCCAAGGTGGTGCCACTGCACTCCAGCCTGGTGACCGAGTGAGACTCTGTCTCAAAAAAAAAATAAAATAAAATAAAATAAAATTAAAATAAATAAATAAATAATCCAAATCAAAGTACGTCCATTTCCCTCATGCTTGGAATAGGAATCTATGTGATCCTGCAACATCTACCACTCTAACTATTCTCCTATCCAGCTCTAACTATTCTCCCCTTCTCATATGGTGATACAGCCACACTGGCTTGCCTTATGCTCCTTGAAGAGTCCAGGTTTATTCTTCCTTTATGATTTTCACTTTCATCAGCCAGGACTATCCTCCTTCTTGAGACTCACATGTCTGGATTCTTTTAGTTCTCTAGTTCTTATCTTACATTTCACTTCCTCAGCTAACCCTTTCTTGATTCCTTGTCTCAGTCAGGGTCCACCCAGGAAAATGCAATGACGCTTAAGTGTTTAAAACACAGGAAATACAATACATAGTATTGGTTATGGACATGGTTGAAGAGCTGAGAAGCCAAACAGGCGATGGTAAAACAATCAAGAGATTAATAAAAGCAGAAAGTCACTACCAATCCTAGTCCAGAGGGACAAAATGTGGAGGTGAGCTTACTGGAGTTCAGGGACCACAGCAGAAGCTGAAACTACATCAAACACATCTGGTGAGAGCCGGGGAGGATATGCAGCCCTGCTGAAGATGCCGTCTAAGACAGAGAGAGAGGGCAGAAGTACTCTAGCTTTTCCCTTCTACCAGTACTGCATTCTCACATCAGTGGTTCCTTTGATTAAATCCAGCCTTAAATCAGCTAACATAGGAGACAGTGAAATGCCTGCAGGGGTCAGCCCCACCACAGTACAGAGCAGAAAAAGACATGGGACAGAAATTAACTGGAATGGAATCAGGCCAAGGATGGGAATATTACCCAACTTAGTAGCCCATCTTGCTCAAACACATCTTATCCCATCATTCTGTTTACATCACAGCATACATCATCATTGCATAGTTTCTTGTTTGTTTATTTTTTATCTTTGTCTCAAGGTCATGTCCAACACAGCACCTGGCATATTTTATATGCTCAATAAATAATTATCAAATGAATACAATGGGGAGAAATTTTTCTCTATAAAATCACAGTAGAAAAGATGTATAAAGTATTCCTTTAATAATTTTCCAAGTTTGTGTACATTGTAACTAGAAATACAAGCTGGGTTATCCATGAGATCAATAGTAACGCATTTCTTTTTTTTTTTTTTTTTTTTTTTGAGACAGAGTCTTGCTCTGTCGCCCAGGCTGGGGTGCAGTGGCTGGATCTCAGCTCATTGCAAGCTCCGCCTCCCGGGTTTAGACCATTCTCCTGCCTCAGCCTCCCGAGTAGCTGGGACTACAGGCGCCCGCCACCTCGCCCGGCTAGTTTTTTGTATTTTTTAGTAGAGATGGGGTTTCACCGTGTTAGCCAGGATGGTCTCGATCTCCTGACCTCGTGATCCGCCCGTCTCGGCCTCCCAAAGTGCTGGGATTACAGGCTTGAGCCACCGCGCCCGGCCAGTAACGCATTTCTTATGAGGACCTTAGAAGTTAGGTTGGATCATGGGGTTGAGGATAGGGAGAAGTGCCTACTGCTATATTTTTTTTCTGAAGAGATGACTGTAATACTTTTAAAATAAATACTTGATTCAGTCTTACAATTGTGTTTTTGCTTCCTTAGTCAGCATTTGACTTTAAGAATAACTTTACTGAAACGGGATAACATGTTTTTAAAAAATTGTAGAATGCTTTTGGTCACAAGTAAACATTTCTAAAATCAAGAAATGCTAGGAAAGATTTAATTCCTAAAAATTTAAATTAAGAATTTAAAATTAATCAAAAAATAATTAAAAATTAAATTTCAGAATTTCTCCTTTTCCGTCAAGTCACCAACTTCCCTTGGTAGTAATAAGTTCATTGAGTTCATGCTGTTTATTTTTATTTTATTTTATTTTATTTTATTTTTTATTTTTATTTTTATTTTTTTTTTGAGACGGAGTCTCGCTCTGCCGCCCAGGCTGGAGTGCAGTGGCCAGATCTCGGCTCACTGCAAGCTCTGCTTCCCGGGTTCACGCCATTCTCCTGCCTCAGCCTCCTGAGTAGCTGGGACTACAGGCGCCCGCCACCTCGCCCGGCTAGTTTTTTGTATTTTTTTAGTAGAGACGGGGTTTCACCGTGTCAGCCAGGATGGTCTCGATCTCCTGACCTCATGATCCGCCCGTCTCGGCCTCCCAAAGTGCTGGGATTACAGGCTTGAGCCACCACGCCCGGCCGAGTTCATGCTGTTTATAACATAGTTAGCATGAAGATCTCAGAGCTGTAGATGCAGTTTAGCATACCATTCTCTTGTTTTCAGTTGAGAAACATGAGATTGAGGAATACCAAGAGGTTTCTCTCAGGATTATAACATCTGAGGACCAAAGGATCCTTAACAAGATAATCAAATCCACTCCCTTTGCCTCCAAGGTATGAATTGAATTATCAGGCTAAAGCAGGATTACATGTAAATCCACATTTGCTGAGAGCTCTTGGGGAAGGAGATTGTAATGACCCCATTTTAATAGCTTTTACTGTTCATAAATGTTTCCTGATATTTATGCCACATCCTTCACACTACAATTTAAGCCTATTGAGCTCACTCCTTCCTGACCTCCCATAATATGCTCAATTTTGTGCTGCCTTTTAGTTTTTTCATACACGAAAGTTCTGTCTTTATAACAAGATCATCTATAAGAATTACATGGCTTTACATTGTTTCAGTTCTTCCTGGCGTACAGGTTGAGAGATTTCTCAACGAACTGATGGACACCTTTTTTAAATTTAGAAGTTTTGCAAGAACATAGCAACAAAAGTAGTTAAGAATATCAGATTTTATTCCACTTTGAAACTTCAAGTTTGTCAGATGCATGGGTTGCTAAAAGACTTCTGTAGTTTCCTAATTCTTTGCAACATTTTTTCCCCACTTAGTTAGAAAGGTCAAGCCTACATGATAACACCGTACTCTTTCATGCTGGTATTGCCTTTCATACAGATGCATATAAGTAAATATGGATAGAAATATTCAAATAACTAGTCAAATGATAATAAAAATCTAAATATTAGAATCTATTTTGAATGGAGACTTTTAATTAGCTAGTTAGTGATATACATATGTAATCTACATATTAGTACATAAAGGGATTAAACAATAATTGTAATAGGCCAATATTTATTGAGTTATTGGTATGTTCCAAGCACTCTTCTAATTCTTTTTATGTATAAAATCTTAGTTAAGCTTCACAACAGTTCTGGGTTGCTACTATTAATATCTCATTCTAAAGAAAAAGGAAAGCTGATACACAGAAATGTAAATTGTCCAAGAGCATGCAGTTGGCAGGTTGCAACTGGTGTTCAAATCTAAGCACCTGTGTCACTAACCACTAAACTCCAGCTTCTGTGGTGAGAGGAAACGGACTTTAATATTTAATAGGAGGTGTCCAGGAAGTGGCACATGATGGTTCTGGTTTCAGTTCTCACTACAAGAAGAAGTGACTTGCTGGCCACAGCAGACAGAAGGCTGCTGTTCTCCCAGAGGAAACGCAGCTGCCAGGGAGAAGGCCCATATAGACACAGGAAAGCTATGGTCAGCATTTGAGGGGGCTATTGGAGGGAAGCAGAACTTTATGAAGAACTCAATCTATAAAAGTGATGCTTTGAGCTAGTAGTGGCATGAGAAGTGACCTAGACTTAGAAATAAGGACCCTGAAGCAAGATATGGACATTTCAGCCCAACTAGGCATCATAGTAGGCTAATCATCATGCCCACATTAGAAGAGCACCAGACAGGATCAGACCTGTTTCCGTAGCTCTTAGCCACACAGATAAAGTGTTATGACTAGTTGCTTAGTTAATAGAACAGACTGATGGTCTCTTGTAGATCATTGTTTATAACTAGAAAAATAAATTGCATACAATTCATATTTGAGAGTGTGGATGGAATCATTATTAGCAAAACCCTTTCATCATCTTCTGAAAGTTCCCAGTCAAAAGAATCCTGCTATGTTTTGGTAAATACGAGTTTTTGGATAAAAGAGTAGGGTGAACACATACTCTGACTTCAAAGTTCTTTAATGTTTATAAAATTTAGGTGCTACCTGCTGCAAATACACACACACACACGCACACACACACATATATATACAATCATCTGATGCCATATTTCTCAGCTGACACACATGTACATATACAAATACATATATTTGCATACGTAGTCTTCTAATATATTACCCTCTCCTATTCCAGTCTCCTCAACTGATTGTCAAAATCTCCCCATGTTCCTGCCCTATCATACTGAATGAACATTATTTTCTATTTTTATATTACTTTCTGTAGACACAAAATCATGGCATGTCCCTTCTTACCTCCAAGCTTGTTCTTGTTACTTCTGCTGGGAATGACCTTTCCGCTTTTATAGATGTATCCAAGTCCAGTCAATTACTCTTCAAGGCCGAAATCAAGCAGTTTCCTCAGATATTTGCCACCCAACCCTGATTATTCCCATCTCCATCCTCCCTTGGTACTTCCTGCTCAAGACACTTTGGCAATCAATCACATGCTGCCCTGAACATTGCCATGTTTCATGTACGCACGTATTGCCTGATAAATCGCTTGTATATTTCTTGGGGCTAGGAACTGACTCTTAAACTTTTTGCCTTTGCACAACTTCTAGGATAATGTCAGACGTATAGCTGACTCTCAATGCGTAACTGTTTGCAACAAAATGACTTGAAAGCACGTAATTGTTTTACTTCAGACTTACTGACGTCAATAACTACATTATTTTTGAAGGACATTTTTTCCCCTTGGGTCCAGAAAGACCTGTAGGGCACACTGTACATCACAGTCCCGGCTTCCTCTAAATCCACTGCATGTTCAGTGACAGCAATTGAGTGTATCCTCTTGTCTTCACATGCTTTTTAATCTGGGTAATTTATACATTTCTACTGTTGGACAAAAAGCCATTTCATTGGAAGGAAAATGTCCTATTATTATAGAGGCACACAATTATTTGAGTTTAAACACATTTTGATGACAGTCTGCCAACGGAATTTTCTCACATGGAGGGGATGCCTATGTCAGTTTAAGTCCTATGTGTCCAGAAATTGCTACAATTCAGCTTTACTGGCATTGGCATTTAGGCAGGCAGCTGTTGAATGGACTAATGAGACATGGTGAATGTAAAATATATAGTTTACTTAATAGGTTAAACTCAATAATCACAAAGCATAATAATCACACAGCATAATAATATATCTCAGCCTCAATCATTCCAGTGTATCTTAAAAACTGCAATACTTGTGAAGTTACCTAAAACCTCCAACTTAGTGCTTTTCGTCTTGACTACCTCCTGGAATGATGGCTTCAATGATATTAATAGCACTAGCAGTTAGCATCTAGCAAGTACTTCTTATATGCCCATAATTATCTCCATTAATCTTCACAACAATCCTGTGAGAAGGCACTGTATTACTCTCTATTAGAGATGAGGAAATTGAGGCCCAACGAGATTAAGTGTCTCAGTCAAGGTCAAGAGTACACAGTTAGTAATGGTAGAACCTCTGCCTCCTCAAATCAGGCTAGTCTAAACCCTCCCTATGCTAAGCATCAGCATCACCTGGTAGCTTGTTAGAGACCCTGAGTTTCAAGCCCCACCAGGACCTACTGAACCATAATCTGCATTTCAACAGTTTCCCCAGGTGATTCATACACACATTAAACTTTGAGAAGCCCTTCTCTAAACCATCAGGTTATAATGCTGCCCTTCCTGCCCGGTCTGTATTTCCTCTCATTTGTTGTGAACTTACCTCTCCAAACTTCAGGGCAGTGTCACTGTCCAATTTATAATTAAACCTTTGGTGGTTCTTTGGATTTTATCTCTTCTTTCCTCAGCTTTCAGCTTTTTGAGTAAACTTTTAGGGAACCTCTGTTAACACTCAAAAATATATTGTTTCAGTTGCATTTCTATGGTCATTTTCCAGCTCTCTATGGGTTTCTTAAAAAGAAATGATGCTGGCTGGGTGCGGTGGCTCACGCCTGCAATCCCAGCACTTTGTGAGGTTGAGGCAGGCAGATCATGAGGTCAAGAGATCAAGACCATCCTGGCCAACATGGTAAAACTCCGTCTCTCCTAAAAATACAAAAATTAGCTGGGCGTGGTGGCACGTGCCTATAGTCCCAGTTACTCAGGAGGCTGAGGCAGGAGAATCACTTGAATCCGGGAGGCGGAGGTTGCAGTGAGCCGAGATCGTGCCACTGCACTGCAGCCTGGCAACAGAGTGAGACTTCGTCTCAAAAAAAAAAAAAAAAAAAAAAAAAAAAAAAAAAAAAAAAAAAAAGAAATGATATGATTCTAAGACTACAGAATGTTCCAGATAGAGTCACAGTCTGTCTTTGCACTTGGAAGGTATGGTGACTCCCAAAACAATTTATAATATGTCCAGCATTGCATTGGCTTTCCCCCCCCCTCTTTGATTCAGGAATGCACACTCATCAATGTCCTTAGGGAGCAATGATTACCTTGGCTAAAATAGGTGCTCACTTACCATATCTGAACTGAGAAGGAATGACAACAAACGGATTGTTCCCGAGCCCTAGTCATTCAGCACCATTCATTTGATATGTCTCACTGAATTCATGAGTCCCCGAACGATCCATGCCTCACATTATTTCCTAACTCAGTGGTGGGACGCCATCTGTCCAGTTACGCAAGCCAGAAATTCAAGAGCTGTTCTTGATATCTCTCTGTCCTTCATCCCTCTGTCCTTCTGTTGATGATTTCACGGCCCAAATTTCTCCAACTCCTCGTCATCTTTCACCCACCCTATTGTAGTAGCTTCCCATACGGTCCACCTATATTTTCATTTTCTCCTTCTTCTGATTATGCTCTCTTCTTTCTGATTATGCTACCTTTCCCTCTGGCTTACAGTATTCAGAGGTTTCCCTTTGTCCTTAAGATAAAAACAAGACTCTTCAAGTCATCTCAGAGAACCTGTCTCCCCTACCTTAGATCCCAATCCTCTCTTGTACTGATGACTCCATTCTCTCTTTGTGGCAATCACCCCCATCCCCAGGCCTTCCTGCCTTTCCTCACGTTGGCTGTGCTTCTCCCTTGCACTCCAGCCTAGGCAAGTGAGACCCTGCCTCAAAAAGACAAATAAATAAAATAAAGTAAGTGTCCTTCAGAAATCTGCTTCACTTAGGAATCCTCTCTCTGACAACTCTCTGTTAGATCTCCCTATTGTGCACTCTCATCCATTCATTCATATATTTATTCATGCAAATAGCTCGACAAATATCTATTGAGCTACTTTTCTGTGCCGGAGTCTGTGCCAAGGGCTGGAGACAAAACAGTGAACAGGCTGGTCACGGTGGCTCACGCCTGTAATCCCAGCACTTTGGGAGACCAAGGCGGGCAGTTCACGAGGTCAGGAGATTGAGACCATCCTGGCTAACACAGTGAAACCCTGTCTCTACTGAAAATACAAAAAATTAGCCAGGTGTGGTGGCGGGCGCCTGTAGTCCCAGCTACTCGGGAGGCTGAGGCAGGAGAATGGCCTGAACCCAGGAGGCGGAGCTTGCAGTGAGCCGAGATCGCGCCACTGCGCTGCAGCCTGGGAGACAGAGTGAGACTCTGTCTCAAAAAACAAAACAAAACAAACAAACAAAAAGCAAGCAAAGCATGTGTGGTTCCTGATCTCATCGTCTAAGGTGGAAATCAGAGCACAAGTCTCTCTGATTTCATAGAACTTATTGTAGGCCCAAATTGACACTAATTTTTATGATTATATTTATATTTGTGTCTTATATAAACTTTAAGCTCCATGAAAACAAGGATTTCTTTCTCACCGTTTTGTTTCTGCAAGCTAGCACCATAGCTCTCATTTAATAGACAAAATACATATGTATTGAGTAGAGGATTTTAGCTATTTAGACCTAAATGCCCACATTAAAATCCATCTGCCACATATAGACTCAGTAGATCTTAAAATGTTTATTTTCCTCTTAAACTTGTCATTTTAGGAATCATAGCTCAGTGTCAGTCACAAACATTGGATTTTTAAAATAATTTATTTTAAACTATTTTTATGTTGCTTACTGGTCAATGCTAGCTCATTCATCTCTATAATTTCCCCAGATAATAAATACTACCTGCTTGGAGAAAGAGCCCTGAAATCTCTTGGAACACTATTTCCTGCAGAGTTTGGTCCACTTATTCATTATGTTAAGTTTTCTATTGTTAAGCCTCATTCAAAGTTTCTTATTCATATCTAAATATCGCTCTCAGTCCCGAGTGACTAAAGTTCTGAAGCAGATTTTATAGTAGCTTTAAAAAATCTGAATATATTAAACATGCTTGCCTCTCCCTTCCCCCACTTCCTTGAAGAAAATAGCATGCCTCACTTTGTCTTCAAAGGGTTCTAAGGTCAAATACTACTGGGAAACAATGGCTTCAACACAGCAAAACAAGTTTTTTCCTGTGGCACTTTTTCTTAGAGCACTTTAACTTGCTATTTGACACGGTGAATCTTCAAGCGTGTGGGGATACTGCATATTCAGAACACCGGCTCTTTTAAGCACATTTGATAGTGGGGCTCTCTTCTCCAGGATCACTCCTCAGAAAACTTTGGGAAGGGTTGCTTTTAAATCAGCCTGACTCTAGATGTGGAATAAAATGTCCACAGGTCATTGTTTGGTTATCATTAAAAAATGGACTGTTTTGGTTTTCCCTGAAACTCAGCTGATTCCTGGAAGAATGTGTGTCCCACTCAACTCAAAAAATAATTATTGAACACTTGTTCTGTGAATATCTAATGCTGGGAGCTCTCTTGGCCAAGAGAACACAGTGAAGTCCTTGCTCCTGAGGAGTAGGAAGATAAGAAAATAGTTGACATTGAGTCCCTGTTCTGTTCCAGACCTGCTGCAATGCTGACACACAACACCCCTAAATGGTAGAAATAATGATTCCTGATGAGAAGACCATGGATGCTCAAGGTCACACAGCAGGTGGGAGAGCTGAGAATAAAATCACAGCCTCTTTCTTTCCAAAGTTTGTCTCCCCTTCCTTACCCCTATCATCCATGACCTACATACAATCTTGTGTGAGAAACTCACTGAAAATAACATGAATATCAGCAAATATAAGTAAAGTCTTATGGAAATCATAAGGGCTGTTTAGCTGTTTCAAAAAGATGATGTTCTTTTCCTTCTCCCCAATAAAAGGGTTTTCACCAAGCACCGAGCTTGAAGAGTGTATTTCAGTGAATTATGTAGCTAGGAAACCCTCTGCCCTTGCTGCTCTGTCTTCTTTAAGTAAATTGTGAAATTTCCATTAATGCAGAAGTAGAACTACTGTTCAGCAGAAATTCATAACTTGTGCTTGTGGTTATAATGGTGGTGGCAGATGTGATTTCCTTCACAAAATCCCAGAACTGGAAGGAAACGTAGAAATTGTCATAAGGCTCCATTCATCACAGTCAGGGCAGTGGAAGCCTAGAAAGAGTCAATGAATTATTTGTCCAGAATCACACCAGAAACAATAATACAAGTATGTATTAATGATGACGGCCAAACCATCACTTCTGTTTATTGAGAATCTACTAAATAATGTGGCCTTTATAATGTACTTGTATATTATGTATTAGACCTATTTTCAGAACAGGTGTTTGAGGCTCAGACAGGTTAAGCAACTTACTGTAGGGCACACAGCTCAGAGGTGGTAGACCCAGGGCTCCAACACAGTCATTCTGACACCAAAGCTTAGGCTGTGTCCACCATGCTGTTCCATGTTCCTATAATGTGGGCTCATCAAGACAAGCAATCAGGAGTAATTCAACCTAATTCCCCTTGACCCCAAATCAGATGAAAACCTAAAGGCCCAAGAAAGCCTTGAAAACACATCATTTATATGAGATGTGACTGAAGAATAATGGACCTGTATTTTGAAAAACTATGTAGGAGGTCCTTGATCTAAAGTCAGGGGTGGTCTCTTCAAATACTCATTATAAGAGGATGGATTTATTTCAGTGATGATGCCATAGCCTGAAACCATTTGAAAATTTCTTTTTTCCCCATTGCTTTTATAACCTGCAGTATGTTCTTTTGAATAATCACCATAATGGTAACACCATTTAATCTCTTCTTCTTTGAGAGCAGATTTAATTTTTCACACTGTTTGGAATTTAGTTTGGAGAATGAGTGACTGGGTGATAATGGTCAATATCATGTCATGAGACCGATTTTCTTGACTGTCTTGACACAAACACAGAAGGTCTTATTCAGAGTTAAGCTTGGTCCCTTAGATCAACAGTGGTGTCTATGGAATCCAAGCCTCTCAGATTTGTATGACACCTGATAGGTATTCTAAACCCAATCTACGTGTGCTACACAAAGGTAAAATAATTTAAAACAGCTACACTTTCATAAACAACTTCTGTATTAATCCTTATTTCAAGGAAGTGTGAAATTATGATGACATAATAGTTAGATATTTTTCATTTAGGTATTTTTCATGGCATAATTAGTTTCCTATTTTAAAATCTTGCTTCTCTTTGAAGGTGCAGCCGAATCCTGCTTGATTCATGACAACACACCACCAGAAAAAGTCTAAAATTATTTTTAAAAGTCTACAACTTAAAAAAAGTCTAAAATTATCAGAAAAATTATAAAATTTGCTCTCTGCTCCAATTTCTGAGTATCTAAGCAGGTACTACATTATATGTTTATTTCATCTTTCATAGTGTTTGTCTTATCTTCCTAAAAGACTGTTAAAAAAAAAAGTGGGCAAAGGATATGAACAAACACTTCTCCAAAGAAGACACACAAGAAGCCAAGAGATGTGAAAAAGTGCTCATCATCACCAGTTTTCAGAGAGATGCAAATCAAAATCACAATCTCACACCAGTCAGAATGGCTGTTATTAAAAAGTCAAAAAACAACAGATATTAGCAATATTGCTGATAAAAGGGTGTGCTTATACCTTGTTGGTAGGGATGTAAATTAATCCAGCCACTGTGAAAAGAGTTTGGAGATTTCTCCAAGAACTAAAAATAGAACTACTATTTGACCCAGCAATCTCATTACTGGGTATATACCCAAAGGGGCATATATATTTCTACCAAAAAGACTTGTATGTTTATCACAGCACTATTCATAATAGTAAAGACATGGGATCAACTTAGATGTTCATAAACCATGCATTGGATAAAGAAAGTGTGTTACATATACATCATGGAATACAATGCAGCCATAAAAAGAACAGAATCATGTTCTTTGCAACAATGTGGATGCAGCTAGAGGCCATTATCCTGAGTTAATTGACACAGAAATGGAAAACCAAATACTGTATGTTTTCACTTATAAGTGGAAGCAAAACATTGGAAACACATAGAAATAAAGATGGCAACAATGGACACTAGGAATTACTAGAAGGGGATGGATAGGAGTGGGGCAAGGGTTGAAAAACTATCTATTGGGTACTATGTTCACTACTTGGGTGATGGGATTGATAGAAGCCCAAACCTCAACATCACACAATATACCCAAACATGCACATGTACCCCCAAATCTAAAATTAAAACAATTTAAATAAAGAAAAAAAGAAAAATATATACTTTAGTTTTTAAGTTCTTCTATGTTCTTTTTTTCTGCTTAGCCCTGTGGTGAATGCATGCTAAAATGAATGTTTTTAAGATGTGATGCTTCCCTAAATCTCTTCCTCATTTTTGCATGTCTGCCCTTTATGAGTATAAGCTTAGTTTTTGGAAGATTGTCAATATTCAGTGTTGTCTTCCTTTTGACCTTCTTCACTCTGATGTTCATTTTCCCTGAAAATTTCCTTTTACTGACATTTCTCTTTCATGTGAGAAAACTGCATTGACTATAGTCATATTCAGTGGTTGACTGAAGTGTAAAGTTGAACTATTTCAGGGACTTTTGGTCAATGTAGGCAGCCTTTATCATAATTTAGGCCCAAATTTCTATGGAGAGTTTAGATATTTAGAACTATAAAAGTCGTATCTTCAACTGGGATAGGTAAAATTTCTATTCTCCTGGCTTAAGAGGCAAGTCATTTTCAAACATATAGTCTAAGAACTATTGATACAAAAGTCTGTTGCTGCTCTTTGATAAGATTAAGGTAAAGTCAAAAATATTTATTGACTTTTTTTAATAAACATCTACTATTTTATAAACACCTACTTTCTGCACAGCCTTGGGATAGGCAGATCCTAGAGTGTGGAACTCAGGAATACTGTGTACCATCAAAAAAAAAAAAAAGGACTTCAAAGTCTTGCAGATTATTTATTTCTGGTAGAGTTAGGGTGACTCATACATGTAATTCCATTCTGAGAAAGCCTCAGAACAAAACAAGGCAGAGTGGATCAGCACCAAAATCCTAGAGTTTAAAATCCATCAGCTCCAGACAGAGGAAGTCCGTGGTAAGTGGGAAGTAGACTTTTCAACCAGCGGAGAAGCCTCCCTACTGAACAGGAAGTATGCGTTGTCCCAGAAAGACTGAAGAAAAATGTGTAGAGTGTGCCTTTCTCCTTTTTCTATTATAGGAGAAGGGTGGATCAAGAGGCTGGCAAAACCACAAAGGATGAAATATTGCTGGCGCATGGAAACAGAAATACTAAGAAATCAGGAAGTCACCCTGCTGCTCCAGAAGTGGTGTCAGTGAATGGTGCCCCAGCATCTGAAGTACTTTTGGAGAGGACAGTAGTCTTTAATGCCTGCTAATGGGAAACCTTCAGAAGAATCAGTTCACAGGGAGAGACTAGAAAGATAGGTGATAAATAATGACAGGGCTTGAGAATTCCATCTAGACCTCAGTTTAAAATCCTAATATCTTTGCACTCTTCCTAGTTTATAAAGACCCATGGTGTAAGCATCCATAAAGCATTACAAGCGAGGAATTCCAAAATTTCAACAAAGACATATCATTATCAAAGAAGTCTCACTAGCTTGTAAATTTGACAGGGAAAAAATCATAGGGAAAACAAACTTGAATAGTTTTGCATCAAGGAAGGTCAAGGTAAATTTTCAATAAGGATGAAAACAATCTGAAATGGAGAGGCCTGACCTAGTTTTAGCAAACCTTAACATGGAGGGTCAGGATTGTTCCTAGGAGTCTGGATTGTCAAATGAAGTGGTTTCCCAGAATGAGCTCTTAAAAATACAGATTTCTGCTCTCGCCACCATGTCACCACCATCATCAATTCCCTCCTCCACCCACCTCCACCCCAAAAAACTCTGATTCAATCCCTCTGTTCTTAGGAATCTGTGTTTTCAACAGCATTTATCAACCATGTTTGGGAACCTCTGGTCAAGGGAACTAATCAGAATAATTCATGCCAGTAGTCTTCCACCCTGACTGCATATTGAATCACTTGAGGAGCTTTTAACAATACCAGTGTTGGAGGTTCCTCTCCCAGAGACTCTCATTTAACTTATCAGTAGTGTGTGAATTTCCTAAAAGCTCTCCAGGCAGTTCTAATGTGGAGCCAGGTTGAAGAACCACTGACTGAAGTCAAGTTAGACTCCAAATTTTCCATTTTGAACTTTTCTGACCTGCACCCATTTGACTTTTGAAATAGTGACATTTAATTTTTAGAAATTTCATACATCATGATTCCTACTTTTGATCAAAAATTCCAAGCTGTGATGTTAAAATTGGTTACATTTTCATGACTGCTGTCCTTCCTGAGGTATTGCTAGGCTGTGGTAGCAGCAGCAGCGAGAGAGTCTGACACAGACCGTATTCCTTCAAATCTTCTCTTACAAATCACCTATATTCTTTGAGAGAGTATATTTGCTGAAAAAGGTTGATACAGTAGAGACATAACTTCAGAATAAATGGGAGATTCTCTAAACCCAAAAGGCTGGCCAGGAGTGAGAAGACTCAGAAGCGATGCCTCTGTTGTCAAAAGAGAAAAGGCAACAGAAGACTTCCAGAAGCTGCAGTAAAATGTTTTCCTGGAGCTGTCCTGTTGTTATAAGCCATTCTGCCACCTGACTCATTTGACTGAAATCCTCTACACTGCCCTGTAGACTGTCCAGGCACCACCTCAGACTCCGCAACTAAGATATTTGCCTCTTCTATATTGTATTTGAGTCTTTGAGATCCTGGGTATTGTGAATCTTATGACTACCCAACCCCTCATTATTTTATTTAACTCATCGAATTCATGTTGATGAGCTAAAGAGCATAACCTTCTGCTTGCACCACTGGCCAGTGAACCAAGACTCATAGTGAAAGGACATTCTGGACTGTCCCTAGATGGTTATGTCATCTACATACTTTCCACTTGACTGGCCCCCCTGGTAATGACTGGATAGAGCTTGAAAATGTTAATTAACACATGGTAAAGCCTTTGTGGTAAGAGTCCCAGAACACAAATTCAGAGTGCATGAGGGCATTCTCATCAGAAGCTTGTGGAAAGCAAGTTGTGAATGAAGCAGTTAGAGGAGACTTCCTTTGATGAATACAGCCTTCAAAAGTGTCTTAGGAAAGGAAGGGTATGGAAAGGGAAGACGATATTCAACCATCTCAAAATAGCTGGCTTATTACTATAGGAAAAAGATAAGATGGGGATATATTAGTCACATCCCCTTATTTTTATTGTACCAAAAGTATCCAGTGAATTACAATGTTATTTTGCATTGCTGTCGAGGCTTCTTAAATGCAGCCTATGACTGCAATGAGCAGAAGAAAAAAACTATTTAAAGCAAAGCACAAGACTTCCTAACAGCGAGTTACTAGTGTCATTAATTTGCACAATTGGTCCTACATATCCAATTGTAGGTTCAGAATCCCTGTATTAAACCAACATTGGATCAAAAATAGTTGGGAAATAAACAATAAAAGGCAACAATACAATAATAAAAATAATGCAAACAAAAATACAGTATAACCACTGTTTACACAATACCTACATCGTATGAGGCATTATAAGTAATATAGAGATGATTTAAGTATACGGGAGGATGTGCATAGGTGATGTAAAAATATTATGCCATTTCATATAAGTGACTTGAGCATTGTGGATTTTGGTATGTGCTGGGGTCCTGGACCCACGGATGCTAAGGGGTAACTGTATTTGCTTATTTTATGTTGTTGGCAGGAAGCTTAGCACTGTTTCTTCAAGCAATCTGGTTTACTCCCAGGGTTTGGGCGTCCTTTCTTGCTTCAAACTTCTTTGCTGTTCACATACACATACAAATTTGCTGTAGATGCTGTTGGTCTACAATGGGGACTCTCATTTATTAATCTATCTATTCAACATATATTTATTATCACCTATTTTGTACCACCACTCTCTTTTTTATCACATTGGCTTACGTCACTTCCTGTCATAGGAGTGAGTCATACACAATAGTGATGCCTCCAGCTTCCATTTTGTTTCTCTATTTGCCCGTAACAATAAAAACAATAAAAACAGCTAATACTCTGTGGTGTTTATCTTATAAAAGATATTGTTCCAAGTGCTTTATCTGTGTGGAGGAACAGGCATTTAATTTCAAATGATAGACATACTAAAGACATCTACGTGGTGTAGTAATTTGACAAAACACCTTCACTAGGAAACAAGTTATGATCCAGACAGGAAGTCAGGAGGTGACTCTGTGGTCTCAGCTATAGTTGAGTTGATATATATTATATAGATCCACCTCTGGAGGCAGATCGATTAAATAATTCAAATTGAAAAAGAATCACTCTGAGAGTTGAGTCATCCTGTTTGTATTTCTCATTGATGTGATTAACAGGACGTATGCCAAATCCCCACTTTATTGTGTGCTGCGAATGCCTTTTGTGTTAGTATATATTGTGAGAGTACTCTGTGCCCTCCTGGGGAGAAGGCGCCCCGTGGTACTATCAGCAATTTTTCTCCTTCTGACTTGTTATGATAACAACTTGTGTTTACACAGTCAACGCTTGGAAATTCAGGATAATGTGAAACACTCAAAACGTATGACCCAATTTTTCTGGAACTATCCCGATTTGAAATATTTATCCAATCATCCCCACAAACCACTGTCTGAGAAAAGTGAAGCTGCTGAAAATGCTGTCTTTGGATTTGGAAGAACTGAGATTTTAATCACAGCTCTGCCACCTACTACGCAATGTGATCATAGGCGAGATGCTTTACCTTTTGAAGCCTCAATTATTTTTTAGTATGTTCTTCCTTCTCAGAGTTAAAGCAAGGATAAAATAAGATTATTCATGTGAAGCAGTGACACAATGGCTTGGATATAGAAAGTTCTCATAATTTTTTTCCAGTATTATTCATTAATTCAAATATTTCGGATCATACCACTTGTTCCAAACTGCCTTTCATATCCAGCAACTCCCCACAAAAACTTTTCAAAATTCAATATTTTTATCTCTAAAATACGATATCTGCAGCTAAAGAGAATGGAGGATACACTAAACAGATAATCTCCATGTCTGTTTGAAGTTAGTAATAAGTAACAAAATGCACTTATTAATAAGTAACAAAATACACTTATTTACTTTTATTCCTTCTTTGGCTGTTGGTGTTTTATGAAATTGCTAAGTGAAATTACCAAGTGAATGAGAGACAAATGACATTAATAGCAAATTGCAAATTCATTTCTCAAATAATTTAGATAAGATAGAACCTTTCTTTCAATATATTGCAATAAATTCCAATTTGTTTTAATTGTGACCTTGTGACTTGCTGGAAGGAAAGAATGATTAGCCCATTTTAGAGAGGGGGAAACTGAATTTATGGAAGTTTGGGGAGAAAATTCCCAGAAAGCCTTGGCTCAGTTGTTCACTGCTTACTAATGGACTGCTTCCTTCAGTCACTGAATCATATTGTTTACTGGCTAATTCATTTAATTGTTTCTTCATTCAGCAAGTATCTACTGAGCACCTGCTGCATGCTAAGCGCTGTTCTAGATGCTGCAGATACAACACTGAACAAAGCTGACCCAAATCCCTGCCTTTGTGGAGCTGATATTTAACAAGGAAAGAGAAACATTCAGCAAATAGTACACTGTATGTTATGTTATATGCTGATACAGACTGTAGACCAAATTCAACCAGCGCAGCAAGATGGAGAGCGAGGTTATAATTTTAATGAGGGTGGTTATTAGGGATGTGCTTGTGGATAAGGTAATATTTGAGTCAAGACTTGAAGGAGGTGAGGGATCCCCAGTGTGGGGATCTGAAGACTCCACACTGCAGGAAGAGGAAACAGCATCTGCAAAGACTCTTAGTAGGAGGGTATAGGACTTGTTGAGGAACAAGGAGTCCTGGAATGAGTGAACAAAGGGGGAAATAACTGGGATACAGAAGGTGTAGGGTCTTGCAGGCCATTGTGATGACTGGCTTTGTCTGGGATTAAGTTGTGAGGGCACCCGGAGGTTTCTAAACAGGGGAATGGCACAATCTGAATTCACTTTTATTGAGGTCACTCCATGCGGTGGAGAACAGACAGTGGGGGTCAAGGGTTGAAGCAGGAAACCAGCTGGGGTAGCTGGAATAATCCGCGCAGGCTCTAGCAGAGTTGGTGGCGAGAGGCAGTCAGAGGTGAAGCAAGAGCCGGCAGAACTGGCTGAACAAACTGGATGAGGTTTGTGAGAGAAAGAGAAGAACTAAAAATGACTTCAGGGTTTTTGGCCTGAGAAACTGAAAGTGTTGAGTGACCACCATTATGTGGTTGTCTGAATAATGCAAGGTCTTGGTTCCAGAAATAAAGCTGCAAATTCAATCAATGGTAAAATCATTTTATTTGCCGTCTATTCATTGGGAATGTGTAAATTTTATTTGGACAGGGCCTGAGATGACATCTACCATTGCTTTTTCTTGAAATACCAGACTCTCTAAAGAAATAAATCATAAAAACTAGGCTCCAGAAAGAATATTTGGACAGGAATGTGTATCAGAATTTACAAAACAGATTTTTAGCAGACATACTCTCCTGACTTCATCATAGACTTAAGGAAAGATAATTGACAGGACGGGTCCTAGGTTTAAATATTTTTTAAAAATTCCCCTAGATGATTCCAACACACTGTATCCTTTCCCCTCCGTCTTGTGAGAACTATAGTATTTTATGAAGCTAGCAAATCTCTTTAAGTCTGGTGAAAACCACTGTATTTTCTTTTGAAGTTAACTGATGTTTTAAGTACTTCTAAAACAACTTAAAAATGGTTTGTATGTTAAAAACCATACACAGGGCACATTTCTGCCTTTTTTTTAAGGTTCTCTGTTAGCATATTGGAATTACAGTGTTAGAAGAAACTTTAAAATCATCTAATTCCATAATTAGGCTTAATATCGTGTGCCAAGATTGACAGACTGATGGCTGCTTCCTGGAGCTCTGTGTTAAGAAAAACTCTGAGGTGTTTCTGGACCTAATAGAAAGATCAGTGTGCAGCTGAGGCAGATCGGCTGTGGGAGCAGGATGGGAAGTGGTTGTGCATGTTCCACTCTATTCCATTCCATTTTATTCTAGTCCCAACCTCTCCTTCCAGGGAACCTTGCCTGAGACCTCATAGGTTATCAGGGGTCCCCGTGGTCGTCATCTCCAATCCAAAGCTCCTTTCTGCACACTTCACACGCTGGGCCATCTGTGTTGCCCTAGAAAGTAAGCAGCTCACATGGCCATTTCCATGCATGATAAAAACCTGAATATTGAAATTCAATAACTTGTAACCCAGACATTTCACCAATCTAGACAGATCCGAATTAGTGAGCTTTTATTATATAGGAAGGGCAAGTACCTTAAATGTAAAAGAATGGTTCTGTTATTTTTATTTCTCTTTTCTTTTAAAAAACTTCATGATTTGGCATGAAGCAAGAACAATGAAATAAAAGCTATATTTTATAGATTATGGTGGAGTGGATTTACAGCTAACACTATGATTCACAAAAACTGGCATAAATAATTTTTTCTTTTTGTCTCCAGGGCCATGGAATGTAAAGGAAATGGCTGAGCAGCAGCTGCAAACAATTACTAAGCATTTTCAATGGTCTTGTGAAATGCTATGAATTCAGAGCATCACTTCAGAAACCCCTGATTGCATCCCTCCAAAAAAGTGCCCAGCCACCAGGCCAAACCCTCTTATGCCTCTCCTTGGCAAGGTTTGAGGATCCAGCTTTTATGTAGGCCCTGTCTTCTGACACCTTAAAATGAATAATCTGTCTCTTTTTCTTCTTCTGGACCTCTCTGTCTCCTTAGCTCACTTTAATTCTATATTCTAGAACGTGTTTCTTACGATTCCTTTAGTTTTAGCACATCACAGTTCATAAATGCCCAAAACTGGCTGCTGGAGAACCACAACCCCTTTCTGCACACGCATGAGGAAATTTTCCTTTAGGCCCTGAAAGCAAAGTCCTGTCCAACTCAAGCAAGCTAATTGTGAAATGCTGCCCGTATGAACTTTCCTATTATTGCACCAGGGATTCCTGAGTTTTAGTCAACTTGAAAAGAGACTTTTTTTTTCTAAAGGAATGTAACTCCTTAGACTAACCTATGAATTCCAAAACATGAAATACAACTGAAATATACATAGTAAACAATGGTTGCCACAGTCACCTTCAACTCGTGTTCTGAGAGAAAAGGGTCCCTGGGTAACTGTGAGTGGAAGGAGTTGGAGACCTGAAAGAAGTATCAGTGATGTAACCAATGAGTGGATGGAAATGGATGGCATCCTGGCCTGGTCAAAAACACCACACTAGGCTATTGATCACACAGTGGCCTCAAGTCACAACCTAGAGACCAGGGAAGGTCAGCAATTATGGACCTGTGTAGCCATTTGTTAACAATTTACCTTTCCGTCATTGCCACAGTGAAAGAATAACTCTGCACTGTTATTATTCAACAAAACTAAGCCAGAATATCATGAGCAGAGAACAGGTAGCAGCATTAGAAAAGACATCTCAATTTTTCTTCTTCTATATACATATATAGAAGATACACATATATATAAACCTACATACATATCTATCTATCTATCTATCTATCTATCTATCTATCTATCTATCTATCTATCTATCTATCTCTCTCTCTCTCTCTCTCTCTCTCTCTCTCTATCTGAAAGGAGGAAATTGTTGGATAAAATACAAACACTCCTCTGACTGCCACAAAGTCAGGTGTCCCATGTGTAGGAGACAGGCCAGATAAGGGCTGGCTTTGTTCATAGAAGAAAGGGGCTGATTCTCGTGCTCCAGTTTACCTGCGGGCTTATAGAAAGAGTGTCCCTACCCCATTGTTGCAACATAAGGAGTGAGAGAAGGAAAGAAATAGAATGTTTCCTTTTCAGGCCTCCTCCCCACCCTATACCTCTCTGCCCCAATATCTTGTCCATCTGGCCTAGATGGCTGTTATCCAACTTAAGAAAATGAGCTGAAGGGAAGAGGGGTAGAGATAGCAAAGCTCTAGAATCCTTGTTACTTTAACACTGAGCATTTTCAGATCTTGGGGTGAATTCCATATTAAGGATAAGGAGTCTTGTGAATTTCCTTTTCTCTATAAGTCCAAAACAAAATAAACTGTTCTGATGGTCTGTCTGCAAGTATGGAAAATATTCATGATTATGTCATATATTAAGCTTGAGCAAATGGTGCATGATTGCTAAGTGTAAAAGTTGAACTTCGGGATGCAGCTAAGAGAGCGGAATGAAAGTGTTTAAACTGGGTAATGAAAAACATGTAGTTTTAAGTCAGATTTGGGATTAGAAAGAAAAGTATCCCTGCAAATTTGGAATAAATTATTAGGAAATATAAACATTTTAAATTGCAAACATGTGAAGCAAAGTTTTAGTTGTTGTTTGTCTCCTCCCCCTTCCTCCAGTGTTTTTCCCCACCAAAGAAAAGACGTTTTTATCTACACGTGGTGTTACGCTGCAGTGGGCCACATGACAGCAGCATCACCTTCAGATGCTGGGTGACCAGACGGATGCATAGAAAGACAATCTAGTCTCATAGCAGGATTCTTGATGATGAATGACCTCTGGATGTATTTTTTCTGAGTAGTTCACATTTTAATATAATAGAAAATCCTTGTAAAGAGAAAATAAATATCTGCATTATGGTCATAAGCATTATAAAGATTGGCAAAACATGAACAAAAAAATAATTGGGAAATACTAGGAATCTACCAAAAACTGGAACCATTTAAGCTCAAGTAGCCAAGGCTGAGAATGTTGCATTATCAATAAAATCAACTGAAGATACATATATACCTTCAGTTATATATATATCTCTTCAGTTTTTATATATGTTAATAAAAGCATCAGGCTTTTATTAATTAATATTAATATATTAATTAATGAAAAACATCTAGATGCTATTATTGATATATAAATGTCTTCATATACATCTTCAGTTTATATGTCTATATCTTCAGTTTTTATATGTGTAAAACTTCAGTTTATTAATATTGCAACATTGCAACATTTTGTATATGTATCTTGCCCATTTCCATCTTTTGTGAAGAAATACCAGATTAAATAGGAACACAGATAAATTAGGTGAACTATGCAAAATAATACACTGTTGAAGGAAATAAGAAAAAAAAGAAATAATGAACTAGGGTTGCAGGTGAGTATTCAGGTGGGTGATTCATATGCAGGAACCAGAGAGTGAGTCTTTTACTTTCCAAAGATCCATTTGCTTCTCCTGCATTATCACTGGCCTTAGAGAAAAGTTACTTATTATGAAATGAGTAACTTGTTTAGCCATTTTTAACAGGGTAACTAGTTACACTCTACATAGTTGGGCACCCACAGACAGTTTCGATCTCTGAATTCCTTTCCACAGAAAGTAAAACTAAAATAAGATAAAAAGAGCATTTTTGGCTCACAGTTTGCTTGTTCTGGCGAATAAAAATACTCCTAATTTTAGTAGTAGGTTTCTTAATTTTGGAAATTTTCTACATCAGATCTTTGACTCCCATACCTTTCATTCAGATTCAATCAGCAATGGTTTGCTGCCACAGTATTGATTCTAATATTCACATATCTGCTAGTCTTTTTCTTTCCTTCCCTTCTGTTGAACATTTTAAATTGTGACATAATGCACATCCAGAAAAGAAGAGAAAACCAACAACTTTGTTAAAAAGGGTTTAACAAAGTAGTTACAAAGAGAACATCCATGTCACTCTCACCCAGGGCAGGAAATACAAAATACCACCCTCTCCAGAAACTCCTGTGTCCTTCTCTCATCACAATATCCTTTCTTCCTCAACACAATCACTCTTACGGTGTTTGATTTTTTTGTTTGATTTTTTTTTCTTTATAGTTTTACTACCACTGTATGCATCCTCTAAAAATATAGTTTCATTTTTCCGGTTGTAAAACTTTGTATCAAGGGAATATAGTAAAAAATTAAATTGTGTCTGGCTTCCTCGACTCAGTGTGTTGCTCATTCAAGTTGGTGATTAGCCATAGCCTTTTCATTTGCTTTGCTCCGTAGTATCCCAGGGCATAAAGACACCCATGTTGTTTAACATTTGGGTCGTTTCCAGCTTGTGGCTATTCTGAGCTTGCTTGTTCACATGCCCTGGAACATAGCCATGCATTTCTCTAAGGTGTATGTCTCGTGGTATAAATGCTGGGTTACTGTGCTGGATTATAGATGTCAGATTTACTGTACGAAGTTGCACTGTTTTCCACAGTTGCTGTACAAATTTGTCTTCCCACCTAGAGTGTACTAATGTTTCTCTTGCTGAAGATCCTCATCATCACTTGACATTGTGACACTTTTTAACTTTGCCATTCTATTATCTCACTGTGGTTTTAGTTTATACTTTCCAGATTATCAAAGATGTTGAACATCTTTTCATATGTTTATTCGCCATTGAATTGTCCTTTTGTGTGTGTGTGTGTGATATGCCTTTTCAAGTCTTTTAATCATGTTCCTATAAACCTGTTTTCTTTAGTAATTTGTAGTTTTTTTTAACATATTTTGAAAGCTAATGCTTTATTGGATATGTGTGTGTGTTCGTGTGTGTGTATGTGTGTGTGGTATATTTTAATCTAAACGTATACAAATAATTACATATAACATATAAAATTTTTATATGTATATAAATCTTTTCTTCAGTAAGTTTAAGAAAGGGAAGATGGGTATCTTCACCAACATAATGATTGATGTGGATTTAGAGGAGAAAAGAATGTTAAAATTTATGCCTCCTTGATGTTAACGTTGCACTGCCTTCTTTACTACTATACTATCAAACTCAGTGGATATGAAATCATTAGCAGAACAGTATTGTGCTTCAGAAGAACAAAAGAAGATTCTAAACCCAAAAGGGACCCTAAAGGTAAACATATCCCATCACTAACCTCGCATTGTAGATTAAGTCCTTGAGTCCCAGTGCTGAAGGATCACGGTAGTGAAACACAGGTCACGACTCCCTCTCTACACATTTCCTCCCACATTTTCAGTTAGCGCAGGTCTCTGCTTTCAGGCTTGCTCCACAGAAATGGTATTTAATATTTTTTAAGACACAAGTCTGGAGGAGATGGCAGTGAATTTAGTTGTTCTACTACTTCTTAAAACATGAAACACCTAGAAAGTGTCCTTTAGCTATTTCCTCCTGAACATTGGTTTTTCAAGCTTTCCTAATCAGACTTCGGGCCTTGAGGGCTGGGAATCTTAATTCCAGAAATCTCCATTTGCTGCTCAGATCCAGAATCCATCTGTGGTTGGTGGGTGCTTTGAGGCCCAGTGTCCCTGATCTATGCAAGCACCTTCTCTTCGTAACTCCTGGGACTCCAGGCAGTGTATTCATTCAAGCCATTGGCATTTACTTTTCGCTTGACACATTTAGCTAAATGGAATCTTTAATGGCCATTCTACTCAATGCCAAATACAAAGGTGGGCTTCAAAGGACAGCAATAGGGAAAAGGAACAGAACTTGGTAAGGAGAAAGAAAGCTTAGAGGAAAGTGCATTTTTATTTTTTTCTGTTTCTTCTATTCTTTCAGTGGTATTTCTGTTTTCATGATGATGTGGGTAGAAGCACTTGTTGTCTTAGGCTTGTGAATCTTTATAAACTATATTTTCTATTATACTGAACATTAAAAAGAGTAATAAAATTGATTTTAAATTTTTTGTGTCTTCTTAGAGCAGGAAAAAGATCTGGCACTCATCATAACAAAACAATAAAGTTGTGTCATTTAAAACAGCAAGCTTGCTCTTAAGACACATAAATAGACATAAAACGCCCGCTGTCAAAGTGGTCTGATGACCACTGGTGGGCCTTAAGGATTCTCCAGGTGGTCTTTTAGCTGGTCTCTTGTAGCGCTAGCATTTAAATACAACCACATTTATGCTGTCTTTGTAGTTTAGAATAAATCAGTTTATAGCCCTCATTAATGTCTCTTTAAAAACAGCATGTCTCAATAATTTTGGTTAGAATATATGGTCTATGATGTTCTATGTCATATGGAAATGATCTGTGGGCCACACATACTTATCAAACTCTAGAATCACATATGTAGGCCCTTTAAGTCATAAGTTAACATTTATTACATGCACAATATGTGGCAGGGATTGCCTGTTCTTCTAGTTCCCTAGAAATCAGTGAGATAACTGTGGGCTCTTCACCTGGAAATACACCTCTCTTGGGGGCTGAAAGACAGCCATGGGCATGTCCAATGAAACAAAAGAAATCTGCTTGCAGAGAGAAACTAAGAATGGAAAGAAGCAGGTGCACAGAGAGAATGAAGAAAATGAGAGTTTAGCCCGGCGGAGCTGAGATTAGGCCACTGCACTCCAGCCAGGGTGACAGAGTGAGACTCTGTCTCAATAAAATAATAATAATAATAAAAAATTAATTAAATTTAAAAAAGAAAATGAGAGTTTAGAAAAGAGAGAGGGGACAGATAAGCTGCTTTGGGTTTTGGTGACTTTGCCTTCCCTGGTTTTGGCTCAAGTGCAGTTTATGTCTTTGGGTTCTAAGGAATGGTCCTCCCACTTTCACTAGATTACTTTTCTCTTGCTCTTTCCATTTGATTAGCCAGAGTAAGAGAATGTCTGTTTTTTTGTTTTTTTGCAATTCAATTTCTGTCTACACTAGAAGGATTAGGAAGGTGGACTTTAATTTTTTAAAATCTTATATTCTTTAGAATGTTTCAAATATTTTTCAGAAAGCATGAATTTGTTTACTACTTATAAGAAAAATTTTTAAAATGCTATCTAAAATTGCTTGTGGACACAATTCTAAAGCCTTACATATATTTACTCATTTATCCTAATTTTTAAAAAGTACTGGGTTTAGTGCTATCATTCACCCTCCAACTCCCTCACTCACAATTTAGTACCTGAGAAAACTGAAGTACATGGAAATTTTCAAGGTCATGCAAGTAGTAAGTGATGGAGTCAGAATTTAATTTCAAGTCATCTGACTCTGGAGTCCCATATTCAACAGAGACTTTGTACTGACTTGATTCCCTAAGGGTTTCACATCTGGAGAAAAAAACCCAGCAATATAGAAACAAACAACCAAACAAAAAAAAAATCCCCAAAGAACAACAACAACAACAAAAAATTACAAAGCAAAATAAAAAACAAAACAACTACGGAAATGTATAAGTCTACCGTAATCAGCATTGGGTTCTGGAAAGTCTGTGCAGACTCTAGCTGGTGATGAGAACAATAATTTTATACTTTCATAAGTCCATTTGGACACAAGACTATGTGTTCAAAAGCTTACATCAAAATGTAACCCCATGTCACTCTAACATCATTACATCAAAATGTCTTGGGAACACTCTTCTAGAACTCCACGAACTGCTTGGAAATGAGCAGCATTTCAATACCCATAAGAGGGATTTATGTCACTGGCACAGGCCAAAAAATGGAATGCCGTGGAGGTCTGAACATGACCCCTGGGCAAATAGGAATGGCCAGTCAAGGGCTGCCTGAATGTGAAGGCCCAGTAGGCGGTGAGGCCTTCAACTGCACTCCACAGCTTCACTAGGAAAGACTGGCGCCAGTGCAGAATTTATTGTGGGATTCGTTCATTCTTTGGGGTTCTCCTGTATCCGCTGGACTTCTCAGATGTCTAGTTAGCGACATACGCCAGTCCTCTAGCTTAATGTTGTAGAAAGGGTTTTAAAGAGTAATCTAGGAACCTAGAAGCATCTACCTATGCTGTTGGGAGGAATTCCTGGACCTAGATGTCCATTTTCTCATTCATGCATGAGTAGCAGAACAAAACAACAAGGGGTCCATTAAAAAGCTTCCCTAGTATGGACAAGAGCATTTCAATAAAGGTGCTGTGGGAAATACAGGCACTTGCAGAAATGAAATTTAACTTTACAAATGTCTGCTTTGATTCTTATTGAAAAGCAAGAACACATAAACTCCAGGAACTAAGAGATTGAACATGAGATAATAAAACAGCAGCCTGAGGTTTACAAACACACACACACCACACACACACACACACTTTTCTGGCTGGGAGGCAGGCAGAAAAAAATAGAGAACTGTAAATGTGACAGAGAAATGGTAAGATAAAAACCGAACTGTGATCATAGGATTACATTTGTGTTAGAAGAATAACTAGCACAATTGAAACTGGAAAATAAATGAAGTGAGTTGGAGGACACAGTTGAAACGTATTCCAGAATCTAAAGGAGTGAAGAGACAGAAATGATTTCAGAAAAGATTAGATATTACAGACTTAGGAGGCATTTCCAGATGGGAATAATGTCTGTACCTAAGGAAGAGATCAGAGGAAATGAGAGCAAACAATAACAAATACAATAGAATAAAAAGTGTTGAAAAAACAACCATTTTTATTCTCAGTTTCTTGTAACCTACTTTTACAAGAAACCTCAGTTTCTTGTAAAACAAATTGTTTGCCTGTCTTATCCAGTTTCTTGTAAAACAAATCAGAGACCAATTCGTTAAAGAGTGTCTCTTGTTTCTGTAGCTCAGGATTCATTCCCTTTCTCTAATTCTTCTCGGCTAGAAACTGGGATGACCTCTCAATAGCATTAAGGATGGGAGTCAGGTAAAAATAGAAACATAGAGGCGAGCTCTTGGACATGGATTTTGCTTCAGAAAACTAAAAAGGAATATAATCCACAGATAAAATAGGTGGGCCACCGTGTATTAGTAGTTATATTAATAATGTCAGCATAAAAATTAACCAGAAGCTTCCATTTAGTTAAGCGAAGAGTAAAGGCCATAGATTCAAAGGAGTCAAAGGAGTGAGTGTGCATACAGCACTGAGTCCACTGCTGGCTAAATGCACAGTACACATTTCCATTTATCTTCTCTTTGTCTCATTTTATTCCCCTGTTAAAGTGAGAGACAACTAATAACTGTCTAACCCACTGCAAAATGGCAATATGAGCACGAGAATAAAACCATATGCACAAAATTTCATGCAAATGTAGATGCTATTGGGAGCACAGGGACAATGATGTCAAATCTGGTAACTGGACTCTATCCCTCAAGCTGAAAGAGTCACACCAGCTGGTTTTCTGAGGGCAACCTAGCTTTAAAAGTGAGATCTCTGCTTTGTGGATAAAACAATTTTCACTTGTGAAGAAAGAAGCATACACCAGCCCAAGCATTTACAATTTTGCAGTTCCCGGACACATCAGATAAAAATCATTAAACATCAATCATGTGGAATAATAGAAACAGTCACAATAGCTGAAAGTTGTGGGATCCATGCCCCCTGCTTTGAAAATAAACTTGTCAGCTTTGCTTCATCATTTATTTTCTGTAATGTGTCCCCTTTGCTTGATCAGCATTCACATGCTATCAGGAGACTATTATCTTGGAATAAATATGTCCCTTCAGAAATTCTCTTCATTGGACTCTAGTATTTTATACTTATAGAAGCACTTCATAGAAAAACTCAATACAAGAACAGAGAAATAATGTGATAGAGAATGTGTCTTTAGGCCATGCTCAAAAGTTCCCTAGAACATTCTTAGAATAATCCCATGGAAGCAAAGTTGCAGGGAAGAAAGGCAGACATGCTATTGCCTTGCTGGGTTTCAGAACTACTGGCTCTGGTTCTAAGGAATTTGTTATTGGAACTCCACGTCTTCATGGATGTATTAATACTTCCAAAGAGTTTTAACTCTTGATCATGACCTAGGGAAGGCAGTGGTTGGTATACCAGTCTCTGAAAATAACTCTACTCCTCAGGGTCAAGACTAGGGCAAGGCCAGTGAGTCACTTTCTTCAGGAACAAAATTTATAAAGTACAGGAGTGCTGGAAAACCTCAGTAATTAAGATAAATTATATTTGAATGCAATATTTTTAAAAATAAAAATTATTGCAAAAATCCCACGATGAACAAAATCTGGAGGGAGTCTAGAAGTAATCACTGCATCAAAAGTTCAAATAAAGACAAGATCAGAACACGATTTTACGCAGCTGAAATGAGATCACAAAGAACACAAGGGCAGCCTAGAAGGGAATTTAAAGGTAGAAAAGGATAGAACAAGATGAGTGTGCTGAAGAGGGCAGGAAAACACTTCTGAATGAGTGACAGTGAGAGTGTGCTCACATTGTTTATTGGCACGTGCACCACGGGATTTTTTTTCCCCCCTGAATAGAGAGAACTATCTTTCTACCCCCACCAGGCTACTTTCCTGAACCACTGCCCCATTATGAACCGGTCCCTTTTAAAGCCTAGACTTTGGGAGGAGGCGGCGGGGGCACCTACCTCCCTCTGCCTTCAAAGCAACTTATACATATTTATTTTGAACTTGCAATGCACCCTACTCTTTGAGGGAGCGGGTGGATATTTACGTAGATGTTCACCCAGGAGGCTGAATGTTTTTTTCTAGAAGAAGCAGCAGTCCTTAGCCACACTTTCCCCAATCCCTGATACATAGGATCCAGCCAGTGAGTGTGGGTGGAGCAATATTCCTCTTGAGAGGGTACAGTGAGCTCTTCTGGGGGCAGCTCCACTGCCACATGCGTGGTTGCTGGCTATGCCTCAGGCCATTTCAATAATATATGGGTGGCACACCGCCATACCCAGCGGGTCAGTTGCCAGGTCATGGGGTGTGGAGAGCCATTCTCCCACCCACTCTCAACCTTAGACAGTCAGGATTGCTGTGGGCATTCATCCCCTCCCCTTCCCTCAAAGCAGGAGGAAGGTTGAGAGGAATATTATTAGTTTACAAAAATAGATTTCAAGCTGAAACATGAACAGAAAATTCAATGGTCTTCAACATTCTTTCTATTGTCCTCTCAAAGTAAATGGCAGAGGTTTATTTTTTATTTTTATTTTTTCTGTTAAATTCAGGCATGGGTTATATGGCTTTCTGGGTAGGCAGTTTATTCTTTGGTTAAGGCTTAGCTTTAGTTTATAGTTTGTATCTTAGTACTGGAATATGCATAAGTGCTCCTGAATTAACATCTACTCTAAATATCTCGCTAGAAGAAAAGGTTTATGACCAAACTCAGTGACAAGAAGAGCTACAGTGATAGACCAGCCAGCTTTTCAGCAGCTGATGGATAGTGGTAAAATGTAGAATTTGTAACTGGTCCCTTTGCCAGAGGAATAGCTGTGCTGGCCCTCTCATGTGCTGGAAGAATCGTTGACTGCCTCCAAGCATTCATAGAGGCAGCAACCCTGAACATACAGTAACTGCAGCTCCTTTTTATCACTCTTCTGTTTTCCTTAAACATAAGGCAATAGATCTGTAAGACTGAACAACCCTCTACAATAGGTTGGGGAAAAGAATTTACAATCTTGGTCTAGGAAGGGCTGATGGCAGCCACTGTTCGTCACTCCATGTCTGGGATATGTTTTAAGAGCCAACTCGGAACCCTTCTCATCAAAGAAGCTTTCCTGATGGATATTTCATGTGGCATTCTATACTGTATTGTATTCTAGTTACTTGTGAATATGGCAACTGTATAAATACATGTATGTGAATTTCTGGGGGGAATCTGCATCCTATTCATGTTGGAATTCCTTGCATAGTACCTTGAACATAGTGTTTGCTAAAAGTGTGTTGAATGAACAAACAAATGAATAAGACTATAAAGTTTTATAAATTCGATGTGAATTGGTCAGCATGTCTTTAGGCAGGTACTTTATTTTATTTTATTTTTGTTTAAATTAGGACTAGTGGCTCCCTGATGATTCTCTATGGGCTGATGCTAGCTGGCGTCAAAGAAATCACCTCTGACCTTCGCCAGAGTCTTCTCCTTGATGAATCTGATTTGAGAATGATTGAAGGGACAGCCAAAATTTTGCATTTTTACAAAAAGATAACCAAATGCCTGTTACTCTGCTTTGTTTGTGATTCCCTAGTATGTCTGGCCTGGTATTAAAAACATCCAAACAAAATAATAACCATAACAGCTACTACTTATGGCTTACTACATACTCAACGGTGTTCTGATTGTTTTGCATGTTTTAAATCACTTAATCTTGACAATCACTTGATGAGGTAAATACTTGATGAAGTAGAATATTGTTCCTATTCCACAGGTGAGTAAACAGAGGCATGGAAATATAATTTGTATACAGGAGCTGAGATTTGACTCAGACAGCCTAGCTCCAGAGTTGTGGTAGTCAGCTATTATACTTGCTGTCCTTTCACTTAGCTTTAGAAGATAGTGGTCTGAGCCGATATTTCATTTTCTTGCCACTCAATATCCTATTGAAATTACTTTTTAAAAATAAGAATGAACTAGATAAAGAGACTTCTGGAATGGCAGTAGAAGGAGCTCTGCAGACCTGTTTCACATCAAAACAGCCGCAGCAGAGGAAAATTATACATATTATATTATATATATATTATATAGCCACAGCAGGTGAAAATTATATATAATCTATAATATATTATATAATTTATTATATAACATATTATGTAATTTATTATATAACATATATTATATAATCTATAATTTATTATATTGCATAATATATTATATAATATGTAATTATGTAATATAAAATATATATTATATAAATATATAAAATATAATTATATAATATATAAATATATAAAATTCTTCCCTCAAAGCAGGAGGAAGGTATACTAATAAAATATATTATATTATATTAATATATAATATATTATATAAAATTATATATAATATATAATATATATATTATATGTATATAAAACTCCAACCATTTGAACTCCAGAAATTGTCTTAGTGGCATACAGAAAACCTAAAAAAAAAAACACTTAAGATAATCTACTGAATTAATGAGAACAGTGAGTCTGTGGCACTTAAGCTATGGCTCTCTTCTACCCCTCTAGCTCAGCTTGAGAGAGGCTCTACTGTAGGTGAATGTGGCCAAGAAGAAGGGCTTTCTCTCCTCTCACTTCCCACCAAGGATGTGGTATCTCACCAGAGTGGGAGGCCTCCAGCATTTCTTAGCTCCCCTTCTCCATGCCCTCCAAACAGCTCCAGGTTGTACAGATCAAATTCCCACCAAGTGCAGTTCAGTGGTTGGGAGCTCCCTTCCTCCACTCACTTGCCATTTGTGGGTGGAGTCTCTATTTCAAATCAGTTAAGCTGGGAATAATGGGGCCCTGATTACCCTCACCCAGCTCTCTTGTAGAGTTGAGATTCCACATGAGACAAGGTAAATCAAGTATCTAAAGACTACTGTCTCACCCAGAATCCTGATCATAAAACAAGGATGTCACTCTGAGAGAAGTGGGCCATGATTCCTGACCTCAAGTCAGAGCAGGGGCCTAGAGATCTTGCCCAAGGAGAGAAGTCAATAGAAACAGAGAAGTTTGAATCTCTCCACAAATGAACTGAGGTTATTTGCAACAGAGTGTGGGAAAGCTCAAATTTAACTACCAAAAACAATGCAAATTTTGGTGGTAGCCTGTTAAGAGGTGGCTGGTACTTTAATGAGAACAGTAAGCTAAACTATGGATCAGATAGTTTACCAGAGAGAAGCATGAAAAGAGACAGTTATGAAGACATCTTCCTTAAGCAGAACAAACTTCAAAGCATGGCCTCAAAAACTACCCTTGCAAAGGAACCCAAATCTAATTGCATGAGAGTGTGGAATATTTTATGCCATAGGGTATTATTTAAAACAATAAAGCAGAATACATAGTCTTCTAAAGTGTACATGAAAAATTTTTCAGGATAGACCATATGATGCTTAGTCACAAAGGAAGTCTCAATACATTTAAAAGGATTGAAATATACAGAATACAATTTCCAATTACAATAAAGTGAAACTAGAAATCAACAAGAAAAGAATTTGTGAAATTCATAAATATGTAGTAATTAAACAATATATTCCTAAATAACCAATGGGTCAAAGAATACACCATAATAGAAAGTAGACAATATTTTGGAATAAATGAAAATGAAGAAAAAAACATATTAAAACTTATGGGATGCAGCCAAAGCCCTACTTAGAGGAAAACTTATATCTGCAAACAACTATATTTAAAAAAGGAAAAAAAACATTAAATTAGTAAGTTAAATTTCTACCATAAGACACTTGAAAAATAACTGCAAGCTAAACCTGAAGCAAGCTGAATGAAAGAAATAATAAAGATTATAGCTAAAATTAATAAAATAGAGAGTTTCAAGACAATAGATATAATTTAAAACAAATTGGTTCTTTGAAAAACTCAACAAAATTGAAAAATCTTTAGACTGATCAACCAACTAATCTTAAGTTCCTAAAAATCAGGAAATCCTGAATGAAAGGGAGAACATGCATGCTCACCTTACAAAAATAAAAGGAAATATAGGGAATACTGGGAACAACTGTGTATCAACAAATTATATAACTTAGATCAGATAAACAAATTCTAGGAAAGACACAAACTACTGAAACTGACTCAAAAAATAGAAAATTCAAATAAACCTATAACCTATAAAGATTAAATTCATGATTAAAAAAAAAAATTTCCTTATCCCCTTCCTAATATCCCAGTATTTTATGGTTGCACTGGTAAATCTTATGACACGTTTAAAGAATAATTAATATAGTTCTTCAAAAACTCTTCCAAAATATTGAAAATAATGGCACACTCTCCAACTAATTTTATGAGGCCAGTATTATTTTGGTACCAAAATCAGATAAAGATATCAAAGAAAAGTACAGATCAATATCCTTTATGAATATAGAGAAAAATATATACCAGACTGAATCCAGCAACATATAAAAAGATGACACACCATGACCAAGTGGGATCCATTATAGGAATGCAAGGTTAGTTTAACATCAGAAAAATGAATATAATTTACTGTATCAATAGAATTGTCCTTCGTTACAGGACAAAAGCAACTTGATTATCTCCATAAATGTGGAAGAAGATTTTGACAAAATCCAAAATGTCTTTATTATAATACTTAACAAACTAAGAATAGAAGGGAAATTTTTCAGCCTGATAAAGAGCATCTATAAAAAACTCACAGCTAACGTCATACTTAAAGTGAAAGATTGAATGTTTTCCGCCAATGCTACGTCTACTCTTACCACTTACATTGAACATCATACTGGAAGTTCTACCCAGGGCAATTAGGCAAGAAAATGAAAATAAAAGACATCCAGATTAGAAAGGAAAAAGTAAAACTATCTCTGTTTGAAGATGACATGTTTTCTGTATTTAGAAAATTGTAGGGAATTCATTGCAAATCTTTTAGAACTAATAATCTAGTTAGATATTAAATAATCTAGTTTAATAATCTCCAATAGACAAAAACCAATTGTAGTTTCATACACTTGCAATGAGAAATCCAAAATAGATATTTAAAAAAGCTTCCCTAACAATAGTATCAAATAAAATACTTATGTATAAATTTACAAAAGAAGTACAAAACTTATACTCTAAAAACTATAAAATCTTGTTGCAATAAAGAACAACTAAATGGAAAAGCATCCCAAGTTCATGAATCAGAAAGCCTAATATTATTAATATTGTAATACTCCCCCAATTGATCTATAGATTTAATGCAATTGTATCAAAATCCCAGATGGTTTTTGTGAAAGTTGATGAAGTGGGCATAAAATTTACATTGAAATACAAGACAGCAAGATAGCCAAAACAATCTTGAAAAATAGTATAGATAAAGGGTTCACATTTCCCAGTTTCAAAGCTTACTACAAAGCTACAGCAATCAAGACTGTATGATACTGGCATAAACATAGACTGTATGATCTTAAACATAGATCAATGAAATAGAGTTTGGATTCCTTCACATTTACAGTCAATTGATTTTTACCAAGAATGCCAGGCAATCCAATGGAGGAAAGAAGAGTCTTTTTGTAATATAATGTTGGGACAATTGGATATCGCTTGAGAAAGAATAAAGTTGGACTCCTATCTCACACAAAACACAAAATTACATAATGGATCAAAGACCTAAGTGTAAGGTCTAAAACTACAAAATTCTTCTAAGAAAACATGTATGTAAGTATTTTTGACCTTTGATTAGGCAATGGTTTTTTATGATGCCAAAAACATAAGCAACAAAGATAAAGATAAATTAGACTTCAAAATTGAAAACTTTTGTGCTTGATGTTTTTTTACCATCAAGAAAATGAAAAACACAAATCGCACAATTGTTTTTAATGTACTTACAAAGAAATGCATCTTGAAACTAGATACTTTTTTTTCCAACTAGAACAAAAATGTTTTAATAGTGACAAAATTCACACTCAGTGATAGTGTGGGAATATATTCTCTGTTGCTTTTTTTACAAAGTAGTTTTTGGCAGTGTGTATCAAAATTTTAAATGTTCCCTTCTTTACATTCAGAAAGTCTTCCTCTACTAATATACCATATTGAAACACAAAAAAACACAAAGATTAAACTATAAGGATGACTACTGAAGAATCATTTACTATAACAAATAAATGAAAACAACCCAAAAGCTTATCAATAGAGAAGACACATAATAATGACTGGTATAGTCATTATTTATAGGATGATTGTTTTCCTACTTCTATAGGAGTGAAGTAAATCTGTATACATTAGCACGGAAAGTTGTTCATGCTAGATAATGACAAGGGAAAAAATTATAAAACATGACAATATGTATAAATACAATATCGTATGTTTTAATAAACATAAAACAAAGTTATTGTGCCCATTATTTCTCAGGAAACACCTAAACATTACTAATTAGATAAATATTTGCTGCAATTATCTTGGCTAATGATATAGATTAGTACTCATAAGGGAAATAGCTCTATCCCAAGTAAAAATACATGGAATTTGAATATTTACCTTTTTGAAGTTTGATTTAGGGCACAGATTTGAAGTTACTCTTTGTTTATGCCATCATGTCTTCAAATATGTACTCCAAAATTGATGAATATTTATTCAGTTAATTTCATGTAATACAGTAATGGATTAATAGAAATGTAATTCAAATTTATATATATGTATATATAATTACCTGGAAATATATATGTCAAACAATTTTCAGTGGTTACTCAGAGCACAAATTGAAAAAAAAAGAAGAATTAAAGGGGGCATACTTTATCTTTTCTTCTCTATTCTCGTATGTTTGAATTTAACACTGGAATTTAATATTTTTATAACTAAAAAATAAAGAAAATGTGTCGTTAAATGTGTGTTACAGAAAATTAAACTTAAAGAATAAAAATATCACTACATTTAGAAAATGCTTTTTTTATATAAAGTAGTTTTGTTTACTCTTTAAATTTTTTACTTTTTTTTTCTTTTTCTATTCCTGGAACGCTCAAAAATTGGCCACTTCCTTGAACTCAGCTTTTCTCTCTACAGATTTCTTTCTTAAGTAGTGTTGAGACAGACTAGGTTAAACTTCTAATGTTTAAAAGTTCCCCATCTTGAAGTCTCTGATGCCTTGTTTCCTGTCTTTTTACTAGGATTACATCTCATTTATGTTCAATTTTTAGTACTCACTTTTCATTATTCTCTTGGTTTGACTGACTTTGTTTACGATCACAGGAAAAGATGTGCCAAACAGCATAACCCATTATTAAGAGTCCAGAGTATTCCAAGTTTTGAGACTTGCACAGAGCGTTTTCAGTATCACTTACTGTTTTATGTGTATGCTTGTCAAAAGCAATTACGCCTGATTCAGCAAAATTCAATGCTTTCTAACAAATGATCAGGAGGGTAAACAACTCATTTACATGGGGAGGTTTATATTTTCAGAACTGCCTCAAAGGAACCTTTCCAAGAGGCCAGAAAGGAATTCAGCAAAAAGGAAACAGCAGGAGGATCCTGTATTTCTCTGCGATTCAGCAGTGTTGGTTGCCAATACCAACATCATAACATTTCAGAGCTCAATTTTCCATATTTTGAAACTTCTTACAGAGATTTCATCAAGCAAGTCAATTGGCTATCAAACCCAACTGTGTCTGTTAGTTGCTGAACTGTCTACTTCATGGCACCTGAGCTAAGCTGCAGAAGTTTTACATCCTGACAATAAATCAGAAATGATAGACACTTACATTTGCTTTCTGGTTCTCAAACTTTGGCTTGCATCTGAATTGCTTGGAGGGCCTGTTAAGATGCAGATTCTTGGGCCCAACCAGAGAGTTACTGATTCTATGAGTCTGGGGTGGAGCCTGAGAATTTGCATTTCTAGGAAGGTCCCAGGTGATGCTGTAGCTGCTGTTCTGGGCACTACATTTTGAGAACCACTATATTAACTCTTAAGTCCCCAGAGCCCCCCAGTTAGTAACTAGATGCTTTAGCCCACAAAAAGATATGCTCCTGATTCTCAAATATTAAAGAACCCAAATATTAGTGACACAGCCTCTGAGTATGATTATTTCAAGAAGAGAAAAGAATGGTATATGTGACTAGTATTTTTGTAAAATAACACATCTGAGTGCTTATGAAAAACGATACATCAGTGCTGAGATATAGCAGATCGTCTTTTACAAGAGTGTTAATTGTTTCAGTGTAAACAGCTTCTCTGATCTTTATCTGACACCTTTGAATTAACTGGGAAGAGTGGACAACCTGCGGTTGCATGTAGGTAGTGTGCTTTAAGATTTCGTGATTCTAAAATTCTCAAAACAGCAGCCTTTAACCATGTGCTTGGCTGGAATTGTCCACGGTTCACAGGAGAGAGTGTTAAGTAGAGGTAGATGCTTCTAAATAATTTCATAAGGTTTCTGATCATATAAGGAGCTTTCTGGTCTTTACAGCAAAATTCATTCAGTTCTGGTTTGTAATTAAGCAAAATTACCATGCTTCATATTTGTTTCTTTTGGTTTGGCAACTGTGACAGTTAATTAATAATACTGTTATTAATTAAAAGTGAAAGCTGTTATTATTACAGCATAAACTGGAACTGTGCCAGAGAAAGTAGGAACATAAGAACATCCAACTTATTCAGAAAATCCAATGCCAGATACAGTGCTGTTTTATGTATGCTTAAATGTTTTCCTTTTTCTATGTCATATTGAAATGGGCAGAGTTTTTATTTTATTACCAGTTTGGTCAAATTGATTTTCAACTGAATCATACCCATTGGCACGGATTTCCAGAAAGCTGAGATTTGCCTTATGAGAAGCCAAAGGCAACTTCTATTTCACTAAAAGCATCACTTAGGGTGGGAGGAGGCTATATGAGCCTTCCCTTCATACATACTTATGTTATAAGAGGAATAACAATTCATCTTTACTGCAAATTTTCATGAGTGTAAAATTGCAGCATGTTATTAAATCAATAATATTTAATATCATAAATGTTTTGAAAACACTTTTGTAGTCTTTTTTATCATTTAAGCATTCCTGAAAAGTGTAATTATCACTCATATTTTATGTAAAAATAGATGAAACGTAAAGAGGTAAGGCAATTTCCTTAGGCCCTAAAACAGTTACTTTGCAAAATAGCGAAAGAGAGAGCACTGGGACTTGACTCCAGTTCCCTGACCCATGACAAAAAGAATGGACTTTCGGCTGCGCGCGGTGGCTCATGCCTGTAATCCTAGCACTTTGGGAGGCTGAGGCAGGTGGATCACCCGACGTGAGGAATTTGAGACCAGCTTGGCCAACATGGCGAAACCCCATCTCTACTAAAAATACAAAAAAATTAGCCTGGCGTAGTGGCGGATGCCTGTAATCCTAACTACTCGGGAGCCTGAGGCAGGAGAATCGCTTGAACCCAGGAGGCAGAGGTTACCGTGAGCTGAGATCGCGCCATTGCACTCCAATCAGGGCAATAAGAGCGAAACTCTGTCTCAAAAATAATAATAATAATAATAATAATAATAATAATAATAATAATAAAAGAAAAAGAATGGACTTTCTAGTCAAGCACAGGTTGTTTGGATTCAACTCTTGTTTTTACTAGGCGCATGACACTGAACAAATGACTCAACCTTTCCAAGCCTCAGGTTGCTTATCTGTAAGATGGGGCTAAGACATTTTTTTCCCCCAAGACGGGATCTCATTCTATCGCCAAGGCTGGAGTGCAGTGGCGCAATCTAGGCTCACTGCAACCTCCGCCTGCCGGGCTCAAGCGATTCTCCTGCCTCAGCCTCCCGAGTAGCTGGGATTATAGGCATGCGCCACCGCGCCGGCTAATTTTTGTATTTTCAGTAGAGACGGGGTTTCACCATGTTACCCAGGCTGGTCTCGAGCTCCTGACCTAAGGTGATCCACCTGCCTCGGCCTCCCAAAGTGCTAGGATTACAGGCATAAGCCACTGTGCCAGCTAAGGCCTTCTTAATTTCAAAGGGTTGCAGTTGTTGTAAAGATTACAGCTAATTCTATGTAAATCACCAAGCACACAAGTACTCAATGAATATAGTTATTATTAGCACATACTGGGTATTGGGATACTAGACTGTAGGTTCTGTGGGGCGGAAAACCAGCATATCCCCAGAATCTAGCACAGGACACAGCACAGAGAAAGCAGTGACTGAATATACATTGAATGAATAAATGCACCAGACATAGTAACTACTTATCATTTAATTAATCACATGGCTTGACATGGCCATCCTTATACAGATGTTAAAGTGTGCTGGAGTTTTTTTGGTGTGAACAAAATTACCTAAAATGTTACCCCCAATTGCACAATGTGACCCACACCCATTTTTATCTTTATATTCCTAGACTTTGTGATACAAAGAACAATGTAAACAATAACATATCATTTTTACGTCAGTTCTTCCTAAAAACTTAGAAACTGCTCCATTTTTTTTTTTCCTTTAAAAATCCATTCGTAATGGCTGCTAGTGGAAGAATATACTGAGGGTAATTTGAATCTGTGTCTCCTGCATTGCAGTCCTCAAATTTGGACCACATAAACTATCTACTTATATTTTTTAAATGACAGCAGATTATGCCTGTGGACTGATGTCATCTTCTTGGAAACAAGACAGGTAGATGAGGATAGAGATGGTTAGCCACTGTGATACTTTCTTCCAAAGAGAATAATGCATTGTAGTTTTTACGGGGGAATGTGATGGGATGGAAGTACAGACTCTTGGGAGACAGCATCCTGCAGTATTAGAGAAAACTCAAATAGATCTCGAATTCTGGGATGACCTAGGTTAATTGACACGGAATAGATCCTGTGTTAAGAATCTCAAACCTCAGTGAGGACAAGGCATGGCCTTAGCTTTTGCACAAATGTGAGTATTCACATGCAGAAGCACTCAAATTCAGAGCAGTACATAAAGAGAACCCTTCCATAGAATGGAGTTTAGAATGCGCCTCACACCCACCCCCCGTAAACTGGTGGCCAAAATTGATGGAATCTGGGTTAATTTTTGGTGCTTTGATGCCAGAAAATTTTGGATTTGAAACCCAGCTCTTCTACATTCTAGCTTTTTAACCTGTGCAAGTTACCTAGCCTTCCTTGCCTCAATGTACTTATATATTAAATGAGGATAATAGTAGAACCTAGATGCCTTAAATGCCTGATAGGTACTGGCTGTGATGATGTAGCAAGTTAGAAGACATCTGAGTGTGATACCTTTACCTGTGGGAGAGATTGGATACAGGGTTTTCAGCTGGGTAAACAAAAGAGAATTGGTGTGTATCAAAGGCAAAGATGAGGGTAACACAAACACATTTTCACCTATTTAACAATTTCACTTGAGGATAACATAAAGGGGGTAAATATCAGTGGAAATTGACCATAGTTATTCAACTTGACAGGCTGGTGTTACCTAGTTTTTCACTGCTCTGCAAAATCAGGATTTTAAATGTGCACTTTTATGCATACCTTTCCAATGACAGAATTGGAAAAATGCCAGACTATGTTCAAAAATAATTCTCCTGTTGGGCTCTAGTAGATCGAGTTTATCATGACCCTTAATCTCACTGCTGATGTTGTAACTTCTTTTTTTGCTTTCTCTATCTTGACCACAGGCAAACTTATACTTTATCAATTCTGATCCTTCTCACTTCCAGGAATCTAGTGATTCCAATGTAAATACTTTCCACTTGTGCAATAATCAGGAAAAGTGTGCTGATGGCCTTATCCACACAGAGGTGTATACTATTTTTCTCAAAGGATTGGCAATGTGAAATAAAATGCCTGGAGAGGCTAATTCTTATCTCAAAGGAATTCATATTTTATGATGGAATTTCAGGCTCTGTAGAAATTCATGGGAATGAACATCTATTGAGGTAGGAAAAGAATATGAGTTGGGAAAAAAACGAGATTTTTTTTTTTCTTCCCTCTTGTAATTGCCCATGTCTACATATCTCTGTCAATCCCATTCTGTCTGACACATTCAACCATTAGAGAGAAAATCCACAAAACACAGGATTTGTAACGACTGTGAGGACAAACATATTTAAGAAACACTGACATATACTGTGTATAAATTGTTCAGTCCAATGTATTAAAATTTAAAAATGTAAGAGTAGAGTACAGGCAGGATTATTTTCTATGATTGTAATGAATTTCTGTGCAGATTCTAAAAAGTAAATGAAACAAACTTAACTCCAAAGTACACACTATAGATTAAGAGCTAAAAATAGTCATTCTCTTAACCATTAGAAGTGGGCAAGGGTAGGCATGGTGATTCATATCTATAATCCCAACTCTTGGGTGGCTGGGGCAGGAGGACGGCTGAGATCAGGAGTTTGAGACCAGACTGGGCAACATAGTGAGATCCCCATCTCTACCAAAAAATTAAAAAAATATCCAGGCATGGTGGCACATGCCTGCGGTCCCAGCTACTCAAGAGGCTGAGGCAGGAGGATTGCTTGAGCCCAGGACTTGGAGGCTGCAGTGACCTATGATCATGGAACTGCACTTCAGCCTGGGAGACAGAGCAAGACCCTGTCTCTTAAAAAAAGAAAACAAAACAAAAAGTATTGAGCAGCATGTCTTTAGCGTAAGAGATACCCAATCCTCAAATTCCTGGGCAGTATTTTTCTCTTCCTTCTCTCTCTCCTTTCCTTCCTTCCTTCCTTCCTTCCTTCCTTCCTTCCTTCCTTCCTTCCTTCCTTCCTTCCTTCCTTCCTTCCTTCCTTCCTTTCCTTCCTTCCTTCCTTTCCTTCTTTCCTTCTTTCCTTCTTTCCTTCTTTTCCTTTCTTTCCTTCTTTTTCCTTCTTTCCTTCTTTTTCTTTTCTTTCTTTCTTTCTTTCTTTCTTTCTTTCTTTCTTTCTTTTTTTCTTTCTTTCTTTCTTTTCTTTCTTTTTCTTTCTTTCTTTCTTTCTTTCTTTCTTTCTTTCTTTCTTTCTTTCTTTCTTTCTTTCTTTCTTTCTTTCTTGACACAGGGTCTCATTCTGTCACCCAGGATGGAGTACAATGGTGTGATAATGGTTCACTGCAGCCTCTACCTTCCCGGCCTCAAGTGATTGTCCCACCTCAACCTCCCAAGTAGCTAGGTCTACAGGTATATACCACCATACCCCTGGCCAATTTTTGTACTTTTTGTAGAGTTGGGATCTCACTATGTTGCCTAGGCTGGTCTTGGACTCCTGGGCTCAAGAGATCTGCCTGCCTTGGCCTCCCAAAGTGATGCGATTATAGGCATGAGCCACTGTGTCCCACCTAAGGCAGTATTTTTCAAAAGAATTAATTATTATACAATATATTCCATGAGGACAAAGACCTTGTTTCCCATAGAGTCTTAGTACTGATCATGGTACCTGACACAGAGCAGAGGCTCTATAAAGCTATCCTGAATAAATGAATGAATACATGTATTCCATATACTTTGGTTGTAATAATGTTTATATTGAGAGAGAGTGGTGATCAGTAAAATGGATTCCTTATGTCATCTGTTGTAGGGAACCCCGTTGACTGACATCTTCAGGGGCTGTCCTTCCAGATCCATCATTGTGTTTGTGCTGGGGTCATGCTTCCCAAGAAACTACTCCTAGCCAATGACTGAGCACAGTGTAGGGTGGGGATGGAGGAAATTACTGAGGGCTAATGTCTTTGAGACATGGGACTTTCCAACAGTCCAAGATAGTTCCCACTGCCTGGCCAAACCTTACTTGGAATTACGCCGCCATCTGAGATTCTTGTACCAAATCCTTCTTCTTTCCCTCTCTCCTTCCACTGGTGTCAGACTGACATTACCATCTTAAGTATCTCCTTGTCTTCTCCTGCTTTCTCTCCCAGTACATTTCTTGCAAATCTAATTCTGTCTTTTAGGCAGTCTAATTCTGCTTTTAAGTAGTCCTGAAATAACAAGCAGATATACAATGGCTAAGTCAGGGAGAGGCATGGGAAAGTCTATGCCATGAACAGTTTAAACTTAACTTGTGTTAATCGAGCCCTGCACATTAAAAAAAAAAAATTAGTAAAGACATTTTCATCACATCAGCAAAATTATTAGTCTCACTCAAGTGTACTTAGTAACAACGACCTTACTCCTTAAAGACACCGTCTCCCACTACTGCTGTCACCAGAGAGTCATCTAGAGACATGAAATGAGAGCATTCTTTTTTTTTGAGACGGAGTCTCGCTCTGTCGCCCAGGCTGGAGTGCAGTGGCTGCATCTCAGCTCACTGCAAGCTCCGCCTCCCGGGTTCACGCCATTCTCCTGCCTCAGCCTCCCGAGTAGCTGGGACTACAGGCGCCCGCCACCTCACCCGGCTAGTTTTTTGTATTTTTTAGTAGAGACGGGGTTTCACCGTATTAGCCAGGCTGGTCTTGATCTCCTGACCTTGTGATCCGCCCGTCTCGGCCTCCCAAAGTGCTGGGATTACAGGCTTGAGCCACCGCGCCCGGCCTGAAATGAGAGCATTCTTAATCTGAATATACACTGGGAAGCAACAAAGGTATTTACAGTACCACCATGATTACAGATTTAAATTAAAATCCATCCACCATGAGTTTAAAAAAAAGTGTGGAATTACTTACATGGTATACATGTTAGGCTTACTGCCTAATATTTCTTCACATAATCCAGTATTATTTGAAGCTCTGGGGATGTGAACCAAAGCTTATTTTTACAGCTGGGCTTAACATCCTCATTTTGGATGATTTGTGACACAGTGACACCTTATGTGTCTAATAAACTATAAAAAATGGTAAATCTTTTGGAATTTGAATGTCTACTTAATTTTGACACTTAATCATATATTTAATCTTACATGAAGTAAAAGTTGTCAGCTGCAGATAGGTCTTATAATTGCAACAGCATACTTATTTCCAAATAATGTTTGTGCAGTGCTGAGAGCAAGGTGGGCATTCAATACCTACCCGTGGATGAAAATATTTGGAAAAAAACGATTACTAAGATAGAGAAACAGATTCAAATGGACATTTTAGTATTTAAGTCAAGATATCTTCAGCAGACACAGTTGGTTAATAAAAACCAACAACTGAAATGCAAAAGATGATATTATTTCTTAAAATTAAGCATGATTCTTTCCAGCAGGCAGGGGAAGGCCATTACCCAAAGGGCCAAGTCATTCCCAGCGAGCTCTCCGCAGCCAGCAAGAACAGCCGTGAACTGGAATAACATTTACTGGAATGGGAAGGGGAGGCCTCCTTTTGGATGACTCTAGAGTGATTCACAGGAACAATTTATAAAATTTTCATAGGGTTTCAAACTTTTTCCTGTTTTTTAAAAAAATATATGCATTTCTACACACAGGGCAGAAGGGGACAAATGCAGGAATGTGGATGATTCCTATTCATTGTCCCTCTCATTTCAGTGCAGACCCTGTGATTGTTCTTTTATTTTATTTTATTTTTAATGTAGCTCAAAAGGCTAAAGGGAAAAAAAATCCATCAGCTGTGAAGAATGACTGAGTGCTAGCTGTTTGCACAGGTAGTAACCATGTGACTCCTACATTTTGATAGTTTTAAAAAAATTAACATGTGTTTCGTGTGTGTGTGTGTGTGTGTGTGTGTGTGTGTGTGTCTTGGGCACGGTTAGGTTTGCTCTTGCCCTAGGTCGGCATATCTGGTTTCAGTTCTAGGCAGCCATGGACAATTTGCCTTTTTATTCTACTTGGAAACTCTGCTGATAAAGCTGTTTAAGGAGCACAGGTGCTGACAGGCTGGGCACTGACAGTATCTGGGATTACAGGAAGTCCATCAGATTACTGAGCTGCGTTCACTCCACACGTGGTAGCAAGGAAATGAAAGTCATTCATTGTGCTTTTTCCTTGCTCCCTGTCAAAGGCAGATTAAGACCCTTCTTCGAACTATTTGATTCAATCATAATTTTATATGCGAATCTTTTAGCAAAATTACACACTGATATTACTATAAATGATAAATAATAATGCTTTTCATGTTTCTTTTACATTTACTTTTTAAAAATTTAAGTTCTTATTTTAAAAATTATATCATCTTCTCCCACTTCCCTGTATCCTGAGAAAATACATAGCCACACACAGGCTACAAAAGCCTGATATATAAACTGGGTCATTTTAATATTCACATGCAGTAATGGATCACTAATTTTGGTGTGAATCATGGAGTTACGTGGGACTTGTTAAAAATATATATTCCTGAGTCCCTATGCTGAAGGCCCTGAATCAGGACCTTTAGGAATGTCTCTCTGGGTCTCCTACACCGTAGTCTGAGAACAATTGCTACATTAGTTCCCTAATGTGGTCTTAATTCAGTGGAAATAAGACTTTCAACTCCTTTTTAAAGCCTTTTCTTCTATCACCTTCCCCATGTCACAAGCTACTTCCATGAGGCCCTGAATACTGGCTCACTGTGCAGCTGAGAGCAGTCACCTTGGCTGCCCTGGGACTCCGTGGTGTTTCTCCTGCTTCCCTCAGCCCCCTTTAGGTGAGTCTTGTGCAAGGCTAGAGAGTAGCAAGCACTCTGTAGAGCTGACGCCTGTCCCAGACCTGTGCCGAGAGGAGTCATTTACTCTCCTTTTGCGGTGAAAGCCACCCTTGCTGATTCCTCTCTGTAGCAAACCACTGCCCTGAACGTACTGCGAAATCCTACCAGCTAAAGTGGAAACTGCAGCAGCTTGGTGCTCATGATGAAATTGAAGATCTGTTTCTCTACCTATAAAATAAGAGTTGCATTAGATAAATTTTTTAAGTGCTTTTCTACTTTAAAATTGTATGCTTCTGGACAGTTAGCATTTTTGTTCTTGTATCACGTTAGACTATGGAACCCTCCAACAGCAGCTGTTCTGGCTCATATGATTTCCCAATCTGTCTGTGGCCACCCTGTTTGGGAGGTGTCCTCTCTCATGAGACAGAACTTTGCAGAAATAGTGTCTTGGGTGTGGCTAGTCAGCTACGGGAGGCCAAAGAGAAGGACACTAATCTAGAGATGGGAGTGTAGAGCCGTGTAAGGAACCACACGGCTAATCAAGTAGTACAGGCTAGTGATAGGTATATAAGGAACTAAATTCAAGAGGCAAAGGAATTTCAAATATTATAAACAAAAATTGAGGGTGGGGTTTGCAAGAGAGATGTTTCGGAAGTCTAGGCTACTGGCAGGCATACTCAGATCTAACGTCCAAAAATCAAATCTCTTCTAAGAACACAGAGAACGTTAGAAATCATCATTGAAATCTTGGGGTGGACTGGGGTTTGCAAGAAGGTATTAAGAAAAGAAATGCAAACTTGGCATTTGCTGGCAATAGCCTCTGATTCAGCCTTCTCCATAAGATACCAACAGGTTGGTTGCTACCTTTCTCTACAGGCAAAAGGGGTTCCAGCCTATGTTCTCAGCCTCCTTAGGCCTTGAATTTGTTTGACCAAGCATTTAGTAGAGGAGAAGATTGGGGCCACCAGCGGGTAGTGTGTGAGATCAGGCTTGCTCTATTTCCAGTATCCAGGATTTGCAAGGTGGGACTCAGATGACTTGGCTGAGTGGCAGCCGTCCCTTCCTTACTTCTGCCCCATTTTCTTTGTCCCCATGACTATCTTTCTGCCTTGCTGTCTCCATCTTTTATCCCAGTTCTCTGGAGCTTTGCCAGTTGACTTAACTGGGGTTTGTACTAGTTTCCTAGGGTTGTCCTAACAATGTATCACCAATCTGGTGGCTTAAACACAGAAATCTATTGTTTCACAGTTTTGCAAACTGGAAGTCTGAGACCGAAGTGTCTGCAGGGTTGGCTTCTATTCAGGGCTGTGAGGGAGAAATATGTTCCATGTCTCTCTCTAGCTTCTGGTGTGTTGCTGGCAATCTTTATGTTTCTTGGCTCCTGTTATGTTACCCTGATTTACTCCTTTATCTTTACAAGGTGTTCTCCCTGTGGGCATGTCTATGTCCAGTTTTTCCCTTTTCATGAGGAGATCTGTTATATTGGATGAGGGGCCCACTCTCTTCCAGTATGAGTATGTTCTTATTTTAATTAATTATATCTACAATAACTGTATTTCCAAATAAAGCCACACTCTGAGGCTGTACAGGATTGGACCTCTCTCTCTCTCTCTCTCTCTCTATATATATATATATATATTTTTTTTTTTTTTTGACAAGGGAGGGAAATAATTTAAACTATAGCAAGGTTATTGCCTGTTTTTGTTTTTTTGTTTTTCTTTTCAATTTTTAAAAATTTGAGACAGAGTCTCACTCTGTCACCCAGGCTGGAGTGCAGTGGTGCGATCTCAGCTTACTGCAACTTCTGCTTCCCTGGCTCAGGCAATCCTCCCACCTCAGCCTCCCAAGTAGCTGGGACTACAGGTGTGTGCCACCACCCCCAGCTAATTTTTGTATTTTTTGTAGAAACTGGGTTTTGCCATGTTGCCCAGGCTGGTCTCAAACTCCTAATCTCAGGTGATCCTCCCAAAGTGCTATGATTACAGGCATGAGCCACCACACCTGGCCAATTGCCTAGTTTTTAGTCAAACTGTTTTTCTTATAATGGAAACTTCCTACCTGCATTCCCCAGTTATTCCCAGGACTGAGCTTTAAGCTAGAGAGACCAATCAGAATCCCTGTACTGATTGTAGCTCCACCGACGAAAAGCACGCAGTCTAGAATCCTGCTACCATGCCTTAGCTACCAGATCAGACTCCCACAGCTAGCACTGCTGACCCTGGAAACTTCAAATCTGTGCTTTGCACTGTTTCTGTTGCCATTTTGTTTTTTGAGACCTGTCCTATATACAGGTTAGCACTCTCCACCTTCTTCTACTTCTCAGTGCCTCCTCTTCTTATCCATATACTATTTCTCCAGGCAAGGGCGTGTAGGCAATAGCTTGGAAAGCCTCATAGCAATAACAGTACTTCCGCAGGTTGTAAGAACTATTTAATTCAATTAGTAAGTCATGTAGGTTCAAGCAACATCTTTGTGCTTTAGAATTCATAAGATATTACCAAGAATACTACCACCAAATCACATATAGTCTATAGCTACTTCAAGTATGAGTGGTCTATGGAAAATCTATAGGTAATGTAGCTTAAATGGCAGGTCAAAATATGAGAAAGTTGCTAGCCATCTGTATAGTACAATGCTTCCTTCACTTTCACATTTAACTTGCTGGAATATTTCTGAGGAAATTCTCATGAATCGCTCATTTGGCAAAACTTCTGTTTTGAGCATTAGCTCTGTACCTACTGTACCAGATTTTGGGTGTAAAGACATGAATGAGAGATGATTTCTGATGTAGGGGTCATGAGCCCCCCTTCCAAAGGATTATTCAAAGGACAAAGAATTTGACTAGATGATAGAAGTTACTGAACGTGTCAAGTCCGTAAGACAAGTATGAAAAGATTAATTTCTTATATCTGGGAATGGAATGAGCAACAGAGGTGGGAAGTTTGGCCTGTGACTTTTGTTTTAACACCAAGACTGTTGCATTCTCTGGAGACAGTTTTTTATTAGAGGCTAATTAGTTGTCTTGGCGTGAACTTGGACATCTCCCTCTGACATAACTGTGAATCCTGTCCAGGGGCCCCATAAGGCTCTCACATAGCAGTGCCAATTTCTGTGGTTGGTTGACGAGTTAAAGAACATCTCCAAAAGAAATAAGGCAAGTCCAGAGAAGGAGAAGCGTAGGAATGGGTGGCAGGGGTGCAGGGGTGGGAAGCTGAAAGGAGCTAAAATCGGGGGGATGAAAAGCTGCTAGATTTCCATAAAAACACAGTAGTAACACATTCTGCCAAAGCAGCTGCCCTGAATTCTCTCCTGTTTACAGTAAAATAGTAATGAGAGGAAACTGTAGATGAATATTACCCAAGGAACAAGTTTTCTTGGAAAAGTAAGTTCATACAAATAAATTGGCCTTAAGGCAAGTTAAGCAGCAAAGAAAAGTTCCTATATGGGACAAAAGGAAATTTGTTGTCAGTTCTGGCTGCATGGTTGGATCCACCTCATCTGCCGGGGTGGGCTGCTCTGTAACTTGTGCTCCATTGGCCGCAGGCTTGGATGGTTCATCCCTGCAAGCTTCTCACATGGCGTTCCAGAGTCTCTCCTATAACAAATCATCAGGACAGCAACATGACCTCAGGACAGCTGTGTGAAGCAGGCCAGAGACAGAGAATGCAAACCAATGTAGCAAGCCAGCTATATAGGATACTCATAGATTTTAGAAGTCACTCCTCCCGATTTACCTTGTTTTGAGTAGCTCTGAATGTTGATATTGTACTCTTAATCTGAACTCTACAGCAGAGGTTCCTCCATGGTTTTAGTTTGAGCTTAGCTGGCCCTCCATCAGCTGCACAGAGACCCTCTCTCAGCAATCCTAGTGTGTTGAACAAATGTGTTTCATCTCCAATTCTTCTTCCTCTCCTTCACTTTCCCCCACACTTCTCTTGAACTCCTCACCTATGTTCTCCTAATGGTCCTTTACCTGTGCTCCTTTGGTTCTGTGTAAAAAGCACTGCTATTGCATTTCTTGCCTTTCTTAGGTTGTGCCTATAAAACTCTTCCCCCTGTTCACTGGCCCATCCTGCCCGTCACCACCTGGACTTTTCTGATGGCAGAGACTATGCCTCAGACACCCAAGCACTCCTGCACAATGTTTGGCAAGGATGGCCATCTATTCTAATCTAGAGGCAACAGAGGGACAATTCAGATTTCCTCACAAACGTTTCTTGGTGATGTACCACTGGCATTTCACATCAAACCAAACTTCACTTCTTAATGAGGGGAAAACATCCTGTGCAGGGCAGTATGCAAAGAGCATTGTCATAGCCCCTGACCTCAGTGAGCTTGCTTGCAATCCAGTGAGAGCGGTGGGACACAGACTTATGGGAGGATATATAATAACCCTAGGCAAGACTGTGGTAGGTAAGAGCATGAAACTCAAAGTCAAGAGACCCAAAGGCTAGTCTCCACTCTACTAGGAACAAGGTGTCTAAACCCACTTTCCACGGCTCAATTCTCCATTAGTAAACTGAAGGGAATAAGCTAGATCAGTGTTTCTCAAAGCATGACATGTGATTATTTTAAGGTAACACACAGACCCTGAATTAAATAAGATTAAATCACAGGGTAAGAAAGTTATTTACTTTTAAATTCTCTTTCTGGTCACAAAGGGATGCAGCCACCAGCTTTCCGACTCAGGGTCTTTGCATACTATAGAAGCTATGACTGATACATAACGCTTTTTAAAAATTGTATTCATTTTCATGCAATATTTTGTTAGTACTATTTCATTTATGCAAACTTATTTTTAATATATTTTAGTAAAATAAATGAGTTGATTTAAAGAAATATATCAAGAAAATCATAGACCATATTATGTGAATATAATAAAAATTGTGAATGTTGTGTTAAAAATGTGAAGTTTAGGAAATAACAAATAAGTCAACTCTGAGGTTCTTTTCAGTCTCAAATTTCTTTGATTTTTGTAATATTTCTGAGGGAATAGTGTGGCTAATAGGAGAAAAATTAATGTATCAAGACAATGCAATATGGCAGATGATCCATTAAGAAAGTATCTGTGATATAGGTAGAAAGAGAGAGAGACAGATTAAGATATATATGAATATATATATATTTATATTTATATGGATGCATAGAGAAATATATAGATACAGATAATGTCTGCAGATACACTTATCTGTGATATAGAAAAAATGGGAGATCTGTTTCCAGCTTCCTCTTAAGAGAAAAGATGAACCTTTGAATTTGTGAGTCGGGATTTCTCTTGACTCAGGGGAAAAGCCATTTTTTCTTCATTTTTTAAAGTTTTAACCTCTAGAGGTGTTAAAACTGCCCTCTCTAACACGGAAAAAGTTCCTGAGGGTTTAAAGAGGAGTGGTCTCACCACAGGAAGGTGGATAGATGATGGGGACTACAGAAAGAGAGAGTTGCTATTCTCCCGAATGTAGTAGACCCTCAGGTGGGGTGACTGTACTGAAAAAAACAGGCATTAAGAGCAATGGCCTGGGTAAGCATCTGGGCAATGACCATGGAGTGAGAGCCATGGGCAAAAGACATATAACTAATTACACCTGAGACGTAACTTTTTTTTTTTTTTTAAGAAGGAGTCTCGCACTTTCCCCTAGGCTGGAGTGCTGTGGCGCTATCTCGGCTCACTGCAAGCTCCGCCTCCCGGGTTCACGCCATTCTCCTGGCTCAGCCTCCCGAGTAGCTGGGACTACAGGCGCCCGCCACCACGCCCGGCTAATTGTTTTGTATTTTTAGTAGAGACGGGGTTTCACCGTGTTAGCCAGGGTGGTCTCGATCTCCTGATCTCGTGATCCGCCCAGCTCGGCCTCCCGAAGTGCTGGGATTACAGGCGTGAGCCACCATGCCCAGCTGAGACATAACATTTTAAGGGTCAGATGGACGATTTATTCCATACGCAACACTTGGAAATGACATGACCAGATACACTGATGAAATGCTATGAGCATACCCTGTGATTATTATCATCCTCATCTTGTGAATACATATTTAACTAAACCCAACCTAAGATTGTGTTTTCATGGTTCAGGTCATTTCTGTTTTGATATCCAAAAGTATTCTTCACATTTTTTTTGAATGTGTCATATAAGTATTCTTTTTAATTGTAAACAATTACTTTTGAAAAGTTTCCCCACAACATCTCCCAGAGTGCCATGTATGTAACACTTATTTGTGGGAAAAAAATGGATGGATGGATACTGAATAAATTATTTGTAGTCAGATTTTCTCCACAGTCAAAATTTTCCACCCCATTAAAAACTTAAGGAAGCTTTTCCTCTGTTGCTTGGCTCCCAGTTCTGTGAAGTGGAAAACCGTGATGAATATGGCAATTTATTGCACCATATTATGTAATTAGTCCGCCTCTAAAAAAAGGGACTTTTTGAAATGTGGTATCATCTTCATACACACAACTGGAGTGCAGTGAGTGTGAGTTAGAGACTATAGTAGGAGAAAAAACCCAGGAATAGAGTCTAGCCATGAGCAAAAGGTTAACGGGCTGTTTGACCTCACTGGGCATTAATCTTTAGCCTTCCTTTATTTTTGAGGATGCCACAGGAATATTTAGAGCCTCCAAGACGAATCCACAATTCTTTCCAAGAAAAATCTAGTTAAAGGCACATTTTGATGAAATGGATTCATATACCCAGCTCCTGCCTGGTTTCTATTGAATATTCCAGCCTTTCCTGTGAAAAATGGCGAGTAATTTCATGCTTTCATTATTCAAACTGGTGTGGTTTCACAACATACTCCATGGCTATAGTCAGTTCAAAAAGATGTAATATTTTGTTTTCTCGATTTTGCATGCAGTTCAGAAACCTGCTGGCTGCTGGACTCACAGTGGTGGCCATTCTAAGGGAGGCTTGATGGCAGGAACAGGTGACAACAGAAGCTCAAAGACTATTTGTCTATAGTGAGCATGTTGTACTTTACCTCAGTTCTCCTGTTTAGTCAAATTAATTTTATCCAGTTGAGAACACTTGCTTTAAAGGCCTCAGATGCAATATCTCTTATGTTCTTACAACATCGAAAATTGCATTATAAGGAGTAATTTCAATGAAATATGGATAATGTCATCAACCTTTTCATTTTTCTGCCCCATTTCCATCCAGTGTCACCAGGAACCTTATGCCCTAAGGTTGCCAACCCAATCTTGGCTCCTTGTTTTTCCTTCACAGCTATTCTAGTTGGGGTTTCCTCCAGATTAATGGACACCAAAAGATTACTGTTTCGTTCTGACTAAAAACTAGAACTAAGAATAGAGAACGGTTATAAACTCTTGCAGAATGATGGAATTCTGGATTCTTCCTGTAAAAAACAATATTCACCTACTCTCCTTAGAGAATGCATGAAATGAGCCTATTTCAGCTACAGTTTCCACATCTGTAAAATGGAAATAATAATGCTTTTCTCATGGGACTGTTCTGAGAATGAAAGAGAGCACCCAGAATAACACATGTGGTGTGATATGTCCTTTATAAAGGAAAGTTGCTACTTTTTTTTGAAAATGATAGTTTTCAAAACAATACTCTCCATGTATTCTGTTAAACCTACTGTATTAGTCTGTTCTCATGCTGCTAATAAAGACATACCTGAGACTGGGTAATTTACAAAGGAAAGAGGTTTATGGACTCAGAGTTCCACATGGCTGGGGAGGCCTCACAATCATGGCAGAAGGCAAAGGAAGAGTAATGTCATATCTTACACGGTGGCAGGCAAGAGAGCGTGGGAAGGGGAACTGCTTTTTATAAAACCACCACGTCTTGTGAGACTTACTCACTATCAAGAGAACAGCATGAGAAAAACCCACCCTCATAATTCAATGACGTCCCAATGGGTCCCTCCCATGACACATGGGGATTATGGGAGCTACAATTCGAGACGAGACTTGGGTGGGGACACAGCCAAACCATATTACGTTCCCTATTGTGTACTTCTTGACAAATCATTTGAAGACTCTTTGGTGAAAGAAAAGCAAAAATCAAACATGACTCCTTCAAAGGTGCCATGGGTCAGATGGATGAATCATAGGCAAATGTGTCCGAGGAAGGGAAAGGCCAGTGACGAAAGGTGAGAGAAAAAGATTCTAATACAGGTTTCATTGCTTTTCCTGGGTCTATTTTAATGACCTTTAAATAAGTTTTGCGCGGTCAGTTTAATCTCCTGCTTCAGTCCTTCCTGGTTATTTCTGCTAGATGAACAGTTTTGCCACACTGTGGCAATTCCTTGTTCAGAAACCTCCAATGATCTCCTGTCTGAATTACATCCTAACCCACATGATCAGGTTACAAATTCCTTTAAAACCTCGAGAACACATGGACACAGGGAGAGGAACATCACACACTGAGGCCTGATGGGGGTGGGGAGTGTAGGGGAGGGATAGTATTAGGAGAAATACCTAATGTAGGTGACAGGGTGATGGGTGCAGCAAACCACCATGGCACGTATATACCTATATAACAAAACTGGACATTCTGCACATGTACCCCAGAACTTAAATATAATTAAAAAAAAGAAAAAAATTCCTTTATGACCTCATCTCTTCTAGCTCTTCTTCATACACTCCAGTCACATTGGACATGTTTTATATTTATTGCATGTCTTATTCTTTACATGCCCTGGGACTCTTTGTATGTGACTTGCCTCTCTGTAGATCTCTGAAGAAGACAAATTCAAAATATGATGTTTTTCCTAATATTCTTCCATGATCCTTCCACTAAGAAGAACTATCTCAGACTTTTGAATTTCCACATTCTTTTTAGGGATATCTATAATGACTCTTAACATGATCCATACTATAATGTGCTTATTTTTCTGAGTTTTATATAACAGATGAATAACTACTTATGGTACCAATGACATGTCAATTCTATTCCATGCAAGACCTAACACATTGCTGGAGTTCAGTAAATGTTTGCTGAATAGATGAATAAAGGACAGTGCTGTTATTAAAATTTCTTGGTGGAGTTGAGAGGCACGATAAAGGCCTCAGAATAAATAGCAATGAAATATAGGTAGAACTAGTGCCAAATAGGAGTATAAGCAATGGTTCAAAATTTCAGAGGAGAAATAATGAAATTGACAGGCCACTGAAAATTTTAGTGGTATCTCACAGGACATTGACATCTGAGAGCAAGTCCAAGACCTTCTCATTCCCCACAAAGTAAATTAAAGCCAAATCAGAAAATTATTTTGTTCCATATACCAAAATGTTTTGGATTTTTCTATATGTAAATAGGATTGTGTAAAATAGACAAATTTTTCCCCCGTAGGACAAAGAAGCATTCTAAAACTCACATGTAGAACTCATAGGCTATCTTTGCTGAAGATAAGCTCCCTCTTTGGACTATGATTTAGGTTACAAAATCTCCAAATCCTATTTCATGAGAAGAAATCAGTAGCAATGACTTAAGGCTTAACAGTTTTGAAAAAGCAATAACATGATGACATTTGCATGAATTATAAACACATGGATTAAATTTTTCCTTATGGAAATAATTAATACGAAAATAACGAGGGTTCTTTTTTCTACATATCTGGATTTTACTGAAACTTTAAAAAGACAAACCCAATAACTGAATAAATAAACCCATAAGACAGTGAGCAGGAATGTTCTTATTTGCAATTATCATATGTTGATTCGGGGTTATAATCGAGTTAGGAAGATCCATGAAAGGGAAAATACATCCTTCCTATCATTGCTTAGGTCAAACACCAAGTTTTAGAAACCCAGATATAGACATTGCTCACTCCCGGGGAATTGGGAGCTTAGAATTCATCTTTTGCCAGTGGTGGTTCCTATCCACAGTATCTCTGAAGATACATCCACAAACTTCTGTAACCGTGAGGCCAGTTGAAAGACAGCATAGCATGCGCTAACTGAAAGCAAAAAATACTCGTCGATCCCTGCAGAGAGAGCACAGCACAGTAGTCCTGCCCGAGACTTGTCTGGTTTTCACACTGAAAGTCCCATGTTCCAAACAACACTCAGTCCTGAGTGATCTGGGACAATTGGTCACCCTATCCGCAGTCAAGGATACACTTCGGTGTGTATCCCCAGCACCTGCAGATCTTGTTAAAATACAAAGTTGCATTTAGTTTGTGTATGTGAGTCCTAGGATTGTGCATTTCTAACAAGTTCTCAGATGATGCCATGCTACTGGTCCACAGACCACACTGTAAGTATCAGGGTTTAGAGTGTACCTTGTGGACTCAGAGGTAGACTGAGACCCAGCTTCACCATTTACTAATTTTATGTCCTTGGTCAAGTGACTTAACTTCACTAAGCCTCAATTTCCTCATCACAATAGAGAGTACTAATAGTACCTTCCTCTCAGGAATGTTGTGAGGATTAATTGAGGTAATTCTGGGTGCAGAATAAGCACTAAAGAAGTATTAACTGCTTTTTTTTAATCATTGGAATTTGTATCATGTATCAGTGAAGTAATCTTCCAATAGATGGCTGAGACTGAAAATACAAACAAGTTGAGGAAGGTTTCAGGTAAATTCATGGTTGAAGGATTCATAAGCACTGATGTTTTCAAGGTGAATTAGAATGTTTGAGGCAGAGGCATTTTATCAGGTTGAGGGGAAATTAAGTCTGACTCAGGTGTATTGTAAAGTTTATGTTCAATACAAAATACTAGTTTTTTACACTGTGCTATACAATTTACTTCCCTATTTTGAGTTCCCTAGAACACAAAAGGAAGATAGAAATATAAGTGTGTGTTGTCCCAGCTGCTGGAACAATAGGCCTTTTGCAGAAGTCTAAATATCTGACTCATAAAGAGGGAATGAGATCCACTGATAAGTTATGCCTAACTCCCACCCTCAGTTCCAGTTGGCCTTTATGTCCTGTGCTGCCGCTATGTGAACTTGCAGAAGTTATATAACATCATCTTTAAGCTTCAGCCTCCCTATTGCAAACAGAAATGATAATACCTACTTCATAGACTCATATGAGAATCAAATATAAAGTGCCAATACAGGACTGGCCTATGTTAAGTGCTCTATAAATACTGGCTAGTGTTCTAATTATCCTACTGATATAGTAACATAACTATTTCAGTTTAACATTCATTTAGAAAGGAGAGCCACTAGATTGATTATATCTTGGTTGTGCTGGTTCTTGAAATGTGATAATAGCTTAGACCTTCACCTTCACCTATCCCCTGACCACATGGTGAGGAGCCATTAAATGTTAATTCTCTGCTATCTTTTGTGACCTTTAAACCCATCTTCATTCTTCCTTACTGGAGCAGAGCTAGAGTTTGATTATTTCGCCTATAAATAATAACCATTGTTTAGCCAGTGAGCTGTGTCTGAAGCTTGTCAGTGGCTAATTTGACATGTCGTATTTCTAGAGATGAAAACTTGGGTTTGAAAAGGGAAAACTCACCAAGCCAATGTTAGGGAGCAGCAATTCCTGGTGGCCAGGGAAGACAAAAGAAAGTTCTAGGTTTGAAAGATGTCAAACAGTGATGGTTATGTCAGCAGTGAGGACAACGCATATTTACATTTCAATCCTGCCTTTATGGGCAAGACACTTTTTCTAGCCCCAGGCTTCATCTCTGATGTTGCATTTGAAGCAGGGGTAAAAAACTTTAATCCCAGGTCCAAGAAAAAACACTATCATCCAGTTAGAAACTTTCCAAGCCCTTTGGTTTGCCGCTTGTCTCAAAATAAATAAATAAATAAAAGTCACTCACAAACCTTTCTTTGGATTTACTTGACCAGACTCATGAATGCTGTATTACTTCTCATGCCTGGATGCCCTCACTGGATACAGGATCAGGTTAGAAGCTCAAGCCTCTTCAAAGGGTATTGGGAGACTAAATGATATAATGTCCGGGTGACTCCCACAAAGCTTAGCTCATAGAAAGCATTTGATCAATATTCATTGTCTTCCTCTTTTCCCCTGTGTTTGACACCTTAATGTGTGTATGCCTGTTTCAAACATCACTGTCTGTTTTCTACTCCACCTTTGAGATATCAACGAAGTCCAACATCTCACTGTAGATATTCACGACTGACATGGAACACCTTGAATTTCTGTGTCATTTAGATCCACTATTAAACACTGGATACCGTAGGCCCCTCAATACAGTTACCCTGGGTAATTGCATTGCTACCATTAAACCCTATTGTACTTCAAAAATCCATTTGTCAGTTTGGCAAAAAAAAAAAAAAAAAGGATCCCAGTTTTGAAATCCTTTCAAAAAATCATGAATTTCCCTGAAAGCATCTTTGACTTATTTGTGTTTTTAGTCTCAACCGCCTTTTGCAAGATTACTTCACTGAGACATGCTATGAATTCCAATAATTATAAAAACAGTTAATACTTCTTTAGTGCTTATTCTGTGCCCCAGATTATCTAAATTAATCCTCCCAATAATCCTTTGAGGAAGATACTATTATGACTCTCTATCAGAGATGGGGAAATTGAGGCTTAGTGAGTTTAAGTCACTTGAACAGAGACACAAAGTTGGGAAATGGTGAAGCAAGCACTCCATCCTGGTATAAAGCCTTTTGGCTGTAACCCCATGGAAGACGTCAGCATGGAATTGCCGTAGCCTCTCACAGTTTTAAAATAGGGGAATCTGCTTCAATTACTACGGGAGAACTGAGTGAGATCTGCACTCATATTTACTCCAACCCCCTCTAAATCTTTGCTCCAAACCCCTCTAAATATTTATTCCAAACCCCTTTGCAAAGTAAGCACACACATTGAGTCTTTATTTTTCATATTTTAGGACTGCTAAAATATGAAAATGCATTGAAAATGAAGCCCATGTTGTTGGAAGTGTGGATCAATGAGGATTATTTGGTCTTGGCTAAAGGTTTAGTAAAATGTACTTAGATAATAATAATTAAATGAATATCTTAATTTGTTTTTCTTTAAGGTCTTTATAAGAATCCAATTTTCTCCATACACAGCAAACATATGTGATCCTGTGCTTTTATTTATAGAAAGAGCAAAAGCCAGGAAAATTAGGTAATCTGAATTTTAGTTGGAATCCTGTCTTTTTTATCTAAGTGATTATGTGAAAGTGGCTTGCTTTGAGTTTATCTTCATCTCTATAATGATGGTTTGGACTGGTAGACTTCAATGGCACTTTCCAATTCTGAAATTTCATAATCCTATGAAAACTCTTCAGTTTTAATCTAAAATGATACAATGAATATTTCTGCTGTCTAATGTGCCTCATTTATAGAAATGTATAGAAATTATTCCTGAGAATATATATGTCATTGCTCATTATACTAGAAAGCAACATTCCTCATGGTAGATCACAAAGTTCTCATAATTGAGTAGGCAATGGCTTAAAAGCTTGGGCAATTCAGCTAGAAAGCTGAACAGCCATCAATAACCCAACATAATTACTTGTAAAAACAGGGAAGGAAGTTGAGCATGAAATTCTAACTAAATAAGCATTTTATGATTTCTTCCCTTACTGACAAGTCACTGGGTACATTCTCTGTTCCGGGTTTAAAAATATATATATAATCCATTGGTATTTTTCTTAGAAAATGAAATGTCAGATACAAGCAGCAATTTTCCAAATACATAACAGAAGGTATATTATGAGCTCCCACCAATCAGAATGGAGGCCAAACACAAATCATTTCCACCCTGAACATAAGCCTTAAAAAACTAAACCAAAGAAAACACAACTTAAAAGTACTTTCCCTTCCCCCACCCTCAAATGAGAATATATATTTTTAATCCTTTAAAATACAAATATGTGTGTCTCCAATTTATTTTATTTTATTTTATTTTTGAGATGAGGTCTTGCTTTGTCACCCAAGCTGCAGTACAGTGGCACTATCTTGGCTCACTGCAACCTCTGTCTCTTGGGTTCAGGAGATTCTGCTGCCTTAGCCTCCCAAGTAGCTGGGATTACAAGCAAGTGCCACCACATCCGGCTCATTTTTGTATTGTTAGTAGAGACAGGGTTTCACCATGTTGGCCAGGCGGCTCTTGAACTCCTGACCTCAAGTGATCCACCCACCTTGGCCTCCCAAAGTGTTGGGATTACAGGTGTGAGCCACCATGCTGGCCAGTCTCCAATTTTGAAAGAAATAATTAAATAGGGAAGCATCCACCTGATCCTTGCCTACCTCTTATTTTATCGCATCCCCCCACTCCACCAGGTCCATCCACACAGGCCTTCTTTCCATTTATTGAAAACAATACACACATGCCCACCTCCATCCCGGATGCCTCTTCAGACATTGAACAACAGCTTCCTCTTCATCATTCAGTCTCAAGAGAGTGTCATATCACCCCCTCAAACCGGTTATCTCTGGCCATTAATGTTGCCAACACCTTGTTAACTCAGATCCTTACTCTGTTTTATTTTCTTTTTAACATTTAGTGATATTTGAAACTATTTTCTATTTACATTCAGTACTTGTTTATTTTCTGTCCACCCTACTAGGCCTTCCATAGCTCAGGGAATTTGGACTATCTTGTACATACCCAACCAATAGTAGCCCATCAATTAATATTTTCATAATAATTTTAGTGCTAATAACAAACCTAGTAATTTATGGCCACCTACTACAAGTCAGGCTCTATACAGATTATCTCCCTAAATCTCAAATTAGCTCTATTAGGTGGGTCTTTCTTTTAACAGATGAAGAAAAAGGGGCTTCTGAGAGTTTAGAAAAGATAACAGGCCCAAGATCTCAATGTTCTTAAGGATGTAACTGCAATTATAATTTAAACTTCTGACTTCATTCCTTGCTGTAATGACTCCTCATGCATTCCATATTTAATAAATCAAGTAAAAAAATTCCATTGCTTTACACTATCAGAGACCATTGGATTGTATTACTCTTCAATAAGCAATAATTCTTAACATTTTATTTTGAAGTTCTTCGTACCTCTTCTTTAATAAACTACGTCTGTAAGAAAATATGTCACCCTGGTGAATCTTTTCTTCCCATGAATAATAATTTAAAAATTTAGCTCAGTCGAACACTCACATCACTGTATATAATGTCTTCTGTAAGCAGAAAGATATTGAAACAATGAGAAAGATCAGACGAGCAAATATAAATGAGATTTTAGCAAAGGAATAGATTGCATGAAAGTAATACAGAAGCCAGTAAATTTAAAGAAAAATGGTTAGGAATAGTAGATTTGATGGCAGTATACAGATATAGTATTAGTTTTTGGCTGTTTTCATAGTGGGTCCTAAGAAACACTTGAGGTAATTCTTAAAAATAGAAATTCTAGGGCCCAATTCCAGATCTACTAAATCAAAATCCTGGGGTGGAGGTGGGGGAAAAGGAGTCATCCCAAGTGAATCTTACGTTTAAGCACATTCGAGAAGCACTGGGTGAAAGAATGCTTATTCGTATGAGTAATACAGGAGGTATGGAGATGATAATATTAGGCAGTTGGAAGTCTTCATGTAATTATTCACCCAGAGACAGCAGCACTAAAACCTACTGTATACTCATGGTTGTGTTTTTGTCATTTTCCATTGCTTCTTGTATGTGTGTGTATATATATATATATATATACACACACACACAAATACATATATGTATATGATCAGAATTCAACAACTACATTAGATGAAAGGTTTAAAAGTTTAAGTATTTTAGAAGTTCCACAACTGAGATTTTTTGTTAATTTATTAACTCTGAGGGGCTGTTTCTTTTACTTATGTGCATGCACGCGCACGCACACATTCACACGGTTCCATGGCAGCAAAGAAATTCTCACATTCCAAATATGTCTTAGTGAAGCATGATAGTTAAGAATTCTCAATATTTTAACGTTACTTAGAGCACCAGTAGGTAGGTTACCCTGGCCTCATTCCCAGAATTTAACAGTAGGGGCCTTGTGAAATGCTAAACGATGTGTATAACAGTATTCAGGCTCTCCAAGAGCCAATCCGTCAAAACATTTGCTGCTTTGAAAATGTGTTCTTCAAAAAAATGGGCATATGGAACTTATTACTCTGCTTGGTGGAGTTCAGGCAGCAGGGTCCAAAGTAAGCACAAAAACCTTTTGAGGACACAATCCTACCTAAAGGTAGCAGGGTCTCTAAAACTGTCCTTCCATGACCCAAGAGGTATAGAAGTCTCATGGGAAATAGCAGAGTTCCAAGGATTTTCCTGTAATTCAAGGATTAGAATAGCTCAAAACTAGGTAGAAGCTTTAAAAAAAAAAAAAAAAAAAAAAAAAAAAAAAAAAGTTATATTTAAATAGAGAATTTATAAAATATTTGACTCGTTTTGGTAAATGATCCCTCAATTGGTATCTCTTTATCATCCACTTCTAGCACAGTCTTTGGTCCATAGTTGATGTTTAATAATTATTTGTGAACAAATAAGTCAGTGACATTTTGCTGCTGTATATTCAAGAAGAATTTAGAATGTATAGCTACATACTTGTAGAAATTTCACCAATGAAAGGGAGACTGAATTCTCTAATCTCCATGGGAAATAAATATTTTCACAAAGAAGAGAAACATCAAAAGAAGGACCATGATTAGCTTACCCTTACTTTTTCTCTCCCTATTGACACCCATGTCATCTGGATTTAAATGAGTGTGTGTATATATATATATATTTAATTTACATGTTCTTAATATTTAATTGAAATATATTTTAACATTTCAATACAATATTAAATACAGGAAGGTGATATTTAAAATATATTTTAATATTTCAATTAAATATTAAATACAGGAAGCCAATTGATAGAATTTGCAAAGAATTAACTTACTTTTCTTTGAAACTGTGTAACGTTTGTTGTACTAGCTATTAAAATAATACAATTTACCCTAGTAGAAAGTACAGGAAATGCTAGTATCAGCCCTGGCAGACAAGAACAGAATTTAGTTTTTGAAGCTGCGAAGGCTCAAACTTCTTGCTGTGTTTCATTATGCATAACTGAAATTCTTCACAGTTACAAAAGTGTAAACTTCTCTTGATTGCATCAATATGTACTTGGAACAGGGGGATATGTAGGTCAGAGCTTGTGAAGGAACTCTGTAGCTACATTTAAATTTGCTTTGAAGGAATAAAAGTAAATCCATAAAGTGTGCCTTTGTTTTTTTGGTAAAAACCATGCAAGCATTCCGCTTTTAACTTCTTTTGGATCACAGGATGGATTTATCTTCCTCATTGAAAAACTCCCCTTGCTTGAAACTTCCTCACAGTTACAGATTTTTTTTTTTCCACTAGAGTGTTTGATCATTTGAATAGCACTGTATGGACCACTCTTTGATGGTTTATATTCTCCCAACGTGATGCTCACTTTTGTTCATTACCTTATTTTTCATTATTTCATAATTTGTCTTTTTGTATTTTATGACTGCTTCCTCTGGGATTTTTTTTTTTTTCCTAGAAAAATGACAAGAATGATCCACATAAGTCCATAAGAGAGGCTGTAAAATAAACATTATACCATGTGTGGGGTAAAAAAATAAATAAATAACTGCAAATGGCTGTTCTCACTTTCTGGCATTTACACACATGGCCATCTGTTTGAGGGCTGTTTTAAATGGCTGTTTTCCAACATTTATGTAACTGGCCAATTGAAAGGAAATGACATCATCAAGTTTCCTGAAGGCTATAGCAGGAGCCTTGAAAAAGTTCGGAAACAAATTGCTTAGTAAAGAGAGAGATGTTTTTCAAATGTCTCTTTTTTATATGTACTTCTTTCTTATTTCTAGCATTTCTAACATTTTCCCCCTTTTTCTGTACATTCTGTGTTTACACCCCTCAATAGTTGCACAGTCTACTTTGGAGCTTCTCTAAATTGTGAGGGAGTTAAAGAGAAAAATACCCTCTTTGTTGAGTCTGTACAATCTGGTCCGAATGTGCCGAAAACCATTTCTGCACATTTTTCTGACCTACTTAATATCCAAGAATGGACTTGATTGACTTTGTCACTCAAATGACGGCAGATTTTGAACTTGTAGACCTAGGCCTTGAAAAGCATGGAAATAATTCTGGGTAGACATAAACTGTTCTGCTACCAAGGCGCTGCTGTAACTACCCCCTCACAGTGCAACCCATAGAGTATGACTGGGTGAAAAGGAACATTTAGAAAGTTTTTCAAATTTTTTGGAAACACCAAGAAATCAAAGGTAGGAAGGGAAAAGGTTTTTATTTTTATTTTTATATACTTTTAAGTTCAGAGGTACATGTGCAGGTTTGTTACATAGGTAAACATGTGTCATGGGGGTTTGCTATATACATTATTCCATTACCCAGGTATTAAGCCTAATACCCATTAGTTATTTTTCCTAAGCCTCTCCCTCCTCCCCACCCACTATCCTCTAATAGACTACAGTGTGTGTTGTTCCTCTCTATGTGTCCATGTGTTCTGATCATTTAACTCCCACTTGTGAGAACATGTGGCGTTTGGTTTTCTATTCCTGCATTAGTTTTCTAAGGATAATGGCCTCCAGCTCCATCCTTGTTCCTGCAAAAGCCATGATCTCATTTTTTTATGGCTGCATAGTATTCCATGGTGTATATGTACCACATTTTGTTTATCCAGTGTATCACTGATGGGCTTTTATGCTGACTCCTTGTCTTTGCTATTGTGAATAGTGCTGCAATCAAAATATGCACGCATGTGTCTTTATAATAGAATGATTTATACTCCTTTGGGTATATACCCGGTAATGGGACTGTTGGGTCAAATGGTAATTCTGTTTTTAGGTCTTTGAGGAATCACCACACTGTCTTCCACATGGAAAGGACACAAATGGTTGAACTGATTTACATTCCCACCAACTGTGTATAAGTGTGCCGTTTTCTCCACAACCAGGTCAGCGTCTGCTATTTTTTGCCTTTTTAATAATAGCTATTCTGACAGGTGCGAGATGGTATCGTATTGTGGTTTTGGTTTGCATTTCTCTAATGATTGGTGATGTGAGTTTATTTTCATATGATTGTTGGCTGCCTGTATGTCTTCTTTTCAGAAGTGTCTATTCATGTTCTTTGCCCACTATTTAATGGGGTTGTTTGTCTTTTTCTTCTAAATTTGTTTAAGTTCCTTCTAGATGCTGCATGTTAGACTTTGTCAGGTGCATAGTTTGCAAAAACTTTCTCCCATTTTGTAGGTTGTCTGTTTACTCTGGTGATAGTTTATTTTGAGGTGCAGAAGCTCTTCAGTTTAATTAGATCCCATTTGTCAATTTTTGCTTTTGTTGCAATTGCTTTTGGCTTTCCCATCATGTTTTTATAGCATAGTTTACAGATCTCCTTGTCCCTGAGTCTCTCAGTAATTTGGACCACTGGACCAAAGAGTTCTTTCATCTGATTCCAAAATTAAGCCATCTCTTGGGAAAACCTAGCAGCTGCATTTAAGGCTCACATTTGTATGGAAAAAGTATTACTGTTAGAGAAAATTAAGTGTACCTGCTCTTCAAACTTTCTTGGGAGGTCAGAGCAAATAGTTCATCTAAGCAGCAATCTACTTAAGCTCTTATATTAAAAACTTTTTGGAATTTTTAAATGCCTTCATACAATTTCAATCTACTGTGGCATTCTATTCTACCAGAATGTTGCAGTTGCTTGCCTGAATCACCATTCTTTCAAGTTAGGAGGGGAGCATCACTTAAAAATTGTGCCCTTTCCACATTGCCTGCACTTGTTTGAAATTTTCTCCCCCTCCTGCTTCCTTCTCTTCCTCTTTTCATTATCACTGTGGGTAGGAGACATGGTTGGTGCTCCACCAGATTTCCTTTGCGAGCTAGTGCATCTGTACTCAGGTGTTTTGGGTTCTTTCTGGAGGCTTGCCCTTTGCTGATAGGAGCCACCTGCTGGGGTTACAGCACCACCTTTCCCCACCCTTCTGGGTCACCAATGGCTGACTGGTCTGGGGGTACAAAAGCCTGGGCACATATCCTCAAGGTGAAACAAGGTTGTTTCTTGGGGGGTGTGATTGTTGGAGGTGTGATTTATGCCCTAGTTTCTTGGGCATCAGCCAACGTTATACTTTACCTGAGACCACATCTCTCCTTTGCTATTTCCCCCTCACTGTTCAGTTTAATCTACTGCCTTCTAGGTGTTTCCTAAAGATCACTCCTTCCATACATCACATATATCTGAAGCCCTTTCTTGGTCTCTGCTTTTAAGGACCCCTATCTAAGACACTGTGATTACCAACGATGATATCAGAGTTATGGGTCTACAAAATCCTATGTTACAAGAGTCCAAAGCATGAGGAGGGTCTCTATCAGGGTAGACGGCAAGGCATGGGATGCACTTGTGAGGTTGTGAGTCAACAGCAGTATCTCAGGGAAAACATTTAAGGTGAGAGTTTAAGAAAGAAGGAAACATTGGTACTTGTTAGGTTACTTGACAGAATTTAATTAAGTTAGTAAAAATTGCAGAGGTAGATGAAAAATTGTTTCTTGGATAAGAAAAAAAATAACACTTATGATTGAAGAAAATTTGGAAAACACAGAAAAGTGTAAAAATAATATCAAAATCACCTGTAATTCTACTACCCAAATATCACCCCTATTTTTGTATGTTTCCTTCCAATTTCGACGTATCTATCTTCCTATCTCTGTATTTTATTCATACAATTTACATTTATAAATTGAGAATTGCTACATGTATAATTTAACATCCTTCATTTTCTTCCTGAACCTTACATACATTTTTATGCCGTGTAGTACTCCTTGAAAATCTGATTTTCAATATCTGCATAATATTAAGTTCTATAGACTTGCCATAATATAAATATATACATATAATCAGAATATAGGTTACTGTCATTTTTTGCTGTTTAGAGCACTGCTATAAGAATAATAGCCTTGAATATAAATCTTGGTGTTCATTTTAGATTTACATTTATAAGCTACATTTACTGTAGTTGTATTACTGGGTCAGATGTATGAACATTTTAAATAACTTGCCAGCTTATGTTCTAATTTTCGTCAACATAATGCCAATTATTTTCCCAAAAATATGTGCCAATATATAAATGCTCCAATAAAAATACCACTTTATAATGCCATTAGTAACATTCCATATTAAATTTTTTAGCAAATTTTGTACTTAACATTATATTTATTTTTTAAAAATTTTTACTTTTTAAAAATACATGCTGCTTGGATTTTTTGTCCTTCTTAAAGACAAAAAACTTTTTATTGTTGCTACTGTAGAATAAGCATGTTATTGATTGCCTTTTTTCTTTTAGTAACACCTTTTGCAGGCCTCTAAACAGATGCCCCATGGAAACTGTATATTTCAAAAACATACAAACAGGTTAAATTGCTGGGGGAAGAGGGAAGAAAAAGGTTCAATCAACTCATTTTTGCAGGGCATGAGATGCAAGCAATCAGTTGAATTCCTTCACTTCATTACAGTCAATCAAATCTTTATTTCAGTTGAATTGTCTTAATATGTTGACATGCTACATCACAAACACAACTACTTATGTTTTTGTCTTAGGGACATTTCATCCCTAAATTAACATTACTGCATATCTGAGTGATCCAGAAATTATGCTCAATATTAGTAGGACTTAGTAAAAGTAAGAGCATAAAAGTAAATATGGTATAAGCAAATTTAATAGAACTCAAAAATATCATGTGGCAAGAAGGAGCATGCAAATGACGGAATGACAGCGAGGGGGCTGAACGGGGAAATGCAGAAGGCAAGGAGTGTATAAGGTGCATGTGAACAGCCATGCAGTGCTATGCAAGCCATGGGAAAAGGGCATGAACCATCTTCAGATTTTTCCTTTATCTCTCAAACGGTTTCTTATGGAATGAGTCTGGTATGTTCTCTATTTTATAATGCACCAAGTGATGTGTAAGTAAGAATGTGATGCTGTAATGGTTAATTCACTCATCTAATACGTATGATACTATAAATAATGCCCCAATTCTTTGATTGAGCTACAATGGTGACTAAATTGTACATGTATTTTTGCTAATATAGAATATGAATCTGTGTGCATGTGATTTCAATAGAAAAATCATTTTTAATTTTTAATTAATTATAGGTTTGTTAACAGCATGAAGACTACAAGAAAAAGAATGGAAGAAAGAAGTGAAAGAGAAACAAATAGGGGAGGGGATCTCTTGGATGACTGGGAAGGAAAGGAAAACCAGAAAAAGCAGTCAGGACGAATGCCTGACAAAAAGCTCTGCTGCAGTCACACTTTGACAGGAAGCAGATTCAAACTTTCTGTGACTGAACAGGATATTTTCCACTTGTTGCTCCTTTGATACCCAAGCTCCTCAAAGGTGGTCTTCTTCAATGAGACACTTTTACTAGTGATCATATTCTTGCTTCTTTTTGTTTTTTTTTTTAAGTATGTTGCTGCTGTACTTTTAAGAAAGTTGTGTTTTATCTTAGTACTTTGATGTTCATAAATGGTATAAAACATAATTTTACCAATAGCTTTAATGGAATACTTTTTTACAAACAAAATAAAACTTGATCTTCTTCCACCCTATCCCCACATCAGAACTAATTTTACTACATTTTATTTTTCAAAAACTATTAATTCAGTCAATTAATATTGACTTTGGACTACATTGGGTCATTTTTAATGAATTGCTCTGGTACAGCTTTATTTTGTCATGTCCTTTGTTCTTGCTCTTTCTTGTCTACCTACCAGTTAAAATATGAAACTCACGAAGCATTTAGCTCCCTGGATAGTGATTGCTATCCAGGATGAATCATGCAAACTTTCATATTGTCTAAACTATAATTCAGAAATATGATATGGCTTAAATGGGAACTTGGGGCTAATGCTTAACAAGTGTGCACCATACTTTATCAGTTCTCTAAGATTTGTTTTCTACAAACAAAATGTTTATGTCATGGGCTACCTTTAAGTGGTAATTCTAAAGGCCCTTTCTGACTTGTTTATTAACTTTTTCAAGTCTTCAGGCTGCTGAGTTATTTGGTGCACAGAGTAATACCAAATCATGTCTGAGAAAGGCTCCATGATTCCCAAAGTGCCTGATTTTCCACCTCGTCCTATAAGAAGTAGTAACAGATACGCTAAATGAACTGGGGAAATAAGAATTAAGCCTATGGCTAGTTTAAACTTTCCTATGGAAAGATTTTAATGTTTCCAAGTAGACAGTTCGACTGAGACCATTTTATATAATGTGGTACATACGATTTAAAAATCTACATCCAAAAAAGCACATAAAAGACACACCCTACTTTAGCTATGTGTGATTATACTCAGCTATGTATGCATAATATAACATATGTATATACATACACGCATATAGTTTAGACACACCCTACTTTAGCTATGTGTGATTATACTCAGCTATGTATGCATAACATATGTATATACATACACGCATATAGTTTAGACACACCCTACTTTAGTTATGTGATAGTATATATGTATATGACTTAGAAACCCTACTTATTTTTTTCTAAAAACTAAAATTTTTTAGTTTTCTCTAATTTTTTAGTTAGTTTTTTCCTCTGACCCTAAAATTATGTGTGTGTTTGTTTTGTTTGTTTGTTTGTTTGTTTTGGAGACGGAATCTCACTCTGTCCTCTGTCGCCCAGGCTGGAGTGAAGTGTTGTGATCTCAGCTCACTGCAACCTCTGCCCCCAGGGTTCAAGCAATTCTCCTGCCTCTGACTCCTAAGTAGGTGGGATTATAGGCATGCATCACAATGTCTGGCTAATTTTAGTATTTTTAGTAGAGATGGGGTTTCGCCATATTGGCCAGGCTGGTCTTGAACTCCTGACCTCAAGTGATCCACCTGCCTCGGCCTCCCAAATTGCTGGGATTACAGGAGTGAACCACTGCATCCAGCCAATTTTGTTTTGACTATGAAGTAATACGGCTTAAAATATGAATTATGGAAGCCGTGCTTCTGAGTCATGCGGTGACCTTCCTCCACCCATCCCCACACCAGTGCCTTCTACTGTTATTTTTGTGCATTTGGCATAACCAGTTTTCTTTAATGAAAGAGATTTCCCTTCCAAGATAGGAGTGCAAGATCCAGACTAAAAATATGAAAATGCAAATGAGTAATGCTTCCTTTATCCAAGTTGCTTTCTTCAGGTATATGTTGTATGTGTGTTGTTGTTTGCTGGTAGCTAAAAGTCCATTCTTTCAACAGAATTGTCTTCTGTCTCTAAGGGAACAAGAATGACCATTAAATTAAAAGACACGTATGAAATTATGCGGGTGAGAATCTTTACCCCACTTTTTGTGCTTTTTGATAGTAGAAAGATCTTTGTCTTGCAAAGGCAAAACTGGTAAGAACTTTATGCCTTTGGCTTAAACATTAAATGAAAATATACCTATTTAAAAAATGTTTTAGGCTGGGTGCGGTGGCTCACGCCTATAATCCCAACACTTTGGGAGGCCAAGGTGGGCGGATCACAAAGTGAGGAGTTCGAGACCAGCCTAGCTAATATGGTGAAACCCCGCATCTATTAAAAATACAAAAATTAGCTGGGCGTAGTAGTCGGTGCCTGTAATCCTAACTACTCAGGAGGCTGAGGCAGGAAAATTGAGCCGAGATCATGCAACTGCACTCCAACCTGGGTGACAAAAAAATTGTTTTGCCCTGAACGAGTAGACCCGTGGGTTTGAGTTCAGCTTCAGGAAAAGGTAGGATGGTTTTCCTCTAAGCATGAAGTAGGCAGAATGTGACTGTTTTGTCCTTTCACGACAGCAATTTAATCTAGGGGAAGTAGGAGGCTTTAACTCTGGGTCTAAAGAATTAAAGGAGGGTAAAAGAAGGATGGCAGCATCTGATACTGGGCTTCCTATTGTTCCTGTCACAATTTAAATCATTTGTTCACAATTGGTCACAAGACCTCAGTCTATTCTGTGCTGCAAGTGTATTCTTTCAAAAAACAGGAAGCGACACTTAAGTAACTGCAGATTTACAATGACTACCAGGCTGATCCCAGCTCTTTGTCATGGCTTTCCTGTTTGGGTCTGAAGGAAGTGGGGGAGAAAGGAGAGAGAGGGTGGGGGAAGCAACTCTGTTAGAAGAACGGGTTAGCCTGAGCCTGGCTTTGCCTTAGTGAAAGAGGGATGAAAACACTTTAAACAGTTGCCAACAGGTCGGTAGAAAATATTTGACATCTCACCTACATCAACATGCAAGAGTTAAAGGTTAAATCACACACAACTCAAGTGCTGGGAAAAAAGGATATGTTTATGTCATCAACTTTCTTTGTTCTAGGACCGCCCTATGTCAACAAGGAGACACATTCCCACTCCCTGGTTGGAGACACCAGGACAATAGAGACTGATCCACATTTGCGCATGGGTGGCAAATCCCCTTTTAAGCATTTGTAGCTTGCCTCTAGTCTAGGCTTCTTCATAGTTTTTTACCTGCTTCTAAATACCTATGTATTTAGGGCAATGTGGTTGGTGGCCTTTCTTCTTTCTTCAACTAGTTTCTTGAGATCTCAAGCGTGAAGCTTAGTGTAGAAGGAGGAGAACTAGAAAGATAAAGGTGTTTACTTTTCATCCATTTCCTGTGTTGATTCCAAACTCAGTGAGCTTCCAACCTAAATCCTTTGGATGTTGGTAGGCCAGGGAAAGGTGCTTTACATTGCTGGTGCTCACACACTCTAGGATTAATGATTGAAGGACCTTTCTGGAGAGGCATTTAGTGCTTTTCACAAAGACTATAATAAAACGTGGGGCAGGATATTTCTTCACTGATTCAAGGAAGATTTGAATTGAAATTTGGGAAGAAAGGAAAATATGCTCAGGGGAGCAATGAATGCAACACTGTTGTGGTGGATGCCGACAGGTGTGTTATAGAAGGAAAAAGAAACAGGATAGAAACGTACATTTTATCATTTGGTGGGCCAAGTTCCCTTTTGAGAATCTGGTGAGAGCCATGGTTATCTGCCTACACTAAAGTTTGTATCCATGCTTAGGAGGATCAGAAACTTTTGATTTTTTTTTTTTTTAAAGAATTCCTAGAAGTTCAGTTGGGCTCAGTGGTTCATGCCTGTAACCCCAGCACTTTTGGAAGGCCGAGGAGGGTGGATCACCGCAGGTCAGGAGTTTGAGACCAGTCTGGCCAACATGGTAAAACCCCGTCTCTACTAAAAATACAAAAAATTAGCCTGCGTGGTGGTGGGCTCTGGTAATCCCAGCTACTCAGGAGGCTGAGGCAGGAGAATAGCTTGAACTTGGGAGGCAGAGGTTGCAGTGAGCCAAGACTGCACCACTGCACTCCAGCCTGGGCAACAAGAGTGAAACTCCATCTCTCTCTCTCTATATATATATATGAAGAATTCCTAGAGGTTCATGGAGCCCTATGAAGTGCCCCTGATGTAGAAGGTCCTTGTGGTATTAGGGGTATAGCAAGCCACCCATGCCTCCCCACAGTAGTTTGATAGTTCAACTAGATCTATACGCAATAGGTAAGAATAGGTATAGTCAAAAGCCCTTTACAACTAAATGGTTTCTACAAACAAGATTCAGGACGCTCCTCCCTGGATAGTGCTAAACGATCAAGACTAGCTCTTCCCACCTTTAGGCTTTTGTGTTTTCTATAATTTTAAAAAATATTCACCGGCTGCTAGAATCTTCATACGTTAATCCTATCATTTGAACCACAACACAATTTGCTTACTGTTCTTATTCCTGGCCTAGAAAACATTTGCCCAGGTCTATGGACTTGTTTACTTTCTGGTCCCTCTATTAGGAATATGTTTAATTTGGAAATGGATATATTAAGGTATCATCATCTGATGCTGTGAAATATTTGCATCATTTAAAGAGAGCACATTCCTTTTCTTGATTTGGGGCTCACTAACAATTTGATCAATTTTCATGCAAATTTATAGTTGGTGCAGATATCTCAAAATAAAATATTGACTCAAAAATGCTCCAAGCCCCACAGCTTTTAGGCCTTGTTGTTCAATGCTTTTAAAGAGAAGCACACATTTTTATTAAACTGTATTTGAAAATGCCTTGTCTTCCTTTGAAATATCATTTTTTAAAAAAATATATATTGAAAAACATTATTCTGAGTATTCTACAGACAGAACTATTCTTCAGACAGTGAAAGGGGTCCATGTACAAAAAGTTTAAGAACTCCTAGCGGAGATAATGGAAATAATTGGTGTACTGTTACACTGACTGGCGTTCAAAGTTGGTGAATTTGCTGGAAGTACCATAAAGGTACCACTGGCCAAGCATGAATGGGAAGCAACCTAAGAACATTCAGCAGAGGATGCTATAAATAAGTCACACCGGAAGGCCAACTGATCGGGCTGCCTTTCTAAGAGGAAACCATTCTTACCAGGCACGCCTCAGTACTTACAGCAAACACTGAAATTTCACCAAATTCATAGGTTGTGTTTTTGTTTTGTTTTATACGAAACTGGCTGGTAGCAATTAAATGTTGTAAAAAGTGTCAGAATTTAGATGAAGACTTTCCTTCATCGTGGCATACCAATGTGGTAGTGTGGTTGTTAGGGAAAAGAATCTATAGCTCCTATCTATCTCTGACCATCGGAGGCTATAGATCCTATCACAAGAACTTGACAGTTTTGAGTAGCCAAATTGTCTTTTGTCAGTTTTCCCCAATTATTTTTTTATTAGTCTTAACATCAAGCTTTGCAGTGTTTGCCATGAGCAACTGTTTTGTTTTTACTTTCAGACACACTGTGAGTCTTGTAACTGTTTCCTTTTTTCTTTGTATTGGCTGTTTGATGGCTAAGAGTTAAATCTGTTGACCTACCATAGCAATTGTATAAAATTTCACAGAATAGCTTTTGTATTTATATTTCATTTCTTTTCAGTTTCCTTATCAATCTTCATAGTGGCATCTATGATTGAATAGAATAACACATTCAAAACATTTGAAATAACATGAAAGACACATTAAGAACAAAATTAAGTGTTAGATATTATTCCTGGCTCCATCTTGTTTTTCCAGATTACTTTTTCTTTGGCTTACTCCTCGATTACTTTTGTTGCCATTGTTGTTGAAATTTTGCTATTATTACTGTGTAGAATGAAATTTTTTTTTTTTGTAAATTTCCTTATTTGGAGTTCTGATAGCAGTGTGAGGTACGGGCTTGGACAGAATGGGATTGAAATAGAATATAAGAATAATCAGTTTGACAGAAGATAACAACTAAAATAGTGGCAGTAGGGATGCAGAGAAAGAGAGGTATTTATGAAGTCAAATTGAGAGGACCTTTATGTGAAAGCGCATTTTATGTGAAAGCTAAATATAGTCATAGGAAGTTTGAGTTGATTCTCAACTTGCTAGGTGGGCAAGTGATGATGCCATTAATCAAGATCAGGAATACAGAAGGTGTCATGGGGGTGATCGGGGTGGTGATAAATAGGGATAAATATGTTATGGCCATGTCAAGATTGAGGGTTTTTTGTGGGACAATTTAGTGAAATCTGGTAAACCACTGAAAATAAGCATCTAGAGCTCAGGAGAGATTATGAAGCTGGACACACTGGCTTAAAATTTAGCAAAGTATATATATTTAGTTGAAGCAATGATTATAGGTAAAATTACTCAGTAATAAGAGAAGGCCAAGGGACTTTTGGGAAATGGACTTGAAGGCAAAGGCTGTGACTGGTTTGTCTTTGTATTTCCAGCACCTAACCCAGGGCCTAGCACAGAAGAGTTGCTCAATAAACATTTATTTCATGACTTACCAAATGAATGAGTGGCTGAGTAAGTAGAAGAAACCCTCAGAGGAGACTAGGAAGGTGTAGTAAGAAGGATGACAGAAAACAGTAGAGAATGATGTCTTAGAAGATGAGGTAGCAGAATTTTAAGAATGAGATTACAAAAAAAATAAGAATGAGAGTACAGTGAAAATTTATGGGTGTTGGAAGATGGAAAACTGAGACAGAGTTAGTGCACTGGATGATAGAACCAGAATTCAAAAAAATCTCAGGAGTATGGAAATTAGAGCTCGATCTCATTGCTATTTTCTAGGGATAAATGTAAAAACCTAATGACAATTCAGAATATCAAATCCATGAGCACTAGAAGCAGATGACCTGGTTTAATCACATTCCTAGGGTTTAATAGTATGCTGAAAGTTCAAAATAAATGGATATTGGAGCCTACACGTCAAGGTATGTACTTAGGCAATGTTTATGAAAATATCCAGTGTAGAAATTGAGGATAATAATACCTTAGTATAGGTTGCAGATACAGGTTGGAACAATGCCTTTCAAGAGGAAAAATACTAGAGTAGGTGCAGAGAATGAAAAGAAGAATGAGGAAGTGCGTACTGGGTTCGTGCCATAAGATAGACTTGCCGTATGCCCCAGGGATATGGGGACAAAGGTCCCTGTTTTCATGATCTCTACGATCTGTGGAGGAAGAACACATGAAGCAAATCAATATATAAATATAGAGAAAATTAGACATGAGATGGCCATTTATGGTGAAGGCCGGAGTCACTGGAACAAGGTAAACAGGGGAGACAGGGGCGTGACGTGGGCCATGGTCAGTTCAGACAAGTTTTGGGGACCTTTGAAAGAACCGGATTTATTCTAAGCACAATGGGAAGCCACCGGACAACTTTAACAAGGGTAGTAATATTATGAAATAAAACACATTAAAGAAAAATGAATTATCTGGATTCTATGTGGAGAATGCATTGAAGAAGGAAAAATTGGATGTCTAGATGACAGTTGATGGTGTTTTGGACAAGGATGGAGGCAGTGAAGATGGCAAGGCATGGTTATATTCAAAGCTATTTCAGAGTAGATTTAATAGTACTTGATGACTTGATTTGAATTACATTGATTTGATACCAGGAGTTAGAGTGAGGAGTACAACTCTCAGAATACTAGCTTCTGGAAGTAGATGAAATATTTTCTGAGCAGAATCTTTGGAGGAGTGTGATGTTTGTGAAAGTGGGAAATTGATTGTGAATACTATTTCCTTTTCGATATACAAAGTTTGGGATGTCTGTAAACAACCTAGAGATATCAGGTAGAATTCAATAAAGGCTAGAGCCAATAACATGTCCCTTAGGGATATGCCAGTTATATTACTTGATGTTCAATGGGGCCAATTGACACTGATGTATTTCCCTTCAGCTTCCCCCTTCAACAGAAATGGAGGGAGATTTGAAGCCCAAATATTATGCTCTTTTTCTGTCAACAGAAAACTGAGTAGTGCTGACTTATCAAGCCTTTTTATTTCTTTTTCTCAAGAAGGAATTCTGACAGAAGCCTTGTACTTGTGTAGAGTCAAATCAGAGCTTTAAAAATGCTGGTTTTCAGATTACCTGTGGTCTTATACTTGTGGTATTTATATTCCTCTTGTTTCTTAGTACTGTGGGTAATCTTAGAGGCTTCTTTCTATAGTTAAGATGTTTTCTAAAGATCTGATTTTTGCCTGGCAATCAGGAAACATTCCTGCTGCAATATATGCTGCAGATAATTCTCCCAAATAATTATATTATATATGAGTCTCATACCAGAAATTGCCTAGAAGTCTTTAAAGGCCAGTGTTTTCTGATAAGATTGGTGATGAATCTGAGAGAGAAGATCATTAAGTTAGGGAAGATAAGATAAGCATTCCTCAGACTTCAGGTCTACTTTAATGACTAAGATCAAGTGCTGAAGGGCCTTTCAAATAAACACTTAAATAAGAAGAAGAAACTCAAAGAAATAATACATGTTTGAGGTGAGAGGTATGTTAATTTTTCTAACTTGATCATTACACATTTTATACATGTATCAAAATATCGCTCTGTATACCATAAATATGTACAATCATTATGTGTCTATTAAAAATTAAATAAAAATTAAATAAAATAATTTAAATAAAATAAATTAAATAAAAATTAAATTAAATAAAAATTAAATAAAAATTAGCCATATCATTGAATGAGACTGAGTCTCATCATTCTCCTCCCATCTCAAAAACAAGCCAGTTTTCTTTATATAGTCTCTTAAGCCTTTACTTCTGCACTGAACTCAGCAATGAAGTCTACCACCTTATTTCAGCCCATCATCTGATATGTGGGTGATTGAAATAAAGTCCTATTTTTATCTCCATCCCTGCTGCCATTCTGCACTCTGCCAGCAAGGTACGTTTTCGGACACGTTTCTCTCATAATGCCTCTTTTGTGCCCCAATTCTCCACTAAGTTCACATGTTATAACAGTAAAAAAAAAACAAAAACGAATACAAAACAAAGAAATCCTAGTTCTCTTAGGTAGTTAAGAACTTCTGCAGGATCTAGCCCATCCTATCACATGGATTTTCCCCCATTCATGGTCCTGTAAACACACTCTGCACTTGCTTACATTGTTCTCCACTCCTGTAATGCAGGTCACCTCCCTGAATTAGCCCTTATTTTTTATATTTTATTATTTTGAGATGGAGTCTTTCTCTGTCACCCAGGCCGGAGTGCAGTGGCACAATCTTGGCTCACTGCAACCTCCTCCTCCCAGGTTCAAGTCATTCTCCTGCCTCAGGCTCCTGAGAGTAGCTGGGTCTACAGGCGCCCACCACCACACCTGGCTAATTTTGTAATCTTTTTTTTTTTTTTTTTTTTTTTTTGAGATGGAGTTTCACTCTTGCTGCCCAGGCTGGAGTGCAATGGGGTGATCTCGACTCACGGCAAACTCCACCTCCCGGGTTCAAGCGATTCTCCTGCCTCAGCCTCCCTAGTAGCTGGGATTACAGACATGCGCCACCACACCCGGCTAATTTTGTATTTTTAGTAGAGACGGGGGTTTCTCCATGTTGGTCAGGCTGGTCTCGAACTCCTGACCTCAGGTGATCCGCCCGCCTCGGCCTCCCAAACTGCTGGGATTACAGGCATGAGCCACTGCATCCGGCCTAATTTTTGTAATCTTAGTAGAGATGGGGCTTCGCCATATTGGCCAGACTGGTCTCGAACTCCTGACCTTGTGATCCACCTGCCTTGGCCTCCCAAAGTGCTGGGATTACAGGTGTGAGCCACCGCGCCTGGCCGGAGTTAGCCCTTCTTTTAAGGCCAAGACTGAGCTGTCCCTCTAGGACAGCTGATTCTTATATCATCATGCACGTTCTATCTTTCTATGACTTGCGTCTGTGTCATTCTCTAGAGGAGGCCTAGATGCAAACGTTTCCTGCCCCAGCTCTTGGCAACCCTCTGCACAGCACAGAGCCCGGATGACCGGCCTCAGGTCAGTGCGACCTTTGAGGTCATCTACATCTAGATTCAAGGCATTTTCCAACAAGGAAATAACAAAGTCTAATTTGAAAGGTTACTTTTGGAAGTAGAATGAGAAAGACTGCTTTTGTCCAATGCTCTGGGAATTATTCTGTGCAATAAAGTACAAGGCATTTCCCTCTCCCTCTCTCTCGCTCTTTCTTTTTCACTGTCTCAATTTTTAAAACCAATTTTCCCATCTTGTGCGCTGAGTCGTATTTTCTATTTCCTCCCATAAACGTTTTTTTCCCTTCTGGTTTTTCATCATCCCTAAGCATATATCTTTTACCATTTAAGACCCTTTTTCTCTCCCAAATCATCTCAACAAAATTCCTTATTTCATTGTCTAACTACTTTTCTCTTCAGTTATAACACTTGATATCTTTTTACTTATTTAGCTCTTCAACTTTACTTTTGTTCATTCCTATTTTCTTGTTGGGTCAAGAGAGACCTCCTCCTTTTCTTTTTCTTCCCCCTAGATAGTTAAGCACTAAAGGTACTGACACTTGAACATACCCTGTATTCAGGTTACCACAGAAAGAGAGCCTCTTTTTATTCCTATGTTCCCTGGCCAGTAATGCTATAACTTTGTGTACATTTTTAAATATTGTTTCAATGTTTATTTGGGAATTGAGGATAAGGTTTTATAATATATTACTTGGGAGTACTCAGATTTGCAGTCAATTATTCTATATTACATACTAGCTTGATTTCTGTTTTTAATGGCTTTGAGTTTTCTAAGAATCAATGGATGTTTTTGTTTTTGCCTTTGCAGTTCAGTGATGAAATCTCTTGTGTCAGGTGGTCATTGTTACAGAAAAATGTTGCCTTGGCGTATTCACATGATATGCAGTAAACAATATTACCAGATACCTATAGGGGACGGAGGCCTTTGTCATTTTTAAAGTAAATGGATTATTTTCCTAGCTCTGTAATCACATCAACACATTCTCAGATGAAGTGGTAGTTTCCTTCCTGCTGATTAAAACAAGTTCTTGTCTTAACCGTCCTTGTTCTAATCTCTTAGACACTATTTACTCAGCATTAGGGATGGATAAACTCAGAATAATTGCCTAAACTCAATCTGTCCTGGGAGAGAAGTGGGTAAATGTGATGCATATAATTTCAGTGAATTTTTTTTAATGCTAAAATTAAACAGTACTTAATCTGTTCCTCTCCATCCTGGCAGAAGTTTATCCCTGGGATGAACTGGGATGACAAAAGTCAAAACCCTATTACCCTGAAAGATGTTTAATCTGCAAACAAAACATTTATTAACCTGAAAAATACTGCTTTTTGTACTTTAAGGCATGGTTTGAAATTGTGCTTCTATCCCTCTCATTTCTGCCCAGTGTTCACTCTACTTAGATTTTTGAATGTACTATGTATTGGTGGAGCTTGTGGAGACTTTGGCTTTCTTTAGCTGAGTAGCCTGGACTGTCATTTGAAACATGGGAGGCAAGAAGGTTTCCAGACATTTTGACATTCCAGATTTTATTATACCTTGTCTTAGCATACCTATATTTTCAGGAATTGAGTAAAATAATAACAAAAACAATACTAATAGCTTAATAACAAAGTATGCAAAGTACCATTTTAATCACTTTCTATACATCACCTTAATCATCACAATAATCTTATGATATAGATACAATTATTATAAAATCAATTTTCAGGTGAAACTGAGATACAAAACTATGAAACAATATGCCTGAAGTAGCCTAGATCCATCCAGGCAGCCATGATTAAAGATGGACTGAATTTCCTATTATTTTAATTGCTACTCCATAATAAAATCATAGTGATTAAAAAGACAAAATTATGTATATGTGGTGGAAGTAATTGGCTAGATAAAAGATAAAATTGATCTTCCAAATCTAGTTAGTACGATTTCTGGAGTTCCAAGAGTGCTTGTTAAGTAAGGTTAGGAATATCTATTGGATATTAAAATCCCATGCCTCAACTTTATCCCATAATGTCAGGATTCTAATTTAGATATACTGGAGATAATGCCGAGAGGCATAATTCTTTTACTTTAGTGAGAACACAAAATCAAAAGAGAATCTATTGGCAAGGTGTTATAGGGAGTCAGTACAAAGTTTGTAGTGAAAATGAGAGTTTTGGAGAGGGAAAAATGAGTGTTTTATGTTAAATACATGGTGAGAGGATTATATTAATTCCATTGTAGTTGATAATCATTATCCAGTTGAAAGCATTATTGAAATGTAGAAGTAATCTTATTGCTTGATTGTAATTTTTGCCATTATTGCATAGATTTGAAAATGCAAACTTCAGAAATTCAAGCCCTAGATAGATTATAGATTTCTTCATCAGATCCTAGGTGTTTTAATAACAGATTCAATGAAGTGGGTAGAGGTGCCTGGTAATGGGAGTATTGGTCCAAGGAACAAGTCATGCCCTTGTGTGAATAATGGAGAGGAACAGGAATATACATTAAGACTAGCAGCTGAGCACGGTGGCTCATGCCTGTAATCCCAGCACTTTAGAAGGCTGAGGTGAGCAGATCATGAGGTCAGGAGATTGAGGCCATCCTGGCCAACATGGTGAAACCCTGTTTCTGCTAAAAAACAAAACAAAACAAAACAAAAATTAGCTGCATATGGTGGCACGTGCCTGTAATCCCAGCTACTCAGGAGGCTGAGGCACAAGAATCGCTTAAACCCAGGGAGCGGAGGTTGCAGTGAGCTGAGATCGCACCACTGCCCGGGTGACAGAGCGAGCCTCCATCTAAAAATAAATAAATAAATAAATAAACAAATAACTAAATAATTAAAAAAAACACACAAAAGTAGTAACCTGCTTTTAATATGAAATAGTCTTGCTCTAAAATAACCTGAATTATGCACTAAACAAGAAACTTGATTTTACTTCATAAAGAATGAGAATATATAGAACAATATTTAAAATCAACATTTGAAAACTCTTAAATGTCTTCTTTCAATGGTCATAATTACCACTTAAAATAATTCTGATATTTTCCCTAAACTAGGTCATGCTACTCTTTCTCAAGGACAGAAACCTCCAGCTTATGCACCCTCACTGAAAGAACTTGGTGTTCAATGGCTCTTTAGTGGCTTGTTAAATGGTTGCTCCTTCCTATGTCCTTTACATTTATTATGTTATGTAACTCCCCAGCAACCCTATGTTATAATTGAGAAATAGCAAAAGAAAGTAATTGGTCCCAGGCAACACAGTGAGTGCGAGGATTTAAATTCTGGCTGTTTTACTCCAGAGACCAAACTTTTAATCACTATCGATCTATTCATTTAATTCTGTTTTGGAGTACAATTCCAATGATCTTAGTATAAGAATGACAAAAACAAACTCCCATCACTACATAAACAAACAAAAACAACACACCATCCTGTAATATGAAAGATTCCTTGCACATTCCAGAAAATAAGTCAGATGGCTTGAGGGTCAGGTGAGTTATACCCTCCAGCTAACTCCCTCTGCTTTGTCAATATAAATCACAGCTGGATCATTTTTACAACCTGTTCTTAAGGGGAGGAGGCACATTTCAAACATATTTGAACAGAAGAATCTTTGAATAAATGTGATTGCTTCATTTGATAGGAAAGAATGAAGGAAACTAAATTATTTGAGGGCCTGTTAAAAGTGTTAGTATGTCACTGGGGGCTTGCATATAACTTAACTCACTTCCATTTAACTTTTCCAAAGAATATATGAAGTAATTATTATTCTGCCCATTTGAAAGTTGAGGAGGAAACGGAATGAAAAAGGCTCACTAAATTTTCTAAGACCACAAAAGGCAGAACCAGAATACAGACTCACTTTTCCCGGTTTTTCAAAATCTGTATCTATCATTTTGGAGTGCCAAAAGATTGCTCTGTTGAATGCCAAATAAGGTTTCCAGTTTTACTGATAGATTTGCATAAAGCCATCCACCCTCTTATATTCCAAGATGCTGGCCTGGTCTTGGAAAAGACACCTTCTCCTGAGGATCTATGTAAGGAAATTGATGTGACAGGCAAGAGAGGACTCAAAGTTTTCTAGCACAGTCTCCGGGGAGATGGTGGCGCATTCACTGAAGATGTGATTTACTAGAAAAATTGACTGCAAAAGATTTTAATGAGTCCAATTTGGGACATGTTAAGTTTGAAGTGACATTGGCACCTACCAACTCTGCTGTCTAGAAGGCCGTTGGCGAACAGAGCTCAGGAGTGAAGTCTGGGCTAAATTTAAGTGTGCTCAGTGTATAGATGGAGATTTGAGTCTGTGAGTGGGTGAGATTTCTCAGGTTTCATATGTATGAAAAGTTAGGGACCAAAGATAGAATTCTATGAATTACCAGAGGGCTGGGAGCTGAGGAGGAAAACCAGTGAAGGAGGCTGTACAGCAATCAATGAGATAGGAGACATTTAGAAAGTACTGGTGTTTCTGAAAAAGAACACAGAAGAAACTTTCAAATAAAAGGGAGCTATCAATAGTGTGCAATGATAAAGAGAATTTATGACTGGGTGTGGTGCCTGTAATCCCAGCACTTTGGGAAGCCTAGACACAAGGATCTCTTGAGCTCAGTTTGAAACCAGCCTGGGCAACAAAGTGAGACCCCTGTCTCTATGAAAACTCAAAAAATTAGCCAGATGTGGTGTCATGCACTTGTGGCCCCAGCTACATTGGAGGCTGAAGCAAGAGGATCGCTTGAGCCCAGGAGGTCGAGGCTGAGTAAGTGAAGATCATGCCATTGCACTCCAGCCTGGGCGATGGAGTGAGACACTGTCTCAAAAAGAAGAGAGAATTTAGGTAGAGTGAAAGCTGAAAAGGGGTCACATGATAAAAAAAACAATACAGTAAGTCATTTGGAATACGTCAAAAAGAAAAATAAATGTGTTTTATTTATGGCGTTTCTAGATAGTGTTTTCAAATGACAAAGCTAATTTTCCACTGTGAACCAACTCTATAGATCAAGGTAATTTTTCATGTACATCAAGCAATACAATCATACTAAAAAACAAAAGCTTGCTAGTAGGTAATTAGGCATATGTCACATCATTTGAGCTGAATGGAGTCACCTGGCAAGCTTGATGCTTGGAAAGACAGCTTGTATGGCTTAAACAGAATGAGAAAAGGGGACAGATTTAAGAGATGGCATCAGAGAGAACTTTGAGGAGAGAGAGTGTAGGTCTTGAAAAGTGATTGTATGGCCTGGAATTTCACTCTGAATGAGATGGGAAACTTAAGGAGATTTGGAGTAGAGGAATGACGTGATTTGACTTATGTTTTTATTTATTTATTTATTTATTTATTTTTTTTTTTTTGAGACGGAGTCTCGCTCTGTCGCCCAGGCTGGAGTGCAGTGGCGCGATCTCGGCTCACTGCAAGCTCCGCCTCCCGGGTTCACGCCATTCTCCTGCCTCAGCCTCCCGAGTAGCTGGGACTACAGGCGCCCACAACCGCGCCCGGCTAATTTTTTGTATTTTTAGTAGAGACGGGGTTTCACCGTGGTCTCGATCTCCTGACCTTGTGATCCGCCCGCCTCGGCCTCCCAAAGTGCTGGGATTACAGGCGTGAGCCACCGCGCCCGGCCTGACTTATGCTTTAAAAGGATCACCCCAGATACACTATTGAGAAAAAAGTATGGGGCAAGGGGAGAAGAAAGCAGGCAGACCAGTCTGGAGGCTACTGGGATCCAAAATTGACATGAGTTGCCTGGACTAGGGTGGTAACTGCAATTATGGAGATAAGAATTCAGATAGTAGATGTGTTTTAAAGGCAAAGCTCACAGAGAAAATACTAGAAAGAAATTAGAAACTGTGCATACACACAATTGTTTTTCCTAGGGCCTTTTTTTTCTTTCAGTAAAAACTAGCTGGTTGGAGGTGGAAGCAATGTTGAGATGAATTGTTTTCCACACTGAAAGAAACACAACATAGTTGGATGATAATGAGAAAACTGTAGTGGTAAAGAAAAACTTAAAACAGGCGCAAATGGCCAGAGCAATGTCCTTGAATAGATAAGAGGGGAAGGGAGCTATGCCAAGGGGAAGGAATGGCCCACTCCTGCTTAGCCCTCTGTACTCTGACCTGATACCTCCCAAACGCTTGAGTAGATCGCTTTTTAATGCTAATAACTCTCAAGGACTATCTATGTTAGCGGTTGTACTCTGAGTACTCACTGATGAAGAAAACACAGAATTACGACTTTTTTTTTTTTTTTGAAATGGAGTTTTGCTCTTGTTGCCCGGGCTGGAGTGCAGTGGTGTGATCTTGGCTTATTACAACCTCCTGAATATCTGGGATTATATTCAGCTGATTCAAGCGATTCTCCTGCCTCAGCCTCCTGAGTAGCTGGGATTACAGGAACCCGCCACCACGTCCAGCTCTCTCTCTCGATATATTTTTGTATTTGTAGTAGAGACGGGGTTTCACCATGTTGTTCAGGCTGATCTTGAACCCTTGACCTCAGGTGATCCACCTACCTCGGCCTCCCAAAGTGCTGGGATTACAAGCATGAGCCACTGCACCCAGCCTGACTATTATCAATACTAACAGCTGTTTTTTTTTTTTTTTTTTTTTTTTTTTTTTTTTTTTTTTTTTGAGACGGAGTCTCGGTTCTGTCGCCCAGGCTGGAGTGCAGTGGCCGGATCTCAGCTCACTGCAAGCTCCGCCTCCCGGGTTCACGCCATTCTCCTGCCTCAGCCTCCCGAGTAGCTGGGACTACAGGCGCCCGCCACCTCGCCCGGCTAGTTTTTTTTTGTATTTTTTTTAGTAGAGACGGGGTTTCACCGTGTTAGCCAGGATGGTCTCGATCTCCTGACCTCGTGATCCGCCCGCCTCGGCCTCCCAAAGTGCTGGGATTACAGGCTTGAGCCACCGCGCCCGGCCAACAGCTGTTAAACTACATTTAAGAAAAATAAGTCATGCCATAGGCATTTTGTTATTGCGATTCAGACCATAACCAATGTCTGGTGCATATATAGATGAACATATCCCTCGAAATTCTAAAGATTCATGCCTACAGTTCACAATTTGGAAAGCTTATTTTAGTAAAACTGCAAAGCCCTTGGTTTTCTGAATATGCCTGTGTTCTTTTGTACATGCTGTTTCCTCCAGGAGGCGCTTTCATCTTACCCATCCTTAAAGGCATAGTACAGTTTCTTCACCACTCAATCAGTTAGACTTCGCATTTTCCTTTGTGTTCCAATAACCATTTATTCCTGTACTTTGAACTACTCATATTCCATTTATGTAATAATTGAATATACAACTTAAACCTTTGCACCCTTAAACACTAAATATATGTCCTGTGCAAATACATATGTGTATACATGTGTTTTTTCTTCTATTGTCTAAGGTTATTTCAACCTGAAACTATGTCATGTTCATTTTTGTTTTCCAACAGTGGATAGTTCAGTACTAAATGGAAAAGAAAAATGTGAGAGATTGGATTTATTTTGTGGTGTTCCAGAGGACAGAATTTAGATTCGTGGGCAAAGTTGAGAATAAGATAGATTTGGCTTAATAAAAGGAAAGACTGTGTAACGTTTTGAAATTTTAAAAATGGGATAGTCTGTTATTGAAGATAACAAGTAACTGAAACTAGCCAAGTCATTTTTCTCCCTATGACTATTTAAGTTCCGAGCACTATACCAACTGTGTAACATATAGTATCACATTTAGTTTTTATAATGGTCTAACAAATAAAGGCATTTTAGTCATCCCGGTTGTACGTGAAATGGTTGAGCAACTTGCCTCAGTACGCAGCTTGTAAGTGACAGTGCAGGAATTAGAACTTGAGTCTGGGTAATGTTCAGCTCTAGATATTTAACCTGAATGCTTCACTGTGTAGGAGGGATTCTCACGTTGGGTAGAAAGTAAAAGTTACCACGGTTGCAAAGGAATATAAAATACTAAAAATATGCAAATGACCTAAGTAGCTTCCTACGCTTTGAGTATAGTTGAGCAGGCCTACTTTCAACAAAAGAGCCAAGAGATAGGCTCTTGAAAGAGATATAAATCAGTCTATAGTGAGGGGCTCGAGATAAAAATCTTTTGCTTCTTTTTACCTCCATTTATTTTAAGATCCAAATTATCCTTGATTCAGAATGACAACAGGTCAAAGATCATTGGTAACCATATTCTGATGAGATCAACATCCAGTGGGGCTTTGGGTAGCTTGGAAGACCGCTTCAAATGTCGAGAGGACACTTGAGCCCTTGGTCACTGGGCATGACTCATAGACTATGTCATTAATATCACTACAATTCTTAGCATATGCCTGAAGTACAGCAAGCACTTGATTAATCTTATCTCCTTTCTCCTGAGTTATCTTTGAGTCCATACATATTCTGAGGAAGTTTCTTTCATTAGAATTAACACATAAAAAAATCGTTTTTTATTTGATAATATATTTTCTATGAATATCAGAAATAATACTGCACATTTATATGGTGAGCCACTGATCTAGTTCTTCACAAAAGGAGAATGACATATTTTTGAAAATCTTTTATTCTTGATATATTTATTCAAGAAAATATACAATTAAGTGGCTATATGGGACTAAGATGTTGAGCAAAAAAAATATATATCCGATATGAACTTTCTCATCATATTTCAAGATGCTTGCTCTTTCAGCAAATAATCTGACTTGACATTGAAAAGCTTGGAGCACTGAGGGAGGTATTACCATCTCATTTTATTGTTTCTGCTAGTTATTTTGACAATCCACTCAGTACAACTGAAGAAAACTTTATTCAAGTGAACATCAACTTCACTTTCCATTGAACTATGACCTTAAAAAGCCAATCTCTTAACTTCCTTTGGGGAGACATGTGACTGACTGCCTTGTCAGCAAGCTCCTTTTCCTGAATCTAAGTTATTTCCTTTCCTACAGAGAAAAATTGCTGTTATCACTTCCAACCCTTTTAGTAATGGCCCTTTTCATGTACAGTAAATGCTTTTTTTTTTTTTTAAGTGCATGCCTCTTCCTTTTTGCTTATTAGCTCAAAATTTGTTTATCCTAAAGAAAAATGTAAGGATATAAGCACATTTCATGTTCTTTGGAAAAATCAGCATTTGCACAGATTTCCGACACAAAAGACAGCTAAGAGTTCTCCAAAAAGTCTATTTTAAAACATACATTTCAAATATCTAAACACAAGAGAGACATGGTCTAGTTAAATCCAGTATCACCCAAATAGTTCTCAATTTCTTTATCTCCTGACTTTTTCTTTTCTTTTTTTTTTTTTTTTTTTCAGTTTTTATTCTGTGTGGCTTTTCTCTAACATTTCACACTGGAACTGCTTCAGTTGGGCTGGACAATTCCTCTTTCCTTGGTTTTTGAGACACTGGTCCATCCTGATTTTTTTCTCTTGATGCCTTTATCTCCAGCTTCTTCACTAGTTCCTCTCCACCCTTTTTCAGTTCTTTAAGTGCTCCGTCCCAAGCTCCCTGCTCTGTTTGCATACCCTAACTGGACATTCCCTCGTGCACTCACCTAGCTTCAAGCCTCCTCTGTTCACTGATTGTTCCACATTTAGCCAGCCTGCTCTGAACTCCAGGCCCAAATGCCTCCTGGGAAACTCCTCCTAGATGTTCTGCATCACCTTAAAGTATTGCATCTTCAAATGAACTCATTCTCTTCTTCTCAGCTAGTTCTTCCTGTGTTCCCTATCTCAGCAAGAATATCTTACATGCCCAGACACCAAAGCTTAAAATCCCTGAGTCATTCTGAATTTAATTCTACTATTAAAGATTTCTCATTTCTGTTCCTTCTCTTCCTTCCTCATTGTTATATACTGAGTTCATGCACTCACCAGCTCTCCAGATCATGTCATCTCCCAATTCCCTAGTTGCTCATCTATTTCATATTGATATTGAGACTTACTATTAAAATGGTATTCCATGCATCATTCTTTCACTTTAAAACCTTTGATTGGCCGGGCGCGGTGGCTCACGCCTGTAATCCCAGCACTTTGGGAGGCCGAGGCGGGCGGATCACAAGGTCAGGAGATCGAGACCACGGTGAAACCCCGTCTCTACTAAAAATACAAAAAATTAGCTGGGTGCGGTTGTGGGCGCCTGTAGTCCCAGCTACTCGGGAGGCTGAGGCAGGAGAATGGCGTGAACCCGGGAGGCGGAGCTTGCAGTGAGCCGAGATCGCGCCACTGCACTCCAGCCTGGGCGACAGAGCGAGACTCCGTCTCAAAAAAAAAAAAAAAAAACCTTTGATAATTCCCCATTTTATATACAGAAAAATTCCAAACTCCTTAACAGGTTTGGAATTTCCCATTTTTAATTGGAATTTTCACTCCTTACCAGTTAAGGAGCTTGGAATTTGAATCAATTGATTCGGTGAGGCCCAGCCCTCATTATATTCTCACCACCCTGCTGACAGAGGCATAGGCATCAACTGCCTCACAATTTTTGTATCTTTTTGTTTTTGCTCATGCCATTATTATCTCCACTTGACATTATTTCCTTTATTTTCTTTTTCCTGCCTGATGATCTGCCCATTCATTTTTTAAGAGCCCTTTCAAAGGCCATCTCTTCTTTAAGTCTACCTTGCCTTCTCCAACTTTGTATGTTCTCCCTCTGCCCTGACTGCCCTCAGCCCCTACCTTCACACTGGCATCCACAGTCCTGCATTTTAAATACTATACAGTAGGAAATGGCACTTAGAGAGCAGGGAATACACTTTCTTCTCTGAATTATAAGAGTCTATCATCATATGCAACTTGTGGTAGGCATTTAGTTCTTATTTGCTAAATATGTTGAATTAATGGATGATGATGAAAAATCGTAACAGTGGCCCAACTGATGCCAAATACCTATTCTAAATATCCATATGTTATCTGTATTTTGTTTTTCTTCCAAGGAACTTTGTTTACCTTCCATGTGTAAGAAGCTCTTAGTGGGACTTCTGAGATTGGTAATTCGGACCAAGGCTGAGGACAGGAAAGTATTTAATATCTGAACTGACAGTCACCAGAGTCAGAGCCAAAGCTTCTTAAGAGGTGATGGATGCGGCAAACTGCTGCCAGCCTCCATTTTCTGTATAATAAGACTGGGAAGAAGACAGAGAGGGGCAGATCCAAGGGTTATTAGAATGTGGTGCGTTTGAGATAAGAGGAAATTCCCTGCCTTCCCCAAGGGAGGGAAGGGAAATTACAGTACCTGGTCTTTCTTCCTAAAACCTCCTGAGACATCTGCTCAGGAAAAGGACTTGTGGATTTACCTGTTCATCGTAGGAACAGGGGAGAACAGTCTTGGAGAGAGAAGAGATGTAGGGGTAGTGTGAATTTACCCCATTTCAGAGCCAAGACAGGTCATGCCTGTGGTTCAAGTGGATGCTACTTTGAATGTAGCTGGGCTTGTTCAACCTCCTTTCCAAGACAGTTTCGTAGCAACACGAGGCCATGCACTATATGGCCAGTAGTGAGAACTCAGGGGCTTGAAAAAGTTGGCTTAAAATCACTGAAACTCCAAAAACTCATACCTTTATTCCCCAGAGCTAGAATTTGAAGGCCTGCCTTGCAGATGATATCAATAGCCAGGCTGTGCTGGCTGGAAAAACAGCAGGAACTGAGAGGGAAAGGTTATAATAGCAGCCTGTTACACTCTTTCCTTTCCCTGTTCTACCTCTCAGCTCCATACCCTGAAGAGGAATACAACAGGGGGAATGCGAGGTGATGGTGCACCTGAGGCAGACTCCTAATTAGAGAGGGTGCCAGTTCCTACTTACACTGGGTAAAGTGGAAGAGGAAAGAAGGGAGAATAAACTAATGTTTGATGTTTTAAATTGGACTAAGCCTTAATATCTGAAAGCAACTGGAAACTATGGAGCTACCTTAGATGCCAGTGGAGAATGAAGCATTGGTATAAAATAATTGGAAAAGCATGATTTGGAAATACAAAAACTTCTTATTTCTGATTAATACTGCTTAATAAATGAGATGCTTATGTAAAACTACTGAAATTCATAGAACGTCTACAAAGAAAGAACAATTTCAACCCCAGACTACTATCAATGGAAACCTTCCATTACTAATTTATTGCTGGATCCAACAGGTAGTATCTCATTCACTACATCTCTAGTGAAGTCTCTGGAGACCAGGAGTCCCCTTGGAGGTCACACAGAAATGCACAGTCTTGTTCTAATTCAAAAGAGTTCATTGTGTAAAGAAGAAACAAACATGTTAGCCCCAAGAGACATGTTAGCCTGCTTGGGCCACAGTTTAGAATGAGTACCCATTCAGTTACAAGACGCTTCAGAACCTTCTGTATCCAGTGACAGCACAGCTGGTAAGTAAATCAGAAAGTATATTACTGTAAGCTAGTCATATTTGAAAATAGCTGATATGTTAGCTTTTTTTAATAGAGAGCAGATATACAAAGTATTTCATGATGCTATAGGATATTAACAATTATTTCTTTCAAAATTCTTCTGAGGGAAGACTAGGCTATTACTGAATGACTTCTGTTGAATTCTCTCTGTTCCCTCAATTCTTCTACTTCCACTGCATAAATATATATTGCATACTGGCCAAGTGTGGTGGCTCACGCCTGTAATCCCAGTACTGGGAGGCCAAGGTGGACGGATCACCGGAGGTCAGGAGTTCAAGACCAGCCTGTCCAACATGGCGAAATCCCATCTCTACTAATAATACAAAACTGAGCCTGGCATGGTGGCAGGCGCCTTTAATCTCAGCTACTCACGAGACTGAAGCAGGAGAATCGCTTGAACCTGGGAGGTAGAGGTTGCAGTGAGCCAAGATTGTGCCATTGCACTCCAGCCTGGGCAACAGAGTGAGACTCCATCAAAAAAAAAAAAAAAATATATATATATATATATATGTATGTATATATATTGCATACTGTATTCTTTGCTTGCTGATTCTGTTACTGCCAGTCCTCTATCAGTTTCAGTCTATTTTCTGGACAATTCATTGCCTTCTCATATCCTTTTCCCCATAATCTCTCTGAGAATCTGAAATGCTTTGCTGTTGTGAAACTCCTTGGCCCATATAATATCAGCCTTTAAGGTGATTGTATTGCCATACACCTGGTCTGAGAGATCACTGATTTTCAAATTCTTCCTTGAAAATCGTCTCTTCTCTTCTTGAATCCCCTATATCCCAATCAATTCCCCATGAAGTCCATCTCTTCCGGGACTCAATTCACCTGAATTTCAGCATTCTCTTTGGCCAGCCCTCCCTGGAAGTCTACTTAGAGGGCATAGTTGACAATAATGTATATACAGCAGAAATGTCTATGAGAGACATCAATATCTTTCGAATTTTAACTCTAGAAGTTTCCACAGATAAGTGTTTTGTTGATGCTAGAAGAAAACAAGTTTTAAGAGGTGTGTGAGCTTGAGAATTGCTTAAGATGTTAATAGTCACTTAATCCTTAACTTGGTGTGGAGTCACATCGTGTGGCTGTAATGTAGGACTTTAAAACAAACCATCAGAGGTGCAAAGGCTGGTTTTAATGATAAGCAGAGAGTTTGGCCTGCCTGCTTTTCTCCCTCTCAATTTTTAAATGGGCCCAAGCAATTTGAAAACCAGAATGTACGAAACAGATAAGTTGATGTTTACTAAACAGATATGTTGATGGCAGCATCAACATATCTTACGTGGTAAAGGGAGCTAAGTTTTGATGAGGCTATTATAACGGCTCTTTTATATGCCCTGGAAATCCCATTTTAGAAAACCATTTCCATCAGAGACTTTGGGATTGCAATAGGTAGTATGAGATATGTTACATTACATGGTGATCAAAGTATCATGAAATAATCTTATGCTCTGCAGGCTTTTTATACAAATAAGGCATGTATTCAGGCAACTTATACAAATATCTAAGGCTTTTTCCTTCTGATTAAAAATTGTTTACTCTGGAATTTAGTGTTTATTTAATAATGTTTTAAAATGACACGAAGGGTTTGCATTAAATTAAGACGTATTAAAGCTGCTATTATCTATCAATATTTCATTCCTTAGGTATTCCCTGGTCACAAGAATGAAACGTTGAGAATGTTGACAATTTCATGGCACAGGAAGAAACCACCTAGTATCTTTATCATAACAGCTCCCCCTGCTGATGCAAAGTGAGAGCTTCGTAACTTCCTTTCAACTTTTCAGGGACTCTGGAAACATGGCTGGAAAACATTATTCTCTAACTGAACCGTAGCCAGGAAAGTCTCAGGAGGGAATTCTTTCCTGACATAAAATTAAACCTGGCTTCAGCATATCTTAGGAGGGAAAAAGAAGGAAAACTTACTGTTGATGTTTCTTGGCCTGGCTTTCTTTCTGTTCTTAAAGCAACATTATTTTTAAAATCTGCAACAAAACTTGTCATCTGCCAAATCAGCCCAAGTCTCCTAGCCTCTCCCAGCTTAGGTTTCTGTGCCTTGTTGCCCTTTTATGTCCCTTGACTCCACTCAAACTGTTACCATGAATGGATGTCTTTTAACTTACTTGTAGGAACAACTAGATGTCACTCTGTTTTCCATGGAAGGGAACCTGGTGCTAAAAGTCCCACAAAGCTCCAGGCATGGTGGCATCTATATGGTGATGGAGCTTCCAAGCCACAGATTATATGACCTGGCGCTACTGGTAAGAAAGTGGCAGGTTATTTATTCACCTGAGGGCTTATGCTGTTGGAATCATTGAGTTTAAAAAAAAAAAAAAAAAAAAAGAATTGCCTCTACCAGGGCACTGGGCGAAAGATTTCTTTATATTCCATGCATACTTGCCAAACCAGTGCTGGTTCTGATCACCCCATGAACACCATGATGTTCTTTTCTGTTTCCATCAAACACAAAGACTTAGAGCTTATTTATGCGTGTGAAAGGACTACGTTAAGAGAACTGATCCCTCCCCAATGCAAAGAGCTCTATAGGATGCAGAAGTGGTCATTGTAGGACTTTGGAAGTTCAGGCATTGGCGCCTGGCTCTGAACTTATTACTCTCATTAAAATGCTTTTCTAGGATTGTGGAATGCTATGTTTGGTATCACATAGTCAATCTGAACCCTGTGCAGACAGGTAAACAGCACATCACACACTCCATATACCTTGCTAAAAAACAGTCCAGCAGAGACCCTGACAAACTTCAACACATGCCTATGCGATCTGGTTTAAGATCTGCTCCTAACAAGTTTCGGTGCTTAAGAAAATGTATCTTCTTCAATTAGCCTATATAGTAGATGATTTTTCAGAAGCTGAAGTATTATCTATCTAAGACATTAGCTTAAAATGTGAATATTTCAGGAGAGGAGAATAAAGTTAACATTTACACTGAATTATATTTTTAGAGGGAACACCTAGTCACTTACCTAGCCAGGAGACCCTGATGATAGGGCTCACATTATTGATTGGGAGCACAGTGCTTTGAGGAAGATGGGTTGAAGGGAAGGGTCAGGCTGGAGACAGTGGGTATTACCTGGGAGGCCCTGTGCAGTTTTGCAAGTGAGAGACCCGGGTATACTGGACACAAAATGAAGGCACTGTGGGGTAGGTCTTGGTCAATGAGGATGGAAATTGTTGGTTCCTGTGAAGAGATAGGTACAAAGAAGAGAGTGGGCTCCAAAGGTAAATTCAACTTCTCTGTCACAGTTTTCTGAGACCAGACTTGAGAATTGGCCCTGCCTTCCCCAATATGCAGATACTTGTAAAGTGATTCAATTGTGCTTAGTCTTAACATGTTATTTTCTTCTCTATTTGCTTATGAAGATTTTATAATAAAGATTAGAGAGTTAGGTTCCTGGGGAAAGAGTACAAATAAGTTCCTGCTGTCAGTGCTTTAACCAGGCCTGCCATCATTTCCTGCCTGAACCATGTAGTATTATTCTTCTTTCCACTTTCCCATTCTAGATTCATCTCCATGTCAAAAGACAACCGCGATGGTGTCACGGGCCTACTAAAAAATATCAAGTGTTCACATTGGTCAACTTCTTACTGGTGGTAGATTGATTTATAGTTACTAATGATTTAGTCCTCTTCCCTAAGAGGAGAATATATCCCCATCCATCACAATGTGACTTTTCTATTGGCAGGTATATTCTTTTCCCTATTGATGTCAGGCTTGGCCCATGTGGCCAGTGGATTATGAGCAGATATGACATATGGTTTGTCTCCAGCAGAAGTTTCAAAAACCAGCCCTTTTCCTATATTTCTGCCAGTCCTTTTCCTTAGGAAACCATGTTTCCCAAATTAGGGACGGCTCCTTCAGCCCGGGTTACAGGCTAAGATGAGAAGTCACATGAAACAGAATCATAGCAGCTGATCCATACTCACCAACATATAACACAAATGAGAAACAAATATCTTTTGTCATAAACCACTGAGATTTTGGGTTTACTTATTATGATAGCAAAATTGACTAATATGAATCTCCCTTCACAGTCCAGCCCCAACCTACTTATCTAGACTTATATGGAACTACAACTGCACGTGTACCCTATACTCCAGCCAATCTGGAAGCATTTCTATTACCCCGCCTCCATGTTTCTGCTTTTATTATTCTCCTAGCTGAAATTGCTCCTCCCTGATATTCAATAGACCCCACTTCAGAGATCTTTCCAGCTAGCTCAAAATCTATCTCATACATAAAATCTTTCTGGATGCTTGGTTTGAAATAACATTTTCTTCCTCCGAATTTCTCCAGGCATTCCATGTTTATACCAGCTCTCATTCTATTTGTTAATAATAAATAAACAATACTTTTTATTGAGAACTCATTACATATCAGATGTTGGTTTTACCTATTGTGTTACTTTGGATACATCATGATGGGACAAAATGAAAAAAAAATGTCTTAGGGTTAGATGAAAGCCTGTGGAGAATAAAATAGAAGGGAGTAGCAGAAAGTGTCAGAAGCCTTCATACCACAGGGATGGTCTCACACCTGCGGCAGAAGAGAGGGAAGGAAGGAGGATTAGTTAGAAAGAGTCTCCAGCTGCAATGCAATTCCAAGGAATGTTCAGACAAGCCAACGGGGAATCTTCAAGCCAAAGCCATCTTTTGAGGGGCCCCATATCTCACAGCAGCGGTCTGTATTGGTAGCCCCACTATGTTTGATCATTGGCCATGAGCAGTCCTGTGGGAATATGGTGGTGAAAAGAATAGTAGTTGGGGTTGTTAATCAATTATGCTCTCACAGCATGGCTACCACACCTACATTAGTTCATTAAATCTTCACAAAAATCCTATGAGATCAGGACTATTATCATTCTTGTTTTAAAGTAAGGAAACTGAGACCTAGAGAGATTAAATGACTTTGTTACCATCACTCAGGTAGTAATGGGATAGAGCCAGAGTCTGTCCTCTGAACTGTCATATGACTTTCACATCGGCATTGGTTCAGTGTGTGAATAAATAAACACACCATGGTGTTGCTGTGAGAAGGTGAAAATTGGAGATGACAATAATCAATGCCATTCTGTTTTTGTTGGACCCAGAAATTGACAATATTTTCTCTAGTTTTAGAAGATTCCATGTCTCATAGGAATGGTCTGCATTGCACACAAGTTCTTTCTCTATCTGTAGGCCAAGGAATATAACTGATTTTTTTTTCAGATGACCTCTATTTATTGTTCTGTTAAAATATTCTAAAATATTTTATGAATAAAATAGTTCATTAGGAGAACTTCCTAACACCCTAAAGAAACAAGCTCTCTTTTTTTTTCTATAATCCTTCAGCCATTATTCCAGTTCTATTTCCTGCTAAGTCTAATAGATGATTTGTTTCTAATTATACAGTTGGTCACATTATGCCTATTCTTTGGGTTCTGTGAAGGCATATCCCATTTTCTCCTAAGAAAGTCTTCTTTTTTGGCCGGGTGCACTGGCTCACACCTGTAATCCCAGCACTTTGGGAGGCCAAGGTGGGTGGATCATGAGGTCAAGAGATCAAGACCATCCTGGGCAACACGGTGAAACCCCATCTCTACTAAAAACACAAAAATTAGCTGAGTATGGTGGCACACGCCTGTAGCCCCAGCTACTCAGGAGGCTGAGGCAGGAGAATCGCTTGAACCCAGGAGGTGGAGGTTGCAGTGAGCCGAGATTGCATCACTGCACTCCAGCCTGGTGAAAGAGTGAGACTCTGTCTCAAAAAAAAAAAAAAAAAAAAAAAAAAAAAAGTTTTTTTTTTCTTGCTCTGTAGGGAGAAGTTGCGAATGGATTTACTAAGAGAAGTAAATAAGGACAGACTTAAATAGTTAATATTTTGAAAGGAGACTTAAACTGGTCTCCTATCCCCCAAACACACACACACACACAGACACACACACATACACACACACATATACCAGTGGGGGCACAGTGGTACCGATGCAGACCACAACTGTGAGATAGGGGGCCCATCAAAAGATGGCTTTGGCTTGAAGATTCCCCGTTGACTTGGCTGAACGTTCCTTGGGATTCCCCGTTGGCTTGGCTGAATGTTCCTTGGAATTCCAGTGTAGCCTGGGACTCTTCCTACATAATCCTCTTTCCTTTCCTCTCACATATATATGCCGTGTGTGTGTGTGTGTGTGTGTGTATGTGTGTGTATAGGAAATGAATACTCAAGATGGGCTTCTTTCTTCTACCATGCACAGTGTTTATGTAAAATGCTGGCACGTGGTGAGATCAAAAGACTTTCCAGGGAGAATACAACCTGCAAGAATCTTCTACAATGAAAAACTAAAGGACATGGACAAGCAGCCATACTTCAAACCCTTTATGATTCCTTTCACTAATCGCTCTACTCCTGCCCACAGTATGTAGAATTATACTTTGCAGCTCTGGGTGAAAACCTGCCCTGGACATTGTGGTGGCTGTGGGATCAACTGTGTATCTTAGGAGCAATTGACTGGTACAATAAACAACCCTAGTTAATGGACCTGTAATTAAAAAGCATTTCCCTCCCCCACCACTGCCACCTTAAGATTAATTCACTGGAGGAAGATTTTTTTCTGTCTTTGGAAGAAAACTCTATCAGGCATCTTGACATATTTGGTCATTCTTAGGTTTAAGAGACTCCAAATTGCTTATGTTACAAAACACAGTCTTAATTCCGAAATTTGGATATTCAACCATAATGCTTTAAATAACACTGTAAGTGGCATTCAGAAAAAAAGATCTGCCTTGCACCTGTTGGAACTGGCACTGGAAAAGTCTGTCTTTGGTAAAGGGGATGCCATGGGCTTCTTGCCAACTTTTCTTGCCATTCAGTTTTCTGACTTCAGGGCTGAAGAAGGGAGAGGCAAGGCAGATACAAGGAAGAGAAACAACCTGCTTGTCAGGCCTGTAGTTGGCATCTTGCTCTCACAGCCTTGCAGATGATGGTCTTCCGATACTCCCAACCTGTGTGGCCCCTCAGCCAATAACAGACAACTCTCCTGATGGTGCCCGGGGCTGGCCTTTGGCTCATTGCTCTAATCACTCCTCAGATTCTGCTTTCAAGTAATTCATTTTACACAGATATCCTGTCCTGATCTCAATGTCCTCCAGCAGTTTTTAAACACATCTTTAGAATCTCATATAAAAGGGCTTCAGGCTGGCATTCCTTCCTTGGAGCCTCAACCTGGCCTCCGGCATCATGGATCTTGCCTTGCAGTTGGAGGGATATGAAGTCGTTTTCTTGTTGCAGCTTTCTCTGCTCTCACAGAACACCAGAGGGTCTCTTGCTTTGCTCTGGGTCAGAGAAACTTCCTGAACTCCAGGCAACAAATGCAAATTTTGTGAGTGGTCTCCTTTGAAATCTCTCTCCCTAGACTCAAAGTGAGGAGCCAGGTCTTACCCTCAACCTCCCCTTTGAGTGGAGGGTAGAACTCACACTACAGCTTTTTCCAACCAAAGCTTTCTCACAAACCTTCCTTTACATGTCCAGTGTGGCGAAGCTTTAGGATTCTTGAAGTAGGTGAGAAGCCCAAAGTCATGTAATTGGTTCTGAGTGATTTCCTTTGAAATTTGTGTCTTAATTTTAGGCATCTCCACTCACTTGATATCTGACATTTTTTAATATGGCATTTTACTTGGATCTTCCATTTAATACTGTGTATCATCTCCTTCAATATTCTCTGCTGCTTTTAGGCTCTTCTGTGCATATGTCATTTTTTAAAAAATGCTATGTATTCTACCAAGTACATAAAATGTGTCATCTCCCTGGGGCTTAACTTTCCTTCACCCTCCTCATCTTTTTTTTTTTTTTTTTGAGGCAGAGTCTCGCTCTGTCGCCCAGACTGGAGTGCAGTGGCGCCATCTTGGTTCAGTGCAATCTCCACCTCCTGGGTCCAAATGATTTTCCTGCCTCAGCCTCCTGAGTAGCTGGGATTACAGCCACCCACCACCATGCCTGGCTAATTTTTGTACTTTTCATAGAGATGAGGTTTCGCCATGTTGGCCAGCCTGGTCTTGAACTCCTGACCTCAGGTGATCTGCCTGCCCTGGCCTCCCAAAGTGCTGGGATTACAGACATGAACCACCGCCCACCAGGACCCTCATCTTTTTTTGACATCTGGTCCTGATGCTTCCCACACCCTGTCACTCTCCATCCTATTTCAGATTTGGGGCTTCCATTCCTTAGAACCTTGCCCTTTGCGAATGTAATGACTCCTGCAAATTCATTGCAATTGTGTTCTTCTTCCACACTGCACTGGAGCATTTAAATATGCAACCAACTGAAAGTCATGACTTGACTCAGTAATTTTCTAAATTTGTGGATAGTTTTTTTGTTGTTATTCTTTTTCTTGGTCTTTTGTTTTTACTTTTTCGGAAAACTCCTTTTATGAACTAAATATTTCTATCCATGTGTTAGTAAAGATTTTAAACAAAAAACAATGCATAACTGGAGATATAACTACAGTGGAATTCTGGAGACCACCCATCAGCTTCTTTGGTAGTCCCTTAGGCACCAGTACAAAAAATCCTGGGACTTTGATAAGCACTTTGAAAATCCTTGCTTTAGAACAAAAGGAGACTTTCAAAATGGGAGCAAAGCATGGAGGAGTGATTTCAGGAAAGGCTGTGAGTACTGTAATCCTTCAGAAATCATAACAGTGGCCAGGCATGGTGACACTCACCTGGAGTCTCACCAGCTGTGGGAGACCGAGTTGGGGGATCACTTGAGCCCAGGAGTTGGAGGCTGCAGTTAGTCTAGGTCTAGGTCATGCCACTGCATTCTGCCTGGCTGAGAGAGAAAGACGCTGTCCCTGGAGGCTCCCTCCTTAATGTGAAAATGAGTGAATACTAATGGCCACATATCTGATTCCTGTTCCCTTCTTGCACAATCAATATCTAAATGACCGCCTCTGGGAGAGACCTCAGTGTGCCTTGGAATTTGTTTCATTTATCTAAAACCTAAAACGGAACTCTGAAACAGAATCCCTGTGAAGAAACTCACAAAGTTATGACCCCTTTTTTCTTTAAAACTACAAAACAAAAACAAACAGCTCTAAACATTTTATTCTGTGGATATGATGTTTGTGGCATTTTGGTGCCATTTTTTAAAACCATATATGCACTGCCGAGACTTTAACAGACTAATAATGCTCCCGGCCTTTTGAACTTTGACTGCCAGCCACTATGTTATAGATTTGAGTTTTCAAAAGGAGAGCCAAAACTTCCCTTCACTCTACGTCGATTTTTCCCTGTAAGTGTATTAACACTCTGTGACAGTGACTTTGCCTGGCCAATATAGAAGAACGGAACTTACTCTTTTTTTGTTTGTTTGTTTTTGAGATGGAGTCTCGCTCAGCCTCCCAGGATGGAGTGGTGTGATCTCGGCTCACTGCAACCACCATCTCCCGGGTTCAAGTGATTCTCCCGTCTCAGCCTCCCGAGTAGCTGGGATTACAAGCACCCGCCATCACGCCCGGTTAATTTTTTGTATTTTACTAGAGATGGGGTTTCACCATGTTGGCCAGGCTAATCTGGAACTCCTGACTGCAGGTGATCCTCCCGCCTTGGACTCCCAAAGTGCTGGGATTACAGGCTTGAGCCACCACGCCTGGCCCAGACCTTACTCTTTAACTGCTCTACTGCCAGCTGAGTGGTTATTAATATTTCAGCGTTCTCATACATATTCAGATTTCTTGGCCAGGCATGTGGAGTGAATCAAGTGATGGCTACTTCCTAAGGAATTGGCAGGATGCCTCTACTTTTTGGGTGAGCCTAAGAAGTATGAGGAACAGAGGAGAAAAGATTCATAAGTAACAACAGAAAAAGAAAATGGTCTCTCTTTCTCTGCCGTTATCTTCTTCCGATTGTGACCCCGTTAGAGTATGTATGTGTTCTGTGGGACTCTTAGGACTGCACAGCAACTAAAATATCCTAGCATAATATTGACACACTGGCATGATTAGGGTCTGAAAGTCCTGGACCCTCAAAGATTTCAGGTTGATTATTTTGCATTGCCTGAACTTTATCCCTGAAGCTACTATTAATAATTCTCTATCTGAGGCGGGGGGCAGGTGAGGCAAGGAGTCTTGCTTGAGGATCTGGGGTGTTTTTCTTAGAGTCTGGGGCTCTTTGATTGTTGAGCAGGCTAAAGAGTTAAGAGATGCTAAGAGCTTGGCTACAGGATAACAAATGCTCAGCATGAGCTGCAGGAAAAGCTCTCAAGAGCAACCTGCTCTGATTCACCTCATTTGGACATTGGGAGTGGCAAGAACCTTCTATAATAATTGGAAAACATTGTTCAAATTAATTACTATCTTTTGAAATTAGCCATTTTTACTTAAAATGTATTTCAAAAGAATCCTGGACTGAAGAGTTGAAATCTAATAATTAACATCTAGTAATTAATATCTTGAAATCAGAAGGGGCAGGATCAAAGCTGTATCAACCAGGATGTTAGCCTGCCTCTTCCTTGAACACCCCTGAACACTGTGGCTCTTTTCTCTCTTAGATATTTTTATTGATACATACAGCTTGGCATATCAGTATGTATTCTCTTACATAGCGAATGATTGTTTTACAGTTCTGTTTTAACTCTCCAACTACATATTCTCAGAGAATGAGATTATGGGTTTTATTTTTAATATCCCACATAGCACTTCCTGGCTTAGTGCTGGGCACAGGCCGGTCCTCAGAAAATCTTGGTTTGTTGATTATTGCTTGACAAATATCACATGCGTTCAAGAGTCTGATGGCTACACCTTGGTCAGCTTCTGTCAAACCCATATTGACAACGTTGACCACAGAGGCTAATTAGCAAGCAATGTGCATAGACACTCAGGAAGCTGTTGTCCGTTCTATTGCATTCTTGGTAAATAAGTATAATCTGTCCAAAATGCTTAAACCTAACATGTATATTAAATATAACTGTAATTGTTCCTTTTTGTCAATGATAAATTTTTTTTTGTGCCTATAGTGTTCTGATTACAATATAACATAAAAGTTTTTAAACACAGACTTTGGAGCATTCACATCCTGGTTCTGCTATTTATTGGTTGTGACACTGAGAAATTCTTGAACTCTAGACTTTAAAAAAATCTCTAAAATGGTGATAATGATAGGGTTAGAGTAAGCATCAAATGAGCTAAAGGTTGTGAAATGCTTAGCATATAAGAAAAAATTAAAATTATTTTAAATATATTTCAAATTGATGTATTTATAACTTTATAACTCCTATGACTATAGTTACAATTGATTAGAATTAATTTTGTTTTGCAATTTAGTGAAACAATTAGGAGTACAGGCTTTGAAGGCAGACAAACCCGGGCTTAAATACTGACTTTGTCCTTCTGTGTGAATACAGGATTACCTTTCTTTTCTTGTTAGTAAAATGGGGATTATACCTACATCAGGAGTGGAGAGGGCTAATGAGCCAGCATTCTCATCAGCAGGGTCCCAGGGCAAAACAATGACACGCTTGAGGAGAGTTTAAGAAAGGGATGACACAAAGTTGTGGGTAAGTGGTGGAGGAAGCAGCAGAATGGCCAGTATTGTAATAAAGCCACACACTTTCTTCCATCCCCGGCTCCTCTATCCCGGAAGGGATGAGTAGAAAGAATGATGACCGGAATCTGGAAGGAAAGAGTGGTGTGGAAGAGAGGATGAGGGAGCCACTTGATGCAGTCCACAGTGATCAGCATTTCTGGGCGCAGAGTGGAAGGAAAGGGGCAGGATGAAGGGTGGATATGGAGAGGAATTGGAAAGTACCCAGCACCGAAATGATTAGCAAAGTACCTGGCATAGTACACTCAATAAATGCTGATGGCTATTAAATAGAGTAGGATTGTAATGCTTATGATCTTGAAACTATAACTGGTTTTATTTTATATCCCAAGAAATCAAAAGAGTATCTGCGGTTATATGCCTAGTGGAATCAATGTGATTAAAATATTGGTTCTTGCCAATTCAGTGTTCATTACAGTCCTCTCCTAAGTGCCCGGTGCTCTGAAGGCAGGAGAACTGTTTCCAGATCCTCAGCAAACATGCCTCTCTTGTGACAAGAGTATAAATATGCTATGTGATGAAGAACTTTATTGGCTATGATAAAAGACTCTGACTTGCTCAATTTCCAACCATGCTACCTGAATATTCCTTGCCAAGAAATAAAATGGCCATTGTATAAAAATGGTCTTCTAAGCACTGGCATACCCCAAGACTCCGTCCTCTGTCCTTTCCTCCTCTCAGTCTAAACTCAAGTCTTAAGTAATCTCATCTAGTCCCATGGATTTAAGTATCATTTATGAGCAGATGACGCCATGCTTAGACTCTAACCTGAACACCATATTGGTATATCCAAAGGCCTGCATACCACCTCCATTTGGCTGTTAAAAGACATCTCAAACTTGATTCTCTCCCTTATCCATTTACTCCATCCATATTCTCCCTCAAAAAAAAAAAAAAATCTTGCACCTACATACTCATTCCATCTCATCTAATGTCATCTAAGCATCTGTCTAGAATACTTAGCTTTAAACCTCACATTAATTCTTGACTCTTCTCTTTCTCTCACACCTCCCTTGTTATCTCTCAGGCCAGTTCTGTTGGCTCTGTCTTCAAAACACAGTTACACTTTTCACAACCTCTACAACTGCAGCCCTGGTTGGTAGTCATCATCATCTTTAAATTGGAATAATCTGGATTTAGTCTCTAATTGGTCTTCCTACTGCCACAGTTTTCTCCTCCACCACACCATCGTCATATTTTATGCATGGAAGATATTTGTAATGTCAGTCAGATCATGTATCTTCTCTGCTCAAAACTTTAAACTGCTTCTCAACTCATTGCAAATAAAAATTAAATTCTTGCCATGTCCTGTGAAGTCCCTACACGATCTGTGCCCTCAATCCCACTCTCAACTGCCTGACATCATCTCATATTTCTCCATCCTCAATTACTATGTTCCAGCCTCACAGGACTTCCTTGCTGTTCCAGGAATATGCTAAGTATCCTCTCACCACAGGCAGATCATTTGCATTTGCTCTTTCCTTAGCCTGATAGTCTCTTCTCTTCCTTTGGATATCCTGACTATTCTTACATTTTCATCAGGTTCTGCTCAATTCCCTTGCTCAGTGAGGCCTTCCCTGATCATGCATATGAAATAACACACTCACTTCCCTCTTTATTCTGCTTTCCTGCTTAATTTTTCTCCACTGTAATATCATCACCATATAAAAATTTATGCTCATTTCTTTGTATTTATTCTCCTTTCTTTAATATACAAACTATGGAAGATCAGAAACTATATGTGTTACATTTGGTGCTGTATTCTCACAGCTAGAACAATGGCAAATTAAGTCACACTCAGAATTGTTAGGACAGTTAACAGTTGACGGTCCACTGAGACTTTCTGGTTTTTCTAACATAAAATATGCGTAATCAGGGATTCTGAACTTGGTTGTTAAATACTTATTTCAGGTTTTCTTGCCAATAAAATGTTAATAAATAATGTAATTTTAAGTTGTTCTTATCACAAAAGAAAATATAGAAATATCTTTGTCACATATAAGTTTTAATATACAAAGATTAAGACCATGAAGATTTCTATGAAATGATATAACGTTTGTGAAACTGTCTGTCCTGGGTCTCAGAACACTAACAGTTGTTAGTTTTCTTCCTGCCACCCTTCCAGAGGCAGAGGAACTCTTGTTGCTCCTGGACTTGGGAATGGAGTAGGCATTTGATAAAAGCTGTTACTACATTTACACAGCTCTTCCAATTCCATTCAGCAGAAGCCATGTGGGCGATAGTAAGAAAAGGAATGCTGCCATGAAGACATATGGATGATTTCTGCAGATTTGCCAAGTGTCCCTCTTTTATTCCTATATAAATAATTCCTAAGCATGTATTCGCAAGAGCCAGAGTTCTTATAATGACATAATGTCATATTTCACAAACTGTGTTCCAAAGGAATACCTGCATACACAAAATATTAATTTAAGTCCCACAAAGGAAATATTCCATGGTCAAATAAATTTGAAGACTGGGTGAGGTAAGGCTAAATAGATTCCAAACTGTACGTCTTTTTTGTGCCTTTTGTATAATAACCTGTGTTGTGTGTCTTCTGCAGAGAAGTCATGCATATAGGATTTTTTTGAAACCTACTTAATTACAGAACTTATAAACCATCAAGTTCCATTGAACACACTTTGGAATGCCTATTATAGCTTGATTTAATTTTTATATAATCCTTTGAATTGGTAGGAAAAATGTTACTATTCCCATTTTACAGATAAGACAAATGAAACTCTCATGATAATAATTGGTCTTCTTCATGGCTGGCAAAGGAATAGAAGGAACTAAAACTAAGATCTTTCGTTGAGATTTTAAATTTTCATTCCATTGCTCCATATTGCTATTTATATTAGTTCCCTAGGGTTGCTGTAACAAGTTGCCACAAGTTGAGTTGCTTAAACAAAGAAAATGATTATCTCAGTTCTGGAGGTTCTGAGAGAGACTCTATTCCATGCCTCTTTCCTTGCTCCTAGTGGTTGCCAGCAATTCCTGGAGTTCTTGGCTTCTAGCTGCATCACTCCAATCTCTGCCTCTGTCATCACCTGGCTTTCTTCCGTGTCTGTCTCTGTGTCTCTCTCCTTGTAAAAAAGTCACCAGTCATTGGATTTAGGGACCTTCCTAATCTAGTATGAGCTCATCTTAATCTGATTCCATCTGCAAAGACCCTGTTTCCAAATAACGTCACATTCACAGACACCAGAAGTGAAGACTTCAACGTATTTTTTGGACACAATTTAACACCGACACCATCCAATATGATGCTATTCTGAAAATATCATGTAAAACAGTTGTCCATGGAAACTTTTATGGAAATGTCCAATTTTACTCCTTTTTCTTGATCAAAAAGAAATGAAGACTTCAGAGTTAAAGACTAGGATCATAACTTCTATGGAAACTGAAATATGAATGCTACTTATATCACCTAGCAAGAGTTTCCCATGTAGTGGCTAGTAAACCTTTACCTGATAAATGAACAATGCTATCAGGCTTTTTGTCATATTTATGTCCTGCCCTATTCATGTTTTATAGAAGGGGTTGTTGAGTGCCTACCCATGAAAGGCACTGAATGAGTTTGTATAGTCTATGACCTTGAAACCCACACACAAAAACTAATTATATAGACAGGATAGGGCATTCTCTATTACAATAAATTTTAAAAAGAGCAGTAAGCCTTGCTCAATGTGTTACTTTTAGCCTTTGGTAGCCAAGAAATAGCTCTTAGGATGGAGAACACTTAGGAAGAAAACTTTTATATTTATCTTGTGCCTGAATTGCAGTGTAGTGAAGCAACTAACAGGTCAGTCTTAAATCAGGTGGCTTTCATTAAATTCTTGCTTCTATTACTTTCTTAATTTGTGACCTTAGCCATTTAATTAACCTCCCTAGGCCAGGCGTGGTGGCCCACACCTGTAATCCCAGTACTTTGGGAGGCTGAGATGGGTGGATCACCTGAGGTCAGGAGTTCAAGACTAGCCTGGCCAACATGGTGAAACCTATCTCTACTAAAAACACAAAAATTAGCTGAGCGTCACGGTGGGTGACTTGAATCCCAGCTACTCGGGAGGCTGAGGCAAGAGAATTGCTTGAACCCAGGAGATGGAGGTTGCAGTGAGCTGAGATTGCGCCATTGCACTCCAGCCTGGGCAACAGAGTGAGACTCCACCCCAAAAAAATAAATAAATAAAAATAAAAAATTAACCTCTCTAAACTTTTATTTTTCTTACCTGCAAAATGGGAATATCAATAATATCTACCTCATAAATGAGATTATAAAAGTAAGAAACTTTGTACAGAGTTAACATATGCTAAAATATTAATATGTCTTGGCTATTATCTCCTAATTGTAATATTTATTTGGGAACAGAACCATAGCATATTTATCACATGTAATTAGGTTAAATATATGACCCCTAAATCTCAGAGATAAGTAATGAAAATAATTTCCAAAACTGGAAATATGGAGACACTTTTTAAAATACATTTACAATATCTAACACTTTCATTTGATAATAATTTGATAAATATTAGAAAATTAATATGTTGAATTGCAGAGATTTTAGGTAGGAAACAGATAAGACAAATGTTCCTCTAAGATGTCAAATGTGAAGAGGAGCACTGTATATCCTATATTTAATTTCCAGAACTACTTTTCATCCAGCTTCTGCAGTTTAGCTATTTGTTTTGTATTTTTTAACATTCTTGAAATCCAAGACAATCTACCCAAAACTCTAGAGTTTTTTCAGGAAGATTGGAACTTGATAGAGCAGAAGATCAACTGAACGCTGGAAGACTCTCCAGTGTGAAATGTTTATTTCTAGGATCTTCTGTTCAACCATGGAGCCTTCAGAGTCCTATGTATAGTCTTAAACTGCTGATCTAAAAATGGTGGTCTGTTTCAGCAGGTAATAATAAATTTTTCAGCTAGATTGCTACCTATTTGCCAGATATTGTCTCCACTTCTTTCCCTAAAGTTAATATACTCATATTTGTAGAATCACCTAGAATGTAGTTCCATCAAGTAAGTTTAATATTAGATTATTGTAATATAGGGAATGCCATGGTGGGTGATTATTTACTCATGATTAATCTTACAACATTTGACATAAAGTACCCATTCTACTGTTTAATTAGTAGCTTTCTTTAAATCAACACATACTTTCTTAATTTAAATAAATTGGTGTTTGGTAAATAAATCCTAACATCATCATCTTAAGTGGAAAACCAGCATGACTTGTTCTGAGAAGAAGTTAAGGGCAAAAGTCAAAATGTCAAACTTTTTATTGGCGAAAACTTTCAAAAACACATAAATACATAATAGACAATGAAATATAAACAATAATTCAACTCATCTATTTATAAAATCATATATCTTCATTAGTAGACTGAAACTGTGCATTATCACTCAAGAAAGAGATTTTTGGCTCAGTCTTAGTTGAAGATGAAGACTGGAGAAGATTCTGATTTCACATGCTGATATTAACCTGCACTAACTGCAAGACTGGAAATGGTGATTGCTTTATCAGTCCGTGTTTCTGAATAAAGAGATGGTGGCAACTTGCAATGGACATGTTGCTAGAAATAAGTCTTTATTGTTTTATGTATTGATGTTTTCTGGTTATTTCTTACAGCAGCATAAATCAGCTTACCCTGACTACTATCACAGTTGTCTTTAATAGAATTGTGTGCTGAAAATCAATTTCTAATTTGCATAAACTTGTAAAAATTTTGGATTAAAAAAAAAACCTGTCTGACATGACTTCTAGAATGGGTTCTTCTGAAGCTATCAAGTTCCTCAGTAGGGCCCCAAAACTGATTAGAACAAGTTTTCTTTCGGCTTCACTGTTGTCAACCAGTTGGGAAAAATACTTTTGAAGACATTATATGAAGTCATTAATGTGTCTTTTTATAATGTTCAGGATATTGGCAGCAAGTTTCTGAAATGCTAACATAATTTAGTTGTTCAGCTCTAGAAAGGTTTTCAGTATTTGCTGGTTGAACAAATTCGTTAAATGAAGTTAGAGAACTCCTTCCAAGGACCCTAGATTTACTGTACAGCTAGATTTATTAACAGCTACTGTTTATTAGGTATTTACTAAGTGCTAGCTACTGTGCTTCGTGCTTTACCAACTTTATTAAATTATTTCCCACAGCATCCATATAAAGGTAGGTACTTTTACTATTTCCCATTTATAACAAAGAATAAAGTCAGATAACTAGAAGGTAAAAAAATGCAGACTTGGGCAGGGCTCAGTGGCTCATGTCTGTAATCCTAGCACTTAGGGAGGCCGAGGCAGGTGGATCACGAGGTCAGGAGTTCAAGACCAGCCTGACCAATATGGTGAAACCCCATCTCTACTAAAAAAAAACAAACAAAGAAACAAACAAAACAAAACAAAAATTAGCTGGGTGCAGTGGCAGGTGCCTGTAATCCCAGCTACTTAGGAGGCTGAGGCAGGAGAACTGCTTAAACCTGGGCGGCAGAGGTTGCAGTAAGCTGAGATCGCGCCACTGTACTCCAGCCTGGGTGACAGAGTGAGACTCTGTCAAACAAGAAAACCGCAAACAAACAAACAGACAAACAGAAAAACCAAAATGCAGACTTGAATGCAAGTCTGTGCTTGTAACCTCTGATTTCCATGTGTTGGTGGCAGCTGAGTCAGAATTAGGAACCATATCCCTGTTTAAAACTGTCTAAGGGATGTACAGCTGAATCCTTTCAATGGGGCCCTGTCTTGGGATGGACTTCCCTCAGATGATGTGGCTGACGGCTGCTTGAAGAGTGCCTCATTTCTGGAGATACCTACCCCTATTGTTACAGCTGTGTCTTGGAAACCCTTTAGTGGCATTTGAGGTGTGAGAATTCAACACATAGTTGTATATGCGAGTGTGGTTAAGAAGACGAAAATGGGCCATCACCATTGCTCTCCCTCTGTCTTCTTCCTCCTCTTTTCTTCCTTTCACCTGCCCCCCATGCCTGCAAGTCATAGATTACCTCCACCCCTTCTGTGTACCAACAGTAATCCTCTAGGTACTTACAGGGGTATAAATAACTCACTTTGGATACAATGGGTCAAAGCAATGGTCCTGATGACAATACCAAAAAATGTATTGGAGCTGGTCACTGTGATATCATCTGTCATCACAGGTGAGTTACACTGGACTCCCACTCAATTTTTGTTGAGTTTATGAAGTTATGTTCATATGCAAAAACATAATAACCCTTTTTATGTCAAACTAGGTACATATCCCTGTAGCTGCTTGAGATTAAGAATTAATCTTAATTCTTTTCAAACTATTTAATATGTTAGCATGTACCATATCGAGAAAATATATTCTGCAAGTTTGGTCCTCTCTGTTGAGGAAAGTAAAAATTTGTCAGAAACTTACATATATCTATAACACTGTATGCTCACCTAGTTCTAATAATCAAGGGTTAGGCAATGAAAACTGGTTTGTATTTAAACTCAATAATTCATAAAGCAAGTACCGGATGGTGTGTTGTATGGTCTCTTAGCCAGAGCAGCTGCATATGTTTATGCAGGTAGTGCCTCTCCAAAGGTGGCTGAACAAGGGCGCAATGAAAGGCTGAAGTCCAGCCCAAGTCTCCTGGCTGAGCCTTCTCTCTGGAATACAGCTATGTCCGCCTGGAGGAAGGCACACATTTTCTTTTTTTAAAAATGTATTTTGTTGTTGTTGTTGTTGTTGTGCAGATAGACACATTTGACTGAATATTCTTTATTTAAATTTTTTATTTGACTTTAAATTCTGGGATACATGTGCCGAATGTGCAGGCTTTTTACATAGGTATACGTGTGTCATGGTGGTTTGCTGCACCCATCAACCCATCATCTAGGTTTTAAGCCCCGCATGCATTAGGTATTCGTTCTAATGCTCTCCCTCCCCTTGCCCCCAACCCCTGACAGACCCCGATATGTGTAGAAAACCAAACACCGCATTTTCTCACTCATAAGTGGGAGTTGAACAATGAGAACACATTTTCTTCTTACAAACACACTACCAATTTGCCAGGTCATATTCCCACGGGGCTAAGAAGCCTTTTTTTTTTTTTTTTTTCCTAATTTATTCTCCTACGTCAAGGCTTGTTACGTGCAAGCTTCAGGCCCTTATTTTTCTGGGTTTGAGTCTAATCTTTATTTCATGACCCAATATGGAAACTTCTTTATACTCTGGGTCAGAGTAATTACCTTTATTTGAATATTTGTCAGCTTATTTCTTTTTTTTTTTTTTTTTTTTTTTTTTTTTTGAGACGGAGTCTCGCTCTGTCGCCCGGGCTGGAGTGCAGTGGCCGGATCTCAGCTCACTGCAAGCTCCGCCTCCCGGGTTCACGCCATTCTCCTGCCTCAGCCTCCCGAGTAGCTGGGACTACAGGCGCCCACCACCGCGCCCGGCTAATTTTTTGTATTTTTTAGTAGAGACGGGGTTTCACCGTGTTAACCAGGATGGTCTCGATCTCCTGACCTCGTGATCCGCCCGTCTCGGCCTCCCAAAGTGCTGGGATTACAGGCTTGAGCCACCGCGCCCGGCTGTCAGCTTATTTCTTTTTCCTGATTTGAATTTACCAGAATTCCATGCCGTATTGTAGGCATAATATACCCATTGTGACTATAATTTTCTAATGATTTTCAGGATTTCTATTTATTTTAGGTTATGCCAGTCTTTTGGGATATTCTTGATGAAGCTATTGGAAAGAAATGTTTTCTATTTTGAAATTGCTTAGCTGGTGAAGTTTAAGTCTAGAGCTGCTGGCAGCCATCCTAGCCACTCTTGGGGATAAGCTTCCTGAGTATCTAGCCAGTATTGAGGAAGGAAGAGGAGGGAAGGAAGAAAAGAAAGAAGAGGAGGGAGGAGAATGAAAGGTTTGATATATTTAATCCAACCCAGGACCTGGCCCTAGCCATTTCTGAACTTCCTTTTTACAAAAGCCAAAAAAGTTCCTTTTTTATTTAAGACAGTTTGAAGTAGACTTCTATTCTTTGTCTGATACTGTCCAGTCAAATATAGTATGAAATTTATGATGTCCATTTCTAATCTGCTAGAAGTGAGGAGGGTGGAGTTATGAGCAAGTGTCTGCTTTGGTTAGGCTGTGTTAAGTGCATTATATGTTATTATTATTTAAGCCTTAAAACAAGTCTATCGATCAGGTATTGCTAATGCACAGGATAAAATTTAAAATATTAAGAGTATTTCCCTTAAATTTGTAGGAGCAAAGTTTAAAAACTAAGTCAATATATATGTGTGTGTATATGTCTGTGCATTTATATATACCTGTGTATATAGATATATATCTACATATATGTATGCATGTACATATAGATATACATATATATCTATATGTACATGTACACTTATTAGTGTGAAATGAACAGTTCTGACCTGTTAGTGGTAAAGAGACTTCAGCTCCCCATTTACAATCAGTGCAAAGGTTTCCAAGGTTGTCAACTCACTTCTATCAAAGATGTCAACACTTGATTGAAACCATGAATTGCGCATATAAATATGAGAAATGTGTTTTGATTGCACCACAGACAAGTAGCTTGAAAAAGGAGACAACTGAGATGCTCTAAATTACTGGAAATAAGGTAGAGGAAGGAACGTAGCAATAGGAAATTAGGTAGAAAACATTCTCTTGCATGTTTAGTACCTCGGAGGGAAATGTGTGGGCTGTTACAGGTAACTTGCTCATTTCACTTAATGCCCTCTGCCTGCATGAGTTCCTCTACGATGGCCCTAACTGCTTTATGTTAAAATTAAGTGGAGTGACTCTATTGTGGAAAATAACATAGTGGATTTCTGTTTTCAGTTTCTTAGCCTTGCTACAGCAACCTATGTCACCACCAACAGCACTCACACATCACAAGCCTAGAATCTTTCAGTGAGTTGGTGTCATCCATAGGATAAAGTCTCCAAACCTCCAAACCTCTGAGAATACATCACACTGAAGCCCCATGTGATCAGATCTGAATCTTGCCTAACTGGCCAGCCTTATTTCCTTGCCTGTGGCTTATATTCCAGCTAAACCATTCTGCTGCCAGTTACACAAACGCTTCATGCTATTCAGTGCTGCTGGCCTTTGCACACGCTGCTCCTTCTGCCTGGACACTCTTCTCTAGTCCTATGTGTCTGACACACATCTCATTCATTTTCTTGGAGGTGTGTCCTTGACAAGGCACCTAAATCACCTTGAACAGAGTTAATCATCTTGTCCTCTGTGCTACTTATACCTTTGCTTCTGTAACGTGGTCTTTTGTTTGTTTTTGTTTGTTTGTTTGGACTATCTGATATGGTTAGAATAACATTTCCATCCAATACCCATTGATATAAATGAGGGATTTTACTCTGGGAATTATTCAATTACAGTGGATACAGTCATAGGTTTTTGAGTCAAACTGCTTGGGTTTAAATCCTAGCTCTACTTTTTATTAGCTGTGGGACCTTGGATACTTAGCTTCCCTGGGACTCAGTTTTCTCATCTGTAAAATGAAGTAATATTAGCATTTCATAGGATTACTGTGAAGTTAAATAGAAATAATCTATGTCAAGTGATTGGTGCAAGGAATGTTCTCAACAAATAATGTATTATTTTGCCTATTAACTCAAGGAAGAAGGGTGACCATTGTCAGGAACTGGCAAAAGGTATGCAGAGAGCGCAAGTAGGCCATTTTCTGGACATGGTGTGGCATCTGCTCTATTTTCCTCACTTGCTTGTGCAGAGCAGCTGTCCACAAAGCTGACTGGGAAAAAGGAACCACTGTCACTGCCAATCACCCAGGAAGAGACTCATGCCTTTCTGTTTCCAGACATCTCCAAAAGTTTCAATCAAGTTGTCAGCATATATTATTGCTGATTTGGGGACATAGAGAACAGCCTTCTCCCATATATATAAAAATATGTATAATATGTATGGATATATACCATACTTTACTGCCTAAGCTTTAAAAGCTTTGGTCTTTCCAAGTCTCTGTTGAGTAGATCTAGCTGCTTCTGATTCTGTTCCAAAAGTCTTCTTTGGGATGAATGAATGAAACCCAGTTCTGGCAGGTTCTAACACTCCTCCTGTGGTCTCAGGGTCTCAGACAAATCACCAGTCCTGCCTCTTCTTTCCAAGAAAAGGCACTCCAATGGGCAATCTCATAGTGGGAACTCTGGAAGCAGCAGTGTCTCATCTTAGCCCAGCCAGCCAAAAATGCTCATTTAAACTGACTGTATTCTTGTGGCTACCTAACTAGCATCTTTACCAGTGAATATGATTCCATGCTTTGGGCAAGTCCAGGTTGCAGACAACTGCAGAAAGATGCATGGCCAATCTGTGCTTGTAAAACCTGGTTAACCAAGAGAACTACACCAAGTGGATATCACTCCCACCTATAGGCCGGTGTGTCTCTCACAAATTGCTTTATTTACAAAATCAAATGCTGTTAACTTGGTTAGATAATCTAAGACATACTTTCATTTAGTCTGAGTCACTATACTTTTTGCTCCAAAATGAAGCATGCATTTAAGATCTCTGAGTTTCCCTTTAGTGTCGAAAGAAGGCAATTTTAAAAACTAATTAAAAAGAATTCCTCCTGGATTCATTCTTCCATCTTCCTCCGAGGTGAGTACTAAAGATGAACCAACATCATACTGGATTGAGCAAGTCGCCAGACTGTATTTTAATAAAGCTGATGTGAATTTTGACCCTTGAACAGTGGTCATGGTGAGCAGTTTCTTTTTATCTATTAGCATCCACAAAAGAGTTCTAGGCATTTATGCTTAGAGAAAATCACCTGATTATTTCAGTGGAACAAGATGGACAGCCAAGGTCAATGAAGCATTGCAAGTTTTCCAGTCCTTGCTGGAGGCGGAATAGGGACTGACTTTTCTCCCTCTCTCCCGCTTACTGTCTCTCTCTCTCTTTTAATGGCATTTAATAAATAGCAAAATAGTATCTGAGTAACACTTTAAATAAAAACCCCAGATGATAAACTCTTGGAGGAAGAACCTATTTTTTTAAGCATAGTGTCTCCTCCTCACCCCCAACCCCTTCCTGATAATCTATTCTCACTTTCTGAAATGAACATTTTACTTTGCCAATGCTGTGAGGTGTGGGCTGGGAAGTTACTCATTCTCTCCCTCACTCACAGAACAATTTCTTAAGGCTTAAGGGATAATTTTAACTACTTCTTTCAAATGAGGAGATCTTTACTAAATTTAACATGTAATACACATTCAGATCTGGAAATCTCAGAGCCACCTGATGAGAGTTTTGCTTTGCGTTTCTTAGGCGGAGGAACTATATACCAAGTCCTCCATCTAGAGGTATCACTTGGAAGTGTCTGTAAATGTGATCTAATGTGAATTTTGGGAACAGAAGATATTTATTGAATTTCAAAGTTTAACTGAATAGCATGATAAAAGTGGATAAGAGAGAATTAAAAGATAAAGTACCCAGTCTCGAAGAGCTTATAATGTAATAAGAAAGAAGTAAAACTTAATAAAATCAAAAATCTAATAAATAGTTTTCAAACCTAAGTATAGGTGCTTGACTCCTTTCTCCTCCTAAGGTCATCACTGGGCAGATGTGTCAGTTTGCATAAGTTTGGGACAGAAAAGAGGAAAGGAGTTGTTTGCCAATCATAGAGTCAGAAAAGAGAGGAGATCCTATCTGCAAACCAAAGCTCCAAGTGCTCCTGAGACAGCCTAGGAGCAGTGAAATGATTTTCCTTATAAGGCTCTGGGATAGGGGAGCTGAAACATCCTAGACCTGACAAGAGACCAGTACATCTCGGGGAGCCTGGGGGAAAATCCAAGGATACTCCAGATGCTTGAGGAGGTCAACAAGCTGCCCAGGCCAGTACCTCAGTGGCCCTAGGAGGGGCTTCCATAGTCTAAAGAGTTGTGACATGCTGAGGTGAACCTTTCTTTTATCTCAAGATCTGGGAGGAGCCAGGGAATCTTGTGACTCCTCTCCCCACCCATTAATTCCAGGATTGCAGTTGGTTGGCTTGTTGTCACCAACAAAATGAAACATATCTTCTTTGTCTGACAATTTACAATTGCCTGGAAGATAGGCCTGCCGGTTCTAAGGAATCTCCCTCCTGATGATAATAGTACCAGACTGCTTGTGGGACCACACCAGGATGAGAAAAAATATATTAATGTTCAAGAAACTATGCTGGAAGCCTATGAGGACATAATTCCCACATAAAATGCGTATTTCTGGATAGTACTTGATGGGTGGTTGTTATCTCCTGAACTTTCTCCTGGCAAATCCTGTTTGCTGTTATCCCTTCTTCAAACACTCAGTGTTCCTCTTTCTTCTCTGCTTCCCGGGCCTGCTGCTGGTGGAATATTTACGTTTGCAGTTGTCTCTTATGCTCCTAAGCTAAACCACTGCATCTCCAAAATTCTCCTCTTCATCCTCAAGTTCTTTAAACCCTTCATTTACGGCAGGGCGCGTTGGCTCACGCATGTAATCCCAGCACTTTGGGAGGTCGAGATGGGTGAATCGCGAGTTCAGGAGATCGAGATCATCCTGGCCAACACGGTGAAACCCTGTCTCTACCAAAAATACAAAAAAAATTAGCCGGCCTTAGTGGCGGGCGCCTGTAGCCCCAGCTACTTGGGAGCCTGAGGCAGGAGAATGGCATGAACCCGGGAGGCGGAGCTTGCAGTGAGCTGAGATCATGCCACTGCACTCCAGCCTGGGGGACCGAGTGAGACTCTGTCTCAAAAAAACCAAAAAACAAAAAACCTTCATTTATGCAATCCTGTTCCATAGCATATCTTTTCTATTCTATTGTTTTGCTTTTCTTTGCAATGTTTCTTGAACTTGAGCTTTTCCTGTACACATAACCTCATTCACAAGTGGTTTCCTTGCCTCCTTTCCGAATTTTATCTTCCTGTCCTTCTTGGCCAACTTTTTTTTTTTTCCTTCTCTGCCTCTACTATTTTGTCTAATGATTTCTTCTGTTTCCTTCTGCTGTCTTCCCTTGTTGCTTTTTAAATCAGCCTCTTCCTGTAAGTCTTGAAGGGCCCTTGCACAAAGTTCATATTCAAGTCCTGCTCTTTTCCATATTTCTGTCAAATATGTTCCACCTTCTCTTGGAAGACTTTTTGCAAAAAGATTTCAATTTTCTGCTTTGTCTCCTCTTTCTCCAGCTTATCTGTTCATTCTCAAGTTTAATCTGTGCATTTTCTTTTTCCATAAGGTGCACCTCCTCTTCCTCTAGCTGTTTCACTACCTGTTTTTGCACCTGGATGCTGGTGACCTGGGCATTCTGATCCAGGTGCATGTTCTCCTCCAGCTCTTTCTGGAGCTCTTGAGCTTCTCATCTTTCCTTGGCTGATTAGTCTTCTGCCCAGAGTTCTGAGAACATCCTCTCTTTCACCAGTTTCTGCCTCTTCAGCTTTTCATTAAATTCTACCTCTGCTTCTCTGCTTTCTGCTCTTCACGTGTCTTCTGATGGATACAAAGCAATTGACCACAGAGATGCTTGCGGCATGCCCTGAATCACTGTCTAGCTTTTCATTCACAAAATTCTATCTCTGTTTTCCTTCTGTTTTAATGATCTGACTTTCTCTCTCATTCTATCTTGTTTTTCTCCTCCATTATTGCTTCTTTCAATTGCATTTCATTCCGTAAAATACTCATTTTCCTCCGAGGCTAGCTTATTTTATCTTTCTTCAGTGTTGATGGAATACTTACTTTTAACAGGTATGAGCAGGCTGAAAGAGAGCCATCCCTCTAAATGATTAGGACAGGTGACTTTCCTCAAGCTGGATTTTAAATGTAATAGCAGAAATAATATTAAAAAATCTTAAAACACAAAAGACAGTAAATTTAAAGCAAGAAAGGTAACCTTTAAAAATGAAGATTGTGAAAAACAGCATAGACACTGCTGAATATTGTCAGCAATGACCCAAAATGTTAGTGTAAGGAATCATACCAGTAAACAGAAGAAAAAAATAAATGAAAATTAGCAATGAAAAGTGACAGGGTAGGATACACTCATGAAATAAATCATTTCAATTAGTAAGACTTTCAGAAGGCGAGAAAGAAAAAGACGAATAACAAAAATCAAAGAATTAATATTAAAAAATCCCTGTGAGCTGGATGAAGACTTGAGTTTTCAGATGATAAAGACCATCTAAGTGCTGGAAGTATTTAAAGAAAAGAGGAACACTCCTGGCCACATTCTAGGGTGCTTAACAGACCTGTATGATCAGGAGCACTTCTTATTAAGCTTCCAGACAGAGAAAACAAGCTACAAAGAAAATATTGACACTATCGATCTTTTTTATCTGCAGTATCTTCATTGTCTTCAGTAACATAGAAGACAGTGAAGTGACATTATGGACTTTTGAGTAAAAAGAGCTGTGATTCTAGAATCCTGTTCTCAGGATGTTGTTTATGAATTGGGGTGAAGATGTGACATTTCGAGACCTATAAGGATCTAATAAGTAAACTACCCATACACATTCTTTGAAAATGTTACTGTGAAACTTCAACAAAAATTAAATCAGCATTTCATTTTACATTAAGGAAGAATAAAATATGTCAGGGAGAAAGATGAGTGATAAATCACATAAGTGTAATTGATATGTAAAATTATCAGAAACCTATAGGGTACAGTAAGAAAACACTATTCATTCCTCTGCCTCCAAATGAAGTCTAAGGCAGGTCTAATATTGGTCATTCTCAGATAAAAACAGTATTCTCTAGTCACTTTTACACAAAATCTGAATAATTTTATACATCAGTTAAAATGTCAGTATCATGTAAGAGTCAAAATTCTAAACTCCATTCTAAATTAAAACTTTTTTCCTTCCCTTGCTCGGAATTATCTGACAAAGACTTTAAAGCAGCTATTATAAAAATTCTCAAATGAGTAATTGTGGGCACTCTTGAAACAAATATTAAAATAGAAAGTATCAGGCAAGAAATAACATAAATAGGAATCAAATGAAAGTTTTAGAACTGTGAAATATAGTATCTAAAATTTAAAAGAAAACCCAACAGCTCACTGAATAGACTCAAAAGGAGAATAGAGATTATAGAAGAAAGAGCAAACTTGAATATAGAACAGTATAAATTATCCAGTCTGAACAACAGAAAGAAACATGTTTGAGGAAAGAAAGAACAAAGTCTTGGGGACCTGTGATAGTGCAGAAAAGCTGTAACATACATGTAATTGGAGTTACAGAAGAGGAGGAGACATAATATGGTGCTGAAAAAATATTTGAAAAAATAATGGCTGAAAACTTCTCAAATACAATGAAAGACATAAACCTAAAGATTTAAGAAGCTAAGTGAACTGCAAACAAAATAAGTCTGAAGAAATCTAGTCCCAGAGTCATAATAATAAAACTGCTGAAAATTAAAGACAGATAACCTCTTGTAAGCAACCAGGAGGCTGGGCGTGGTGGCTCACGCCTGTAATCCCAGCACTTTGGGAGGGTGAGGCAGGCAGATCATGAGGTCAGGAGATCAAGACCATCCTGGCTAACATGGTGAAACACTGTTTCTACTAAAAATACAAAAAATTAGCTGGATGTGGTGGCGGGCACCTGTAGTCCCAGCTACTCGGCAGGCTGAGGCAGGAGAATGGCGTGAGGCGGAGCTTGCAGTGAGTCTGGGCAACAGAGAGAGACCAAAAAAAAAAAAAAAAAAAAAAAAAAAGCAATCAGGAAAAAGCATGGCACATTACCCATAGAGAAACAATAATTCAAATAATTGTGGATTTTTCATCAGAACCTGTGGAAGTCAGAAGTAATTAGCACATTTTAAAGGTGCTAAAATACCTGTCACACCAGAATTTTGTGTTCAGTGAAAATATCCTTCGGTAACAAAGGGAAAATCAGTTAAAGACAAAATAAGCAAATAATAGAGAGAGGTAATAAACCAAAAATTATTCTTTGAAAAGTCAATAAAATGTAGAAACTTCTAGCTAAATTGGTCAATTAAAAAAGAGAGGAGAGGAATAAATAATCAATATTAGTAATGAAAAAGTAAACATTACCACATGTTCTATAAACATTAAGAGGATAAGAAAAATGTCTTAAAATACTTTATGCCAATTAATTCAACAACTTAGGTAAAATGAATCATTTTTTTTAAAGAACAGCAACTACCAAAGCACACTAAAGAATAAAAGATAACTTATTTAGAGAAATTGAATTTATATTCTATCTTCTTACATAGGAAACTTCCAGATAGCTTCACTCATGAATTCTACCAAATATTTATGGAAGAAAATTATGAAATTCTACATTAACTCTTTAAGAAAATTCGGAAGAGGAAACATTTCAGAACTCATTTTATCAAGCAACACATTTCTAGGAAAGAAAATTCCAGAATAATATCCCTCATAAAGAGATAGTCAAAATTGCTCAAGAACATTTTAGCAAATTGAATCCAGTGAATGATAAAAAGTAATGCTTCATTACCAAATGAGGCTCATGACAATAGTACAATGTTGGCTTAACATTTGAAAATGAATCAGTGTAACTCCCTAGATTGACTTACACAAAATACCAAACAATATGATTGATATAGAAAAAGCATTTGGCAAAATTCAACTTACCTTATGATAAAAACTCTAACAAACTAGGAATAAAATGAAATGTCATCAGATTATTAAAAGGCTACATATGAAAATCATATAGTTTATATACATAGTATTGAGTGATTTAGTATTTTCTACCTAACATTGGGAAAAAGGTAAGAATGCACTATATCCATTAAATGTCATATTGGGGTAGCTAACACTACATAGAGCAAGATAAAGAAATGAAAGACATAGATATTGGAAGGAAAGAAAACTGTTTGCAGACAACATGCTCGGGTGCATAGAAAACTCTAAGGAATCTACAAAAACTAATATACAACTAATAGGCACATTCAGCAATGTTGCAAGTTACAAAGTCAATATATAAAATTAGTTGTAGTTTTACATATTTGCAATAAACAATTGAAAATAGAAATAGAAATACCATTCATTATAGCATCAAAGAACAAGAGATACTATGGAATAAATTTAATAAAAGACATACCAGACATGGACTGGGCGTGGTGGCTCACGCCTGTAATCCCAGCACTTTGGAGGCTGAGGTGGGCGAATTACCAAGTCAAGAGATTGAAACCATCTGGCCAACATGGTGAAATCCCATCTCTACCAAAAATACAAAAATTAGCTGGGTGTGGTGGCATGCTCCTGTAGTCCCAGCTACTCAGGAGGCTGAGGCAGGCAAATTGCTTGAACCCAGGCGGTGGAGGTTGCAGCGAGCCAAGATAGTGCCACTGCACTCCAGCCTGGCGACAGAGCGAGACTCTGTCTCAAAACAAAACAACAAAAAAACCCCCCAAAAAAGCAGACACGGAAAACAAAAACTACAAGGCATTGCTGAGAGAAACTAAAGAAAGCTTGAGTAAATGTGTAGAAATATCATTTAATGAATAAGAACATGGAATATTGTTGAGCTTTACATTTTCCTAAAATTGGTACATAGATTTAATGCAACCTCAATAAAAATTCCAGGAGCATTTTTTATAGAAATTGATAACTCTGAAATTTACATGAACATAAAATCTTGAAAAAACCCAAAACACAGTTGTAGGACATACAGTGCCTAATCCTAGGACTATACAACTATGGTAATCTAAACTGTTTAAGAAAAGACTTATAGGGCAATGGGACAAAAATAGAGTTCAGAATTCAGACTTCACATATGTGTTCAATGACTTTTGACATAAATGTCAAAATAATACTATAGGGAAAGGAGAGTTTTTTCAACAAAAACTGCTGCATCAGTTGGATATTTTTGTGTGAAATTTTTGAATCTCAAGCCTTATCTCACACCATACATCTAAATTAACTCAAGATAAATCATAGTCCGAAACATAAAATCTAAAGCTAAAAATATCCTATCAGAAAAGATAGACACAAATATTTGTGATCTTGGATTACAAAAATATTTCTGAAATAGGACACAAAAGAAAAAAATGATAAATTTGACTTCATCAAAATTAAAAATTTGCTCTTAAAGAAACATGAAAACAAACGGGAAAGCCATTGACTGGAGGAAAACTTTTGCAAAACGCATGTCTGATAAAGGATTTGTACTCGAAAACTCAATAGTAAGAAAATAACTCAATTACAGAATAAACAAAAGCTGTGTGAATGGCAGGGAAGATGTAAGAATAGCAAATATGCAAGTGAAAAAATATTCAACATATTAGTCATTAGAGTGATTAAAAGCAACAGAGTTGAACAGACCAAATATTTGCGAGAAGGTGGGGCCATTGGAGCTCATCTTTGTTGGTGGGAATACAAAATAATACAATCAGTTTGGGAGTTTGTAATGATAAACATTCACTTAACCATCCAACCTGACAACTCTCTGGCTATTTATCCTAGCAACCCTTTTTCTAGGTATTTATCCAAGGGAAATGAAAACATGTGTCGGCACAAAGCCTTGTATGCATACTTACAGCAGCTTTATTCCCAGTAGCCAAAACCTAGAAGCAAGTCAAGTATCCATGAAATACTAATCCACAATAAAAACGAATGAACTGCTGCTATACAGAATAATATGGATGGATCTCAAAATTATTATGCTAAGTAACAGAATCCAGACACAGAAGACTACATAATGGTATGGTTTCATTTATATAAAATTCTAAAATGAAAACCTATAGTGACTAAAAGTTGATCAGTTGTCTTTAGGAGTTAGAGGTTCCTAGGGTTTGGCAGCGGGGACGAGAGATGTATGAAAACGGGCACACAACACATTAGGGTGATAGAAATGTTTATTCTGATTGTGACTATGGTTAACCAACTGTATACAGTTGTCAAACTTATAAAATTGTACCTTTAAAAATAATACATTTTAATGCATGCAAATTATACATAAACAATCTAATTAATTTAAAAATAGCTAACAAAAAGTCTTTAATAATACTGTTGTAAGCCTCCGTGGGACTCACTGCTACCTGTTGTATGAGTTACACAATTTTAACAATCTGCTCAGGTCAGTGATATTAGCTAGTAATTATTACGTGCTTACTGCATAGTAGGTACTGCTTTGAGTGATTTTACAGTTTTTGCTAATTTAATCTTACCAATAACTGTGAAGGAAATAGTGTTATCTCTCTTTGACAGATAAGGAAAATGATTACAAAAAATTTAATTAACAGCTAGTAAGTGGAAAATGTATATTTTGAAAGAGGCATTAGAGACCAGATTCTTAACCACTATTATATATTGAGAGGCGACACAGAAAACGTTACATGCTAATATAATGCACTATGACTAGTCTCAGGCGAAGGGTATATGCAAAAAATCCATAAATTCAGGGAGGGTGAGACTTGGTTTGGGGAAGAACTTATTGGAAAAAGTAATTCTAGCTTTGAGTCTGATGAGATGGGAAGAATTTGAATTGTTAATTAGTGTTAAAAATGTGATGTCACTGAATGTCACCTGACATTATATAGCACACTTTACTTCCCCATCACACCAATTGTTTTATTCTTGGGCTCAATGAAATAAATGATGTTAGTAACAAGAGATGAAGCAACCACAGTGTCTTATCAGCAAAGGCTATATCAATTTGTTAATTGTAATTTTGTGTGCTTTAAAATCAAAGATCATTCGTACATGAAACTCTAAAATATCTTATTAGATTCAACATTAAAAGCCATATTTAGAGAGAGTTTTTGAAAAATTGAAAGAAAAAGCTTCCCACTTAAAAAAAAAAGACTTAAAATGCAGTTCTCAATCATTCCAGCAGATGGCAATACAATCATTGTTAAAAAGTTAAGTTTTGTCAAACTGGAAAAAAAGGGCAAATGAAAACAACCTATCCTTTTTTATTTTGTTTTATTTTTATTTTATTTCTTTTGATTTTTCTCCTCTGTGGTGAGCCCTTTTTGGTTGCTAAAACAATTCTACACCTAATGTTTTTAAAGCTATATAGCCTGCTAAGGACCTAATTATGACCTCCCTTAAATGCCAAGATAGAAATACTAATCTATATTTTTAATTGTAGTGAGAACACTTAACATGAGTTTTATCCTTTTAACAAATTTTACAGTGTACTACACAGCATTGTTAACTAAAGGGATAGTGTTGTAGACATATCTTTATTCTGTAGAGATAGATGGCTTTGAGTAAGGGATGACTTGGTCAAAACTGTTCATTAGAAAAATAACTCTGAGAGGGAAAGGACAAGTGAAAGGATGTAAAAGAGAAGAATTTTTGTTAGAAAACAGGAAGAAGGCAAGGGGAAGATCTTGAAGAGAGGTAATGGGAAAACTATGGCTTAGATGAGGAAAATAACTGTAGACCCAGAAGGGAAAGAACTGAGCAACTGATTGGATGTCAGACATTCAAAAGAACGAATAGCCAAGGATAACTCTAGTGTTTTAATCTGGATTAGGGGAAAGCTAACTAGAGTACAATGGGAGAAAGACTGGGCTCGGACCAAAGGGAGTATTTTCAGGTGCCCTTGTGCATCTACACAGATTTAACTTAGCAGTTGAAAATTGGGTCTCCTGTTTAGATTAAGAAGTAAAATTTAAGACAGACACAAACACAAAGTGGATATTTGTGGCTTTAGGAGTAGATAAGAAAGTCACAGAGAGATAAAGGCCAAAGTCCTAAGAAACGTCTAGATAATGCTTGCATTTAGGAGAAACCAATGATATGGTTAAGTTTAACAAAATTCTCAGGTGGCTGTAGTGTCTTAGAAGGCTGCTAAAGGATACGTGGAACAAGTGTAAGGAATATTTCATTAAGTTTGAGAAGATGATTAGAACAGAGGCCATTGGACTTTAAGAAATTTAATGGGGTAGAAAGCAGATTATCATGAGAAAGAAGTGGAGAGGCTGTAAGAAAGTCTGAAATCTCTTTTTAAAAGTTTGACAGGCAAGGGAAGGGAAGAAATCATTCCCTTCTAGTAGTTTGACTAGACAGTAGGAATAGGGAAATCTTTTTTTTTTTTTTTAAACGGAGTCTTACTCTGTCGCCAGGCTGGAGTGCAGTGGCGCAATCTCGGCTCCCTGCAACCTCCGCCTCCCGGGTTCAAGGAATTCTCCTGCCTCAGCCTCCCGAGTAGCTGGGACTACAGGTGCGCTCCACCACGCCCAGCTAATTTTTGTATTTTTAGTAGAGACGGGGCTTCACTGTGTTGGCCAGGAAGGTCTTGATCACTTGACCTTGTGATCTGCCTGCCTTGGCCTCCCAAAGTGCTGGGATTACAGGCGTGAGCCACCGCGCCCTGCCTGGAACCGGGAAATCTTTATACAACAGAGGGCCTTGAACATGGTCTGCGTGAAGGAGACATTTGAAATTATACTAAAGTTGTTTTCTTTTCTTAAATAGCATGTAGATAATTTAATGAAATGGCATAACTTCATTTAACAGAAGTTTTGTGGATGTAAGAAAAATTAGACATATAATTTTAAAGCATATTTTGCAACCTGTTTCTCATTATTTTTTATTCATCCTGTGTCTGCTTGGCTCCTCTCTGTTGCTGATATCTGCAGCTTTGGGACTATGAGAGTTAGTCATGCTAATTACATCTGTTCTCAGCAGCCAATGTCTTCTGACATTGTGGCAAGTGATAAGTCTGAGGGGGCTGTCGTAGAGTCAACCAAGCATTAAAAATCATAGAAAGCTCTAAAGCCTATTGCTCTCTTATGATATGTGAGTATGTTTTCATGTCAAGGTTTGTAGAGAGCTTTTCATTGTCTCCTTTCTGCTTTTTTTCCTTAAGGAAAAGAACAATTAGCTTGCGATGCTGTATCTTGTTGGCAGAATTACCAAGGTGTAGAATTTGCTGCTTGCTCCTAGAGCTTTGGTGTCGTGGTGTCATTTGTGCGCAAAGGAATCTGCAAAGGCTGCCAATTGAATCTGTCTAGGGAAAAAGTAACATGACTTTGAGAAGCAAACAACTGAGTCTGCCATGAAATATGATAAACATATGGGTTTCATTAAAAACTCATGGCAAGACAAAGTCTTCAAACACAGAGGAAAGAGGAGAAAAAACAGGAAGAAGGCAAGGGGAATCCCCAAGTAAATTGTATCTATTCTTTATTGCACAGTTAAAGGCTTGTCTATAAGTTCCTAAACACCTGTCTCTAATTCTTTGAAAGCCTGTACCATATCTGTCAATAGTTTCATCAAGTGAAAGATGAAATTAACTCCGACCTTTTGTATCCCCACTGACATGTTAGAAGGGCTGTCAATTCTGAGAGCTGCACGATGCAAATTTTCATGCAAATCACAACCCAGTTACAGAGGAAGAGCTGAAATCATCTTTTTCTTAAATCTTTAACAATCAGGAATATAATTGTGTAAACTGGAGCTTATTTCTATTAGGGAGGACATGCCACTTGTTTGCTCCTTTTTATATTTTTACGAAACTGATTGATTGGATGGTAATCACATTGTACAACTATTATCCTGATCATTGCTTTGGAAATCATAGGAAGTCAAACTCACAGGGAACATATTCTCAGAATAAATCTTCCTTCTTTCAGTGAAGCTTGTTTGCTTTGTGGTTTCCTTGGGTTAGATTTTAAGATCCTTAAGGACAAAACGTTGTTCTTATTCTTTTTGTTTGTTTAGACGGAGTCTCACTCTGTCACCCATGATGGAGTGCAGTGGCGTGATCTCAGCTCACTGCAACCTCTCCCTCCTGGGTTTAAGCTATTCTTGTGCCTCAGCTTCCCAACTAGCTGGGACTACAGGCACCCACCACCATTCCCGGCTAATTTTTGTATTTTTAGTAGAGATGGGGTTTCACCATATTGGCCAGCCTGGTTTCGAAATCCTGACCTTGTGATCTGCCCGCCTCAGCCTCCCAAAGTATTCATTTTTTTTTTTAACCCGCTAAATCTTTTTATACAGTGTGTTAAAAAAATACTATCTGTTTAACACTTTTAAATTTTGGCAGTCACTTTGGTTTCCTAGTCAACAGCCATTCTCCATTTCAGTGCCAACAGAACCCTGATTGTGCTTGGTGACAAGGGACTATAGGGAGAGAGAGGAGTCCTCCCTTAGACCAAGGGATAAGTGCTTTAAACCAGTTTGGGCAATCCTATCCCCTCACCTATGGTTGGTTTGGAGTGGGACATGTACTGTAAGCCAGTTCTGGCCAATGAGATCTGAGGGGAGGTTTGTTGGACCTTTGGGATATTTTTCTTCCTCTGCTGTAAAGAGGAAAACATAGAAGAAGCCCCTTCCCCAAACTACTTTTTAATACAATTGTGTGAGGACATCGTGTTTATAGCTGTGGCAGACTCAAGGGGAATCCAAAATAACTGTGGAAAGCTAACGCATACTGATGATACTGCTTAGCTACCGAACTCACCAATGCTGGAAATTACTTCTGGACCTCTGGTGATGAGAGGTAATAAATGCCTTCATAATTTTGGATTCTTTGTACCTTGTAGCCAGAAACATTCTAACTGAGGCAGCAATTTAAAAAGGTTTCTCACATTATCTCCTTGGATTCTGTTAACAATTTTTTATTTTAGTCCACAGAAGACATCGAGACTCAAAATGTCTGAATGACATGCCTAACCTGACACAACTCAGGTAGCTGACTTAATATTGAAATCATAATTTGGTGACCACTGACAAAAGCTTTTTAATGCACTTTTAATTTGTACGGAGTCAGGACTAGTAAAGGGTGACTGAAACGAAGGATGCTGCAATTTTGTGGAAATTTCCTTTGTTCCTCAGGCAGATTCTCCAAAATATTTATGTCTATTGAAGTCCGAACTCCTCGTAATACCTGTCAGAACTCATGTTAGAGTGCCCAGACCTCAAGATTTGTAAGGAAGTTCTTCTTCACATTTGTCCTGCTTCTTCCTTCCTTCCCCTGATTTGTTCTGAAAGCATGGTCTGTTCTCATTTCTAATAAAAGGCACCTGTTCAGAGTTACTTGAGCGCTTAAATGTAGCACAACCTCCCAGGAGAACACTTGTCCTTTCTTTCTCTGGTCTATCTTAATAGGGCATGGCAAAATGTGATTCTCATTTGCACCTACATTTTCATAGGATGGGGGTTAGCCAATTTACTTCACACTGGCTCAGACTTAGACCTCCTCAGAATCCATGGGTTCTTCCAGACTCATTCCCATGCTGTTTAGACTTCACGAATGCCTATCGTTAAAGCGCTGCCTCCCACCCCATAAACGATTACTGGGAGCAAATATGATTATTATTTCTTTGCATTAACATGGATTCCTCAGGAAATGAAGCATGGCATGAACTTACAAGCTGGTGCTTTCATGAGGGTGGGGATGCAGTCTCAGGAAATCTAGAGTCAAAGACAGCAGATACATTCCAGAACTGGCCATAGCTTTCCAATATATATGGCTGGTTGCTTATCTTGCAGAACATTGTTAGGAAAGTTGTACAGGACTCTTATGCATCAGAATTGTCTATAGAGGAAGAAAAGAGGTGAAAACACTTATCTGCTGGATTTTTCCTCATCTCAGGTCGTACATGACTCCAAGTTCACTGGCTAAGGGAATGGCTCTCCTGCAGTTTCAGGTTGCGTCCTGCTTGCCAGGCAGCCTTGAGGGGAGCCAGAGCCTAAACGGATCCTGTAAGGCCAGAGCACAGGTTGAACTTTCTCATCCTGGCAGTTGCTGCCACACACGAGGTCTAAGGGGGTGGCTCCGCTGGAGTTTGATACCTGTCTCTGGGGCTACTCTTGCTGGCTAGAAATCAAAGTAAGTGGTCAAGTGTCAGCATGGGGGTGTTGTGAGCCAAGTTCATTGGATATGAGTGATGTACAAAGTGACTTCAAATCCAATCTCTGTTCTAAACAGGCTGAAAATAGTTCTCTTCCTTTTTATTTTTTAAAAGCAATTTTTATACCTCAAAGATTTGTTTTTTTCTTCATTTTGAAGGAGCTGAATCTAACTTAGGGGTTGGTGTCCTCATTACCGCTTTACCAGGCTTCAGAGCCACAGGTAAATGGATCAGTGCTGATTTTCATGGATGAATAAATTCAGTAATTCTTATTATCCTAAGCATATACAAATGATAAAATCCTATTTTGTATTTTTGCTGTGCAGAACATTCTTTCACTGCAGGTGAATGGATTATTTTTAAGAATTTGAGATCTTTGGCCGGGGACGGTGGCTCATGCCTGTAATCCCAGCACTTTGGGAGGCCAAGGCAGGCGGATCATGAGGTCAGGAGATTGAGACGATCCTGGCTAACACGGTGAAACCCCGTCTCTATTAAAAATACAAAAAAATTAGCTGGGCGTGGTGACGGGCGCCTGTAGTCCCAGCTACTCGGGAGGCTGAGGCAGGAGAATGGCGTGAACCCGGGAGGCAGAGCTTGTAGTGAGCCGAGATCGCGCCACTGCACTCCAGCCTAGATGACAGAGCGAGACTCCATCTCAAAATAAATAAGTAAGAAAAACAAATAAAAGAAAGAATTTGAGATCTTGATATTGGTTAACTTGTGTTACTACAACCTTACATTTTATCAGCGTGAAACACAAATCTCAAATGTGTTTTGTCTTGCACAATATGTTTTGTTGAGTAGGCTGAATTTTTAATTTTCTCTATTGCTTTCATAAAACACCAGTAAACTGATGAGTTTAAATTATATAAATCCAACAAAGATATAAAGCACTAGATTAATTCAAGGTGAAGGAGATGAGGTTGAAGAAGATAGAATTCAGACTATAAAAAATTATTTTAGTTCTGGGGCAGACTTTTGAACTACATTGTTTCTTCTTAGTTAAATTTTCTTATGTTTGTGGAAACTTTTGATAAAAGATTTTTCTTCTTTCAGTGATAAGCCAACTTCCACCAATGGAATTTCTTCTCTGTAAAAAATCTCTCAGCAATATATGGAAACTCATCTGAAAGGGCAGATCTGAAGACATAAAGCTGATTGAATTCCTGATGTCAGTTGCAAATAATTGAACTGCATTCCTGCTAGTGCTTGTCACTGACAAATATAATTTAACCAATGATTCTTAGTGAAAAGGATAACATTTGCTATAAGAAGTCCAGGAATCCCGCTCACTATGGCAGGGGCAAGGCTTGATGTCCCGTTTTAACTGAATATTGCATTTTGTTAACCAGGCCCTGCATCTCATGACGTTTGTGATGAAACTAAGGCATTTCAGCTACTCCCATAGCCACAGCTCTGGAGCGATTTATGATTTTGGTGAAGTGCTCTCAGTTTTGGTGAACACTGTTAGAATAAAATATCATCTGAGGAAGAGTGGCTGCTAGGGGAAAAAGTCAACTAGAAATGATTTCCTAGGTCTAATAATAATCATTATGGAATACTAGAAAGAGCATAGTGTCAGGATTTTGACACATTTAAGTTTTATTCCTGTCTACATCATTCAGTAGCTCTTTGTACTAGAATGTGATTTCAAAATTTTCTGAACCTCAGTTTTCTTCTCTGCAAAAATGGAAAAGCTGATAGTAACCTCAAAGGGCTACTGGGAAAAATGAAATGAGATGTATGGAACTAGCAGTCTCACTGCCTCACACATAGTAGGTGCCCAATAAGAGTTCTACTTCTCTTCTTCTCTCTCCTGCTCCGCCCAAATCACCATCCTCTCAACATTCTTACAGACCAGGTATCTGTAGACTGCTGGTTGGTTTATATGACAGTTATTCCTAATCTCCTATCTGAATGTCTTCTGATCTCCATGCTGAAAAAGCTATAAATTGCTTTTCAAGCTTCCCTAGCATCTCGTGATGGAGGACATATTAGGTTGGTGCAAAAGTAATGGCATTGTGTTGCCATTAAAAGTAATGGCAAAATTACTTTTAATGGCAAAAACTGCCATTACTTTTGCACTAACCTAATACTTCTGGCCAATAGAACAAAAAAGAAAGTCTCCTGAGAGTTTTCAAAGAATGTTTTTGCTTTACTGATAAACAGACAGAACCAACTGGAAACACTCTATTTTCTTCCTACATTGAATTCCTGGGTCTATGATAACAAGTTACAGCAGCCACAAGAAATTAATACAGTTACCGATTGAAAGGCCTTATTGATACAGAAGGGGGGCAGGGAACTTCTGGGTAGACGAGGGCAGGGTTTCTGGTGAGGGCTCCACCCTCGGGCCTGTGCTCACGGACCTAAGTGAGAACAGGCACTCCTCCTGTTTTCATGTCCAAATGTTGCATTTTCCAACACCACTCTGGTCCACCATGCCCCCGTCCTGTGCCCATATAAGCCTGAGACCTTAGTGGGCACAGACACAAGCAGCTGAATGTCAAGAGGAGCAGAGGAACACACCCACAGACACCCACAGACATTGGCAGACCAGTGACGGTGAAACAACCCAGACACCAAGGAGAGTTTGACTGGGGGTGGTCAGAGGCGAGTCTGGCCACTGGGTGGTCCAACTCCAGGGGAAGATCACCTTTCCACTCCATTCCCACTTCTGGCTCCCCATCCATCTGGCTGAGACTCACCTCCATTACTCAGTAAAACCTTGCACTATCCTCCAAGCTCACATGTGATCTGATTTTTCTGGCACACTGGGCAAGAACTCGGGATACAGAAAGTTGTCACACCGGCCCTCTGCCTTTGCAATAAGGAAGAGGGTCTAATTGAGCTGATTAACACAAGCCATCTGCAGATGGCAAAGCTGAAAGGGCGCACCGTTAACACACACTAACTTGGGCTTTGAGAGTCATACACATCCACCCCTAGACACTGCCGTGGGGCCAGAGCCCAAAAAACACTCCACAGGGCCTCTATACCTGCCTGTCTGCATGATCCCCCTTGGGGTTTGAGCAGTGGGGCTACTGAAGGAGCAAACCACACTCCTGTTGAACATCCAGTGAGAGGGATAAGGGAACTCTCCCATTTCATTATGACTTTATTTTAGGATATGAGTAATAATGATCACTGATATTTATTGAATGCTGTCTGTGGACAGGCAAGCACACTAACCACTGTGTGGATGATCTCATTTAATCCCCACAACAACATAGGAGCAGACACTCCTATTACCTCCATTTCACAGCAAGGAGAGCTGCTCCAAGGAAGACCAGGAAACCTACCCACACAGTGAGGGAGCGCTTTTGAAAGAATTTGAACTTGGGCCACCTGATTCCTTAGCCATTATAGCTTTGCTCTGAAAGAAATAAGAGATTTGCTGTATAAATTCCCAGTTACAACTCTAAGTTGAGTTATTAAGTAAAACAATTGTGTAGTGTTGACATCTGTAACTGGGGACAGCTAGGTCCTTTAACTGCCCTAAGATTACTCCCTCATAGATTAACAAATGAGTAACTAACATGTGGCAGATGCTGCGTTGAGCCCCAAGTATGTGAATACAACTAAGACTCACAGCCTTGCCTCACCAGGCTTACCATCTATACCAGAAACAGTCCCTCTAGTCACCGTGTCTCATCATTCCTTCACAATGCCATCCCGTATGGCAACCTTAGCCATTACATCCACAATTCCGTATCAAAATAGAATACCTTACAGATTTCATAAAACCAAATCTAATTCGATTTTCTTTAACTTGGAATTATTTACATTCTTACTTTTCTCCACATACCTATTTAATGGAAAAGAAATAGAAAAATTGAAATCATTCTTTTCAGTAACCTCCACAACAGGGTTACTAATTACCTCCTACTTCTGCTGAACATTTCATTGACAAGTCTTTCGAATTGGCGTCTCAGTGTTCTTCACGTGATTGTTTCATAGGTTCTAATGATAAAGCATGTGTTTTAGGAGCACAAAAACCAGTTACTGTAGGGCTAAGATTTCCTTACACCTATTATTTCTTATTTTTAATTAGCCTATGTGTTTCTTCTTCTGTCTAAAAAGTGAATAACTGAAGAATTCGATTACCTATTCATATTCTACAGGAAGGTTATAGGATAGATTAAGTTATCAACATCTTAATTTGTGCGTTTATTTTTCTTCAGGCTTTTTCTTCTTTCCTGTCTGATCCAATAAGGTAGGATTTTATAGTTCCTTGCCCTAGGGAAAATAGAAATATTTTCATGACCACAGTTCTTCCTACTTTTGCAAAAGGCTAAACTACTTGTCTATGAAGCCAGGTTAGATCGCCAGCATGAAACGTCCTAGTAAGAGTGAAAAAGAACTGATATTAGCAGGTATTTAATCAAGTAATTTAGCAATACAGTGTTAGTTAACACAGAAAATATGTATCGTTAGCATACATGTTAGCATATTTGCAGTAAAAGAGTATTTATATCATGTGTTCGAACAGACAATTATTAAGACAAATTTATTTACAGCTGGGTCGAAGGTTTCTTCTTAAATGATAATGCTGCCAATACTTCATGAAAATAGAGATAATAAAACTGGAAACTTTTCACAAACATTCATTTGGAGCCCTATAGCTTAATTATTTTAGCTTTTTACTTTTATGAATTTAAGTTCACTGTTTTCTTCTTTTTTTTAAGTTATAAAATGATTTTTTTTAAATTATGGGATAAAGGTAGTTACTTTGTCTAAAATTCTTATTTGTTTAAGTGAACAAATAACTAGTCATTGGCCTATTTAAAAAAAAAACTTTTCCAAAATGTTGCTTAGGAAACAAGTCTGGATTTAATTTTTGAGAAATGCACACACAAATTGAAAAAAAATGGAAATTCTATCTTCTTCACTCTTTTGTGCACTTTTAAAAACTGCTGACACTACTTTAAAAAATCAACCACTGAAAAGTGTTTCTTAACCTACACTCACAATCTATGAGACTATGTTAATAATCTTGAAAATCTCTCTATAAAATTTTCATATTCATTGTTTGTGGTGGACCTACATAATTCTGTTTCCTTAAGCCTCGAAAAGCAAAGATGCTTTTAAAATGGGTTAAACTAAGAATAGTTTGAATTCTGAATGATTAAACTTGAAAGATTCCAGATCTTTGTGTCATATTGACATTCTCTTTTGTTGAACTACCTCAAACATCACAAAATAGCCATTTAATAAAGGAAAGCCAAATATATTTATTAGAACTCACTGCAGTGAGGTAGAACACCACCTTGCCAGGGTATCAGCTGTACCTCCCAAGGGGGAGTACATGTTCACAGGACATTGGGGTCTAAGGTATTTCATGATGGAAGGAGGATAGAGATTGGGGAAAATTTGTGAGATGGTAGTTTAGTATTGGTGGATGGAGTAAGGTGAGTATCTTATGGGAAGAATTGATTAAATATTATTTGACAGGTGAGCTCTTTGCCCAAGTAATCAAACTGCTGTCTCAGATAAATTGATTTGCATGAATATCTTGAAGCAAACAATATTTAGTGGTTTATAGTCTTTACCTTTCCTGGGTAAAATTTTCATGAAAGAACTAAATCATGTTAATACAGGTTATTTCAGTTTGCATTTTTTGTTTCGACATACATCTAGTTTACTCTTTTTACAGAGATTCAGAGTTGTGAGTTCAAACTGCTACCACAGTATAGGTAAAGCCTATGAGCTTTGGGAAAATTTGTATTGTTAGATATAGTCTACTGTGTTCAGCAAAAATTGTTGTGGAAGGGTTGCAGTTAGTAGAAGATGGGAAAGATGGAAAAAAGATATACCATTAAATTTGTGGCTGTGAACTCTTGGCTGTATTTGAGGTGGAATGATTTTTACCACTCAGAATCATCTTTAGAATATGATATACCAGGACTATTACTTTCAGGTCCACATTTTACAGAGTGCTGTCCTGATGTGGGACCAGAGGACTTACTCTGAGAAGGAAGCAAAATTTGCTAGCAAAATACTCAATGCTTAGAAGGAATGTTAATGACAAAACCTTTGTGTAGGCAAGAGGCAAGGTAGTTGTGACCATATATATCTGCATGACAAGAATGATGTCTACGCTTATTTATTTTCAATTAATAAATCATTTTGGCTGCTAACCAACAAAGCATACCAGTTTCCAGTTTTTCCTCAGTTATAGACTTTGCTTTAATTGTTTTATGTTAGCTAATGATTCTGCTATCAGGTTTGGTGTATTTTGGATGGTGAGATCAATTCCGTACAGACTGTAAGAGGTAAGTCTTTGTCCAAATTCGTAATTATATTTCTAATTGCCTGTGTACAAATATTTGTAGTTGTTCTGTGACTTTACTAGCTTAAATTCTACTATTGATTCTAGTTAATTACTTGGGTCTTCTCCCAGGCTGCTAGTTTGGCCATTCTTTGATATTCTGAAATAAGCATAAAGGGAAGTGGGCTCCATTTTCCCTGCTAAGCTGAGAGATGTGCCTCAGGGGTAGTAAGTTAGAAGTGACCAGCAAGAGTAAAACAGCCAATCAATAGCTGCTTATTGACAGTGTGACCTCAGGCAGGTCACTTAAACCAACTGAACCTTTTCATCTGTATATGAAGAAAACATAATGCTTGTCTCTTAATGTTGTTATGAGAATTAAATGGAGAAAATATACATTGAGCATCGAGCAGAATGCTTGATACATAATCATTAATGATTGCTGCTATTGTATTTATTAAAGATTTTTCATAAATATGTTACATATTTGCTATATATAAAAATACATGGCATAGAGCAAAATAATTGGTATTTTATCTCTATATTCTCCAAATGGAGAGTTAGATGAATTGGTATCATCTGTACTAGGAAATCATGGGGGGGAAATATCAATAACAGAATGATTGGTATGTGGTATCTCTTTATAGTTACAGGTATTTTGAATACCTACAACATATGCCTTGGTAATTTTTTGCTGCTATCATTTTTGTGATTGTTATTTCCATCTTACAGCTTTATTTTCTTCCTGACTACTGGTGGTATTCTAAGTATGTTAGCAAATGTGTTCTTCTTATGGTGCATTCATTTTCAACCAGAAAGCTAATAGAATTTGAAGTATTCACTAAGTATGCAAGGGTTTCTTTGAAGAATATTTGATCATAGTGATGTTTGAGTTTTGTTTGCTCAAGTCTTACCTAACAAAACCTATTCCATTACCCCCTTATTGTTCAAATGATAAGATGTGGAAAACGGAGGAGAATAAATGGAAGAGTTTCAGCATTAGAAATAAAGTAGTCAAGTTGGGAGCCCATGAATCTGCTCTGTTAAGACTTGCCCTATAGAAAGTGATTTTTTCCTTACAACTTTGTTAAATCATCAAGTAGAAATGAAAAATTAAACAGATGTGAAACTGGAGTTCTTTAGAATGAAACACTACAAATGTTAAAGTGAATAATTTTTTGTAATAATCAAACTCTAAAGGTAGAACAAATGTTATTTTAAAATATCACAACTTTGAGTTTACTTTGATCATGTTAGGTTTCTTAAAACAACATGCTAAATGAATTTATTCTCAAAATTCTCAGTGCCACTTATTTTCCATTGTGTCCTACTTCCCACAAGTTTGAATGAACTAATACTACTTTGGTATTTTGGATCAGATTTTTGTTGTTTGGTGGAAGACTATCAAAGTAAAGAGAGAATTGTTTTTCTTTTCTTGTTAAGTATACAGCCAGTAAGAACAACAATATTTTCAAGTTAAAGAGCCATTACAATCTAATTGAAAACTTCAGGCTAAATACTGGAAACACTGTGTTTGACCATTCTAAAACAAAAATTGAAAACAGATTCTAGTTGACTTTAAAAAGTAATCTGGCAAATAATCAAGATAGATAATAAGCAGACACAGAAAAGACAATTAAGGAAGGAAATATTCTGAAATGAATAGAAAGAAGAAACAAGTTAAATAAATAAGGTTTAACAAATACATTCATTTGGCCAAAACATTAAAAAGATGTTCCTTTGTGTAGAGTAACTTGCTTTTCTAAAGATAACATTGAAGGAATGTTTGCAGCAAACTCTGATGTCTCTGGATTTTGCCCAGATCTAAATAAGTATTAACACCAACCATGCAAATATCTGCTGTGAACCCAAACGATCTCTTAGATCTGTTGCATCTTTCCTCCTATTCTTTGAGGACCAGAACACAAATAAAAGATGTGTACTTTGAAACCAACAGATTGCTTGAAACTCACAGAATTGAATTGGCAACTTCTGTAGGATTTGTGCTACTGATGGAATATTGGTAGAACATATGTTTTCAGTTATTTTCTCAGTTTAGGAATTAATTTAGGTGACAGTTCTTACTCTTTTGGTTGTTGTTCATTGGTAAAACTGTATATATATTATATATTTTTAAAATATACATTCAAATTATATATAATGTTTATATACAATACATATGATGCCAGATGTATATATGATTTCAAATAGAATTACTGAGATTGAATATTGAATCCTGGCTCTATCACTTTCTAACTGTAGGCTCTTGGGTAAATTATTTAACTTCTGTAAACCTGATATAATACTTATAAAATGAGGATAATTGTATAATCGACTCTATAATATTATTGTGAGAATTAAATGAGAATATGCAAAGCTCCTAGTATGCTGAGTGGCACATAAGTATATTGCATGTGCCAGTCACTGTGCTAAAAGCTTTATATAGATTCTTATCTAATAAAATATATCATTTTACATGTATTATGTGTGTAAAAAGCTTTACATACTTTTTTTTTTTTTGAGACAGAGTCCCACTCTTGTCACCCAGACTGGAGTGCAATGACACCATCTCAGCTCACTGCAACCTCTGCCTCCTGGGTTCAAGCGATTCTCCTGCCTCAGCCTCCTGAGTAGCTGGGATTACAGGTGCCCACCACCATGCCTGGCTAATTTTTGTATTTTTAGTAGAGATGGGGTTTCACCATGTTGGTCAGACTGGTCTTGAACTGACCTCAGGTGATCTGCCCACCTTGGCCTTCCAAAGCATACATTCTTACCCAATATAAAACAGCATTTAATATCCACATACACATGGAAGGAAGGAAGGAAGGAAGGAAGGAAGGAAGGAAGGAAGGAAGGAAGGAAAGAGAGAGAGAGGAAAGATGTCTGTTTTTTTGAGTAAAATGATCTATGAATCTTACTCAGGCAAATACTGTCATATCCTACATTTGATGTTAGTACCATGAACACCATGTTCTAAGCAACTGAAGTAATAAACTATGACTTGAGACTAGTCATCTTTGAACCATGGTATGCAGCCTTTCATGTACAGGACACGGTAAAATTTGTTAACCCTGGCATGCAGGGTGGTGTTGGGGAGCAGCTACCTGCCATAGTAGTCATAGACAGCTGGCAACAGTGGCTTGGGAAAGTCATGGAGAATAGTTCTTTTATTAAATGACAAATGGACCAAGGTAAATAATAATCACCCAGATGCCACTCTTGGTCCATGTACCAAGAGTCCATAAACCACCTATGTTCTCCAGCAAAAATGATAGGGTCCAGGAGAGGCAATTGCCCATCCACGCAAAAGCGGAACTGCTTCGTTTTTGGTATGCCTTGGAATGTGTTTCATAGGCTTTGGAGCATTGAAAAGTCTCCGTAAATCCTTAGCAAATTGAACTAATTTGAAATTGCAATTGACGCCTAGTTTTTTTTTTTTTTTTTTTCTTATTTTATTTTGTTTTAAGTTCTGGGGTACATGTGCAGGAGGTGCAGGTTTGTTACATAGGTAAATGTGTGCCATGGTGGTTTGCTGCACCTGTCAACCCATCACCTAGGTATTAAGCTCAGGATGTATTAGCTATTTATTCTGATGCTCTCCCTCTCCTAATCTCCCCTCTGATAGGCCCCAGTGTATGTTGTTCCCCTCCTCATGTCCACGTGTTCTCATTGTTCAGCTCCCAGTTATAAGTGAGAACATGTGGTATTTGGTTTTCTGTTCCTGCTTTAGTTTGCTGAGGATAACAGCTTCCAGCTTCATCTATGTCCTTGCAAAGGACATGATCTTGTTCCTTTTTATGGCTGCATAGTATTCCATAGTGTATATGTACCACTTTTTTTTTTTTTTTATCCAGTCTATCACTGATGGGCATTTGAGTTGATTCCATGTCTTTTTCATTGTGAATAATACAGCACTGAACGTATGCATGCTTGTATCTTTATAATAGAATGATTTATATTCCTTTGGGTATATACACAGTAATAGGATTACTGGGTCAGATGATATTTTTGGTTCTAGGTCTTTGAGGAATCACCACACTGTCTTCCACAACGGTTGAACTCATTTACATTCCCACTCACAGTGTACAAGCACTCCTATTTCTCCACAGCCTCATCAGCATCTGTCATTTCTTGACTTTTTAATAATCGCTATTCTGACTGACATGAGATGGCATTTCATTGTGGTTTTCATTTGCATTTCTCTAATGGTCAGTGATGTTGAACTTTTTTTCATATGTTTGTTGGCTGCATAAATGTCTCCTTTGAAAAGTGTCTGTTCATGTCCTTTGCCCACATTTTAATGGGGTTGTTTATTTTTTTGTTGTAAATTTGTTTAAGTTCTTTGTAGATTCTGGATATTGGATCTTTGTCAGATGGATACATTTCAAAAATTTTCTCCCATTCTGCAGGCGGATCTGCTCACTCTGATGATAGTTTCTTTTGCTGTGCAGAAGTGCTTTATTCTAATTAGATCTCATTTGTCATGTTTTGCTTTTGTTCCAATTGCTTTTGATGTTTTCATCATGAAATCTTTACCTGTGCCTGTGTCCTGAATAATATTGCCTAGATTTTCTTCCAAGGATTATATAGTTTTTGATTTTACACTTAAGTTTTTAATCCATCTTGAGTTACTTTTTTATGAAGTGTAAGGAAGGAGTCCGGTTTCAATTTTCTGCATACAGCTAGCCAGTTCTCCCAGCACCATTTATTAAATAGGAAATCCTTTCCCCATTGCTTGTTTTTGTCAGATTTGTTGAAGATTAGATGGTTGTAGATGTGCAGTCATATTTCTAGGTTCTCCATTCTGCTCCATTGATCTATGTGTCTGTTTTGGTACCAGCACTATGCTGTTTTGGTTCCTGTAGCCTTGTAGTACAGTTTGAAGTCAGGTAGCATGATGCTTCCAGCTTTGTTCTTTTTGCTTAGGCCTGTCTTGGCTATACCAGCTCTTTTTTTGGTATCATATGAATTTTAAAGTAGTCTTTTCTAATTCTGTAAGAATGTCAATGGTAGTTTAATGGGAATAGCATTGAATTTATAAATTACTTTGGGCAGTATGGCCATTTTCATGACATTGGTTCTTCCTATCCATTAGCATGGAATGTTTTTCCATTTGCTTCTGTCCTCTTTGTTTCCTTGAGCAGTGGATTGTAGTTCTCATTGAAGAGGACCTCCAATTCATATGTTAGCTGTATTTCCAGGTATTTTATTCTTTTTGTAGCCATTGCAAATGGGAGTTCATTCATGATTTGGCTCTCTGTTTGTCTATTGTTGATGTATAGGAATGTTTGTGATTTTTGTACATTGATTTTGTATTCTGAGACTTGAAGTAGCTCATTAGCTTAAGAAGCTTTTGGGCTGAGATGGTGGGGTTTTCTAGGTATAGGATCATGTGATCTGTAAACAAAGACAACTTGACTTCTTCTCTTTTTATTTGAATACCCTTTATTTTTTTTTCCTTGACTGATTGCCCTGGTCAGAACTTCCAATACTATGTTGAATAGGAGTGTTGAGAGAGGGCAACCTTGCCTTGTGCTGGCTTTCAAGGGGAATGAGCCCAGTCTTTGCCCATTCAGTATGATATTGACTGTAGGTTTGTCATAACTGGCTCTTATTATTTTGAGGTATGTTCTATCAATACCTAGCTTATTGAGAGTTTTTAACATGAAGGGATGTTGAATTTTATCGACAGCTTTTTCTGCATCTATTGAGAACATCATGTAGTTTTTGTACTTAGTTTTATTTATGTGATGAATCACATTTATTGATTTGCTTATGTTGAACCAGCCTTGCATCCCAGGGATGAAGCCAACTTGATCATGGTGGATAAGCTCTTTGATGTGCAGCTAGATTCAGTTTGCCAGTTTTTTATTGAGGATCTTTGCATTGATGTTCATCAGGGTTATTGGTCTGAAGTTTTCTTTTTCTGTTGTATTTCTGCCAGGATTTGGTATCAGAAAGATGCTGGCCTCATAAAATGAGTTAGGGAAGAGTCCCTCCTTTTCAATTGTTTGGAATAGTTTTAGAAGAAATGGTACAGCTCCTCTTTGTACCTCTGGTAGAATTCAGCTGTAAATCCATCTGGCCCTAGGCTTTTTTTTGGTTAGTAGGTTATTTTTTTACTGCTTCAATTTCAGAACTTGTTATTGGGCTATTCAGGGATTCAACTTCTTCCTGGGTCAGTCTTGGGACTGAACCCTTGGGAGGGTGTATGTGTCCAGGAATGTATCCATTTTTTTCTAGATTTTCTAGTTTATGTGCATAAAGGTGTTTATAGTATTCTCATATGATTGTTTGTATTTCTGTGGGGTCATTGATGATACACCCTTTATCATTTTTTATTGTGTTTATTTGATTCTTCTGTTTTTTCTTCTCTATTAGTGTAGCTAGCAGTCTATCTATTTTATTAATTTTTTTTTAAAACCACCTCCTGGATTCATTGATTTTTTGAAAGGATTTTTGTGTCTCTATCTCCCTCAGTTCTGCTCTGATCTTGGTTATTTCTTGCCTTCTGCTAGCTTTAGGTTTTGCTTGTTCTTGGTTTTCTAGTTCTTTTAGTTGTGATGTTAGGGTGTTGATTTCAGATCGTTCTAGCTTTTTAATGTGGGTATTTAGTGCTGTACATTTCCCTCATAACACCACTTTAGCTGTGTCCCAAAGATTCTAGTACATTGTCTCTTTGTTCCCATTGGTTTTGAAGAACTTCTTGATTTCTGCCTTAATTTCATTATTTGTTCAGTATTAATTCAGGAGCAGGTTGTTCAATTTCCATGTAGTTATGTGGTTTTGAGTAAGTTTCTTAACCTTGAGTTCTAATTTGATTGTGCTGTGGTCTGAGAAACTGCTTTTTATGATTTTAGCTCTTTTGCATTTGCTGAAGAGTGTTTTGCTTCCAATTATGTGATTGATTTTAGAGTAAGTGTCATGTGGCACTGAGAAGAATGTATATTCTGTTGTTCTTGGGTAGCGAGCTCCGTAGATATATATCAGGTCCACTTGATCCAGAGCTGAGTTCAAGTCCTGAATATCCTTCTCAATTTTCTGTCTTGATGATCTGTGTAATATTGACAATGAGGTATTAAAATCTCCCACTACTATTGTGTCAGAGTCTAAGTCTCTTTGCGGGTCTCTAAGAACTTGTTTTATGAATCTGAGTTCTCCTGTATTGAGTGCATATATATTTAGGATAGTTAGCTCTTCCTGTTGAATTGAACCTTTTACCCTTAGGTAATGCTCTTCTTTGTCTTTTTTGATGTTTGCTGGTTTAAAGTCTATTTCGTCAGAAACTAGGATTGCAACCCCTGCTTTTTTCTGATTTCCATTTGCTTGGTAAATTTTCCTCCATCCCTTTATTTTGAGCCTATGTGTGTCCTTTCATGTGAGATGAGTATCTTGAATTCCACACACTGATGGTTCTTGTCTTTTTATCCAGCTTGTCATTCTGTGTCTTTTAATCGGGGCATTTAGCCCATTTACATTTAAGGTTAATATTGTTATGTGTGAATTTGATCCTATTATCATGATGCTAGCTGGTTATTTTGCAGACTTGTTGATGTGGCTGCTTCATAGTGTCATTGGTCTTTGTACTTCAGTGTGTTTTTGTAGTGACTGGTGACAGTTTTTCCTTTCCATATTTAGTGCTTCCCTCAGGAGCTCTTGCAAAGCAGGCCTGGTGATCAAGAATTCCCTCAGCATTTGCTTGTCTAAAAAGGATTTTATTTCTCTTTTGCTTAGTTTGGTTGGAATTCCGGGTTGGAAATTCTTTTATTTAAGAATGTTGTATATTATCCCCCAATCTCTTCTGTCTTGTGGGGTTTCTACTGATAGGTCTGTTGTTAGACTGATGGGCTTTCTTTTGTAGGTGACCTCGCCTTTGTCCCTGCTGCCCTTAACATTTTTCCTTTATTTTGACCTTGGAAAATCTGATGATGATGTGTTGGGGTTGATCTACTCATGGCATATCTTACTGGGGTTCTCTGGATTTTCTGAATTTGAATGTTGGCCTGTCTTGTTAGGTTGGGAAGTTCTCCTGGATCATATCCTGAAATATGTTTTCCAACTTGGTTATTTTCTCCCCATCTCTTTTAAGTTCCTCAATCAGTCACAGGTTCAGTCTTTTTACATAATCTCATAGTTCTCGGAGGTTTTGTTCATTCTTTTTTATTCCTTTTTCTCTAATCTTCTCTGCCTGTCTTGTTTCAACAAGGTAGTCTTCAAGCTTTGAAATTCTTTCCTCCACTTGGTCTATTTGGTTATTGATACTTGTGGTTGCATTGTGAAGTTCTCGTGTTGTGTTTTTTAGGTCTATCATGTCATTTATGTTCCTCTCGAAACTGGTAATTCTGATTAACACTTCCTGTAATGTTTTATCATAGTTTTTAGCTTCTTTGCACTGGGTTAGATCATGCTCCTTTAGTTCAATGAAGTTCATTTTTACCCATGTTCTGAAGCCTACTTCTGTCAGCTCATCCATCTCATCTGCTGCTCAGTTCTGTGCCCTTGCAGGAGAGTTGTTGTGACCATTTGGAAGAGAAGATGCACTCTGGCTTTTTGAGTTTTCCATGTTTTTTCAGTGATTCCTTCTCATCTTTGTGGCTTTATCTAGCTTAGATATTTGAGGCTGCTGACCTTTGGATGGGGTTTTTGTGGGGTCTTTTTTGTTGATGCTGTTGTTGCTTTCTGTTTGTTTGTTTTTGTTTGTTTTTTTTTAATAGTCAGACCCCTCTCCCATAGGGCTATGCAATTTGCTTAGGATCCACTCAATTCATTTGGGTCCCTCCCCAACTGGAGGTATCACCAGTGGAGGCTGCTGAACAGCAAACATGGCTGCCTGCTCTTTCCTCTGGGAGTTCCTTCCCAGAGAGGCTGATGCCAATGGAACACTTCTGTATACGGTTTCTGGTGACCCCCGCATATGGTGTCTGGTGATCCCTCTTGGGGGAGGTTCTCACCCAGTCAGGAGGCACAGGATCAGAGACGCGTTTAACAAAGCACTCTGATTGCGCCTTGGTGGAGGGAGTGTGCTGTGCTGGGGGATATCCCAGTAGTCTGGACGCCCAGATTCCTCAAAGCCAGCAGGAGGAAAGACTAAGTCGGCTGATCTGTGGAGAACATGGCTGCCCCTCCCCCTAGGGGCTCCATCCCAGTGAAATCAGAGTTATGTCCACAAACCCCTGGCTGGAGTTGCAGAAATTCCTGCAGGGAGGCCCCACCTAGTGAGGAGGGATGGGTCAGGGTCCAGGCTAAACAGGCAGTCTGGCTATTTTTTTTTTTTTTTTTTTTTTTTTTTTTTTTTTTGAGACGGAGTCTCGCTCTGTCGCCCAAGCTGGAATGCTGTGGCCGGATCTCAGCTCACTGCAAGCTCCGCCGCCCAAGTTTACGCCATTCTCCTGCCTCAGCCTCCTGAGTAGCTGGGACTACAGGCGCCTGCCACCTCGCCCGGCTAGTTTTTTGTATTTTTTAGTAGAGACGGGGTTTCACCGTGTTAGCCAGGATGGTCTTGATCTCCTGACCTCGTGATCCGCCCGTCTCGGCCTCCCAAAGTGCTGGGATTACAGGCTTGAGCCACCGCGCCCGGCCCAGTCTGGCTATTATCTGCCACAGCCACTGTGCTGCGCTCTAGGGAATTCCTCCTGCATCCAAGTCTCCCCTGCACCAGCAGACTGGAGCTGCAGTGGTGGCAGCCGCCCCTTCCCCCCGCCCCCAGGAACTTGTTAGTCTTAGGCAGTCTCCAGCTGAGTGGCTGCTAAGAATCTACACAGCTCTGTGCTTGGGATCCAAGGCCCTGGTGGCATGGGCTCTCCGATAAACAGGTTGCACAGATCCGTGGGAAATGCGTGATTTCCTGGGCAAGGTAGCACAATCACTCACCACCTCCCTTGGCTGGGGTGGGAGCTCCTCTTGCCACGTGCGGCTCCCAGGTGGGCCATTGCTCCACCCCAATTTTCCTCTCTCTCCATGGGTTGCGCCAACTGCCTAGTGAGTCCCAGTCCCAATGAGATAAGTTGTTGGTGTAGATTCACTCGCCATTTTTGTTCTCAGTGGGAGACTCTGACCGTAGCTGTTTCTAGTCAGCCATTTTGGCCCCTCCTGGGTTCCTAGTTTTGAATGAACTTGTTAGAGTTAGAAATCATAGTAAGCTAAGTAGTTTACATAAATGTGACTGCAGATAAAATTTTAATTTCAGATTTTCGATGCTAGCAGCATTCTCACAGTGACCAAGAATAATAATATTTGCTAATGGAGTCATATTACTCAGGGTCAATATAAATTATATTTAGAGAGTAGACTTTGGTACAAGAAAACACAACCTCTTACTGAGCTTGTAGTGTATGCTAGACGCTGTGCTGAGCGCTTTCCTGTGTTCTGTTACTTAACCCTGTGGAGTAAGCACTACTGATACCCTTGCTTGCACATGAAGAGTGGTGGCTCTGAGAAGCACACAACTAGTAAGTGACAAAGCAAGGGGTCAAAGGTCAGTAGGACGTCAGAACTCTTGTTTTTAATCATGACTCAGTCTTGCCTCTCTAGTACTTGGGCAATAAACTTTTAGAAATGAAATATGTACAAATTAAATAATGTAATGCAAAAACTGAAATCATCTTGCAGTTACCTATTGTTACCCCTAGGTGACACTTTTGCATTTAAAAGGTAAACTACAAATGGCAACTGAGAATTAGATTACTTTGGAAGTAAAATATTTAAAAAAAATGTATATATATACACATACAAATGTATATGCTCATGGCTGTGTGAATTTCCAGTAATGATAACAATTGCCCTCAGAAGGTACTTTCTCTTAACTTTCCTCTATGTGTTAAAACAAAATTGCAAAAGTTTTTGTAAAGTGTTTCTTACGGAACATCTGTATCAGAAAAGCTGGGTGTTTAAAATGCAGATTTCTGCTTGGGCTTTACCTCAAACTGAAAGAATAAAAATTTGTGGAGGGAAGGTCCAATAATTTGTATTTTTGACCAAGGACCAAGTGATTCTTCTACATAATAAAATTTAAGAATCATTGCTTAACTGCGTAATATCTAAATCTTCCTGCCCATTAGAGTCAGTTGGGGGACATTTAACAAAATATAATTACCTCATCCCTATTCAGAAAAATCTCACAATTTCTAAGGGCACAGCCCAGGTCCCAGGTATTTTTGTTAAAAAATGCCCTGATTCCAATTATAACCAGGATTGCACAGTGGAGAAGCAGGCACGGTGATATTCAATCGTGACCATTTCCTTCAGTTTGCTAGAACTGGAGCCACTGCTGACACAATTTTATCTGATTACACTACTGCATTTGCTGCTTTCACTTAAAGCTATATCTATATACATCCATACCTAATATACCTTTTATGATACAGTCTTGTTTCATTATGTTATTCATGTCTATTGCAAAAAAATCCCATGCATAAATGGAAAGATGATAACAAAGGCTATTTCCCACAATCTAGGAAAAAATACTTGCAATTTGATGTCCTTTCTTCTAGTCCTTATTTTTTCTATTTGTTTTTACTTAAAAGATTTTGTGAAAATATTGGGATCATACCATGTAGACAACTTTATCTATTGCTATATAACATCTTTTATGAAAATTTCTTCTGATTGCTAAAAATTCTCTCGAAACAATTTGCACTGGCTGCCTACTCTTCCACTGAATGGATACACCGTAATAAAAGCATTCATTATTTTTCACATGGTAAGTCGTTTCTTTATAATAGTTAAATGGCCAATATTATAGTAAATAATAATTCAACAGCATTTTGTATTTTCTATCTGGTTTATAATGTTTAATTTAATTAGTGATGTGCTAGTTTCTTAAGAAATAGCTTTATGCCTTAGGAGAGAGGTCAAGGAAAAGCTTCAGCTAGGTCATTTACTTTTTATTTTTTGTTTTTATTTTTTGGGACAGAGTCTCACTCTGTTGCCCAGGCTGGAGTGCAGCTGCACAATCTTGGCTCACTGCAACCTCCACCTCCCAGGTTCAAGTTATTCTCTGCCTCAACCTCCCGAGTAGCTGAGATTACAGGCGCCCACCACCACACCTGGCTAATTTTTTTTTTTTTTTTTGTAGAGATGGGGTTTCACCATCTTGGCCAGGCTTGTCTTGAACTCCTGACCTCGTGATTCACCTGCCTCGGCCTCCCAAAGTGCTGGCATTACAGGCGTGAGTCACCGTGCCCTGCCAGCTAGGTCATTTTAGTTGTATCCCTGGCTCTGAGTTAGCACTCAATGCACATGTTCTGCTAGTGGAATGTCCAGGGTACTATCTATGTTACTAACTAGCATCATCTTACCAATAAGGGACAACTTTCTCACAACCTCTGATTGAGTTTCTTCTTCCGTGCCATTTGTATATAATTTTCATTGATAATAATAAAAATAATAATGTAGTTGAGATAGGAATATAGTTGACTACAAAATTTAACTACTGCTACAGAATGTTACCTGAATCCTAACCATAATAGTCATAATAGTTTTATGTATTCAGCATTTTTTTCTGTTTTTTTTTTTTTTTTTTTTTTTTTTTTTTTTTTTTTTTTAGACAAGGTCTCACTCTGTCACCCAGATTGGATGCAGTGGTGCAATCTCGGCTCACCACAACCTCCGCCTCCCAGGCTCGGGCAATTCTCCTGCCTCAGCCTCCTTAGTAGCTGGATTACAGGTGCGCGCCACTACTGCCTGGCTAATTTTTGTATTTTTAGTAGAGATGGGATTTCACCATGTTGGTCAGGCTGGTCTTGAACTCCTGACCTCAAATGATCCACCTGCCTTGGCCTCCCAAAGTGCTGGGATTATGGGCGTGAGCCACTGCACCAGCCTATCAGATCTTTAAACACCTCCAATGACGATCTTTCTTTATCGTATTATGGATACACATCTTTCCACACACATGTTGCAAATATTTCCCAGTCCATTATTTTTCTATTAACTTTGTTAATTAAAAAAAATTTTTGACCCAAAAGCTTTTCATTTTGACTCAGCAGATTCAATAATCTTTTTATTTTCAGCTTTTTCCCTTGTCATGAGATAAAAGATTGCTTCCTATCTCATGATAACCTCTAGTTTCATCTATGATTCTTCTCCAATATTTTATTAGGAAATGTTTCAAACATAGAAAACATGAAGAAATTTTACAGTATAAATCTGTATCCCCACCATCTAGATTCTGCAGTAATATTATACCATACTGACTTTTAAAATACATCTGTACATCTTTCCATCCCTTTATCCATCACATCAATCACTTTTATACATTTTGAAGTGGGCCATAGACATCAATTATGTCTCTCAACTACTTCAATATGCATACCATATGTATTTGGTGTGTGTGTGTATGTGTGTGTATATATACACAATTATATATACATATACACACACAGAAAAAAATATTTATCTTTCTTTTTGCATATGGTTTTAGTTACTTATGGCTGCTGAAACAAATTACCACAAACTGGGTGGTTTAAAATAACACAATTCTGGAAGCAGGAGGCATGAAATCAGTTTCACTGGGCTGAATGTGTGGGCAGGTGGGCAAGGCTGGTTCCTGCTGGAGGTTCAGGGGAGAAGATGTTTCCACGCCTTTTCCAGCTCCTGGAGGCTGCGTGCTTCCTTAGCCTGTGATCCTGTCCTCACAACACTCCGGTCTCTTCCTTCCATTGTCACATCTCCATCTCTTCTGTAGTCAAATCTCCCTCTGCTTCCCTCTTACAAGAACACCTGTGATTACATATAGGACATCCCTAGGTATTCCAAGATAATCTCCCCATCTCAAACTCTTTAACTTAATCACCTTGTGAAGTCCCTTTTGCAATATACAGTAACATTCTCAGGTTCCAAAGATTAGAACCTGGCCGTATTTAGAGATATTATTCATCTAGTCATACATACAAATACTTATCTCACTTTTTTTTTAACAGCACGAGGCAAAAAAAATCTAACTTAATTTTCCCAAATAATTGTGCAAATTATTAAAAATATAAATATAAATTATTTAACATTTAAGAACTTTCAAGTTTAAGATGTTACTTTTATCACATACTAAGTTCCATGCTTTTTCTCCAGGCACTGGACTCTTCTAAAGTCAACAATGACAAAATATTATAATGATTTGATTTATTGTATTTAATTCTGAATGTTTTGTTCAGCAAAATTTCTCTAAATTTGGATAAAAGAAGTAATAAAATGGAAGAATATAATTTGGTTGTTGTAGAAAAATGACTCCTGAATTCCCATACACGAATTTATTCTCTGCTAGAATATTTACATCAGAAAATTATTTTATGAGAATGAGCTATTTGAATTTATATGTGGAATATAAGAATTAACAATAAGAGACAGAGAAATAACACCCATCTGACAAATATTAAATGATAAGCCACTAAGAAAAATGACAAATCAGGATTAGAAAACAAGCCAGAAAAGGTAAAAAATATTTATGTCAAAGTCTTCGTGCCCATTTTAACAAGTGTCAGGCGCCAAAATTTGAGAATTATCTTTGAGAGTTATCTTCCTTTCAGTAAAGACAACACTGTCAGTTAAACATCATTTTTCCTTGTCTGTCTTCTGGACAGCTTATGGAATTAATAATATTCAACTATTGTAATTGAAACAAACGTTCGGCATTGTAGTGTAGTTGTGAAGTTTTGGTAAAGGAACATATACTTTTGCCAAGGACACACATTACTTGACACATTCTCCATGTTGAGCTTGTCAGGTCCATTTCTAGAGAGTGTGTTGCCGATTAACTGGTTACGTAAAGCACACTTTTTCATTTAAAAAGGAATAATGCATTTGTTCCTATGGCCACACCCTAAATAAAGGAGTTTCCATTTAAAGATTTCTTTGTAACTGCTAGTCTAAACTATGTCACTATTTCTTAATGTGCTTGTAAATTAATTTGAATAAATTCTCCACGTCTGTCTTTATAAGTGGGCTTTATTTTTACAGCTGTTTTAGATTCACAGGAAAATTGAGCAGGAAGTACAGAGAGTTCTCATATACCCTCTGTCCTTCACCCCACCCCATACACAGCCTCTCAGAATATCAACACCCTGCACCAGAGTGGTACATTTGTCTTACTCTATGACTTACACTCTCACATCGTTATCACTCAAAGCCTGTAGTTCCCTCTTGGTATTGCACATGCTATGGGTTTTGACAAATGTATAATAACATGTATCCACCATTGTAGTACCACACAGAAGAGCTTCACTGCCCTCAAAATCCTCTGCACCCTGTTCATTTATGCCTTCCTCCTCCTAACCTTTAGCAACCATGGATCTTTTTTCCCACCTCCACGGTTTTGTTTTTTCCAGAATGACATATAGTTGGAATCACACAGTATGTAGCTTTTTCAGATTGGATTTTGTTCACTCAGTAATACACATTTGAGGTTCCTCCATGTCTTTTCATGGCTCGATAGCTCATTTCTTTTATAGTACTGATGTACATCCAGAACATTGGATAAATAAATAAATATTTATTCATATTTACATGAATAAATGTGTACAGTATATTTATTCATTCATCTATGGTTTTAGTCTGTTTTGTGTTGTCATAATGGAAAACTGCAGACTGGCCAATTTATAAATAAAGAGACATATATTTCTTGTAGTTCTGGAGGCTGGGGTAGATGGACCACATCTGGTGGCAGCCTTCTTGCTGAGTCATCCCAGGGCAGAAGGCAGAAGGCAGAAGGGCAGGAGAGCATGAGAGCAAGAACAAGCCCACTCTCGCGATAACTAACCCACTCCATGGTTACGACATTATGAAGGAGTCATAATTGCCTCTTACTGGGTTCCAACCCCCAATATTGTTGCATTTGGGATTAAGTTTTCAACATATGAACTCACTATTTAAACCATAGCACCTAAGGAAGAGAGCATTGGTCGCTTCTGAGTTTTGGCAGTTATGAATACAATTGTTTGGTGTATAGGTTTTTGTGTAGATGTGTTTTCAACTGATTCAGGTAAATACCAAGAAACACAATTGCTGAATTATATGGTAAGAGTATGCTTAGTTTTGTAAGAAACTGCCAAACTATATTCCAAAATGGCTGGGTCATTTTGCATTAGCACCAGCAACAGATGATACTGTTTGTTGCTCCACATCCTCATCAGCATTCGGTGTTTTCAGTGTTCTGGATTTTCACCATTCTAATAAGTGTGTAGTGATATCTCACTTAGTTTTAATTTAATTCCCTAATGTCATGAGATGTCAAGCATCTTTTAATATGCATTTTTGGACCATTCATGAATCTTTCTTTGATGAAGTATCTGTTCACAGCTTCTGCCCATTTTATAATTGGGTTGTTCATTTTCTTATTGTTGAGCTTTAAGAGTTCATTATACACTTTGGAAAACAGTCTTGTATCAGACATGTCTTTTGCAAATATTTTCTTTGAGTCTATGACTTGTCTTCTCGGTCTCTGGAGTGTATGTTTTTGTTTGTTTTGCTTGCTATGTCATAAATCTGACATTATTTAAATATCTCCTTCCATCATGACTGTTTATTTAATGTTGACTGTAATAATTTTTTAATTCGTGTTTACTTTTAGAGGCATTTGAAAGAATCTCCTGATAAGTTCAGATACTGTTTAATATAATGTTAATATAAAATTTTCAGTTTAAATTGTGTAGGTGACAAGGAGTCCAATGTAACAGTGACCCTCTGATGAATGTTGGGTGGTCACAAAATGTTTCTGTATCAGCCAGTGACTCATTTTGGCACACCACAGCAAAATTCAAGTGGTTACCTCAGCTAAATGACAAAGCACTGCATGCCGTGGACTTTCTGGGTTGCTTATGAATAGCTGAAACATGAAACGTTAAATACACAAATGGTGAGAAAACACTATATTTCAAATAAAGAAACAAATGCATTTAATCACGTTTGCCAATATCTATTTTTCTTCTTGAAGTTTTATAACCTGGAGTTTGTGGCGCCTTGGTGGATGAATAAATACAGGAGTAATGCTCCTCAAATGAGCAATTGTAAAGGACTATTGTATTTATCAATTGGTTGTGGATTGATATGTTTGTCTCATAGATACTTCTCTCTATTAATATGGATACATATGTTATGATATATGTCAGTGGAATGTTTTTCAGCTTTGCAAAGCGTTTTATTGGCTGTTTTCTATCATCTATGGGTACTAGTAGAGAGTTGGTATTCATATTTTAATGGGAGGAAATAATCCCATGCTGCGGACACAAATTCACTTCCAAACCCCAGACAGTGGATGGGCTATGCTTATCAAAGCAGACAGTATGCATGTGGTAGTAATGAGGGAAATCTGAACATAGGACTGAAATATGGATGTAAACCACTAGTGTTAAACTTGATTTCAGTATAACTGAAAGGACTCTTGTCTGACCTCCAGAGACCTGACATGAGCCATCATGATATGAAGTCAAAATCTTTCACCCAAAATCCAGACCTAGCATCGCTTCAATTAGAAAGACGTTTGGCAGGATGGATGATTCACTTCATAAGTACTTTCTGTAAATTTTCTTTGTACTATTCTCTAATGAATGCATTTATCAGAGTAAACACGCACTGGGAAAAGGAAGCTAACTGGACCTTTGGGTTTAATTGGTCACAGACTCTGAATCAACTCTGGTTCTTCAGAGCTGGAATACTACAGCCAGTCGGGAAAAATGCAGCCTTCTGAAGTGAGCTAATAGATGTGGTTAGATCTGCTATCTCACAGTAAGCCCAGTAGAATACTGAGTCCATCTCCAAGTCTGCTTGAAACATATTATATATCCTTAATAGGTAGAATAATCCTGGCCTGAGTTCCTCACACTGTAGAGTGCCATGTCAGTCTTGACAGGATATCTCTAAACCCTTGAATATGACAGAGTAATGAGTTACTAACTTGTTTAAGGAAAACTTACTTTAGGTTTTCTTTTACCGTCAAAGCAAATATCAAATAATATATCACTTAACATCCTTCCAGTTCTTTTTCTGTGTTAAATTGTTTTTGTTGTTTATTTTTAAGAAACTTAAATGGCTCACACCTGTAATCCCAACACTTTGGGAGGCCGAGGCAGGTGGATCACCTGAGGTTGGGAGTTTGAGACCAGCCAGACCAACATGGAAAAACCTTTCTCTACTAAAAATACAAAATTAGCTGGGCTTGGTGGCACATGCCTGTAATCCTAGCTACTCGGGAGGCTGAGGGAGGAGAATCGCTTGAACTCAGGAGATGGAGGTTGTCGTGAGCCAAGATTGCTCCACTGCACTCCAGCCTGGGCAACAAGAGCAAAACACTGTCTCAAAACAAAAACAAAAACAAAACAAAACAAAAAAACAAATAAAACTTAAATGGAACATATTTACATGATCTCACTTAATCCTAAGAAATACCAAGATTTTGGCATTATTATTTTCGTTTTATAACTTAAGAAACTGGGACTCAGAAAGGTTAAGGATATTGCGAAATATTGCAGGAGAGTAACTGGTATATCCGGAGTTGGAAGCTTCAACTGTTCAATGACAAACGCAATTCTCTTGGTGCTCCTAAAGTGTTACCTCTTAAATCCAGAGCTCTGCCTTAAGAGATTTTTTTCTTTCTTTTTTTTTTTTTTTTTTTTTTTTGGTGAAATAAGGAATGAGGTCATTTCCTAAGAGTAATGGAGATATGTTAGACTAGTAGAGAGTGAAGATGAATATTTGAAGTAGGAGAAGTGGAAACAGTCTTGTAACTCAAAGTGCAGTTATCAGTCAAGTAGCTTTGGCATCCCTTGGTAGTAGCTTAATAGAAATGCAGATTTCAGGTCCCCTCCCAGACCTTCTGAATCCAATCTGCAATTTTTTTTTTTTGAGACGGAGTCTCGCTCTGTAGCCCAGACTGGAGTGCGGTGGCGCAATCTCGACTCACTGCAAGCTCCGCCTCCCGGGTTCACGCCATTCTCCTGCCTCAGCCTCCCGACTAGCTGGGACTACAGGCGCCCGACACCTTACAAATTTTTTGTATTTTTTTTTACAGAGACGGGGTTTCACCCTGTTAGTCAGGATGGTGTCGATCTCCTGACTTCGAGATCCGCCCGACTCGGCCTCCCAAAGTGTTGGGATTACCAATCAGCATTTTTAAATATCCACAAGTGATTGGTATGTTCATTAATGTTTTAGAACTTTTCCCAGTTCCTTTTCCCAGGGCATGTTTACTCTGATAAATGGATGCATTGGAGAATAGTACAAAGAAAATTTACAGAAAGTACTTAGGAAGTCTGGGCCAAGCAGACCTACTGTCAGGCAGCATTGAAGGGCCAGTTTAGGTGGAGACTATACATTTATAAGCATCAATATTAATTATATCCATGACAAAGCCCAAATCCCACAAAAATGTTAGATCCTTGCTTTCTCAGCCTCCTTTGCATTTGTATCAAGGGCATATGATCCAGAACTGGCCACTGAAACCCTAGGGGACATGCCCTGTAGGAATTTTGGAAGAGATTTTTACCTCATTCAATCAGATGAATGGGAGTGAACTCCTGTCTTTTTGTCTGAATATTGTCATATCTACTTGTGATACACAGAACAGTAGCAGTCACTTTGCAATCTTGAAGGCATGAGCCCAAAGATCAAGCCAAGATAACAATTGATTAACCTACCCTAGAAGCACTATTCCTTTGGATTTCTTGCTATAAGAGATAGTAAACATTCTTATTCAAAGCATTTTCACTTGTATTTTTCATTGCTTGCAGGTCAGAGTGTCCTAAGGTAAAAAAAATTATGGGTTTTCTCCTAAAATCCTCACAACATTAGATTACAATAAAATGAGGCACATTATGGAATTACTGGCTGAAACTTAGTAGGGTGAATGTGTCTAAATAAAAACATTTGAAGGTTTAGGCAAATGTTTCCCTATAGATTTGCACCATGGGGTTGACACTTGGCAAGGATGGGATGTGACAATAGCCAGGATGGTGTTAATAGAATAATCAAACACAGAAGGTCAGCATTTAATGAGATTAAAATGCTGTTACATTGAGATTGAGAGTTGGAAGAGGAAGTAGAGTCAGAAAGAAGATATTAGAATATAATATTTCAGAGGTGAAGCAAGTAATGTTGCTGCACTGGATGAGGGTGGATGATATAGAATAAATGCAGATATGATTGGATCCTAGGAAGCCAAAGAAGCATAAAACTAGCTTGTTGGATCATACAATCACATGGACATTTGGGAGACTTGGAATTATGATGGTTCTTGAGGTAGAGGCAGGACTTGATGGGTATGTACATGCTCGGGACATTGGAGAACAACTAAATTGAGAAAGGTCTCACAGAGGAGGGCACTTTTGGCTTGCACTGTGTAGAATGGGAATTCTTTATACAGTAGAGAGAAATGCAATCGTAAGCGTGCTTGGCAGAGGGAACCGTATATGCAAAGCTCATAGACAGGAAAAACTGTTTGAGGAATGGTGGGTAGTTCTTTGCTGCTAGAGCAGAGAAGGAAATAAGGTTTGGGCTAACTTGGGAAGTTTGGATATATTCTGGTCAATACTTATTGCTGCTGATAGTTACATAACCTGAGGGAATTTAAAAGCTTTTATTCTTTTTTTTTTTTTTTTGAGATGATGCTTCACCTTGTCCCCCAGGCTGGAGTGCAGCGGCATGATCTCAGCTCACTGCAAGCTCCCCGTCCCGGGTTCACGCCATTCTCCTGCCTCAGCCTCCCAAGTGGCTGGGACTACAGGTGCCCACTATGCCCACTACCACACCCAGCTATTTTTTTTGTATTTTTAGTAGAGACGGGGTTTCACTGTGTTAGCCAGGATGGTCTCGATCTCCTGACCTCGTGATCCACCCACCTCGGCCTCCCAAAGAGGCTTTTATTCTTTTTTATAAAAAATGCTCCACATGACAGATGTCCTCCTACCCTGCCTTTCTTTCTTTCTTTCCTTCATTCCTTCCTTCCTTCCCTCCCCTGCCTTCCCTTCCTTCCTCCCTCCCTCCTTCCCTCCCTCCCTCCGTCCCTTCCCTCCTTCCTTCCTTCCTTCCTTCCTTCCTTCCTTCCTTCCTTCCTTCCTTCCTTCCTTCCTTCCTTCCTTCCTTCTTTCCTTCCTTCATTTTTTTTTTCTTTTTATTGAGATAGAGTATTGCTTTGTCACCCAGGCTGGAGTGCAGTTGTGCAATCTCATCTCACTGCCAACCTCTGCTGCCCGGGTGCAAGTGATTCTCGTGCCTCAGCTTCCCGAGTAGCTGGGATTACAGGTTCCTGCTACCATGCCTGGCTAATTTTTTTGTATTTTTAGTAGAGATAGGGTTTCACCATGTTGGTCAGGCTGTTCTCCAACTCCTGACCTCAGGTGATCCACCCGCCTCGGCCTCCCAAAGTGCTGGGATTAAGTGTGAGCCACCGTTACTGGCCTCCCTTCCTTCCTTCCTTCCTTCCTTCCTTCCTTCCTTCCTTCCTTCCTTCCTTCCTTCCTTCCTTCCTTCCTTCCTTCCATCCTTCCTCCTATTCATTACGTGGAGAAGTCGGGAGAAAAGTAGACCTGACCTAATTACAGTTGTATTTTCTTTGTTTCAATGAATCCTGTCGGGAATAGGTAGATGCAGTTTACCTCTGAATGAAGGAGAGGAGAGGATGAAATGAATACACATCTTCCAGAATAATATTTTTTTGACATATCAGTCAGTTTTTGTTACAATAGTGTATAACCCCAAAATCATGGCTTATGAGTAACAACAGTGGTTTCTTGCCATGGTTATCTGCAGCTCTCCTGGATTCTACAGGGCTCTGATGGACTTCTCTGGTTCCACTGGGCTCTGCTAGGTTTCATTAGGACCTTTTTAGTTCTGTTGGATACTACTTAGCTCTCCCAGGCCTTGCTGGGCTCTACTAAGTTCTGCTGGGCTAGATTTAGCTCTGTATATCTTTTCATTCTGGTAGCCTGGCTGAAGGTGTCACTACTGTTGGGGATATATTTATAATCATGATGAAAGGTCAGAGCAAGGGGCCAGCAGCTAAGTCATTCTGTGGCATTGAAAGATTCTTCTGCTCAGTGTCGTGTAGTTTCTCTTTAACCAAACTCTAGCCAAGGGCTTCTGAGTCCTCTTCTCAACTAGGCCTCGATCTGGCTTATAAACATTGTAGACTCTCAGCACAAATAATTTTGTCTACATTTTCCTATCTCCCCCACCAAATACGAGACTTGAACAAACACTAGCACAGTATTTGTTCTAACAGTTCACAGCTAAAGTCTGTTGAACCTAACTGCTCAAGGGTGCACCCCTAGGATGATTCCAGCCCCACTTAAAATACTGGCCTAAGAAAGCCCAAGCCTGCCTAAAGAATTTATTGTTTGTTCCAGCCCAATCCTGGAGACAGGGAGAGAGTCCCCGAACCCTCTTTTAGAAAGCTTACAGTTACAAATTCTTTCTCTGTCCCTTTGAGGTATAAATCTCCTACCACCCGGAACTATCTTCTCCAGGACCTGAGGGCCATCTCTTTACAATGCAAACATTCAGAGAGGTAACTCTCACTCTACCTCCCAGACTCCACGTGGACAACGACCAAACTTGAACTAAACAAACTTGCTTTAACTTGCATCATTGCCTCCTGTCATAAAGATATATAAATCTGTTTCTCCAGCCAGGCACGGTGGCTCACACCTGTAATCTCAGCACGTTGGGAGGCCAAGGTGGGTGGATCACGAGGTCAGGAGTTCAAGACTAGCCTGGCCAAAATTGTGAATCCCCGTCTCTACTAAAAATACAAAAATTAGCTGGGCATGGTGGTAGGTGCCTGTAATCCCAGCTACTTGGGAGGCTGAGGCAGAGAATTGCTTGAACCCTGGAGGCGGAGGTTGCAGTGAGCCGAGATTGTACCACTGTACTCCAGCCTGGGTAACAGAGCGAGACTCCATCTCAAAAAAAAAAAAAAAAAGAAAGAAAAAAGAAAAAAAAATTTGTTTCTCCTCCAGATAAGTGCCAATTAACAAACTTAGGTGACCTAGTCATCTTAACCAACTCTTCTTCCTGCTTTTCCTAAATTTTCACTTCTCTAACTCTGCTCCAGCCCTTGCTATACCCCTCCCTACTCCCTCATTCTTCCTTTAAAACTCCCACTCACTTCTGCAGAAATCAAAGTTGAGTTCCGTGCTTGCTGGACCACGTTCCCTATTATACTAATTTAGTGCTGAATAAAATCTACTCTTACCACTTTAATTGTTGTCTGTCTTTATCTCTGACAGTGGCAAATGTTATGTCAGCTCATATTCCAAATCATGTCAAATGATAAAGCCCCAAGTCAATGGAGGCAAGGAAACATCATAAGATGGGAACAAGCAAACAGATAAAGCAGTGATAGCACACATGGCTATTTAATGAAAACGAGCTAGGGCTCATTTCTTTAACAAGAAAGTAAGATACCAGAAAGATACCTATTACAGGAAGTCAGTGTTTTTGATACAGCAAATATAAATAGAAAAACTCACAGCAATGTTGCTGTCTTAAGAGATAGATCAACATAAAATTTCCTCAAGGGAACTAAACCCATAAATGAATTTAATGTATAAACTTTAATCTCTGAAATATGTAATTGATATTTATCCTTAACTGATGAGCAGTGTTCCAGTGTTCTTTAAATGGGAGCCAATTAGTTGTACTGACTTTTTAATATTAAATATTTGTATTTGATAGTTAAAAATAGAAAAAGCCATAAAAATCTCTGGCAAATCAGGAGTCCAAAATGTATCTAAATTGCCCTATCTGCTGTTGCAATCATTTTCCCAGATTTTTATTTTATTTAACAACAGCAACAACAACAAAAAACTGTGATTGTCACTTGATGTATTGCATCAGATCTTTTACAATCGTAGTTTTTAGGCCATACTAGAAAAGATAACACCAGTTATTTAGCACAGTGTTGTATTTAAGGAAATTGTTAAGCCACTTAAATTTCAGACTCTCTCTACTCAAGTAGAGAGTACAAAACGTACTGTTTGAGTGATGTTCACAGCCTGGTGTCAGGAAACAGTCTCAGAAAATTAAAGTCCAGGCTTAGTGTGTTCTGGATATTATGTTTTGTGATATTTGACTTGAAGGAAAACAACTACCATGTAGCGACAAATTTGATATGACTGAGGGTAATATATTTTCACTTGAAATTCAGTGTGCTTTGCATCTTCATCAATTAATCAGGGGACAACAATAGAACAATAAGTGGACAATCGTATTAATGATGGGTAGTTAATAAGAGTTATTCTGGTGGTTAATAAGACTTAGTCATTCATCTCAATGAATAACTTTGTTCAGTACATCGTATCATTACCTATTAAGTGGAAAGTTTGCTTGTGTTTTGTGGATGGAGTAATAGAAGGGAAAGGAAGATAAAGTAAAATAAATAACTAAGATGCTTGCTCTCCATGAATTTGTTGGGTAGCAAAAAGTTCTAGGAATTGATATTAAACATTTACGTGTTTGATGTTGATGATGACATTGCCTGTTTTCACAATATAATAGTGAGTGGAGAACAGGGAAAGGAAGAGGAGTAAGTCTGCCCTTTAGAGAGGAGAATTAGATTTAAGAATTATTTGAACAAATTGGAGACTTGTTTCAATTTGAGCACTACCAAAATAACATTTAAAGAGAAGCAAATTTAGAAAAATTAATGGTACTTGTAGTACATCAGGAGATGTTGCTTTATGTGAATATGGCTAAAATTTACATGGTTATGGCAAATCAGAGAGGAAACCAAATGATCTAAACAACTGGGCCAGATGTAAAATAAAACTGATGACAATAACAATGTTAACAGAATCATAGTTAATATCATAGTTAAAATCATAATTGGTCTCAGAATGGTAATTTTTCATGATGGTCCATGTCATCTTATCAGAAAGTAAGTGACTTTAATGGGAATGACAGAGAGGAGAATTTCTTTAGATGACTAACTAAAAGGGGCATGGATTTAAAACAGAAGGTAGAACAAGCTTATCCTGAGATCTCTTGCAAAGAAGAGAGATTTATGCTATTTTGTAAATGGGATTCTGCAGTTTAGGGATGAAGCCTGCCTTATTCCTCCTGTTGTATGGAATCTATAAATTCTGATAAAGAATCCTGAACCTGGAATTTGGGAAATGACATGAGACTGCCCATGCTGTCCATTGTGACGGTCCTACTGCTCCAAGTTTCCTGGACTAGGGAAAGTGTCTTGGTGCCAGTGGCGGTGATGTTTCTTCTTTTCACTTATTCAAGGGAATCATAGTGTATGGTCAAGTCACTCAAGGAAAACTGTTAATATAATAGATAAAATAGGGTTTATGTAGAGAATTCTTGACTGAGAGATCCTGCTTCCTAGTGAAACCCTTCCACCCTGGGCATGCTGGAGTTTCAAACCTAGGGGATGCTCTTATTGCCACAAGGATTTTCCCAGGATCAACCCTGTTCCTGGTACAGTCCCCGGATGTTGTCTTCTGAAACCTAAAATAACTGGCCCTGTGAGGGCACAGAGGAGCCTCAATGAATGCAAGAAGGTCTCCAAGGGCTCTCTTGGGACAAGTATTATTACAGTTTCGGCAACATTATGGTTTTCTTGGTTAGTTTCTTTGTTTGTTTGTTTTTTTCCGAGACCGAGTCTCGCCCTGTCACCCAGGCTGGAGTGTAGTGGCGTGATCTCGGCTCACTGCAACCTCTGCCTCCTGGGTTCAAGCAATGATCTCCTGCCTCAGCCTCTAGAGTAGCTGGGATTACAGGTGCCCGCCACCAAGCCCGACTAATTTTTATATTTTTAGTAGAGACGGGGTTTCACCTTGTTGGCCAGGCTGGTCTCAAGCTCCTGACCTCAAGTGATCTGCCCACTTCGGACTCCCAAAGTGCTGGGATTATAGGCGTGAGCCACTGCGCCCCGCCAACATTATGGTTTTAAAATGGTTGGATTAGATTATTTTTTCAGTCCTCCCAGCTTTAACCTTCTATGAGTAAATAGAGTTTGTGGCCAGGTCTGGGAACACACCCATCCCATTTCTCTGGGAAAGTGCAGTACAAATCCAAACAGGCTCAATAAATGAACTTCTGGAACATAATCTATTAAAGTTGGGACTAACTAAATAGAAGTGAAACATATATAGGCTTTGGAAGACAATATATTGTGTCCATATTTGGCAGAGCCCCCAGTCACTCTGCTACTCCAACTGCTAAAATAAACATTGCATGCCACACTTCAGCGTGTCTGGTATATAACTAGGGCTGTGTTTTGAATTTTCTGTCTGCATTACCCCCTCTCCCTGACTAGTATTGCAGTAATAAGCCAAAATGTTTTAGGCAGGAAAAGAAAATCCTAATAACCAGTATACTATTTGAAAAGATAATGCATTTGGGAAGAATAATTCTTTTTTTTTGAGACAAAAGGCTGGAGTGCAGTGACCCAATCTTGGCTCACTGCAACCTCTGCCTCCTGGGTTCAAGCAATTCTTGTGCCTCAGCCTCCTGAGTAGCTGGGATTAGAGGCGCCCGCCACCACGCCGGGCTGATTTTTTGTGTTTTAGTAGAGACGGGATTTCACCATGTTACTCAGACTGGTCTTGAACTCCTGAGCTCAGGCAATCTACCCGCCTCAGCCTCCCAAAGTGCTAGGGTTACCAGGCGTGAGCCACTGCGCCTGGCTGGGAAGAAGAATTTTTGGAAGCAAACTAGTAGAAAAGTATTTCCTTTTCTAGATATAAAACTTTGATTATTCTGGTTTCCATATAAAATACTTCATTTCATACATATACCTACATCCCTATTTCTTTTTTTGAGTGTGTAGTTCAGTTAACAATTGGATCCTCCTGGTCTGGGAGTAAAGCATCACCTTCAACAAGATTTTTACTAATTCTCAGACCTTATCCTATTCTGATGTTGCTGGTACTATTCGAAGTGGATAGTTGGATTTTAGCAAAACCCTCCTTCCATATAACCAAATGTTTTAAATACTAATCATAAAATTAATAAAAAAAATATGATCAGTGGCCAGAAAAAAGATAATGAGAATTCTGAAGTACTGCACTTCAAACAAGTACAAATTACGTCACTAAAAAAAAATGAAAAATAAAATAAAATAAAGATAACAGCATAGAAAGGAAGAATAATGGGCTAATACTTCTAAATTTTATTGGTGCATTTTCTAAAACAAAGGAAATGAAAACTTTTAACCACATATTGATCTGTCACAGTAATGAATAATACTATGTTATTATTAGTGTCTGTTTCATCCTTAATTTCAGAAAATTCGAATGAATTACAATTAAGAAAGCTTAGTCTTTGTGTATTCATATTTAATGGATAGCATAGTCACATTTGTACATTAATACCGGTTCATAATTGATCAAAGAACAACTTTTAGTAAGCTTAATTAAAAAAAAGTTTAACAGGCCCGTGAAGTGGCTCACACCTGTAATCCCTACATTTTCGGAGGCCAAGGCAGGTGGATAATGAGGTCAGGAGTTCGAGACCAGCCTGGCCAACATGTTTAAACCCCATCTCTGCTAAAAATACAAAAAATTAGCCAGGCATCCTGACATGCCTTGTAGTCCCAGCTACTGAGGAGGCTGAGGCAAGAGAATCGCTTCAACCGGGGAGGCGGAGGTTGCAGTGAGCCAAGGTCGTTCCATTGCACTCTGGCCTGGGAGACAGTGAGACTTTGTCTCAAAAAATAAAAAAATAAAAAAAGTAACATGTGGCAACAGTTATATAAAAAGGATTTTTAAACTTCACCTTTTACAATAATTTGAAATTTATAAAAAAATTATGAAGATGGTACAGTTTCTATATGCCCACACCCCGTTTCTCCCATTAACATTTTACATTAGAATGATACATTTGTTATAAGTTATGAACTAATATTTATACCTTATTGTTAACTAAAGGCCATACTCTTTTTGGATTTCCTTTTTTTTTTTTTTTTTTTTCCTTTGAGACAGAGTCTCGCTCTGTCGCCCAGGCTGGAGCGCAGTGGTGCGATCTCCGCTCACTGCAAGCTCCGCCCCCCGGGTTCACGCCATTCTCCTGCCTCAGCCTCCCAAGTAGCTGGGACTATGGCCCGCAGCCACGCCCGGCTAATTTTTTGTATTTTTAGTAGAGGCGGGATTTCACCGTGTTAGCCAGGATGATCTTGATCTCCTGAGCTCGTGATCCGCCCGCCTCGGCCTCCTAAAGATTACAGGCTTGAGCCACGGCGCTCAGCCAGATTTCCTTAGTTTTTACCTAATGTTCTTCTTCTGTTAGTTAAAAGGTTAGTCACAGATCGCAACAATCCCATTTCACAGTATATTCAGGAAATTGTAAAATTGTCATGTCTGTTTGGATTGATTCCGATGGCTGTCAAATGATATGTTTTGCTATGGTTTAGCATAGTTTAAAATCACCTCTGGTATTACATATTCCTGCATTTGTACAATAGATTTGAAATGATCGACATCATAGTGATTGTAAAATTAAAGAAACAGAAATTGAGTTCTTAGTCTTGAATGAATACATGACACAGTCTAAATGTGTTAGGGGACTGATGGTTTAAGACGCTTTCTCCAAATTGATTTCCATGTAGAACACAATGTTTATTAAAGGAGAAGTGCTAAAAATGTACCAATTTGTAACTTACTTATACATTACTAGATTTCAATGGAAATCAAGGCTGTTGTTTAGATTTAGAACTTAGACCAACAACCAAAAAAGTTGTTTTCAGGGAGGAGCATTTTATCACTGATGTGGAAAATTGCCAGCTAAAGCAGACAGACATTGAATTGATTTCATTGTCTTTATGCTTCTAAATTTTTATTTATAATAGTTTTTGGGGTACAGGTGCTGTTTGGTTACAAGGATAAGTTCTTCAGTGGTGATTTCTCAGATTTTAATGGACCCATCACCTGAGCAGTGTACACTATACCCAATATGTAGTATTTTATACTTCACCTCTCTCCCAACTTCCCCCACTAGTCCCCAAAGTCCATTATATCATTCTTTTGCCTCTGCATCCTCATAGCTTAGCTCCCACTTATAAGTAAGAATATGTAATATTTGTTGTTCCATTCCTGAGTTACTTAGAATAATGACCTCCAGCTCCATTATTGTTGCAAAACATATTACACAACATGAATATTACTCAGTCATAAAAAAGGAACAAAATATATTATTTTGCAGGTCACAAGAAGGAGAGAAGGAGAGAAGAGCTGCAGCCCTTTGGGGGACCCAGACCTGAGAGCTCTGCAAACCAGGGCTGTGACTCCCTCTTTGAGGCCTCGTGGTTCCTGGAGTCTCCAAGCTCCCAGGCACTACCATGTTCCCAGTGCCAGCAGTGGAGGCAACTTATAGTGCACCTGGTCCAGCCACAGCCTCACAGTGAGCCAGCACCTGTGCTAATAATAAAATATATTATTTCGTTCCTTTTTATGGCTGAATAGTATTCCATTGTGTATATATATACCATGTTTTCTTTCTTTCTTTTTCTTTTCTTTTTCTTTCTTTTCTTTTTTTTTTTTGTAGAGACGGAGTCTCACTCTGTCACCCAGGCTGGAGTGCTGGAGTGTGGTGGCATGATCTCAGCTCACTGCAACTTCCGACCCCCAAGTGCAAGCAATTCTCTTGCTTCAGCCTCCTGAGTAGCTGGTACTACAGACACACACTGCCATGCTCAGCTAATTTCTTTTGTATTTTAGCAGAGATGGGGTTTCACCATGTTGCCCAGGCAGGTCTCGAACTCCTGAGCTTAGGCAATCTGCCTGCATTGACCTTCCAAAGTGCTAGGATTACAGGCGTGAGCCACTGCACCCGGCCACCACATTTTCTTTATCCAATTGTTGGTTGATGGGCACTTAGATTGGTTTCATATCTTCGCAATTGTGAGTTGTGCTGCTATAAACATGCATGTGCATATGTCTTTTTCATATAATGACTTATTTTCCTTTGGATAGATACTTCGCAGTGGGTTTGAGTAGTAATTGTACTTTTAGTTCTTTAAGGAATCTCCATACTCTTTCCACAGTTGTACTAATTTACATTCCCATCAGCAGTGTAGAAGTGTTCCCATTTTAGCATATCCATGCCAACATCTTTTTTTTTTTTTCTTTTTTTTTGTGGTGATTCTTGCAATAAGGTGCTATCTCATTCTGGTTTTAATTTGCATTTCTTTTGATGTTGAGCATTTTTTTGTACGTTTGTGGGATGTTTGTATATCTTCCTATAGACAGTCTCCCTCTCCTGGTTGACTGCACCCACTGCAGACCACTCTCACCACCCACCTCTCTATACTTAGTATTTCACTGGGTCAGTCTCCACAGCTCCTTAGATGCAAATCTTAGCTTCCCTCAACTATTTTCACAAGAAATCTCTTTGCATCAACCTCAGCAAGCATTTTGAGAAGTTTTAAAAGATGTACGGATGATGTGGTATGTTACCAGCAAAGGGCACATAGTTTGGTCTCTTGCTTTCTCTCTAACACACCCCTACCCCCATTCATTTTTTCTCCTTCCTCTTCTTGTCACTGTATCCACTCTAAGGCCCCTACAACCTTTTTCTTCTCCACAGTCAAAACTATCAATATAGTTCTTTACGAATGTTTGTCTCTCCATACAAATGTTATGGGATCTTTGGTGGTGTTGCTTTTCTGGCTGAAAGCTTCTGTGACCAATGACACCTTTGCCCAAGTTTTGCTCTGGTCCACTGGGCTCACTCATCCTGGCAGGCTGTGTGCTTGGCTCACACTACCGGCCTGGATCCTTCTGAAGAGACTGAAAAGGAGTGGCGAGGGGTGTGTGAATGAGCAAGTATGGGGTCCAGGCACTGTGCACAGTCAGGTATGCTGCTGCAGCAGGGCGGGCAGCTCCAGGTGCTGTCACAGGTGCTGGCTTATTGCAAGGCTGTGGCTTGACCAGGTGCACTGCAAGCTGCTTCTACTGCTGGCACAAGGGGACATGGTGGTGTTCGGGAGCTTGGAGACTCTAGGAAACACAGGGCCCCAAAGTGGGAGCCACAGTCCTGGTTCAGGTTGCTCACAGCTCTTCTCTCCTCTCTTCTCTCCTTGTGGCCTTCAAGGTGGCGAGCAAGCAGCGTGTTTCAGCCCTGTTTGTGTTACCATTCTTTTAGCCTCACCATTTGGTGGGTCCTGAGTTCTCATCCTGTGACCAGGAAGAATGAGGGATGCAGACAAGTGGAGGGTGAGCAAGATGAAGAGGAGTTTGAGTTTTATTGAGCAATAGAACAGCTTGGAGGAGACATGCAGTGGCAGCTCCTTTCCATAACCAGGGTGTCCTGACTAGTGTTCAGCCCTCAGCAGAGAGGGAAGGTCCTCTCTGCAGCCAGTCATCCCTTCATCTCTTCAGCTCTCAGCAGAGAGGGCAGCTCTTGTTTGCTAGGCAGGTCATCCCAATGAGCATTCAGCTCTCATCAGAGAGGGTAGTTCCCCTCTGCAGCTGGCCATCCCATCATCTCCCTGTTGTCTCTCCATGCTCTCTGTCCTTTGCTCAAGGTTGGCTGAGTCCGGGGTTTTTATGGGCCTCAGAGGGGAGGAAGTGTGTGCTAATTGGTCCGTGGGTGGCCATGAGCAGGACCAGGGAAAAGCATCACAAGTTCACCCTCTGGTTCATGGAACTGGAGGCCCGGCCCCCAGGCTTCCAGCCTCCCTGGCTTGAACGTGGGGCTTCACAGGGGACTCATCCCCTTCCATCCAGGAGCCTGTCTGCCTTCTGCTGCTATTTATGTCAACCAAGCTGTTCATGCTGTTCATGCCAAGTGGTGCCTGCAGGCCAGTGCCAGGCTGTCCTCAGCCTCCCTCAGCCTTCTCCCCATGCTTGTTGGTGCCCAAAGTCTGGAGGGGGCTGAAGCAGCAGGGGGCTGGCGTGTCAGTGCTGCTTTGAGTGTGTGCACACCTAGCCAGGCTTTGACAATACCTGGGCTTGCCCTGACTTTGCTCTGAGATTGGAGTGAGTTCTGAGAGTGGGGAGAAGACAGGCAGTGGGAGCAGGCATTTCTGAGCCTGTGGGGGGAGGGCACCTTCCCAGGACCCCAAGAGCACAGAGATCCCCAGGTCCAGAGCCATGGCAGCGGGGCTGCAGTTATACCTGGGGAGCTCCTACCCACTAAGTTGGAAGGGGAAGGGCTCCTCCTTGTCCCCAGCTCCCAACAGCTCCATGAAGCATGCAACCCTGACTGTACCTCCTCACTGCCTGGGCGGGGGCTCTGGGTCTTCGCTGAGCCCCTCTATGCCCATTCCTCTGTGCCCACCCAGCTGAGCTGCTCTCCTGCTGGCAGGTGGCTTGGCCTGGCCCCATTGTGGCTGCTCCAAGGGTGGCGGGTTCTGGGGGGCTCCCAAGGGTGGGCTCCTGACGACCTGTCACTGCCATCACAAGGAATCCTCATTGGGCCTGCGAAGAGATGGCATTTAATCTATTTTGTCACATAAATGATCAGGCCGTATGTAATTTTTTTAATAGAGTAATTTTTCCAATAGTGTTCTACCTTCTAGAATAAAGGATATTGGTAGTTGTTAGTCATTAGTGTTTTGTAGCTATAAAAACATCAAAATTAAGACGTGAAATGGCTCCTCCTTGCTAGAAAGATTCGTTGTAAACCTAATTGTATAGTTAGTCTCAGATGCTTAAAAACCGTTGCACCTAAAGCTTTATCATTGATTAAATCCCTTAACTAACATTTTCGTGAATGCAGAGGGAAGGTAGGAATTCATTGAGAAGTTCTTTGCATGTTTACAAGCAATTATTAAGTGCCTGGCTGACTTTTAACGAGATTGTGCTAATTTCATTTGTCTAACTTTCCTCCTAGTTATGATTTTGCAAACTTTAATCGCTCCCTCACTCTTTTCTGCATCTCTTAGCATTAATTTTACTTAGTTGTGATTAAATGGTGAAAATACAAGCAAGTATTTTGAATTTTTTTTTAGCGTTTGTAACATTTAATAAATACATTTTGATCCTGATCACATTAATTCAGTGGGTTCTAATTTTACATAAGTTCTTTAAATGTCTTCCATACTTAAATTTTAGTTATTTCCTTCACATGACCCATTTCCTGGTTTTGCTCAATGTAGAAGAGGGTGTTTTCTATTTTTGTTTTGAATTTTACTGTTCCCCAGGGCTTTCTTAATTATGTTTTTCTTGGGTAGGCAACATCTCGTCTCTGGATTTTTAAGCCATGACTAAAGTCTACCCAGATAGCATGTGATTTGTTAAATGATTTTTTTTTTCTTTTTTGAGACAGAGTCTTGCTCTGTTGCCCAGGCTGGAGTGCAGTGGTGTGATCTCTGCTCACCATAACCTCTGCCTCCTGAGTTCAAGCGATTCTCCTGTCTCAGCTCCCTGAGTAATTGGGATTACAGGCCTGCACCACCACGCTATACTAAATTTTAGTATTTTTAGTAGAGACAGGGTTTTACCAAGTTGGCCAGGCTGGTCTTGAACTCCTGACCTCAAGTGACCCACCTGCCTCAGCCTCCCAAAGTACTGGGATTACAGGTGTGAGCAACGATGCACAGCCTTAAATGAATTTTTTTAAATGAAAAACTGGGTTAACGAGTAACAAAACACTTTATAGTACATCACCCCACAGCCTAGTATCTAGAGTTTTCTTAGTGAAACATAATTCTAGAAATTATCTCTTTTCATATTTGTTATTTAATTTGTCATACTGCAAATCTCAAGGGTGGGCAGTAGTAGCCAGTGAAATGTCGTGCCCAAAGAAGAAGGCAAATAATGTTTTTGAATGCATTTGCTAGTTTTGTGCTTTACAGAAAGTATTTTATTCTATTTTCTCAACTGCCATAATTAGTTCCAATTTGGAGATGAGGATATTAGGGTTCAGAAATGTTCAAAAATTTGGTCAAGGTCAAATTAGTGAGTAGTAGTGCTCCTTTCACTTAGCATCTATTTTCTGATTTTTGCACAGCCCTTGAATTCAGAGACTATAATTTATTAGCCTATTAAGGTGTAAATTTTAAAGAAGAATAATGTGCCAAATATTGTTATCAAAAAGATTTTCATATGAGACCAGTTCTACAGAAACTTTTTTTGTTGTTCCTTTTTCTTATTCAATCTTATCTCAGTGGTAACTGCAGTAACGTGTTGTATCTCTCCTCTTATTACAACTTTACTTTGACATTGCTCCCATCCAGTAGTGGGAACTATGTTCTCTCCACTTGCATGTGCTTGTCAATAATGTTAATACTTTGTGATTTTTGAGGCTGAGTTATTTATAAAAGGTGATTTTTAACCTTATTCTCTTGGGACGCTCACTCAATTCAGCAACCATACTGTTAGGTAGTCCAAGCAGCTTGCAGATAGGTCCATATGGGGAGAGTCAGGGTCCAGTCATGAACAGGAACCACTGAACTGCCAGTCAGTAGTGAGCCCCAACTCGCTAGTCATGTGACTGAATCATCCTGGGAGCAATCCTGCAATACCAGTTGAACTGCCCAGCTGATGCTATGTGGAGCAGAGGTAAAACCTTCACAATGATCCTTGTGACAATTGAAGATATATAAGTGAAATAAACTATTTATTGCTATTGTTTTAAACCACAACATTTTATAGAGATTTGCTATTCGGCAATAAACAAGTGTCAAATGTTCTTTTGGGTTAATGGAAAACTTACTTTTGAAAACTGTTTTCATTGCACTACATTTCTGAATGTTGCCTTCCCATTACATGAACTAAAAATAATCCAAGAAAAGTTTCCCAACTCCTGGGAGACTTGCACAAACCTGAAATCATTTTTATTTTGTAGTCTCATTCTTACGCTGCTCTGTTATAAAACCTTGCTTGTCTGTTTTGACCAGAAACATCCAGGAAAAAGGTGGTTACAGTTGTTTACTCTGGACTTGCTGCAGGAGTATGAATAGGCAAAGTAACCTTTGTACTATAGTTAATGTTTTTCAAGGAATCTATTTGAACATAAGACTGCTTCATTGCTACAAGTTATTCAATTTTTGTTAATTCTATAATTGAATAGAGGTTTGATTTAACTTGTGGAATTTTGCTTCTAGGAAACCTGCTTCTTTTACTCAGAGCACATCTCCTTTCAATCTTTTTCTGTGTGTCATATTAATAGACTTTTTAAACATTTATTTTAAATGTTTTCGTTAAAAAAATATATTTTTTTCTTCATTTTTCTTAGTCTTGCCATGTTCCCGGTCATAAATATCAAGGTGATGGTTTCTAGTTATCCGGGCTTATGTAGCTATTTGACAAGCTCATAAGATTATCAACTACATTGTCCACCTGCATATTTTGTCATGGCATAAATAGACCATATCCTGCAATGGCATTAAATCATAGATGTGATATGATTCATATTAACTATTTGAAAGAAGCATGTGGACAGGAACTCAGGGAAATCACACAGGTGAGTTATTCTTTATTGACAAATAATACTGATAAGTAATTGACATTATTACTTTCTGTATCTGGGAACACTAAACCCTAGTGTCTAGTGTCACAACTGCCTTTATCTTGGCTTCCCCAACCCAATTCCTGGAAAACGAAGCTTGAAACAGGGGCTTGTGTGGGGGTGACTTATTTAGGAAGTGACCCTAGGTAACTGAGATGGGGACTGGAATACAGTAACATGGAAGGAAGGAAAGCCATGTGTAGTAGTCTGTTTTCAGGCTGTGATAAAGACATACCTGAGACTGGGTAATTTATCAACAAAATTAAATTTAATGGATTCAACAGTTCCACATGGCTGGCGAGACCTCACAGTCATGGTGGAAGGTGAAAGACATGTGTTACATAGCAGTAGACAAGAGAGAATGAGAGCCAAGTGAAAGGGATTTCCATTTATAAAACCATCAGATCTCATGAGACTTATTCACTACCACAGGAACAGTATGGGGGAACCATGCCCAAGACTCAATTATCTCCCACCAGGTCCCTCCCACAACACATGGGAATTATGGGAGCTACCATTCAAGATGAGATTTGGGTGGGGACACAGCCAAACCATATCACCATGGTAAGAGTTATTTATCAAATTGGTCCCCATTATAGCTACAGGAGCTCAACTCCTCTGGGAGCTTCTCACAAGAAAGTGTTGTGAGATTAAAAGGCAGGGCCCTTATCTCTTGACCCCTCCTCCACTGGCCGAGGGTAGCCTGTGATGTATTAACTCCCTGGGGTTTCCATGTCTTTTGCGTCTAAGCACGAAGTGGTCTTTGTAAGGCTCCTTTGTTGCTGCGTCAGAGGAGTACTAGAAAAGGGAGAGGAGTATGTGACATGTGCAGTTGAGATAATTATTTTCCAGTAATGCCTATGCAAAGGCAGCTTTTATCATGGTAGCCGGGATCTAAGGTAGGCTGAGAAGATATACAGCAAAATACGAAAGACATTCAATATAATTCTCGTGAGAAAAAGCAAAATAAAGAGAGGAGAAAATTTGTTGACATGTTAGAGGTCCCTTTCAAAGCGACTTTTAAAGTTCAATGTACAAAGAATAGAAGTACTAGATCCTATTAGTAATAAGTCAGAGAATCTTGTAAGAGTAGGATCTGGCATATTAAATATCAAAGTTATTTGAGAATTTTAAAATTATATATATATATAAAGAAAACATATGAAAACAAAGGGTTCTTAAAGCATTATTTCATTATAACTGGAATATTAAAAATAATGTAGGCCGGGCGTGGTGGCTCACGCCTGTAATCCCAGCACTTTGGGAGGCTGAGGCGGGCAGATCACGAGGTCAGGAGATTGAGACCATTTGGCTAACACGGTGAAATCCCGTCTCTACTAAAAACACAAAAAATTAGCTGGGCATGGTGGTGGGCGCCTGTAGTCCCAGCTACTTGGGAGGCTGAGGCAGGAGAATGACGTTTACCTGGGAGGTGGAGCTTGCACTGAGCCGAGAGTGTGCCACTGCACTCCAGCCCGGGCGACAGAGCGAGACTCTGTCTCAAAAATAGAGTAAAATATTTAAAAATGCTTATATGTATTATTGTTTGCATGAGAGGGAGAGAGAGAGAGTGAGTTTGAGTGGGTGAGTAAAGATTGATGAGAAGACTGAAGTATATGAGTCATTAGACAGGTGAGAAGACCCAGTGTCAAGCAGAATTGTATCCAGCCACTATGAGGATTACTAAGAAAAACTGAGAAACTATTACTTGTAATCAAGGCTGGCTGCATAAGTTGCAGACTCCAGTGTCAAGTGAAATGTCAAGTGAAAATACGTGGTCCATTTTTTTAAAAGAGCAGGACAAATTTGTGGTTATAGTACACAAAAACCTTTTGATTTGTTCCCACAGTCCTGCTCTCAAATTGATTTTTTAAACTTGCTTTAAGATTACTCTAAATAAGAAAAAATTAAAATGTCAATCATTAGCTTAAATTTTACCTTTTGTCCTTGTATTGCACAATGCCAATTCTAAAGGCAAATAGCATGTTTAATTCATGTGATATCACATGAATAGCAAAATTTCTATTTCATGGCTTGTCCCTGGAGGGTGTGTCAAGCTGGTTATAGAAACAAATATGAGCTGAACCTGGGAAGATTGGAAGGAGGCACCTTAAGCATGAGGAATGTCACTGGGTAAGTGCAGACCTTCACCGGGACCTAGAGTCCTACCCAGTGGACCAGCTGCTGGACTGATTCACTTGACTTCAGCCAGGGGAGGGGTCTGTGTTTGGGGAGCGAGGCATCTACTCTTTTCATAGCCCACTGACCCAACCCATGGCAGACAGGTGACCCCCAGGGATCTTCAGACCTCTCCACCAGGATGCATTCAATATCTGAATCAGGTGTCCTATATTATTAGTTTATATTAAATTGGTGCAAAAGTGAGTGCGATTTTTGCCATTAAAAGTAATATTTTAAAGTCCTGAAGGCTGAGTTGGCTGTTGTTTGATTTGGTCCACCTTTCTAACTTGCTGTGATACTTTGGATCTTTGTTGTATGGGGTAGGTACTTATTTAGTTGTTTTCTCACGGACCTCTCTACACTTTTTAGGAACTAGCTATCTTCCTGTTTTACATGGAAAAATTTATGGGCTTCAAAATTTGCTCTTATTCCAAATCTATCACAGTGCTAATTACAATAAATGATTCTTCCAATTGTAAAGATCTACCCTAGTTGACAGGCAGTTTGGGCTATAATAGTATTTTTTTTTTTCTGTTTTAGAAGAGGTATCCATGACAACCAGGGAGCTGGCTGCAGCTCTCATTTGCTCTAAGAAGTTGATGCCATGAATTTGGCATTCAATTCTCAATGCTGTACTTAGAAGGACATGAATTCACTGACATCTGTCTAATAGGAATGGTAGATGATTTTGGAAGCAAGATCTATGAGGAACAGTTTAAATTCTTAGAAGACAAGGAGTTGTGGGAGTCATCTAGCTGATGTTAACTATTTAAAGACCTGTCATATGGGAGAGGAATTTGATTAATCCCGAGTATCCGCAAAGACAGAACTAGTATTAATAGATAGATGTGAGATAAAGGCAAATTAGTTTTATAGAGAGAAACTGTGACCAGCCACAGTTGTGCAAAAGTGATTCATGACTTAGGACAATTTTCCTCATTGGAGATATTCTGGCTGGAGAATACTTTGTACCAAGGCCACTGCCCCAGATTGAATTTGTCCTGCTGTAGCGGAATTGAGAATGAATAACAAGGAATGGTTCCTAGAGCATGAAGGACCATTTGCTGCTCTGAGAAGTATTATTTCCTGTTACAAAGTGTTGTGTTAAGGAGCACACAGTGGCTATATTAATTTTTTAGGGCTGCTGTAACAAAGTGTCACAAACAGGGTGGCTTCAAATGACAGAAACTTACTGTTTCACAGTTCTAGAGGTTGGATGTCCAAAGTCAACTTGTTGGTGGGGCCGCGGTCCCAAAACCTGTACAGAAGAATTCTTCCTTGCCTCTTGCTAGCTTCTGAAAATTGCCATCCACCTTTGTCATTCCTTGGCTTTCAGCTGTATCACTCCAATCTCTATCTCTCTTGTTACATGCCATTCCTCTTGTCATAAGGACACTAGTCATGTTTGATTAGGGCCTCCCCTAATGATTTCATCTTGACTACACCTACAAAGACCCTATGTCCAAATAAGGTCACGTTCACAGGTACCAGAGTTAAGACTGCAACATATCTTTTTGGAGGACACAATTCAACCTGTAAGTGTTCTAGGGAGGGTGACATTCTGCAGTTTGATTCTTCACCTGGCTCTGTCTCTGCCGTACTTAATGATCTAAGGAAGACAACTTGCCTTTTGGAACTTCAGTTGCTGTTTCCTGTAAGATGAGAGCAATGCCTTTCTTTGGCATTGGATCTATGTGAACATGCAAAGCATTAACAAATGGACATGAACTCTGAAAAATTCTCATATGTGGATGCCTTCATTGCAATTCACTCTATGTATGTGCATCTCCAAATTATAACTATTTTTTCTTTTGAGCAAATTAAAGCAAGAAGTGCATCATTTCTAACACATAGTAAATTTTCGGTTACCACAGGCCAAAGGTCAGGACTGACAATAAGAACATGAAAAACAGCACAGATGTATTTCATTTTGGAGGAGTCTGGGAAAATGAACTAACTTAGTCAACATGATCTGCTCAGTCCACATGAGGAAAAGAAAACACACATACACACACACACACAAACACACACAAAACATTACAACTTACTCAAAAATTTGTGATCTAATTTGTCACTGTGCAGTCACTTTGTTCCCACAACATCTTATTCAAAGGTTTCTGGTGACCTAAATCTGTCATTTTCTCCTAAGAGTACCTGTTTTCTATCTTGTCTTTGGGATCCAGCTACTCTTCAGTCTCACTGTTGATTACCGTCAGTGATAATTTGGGGTGACAGGCAACATGTTTCCAAACGAAGGGGATGAATGACTCGGCATTTGAGAAAAGACTAAAAGAAAAATGGGCTTGAAACTATGCAGACTGGGAGAATGTGTTCTCAAAGGCTTAAAGTAAAGGATATAGATCAAGAGTGGCAAACGAAATCTTGAAAATGAACAAAGAAGAACTCATAATTTCTGATTTTAAAGTGTATTTCAAAGCTAAAGCAATCAAGACAGTGTGGTACTGGCATAAGGACAGACATGGAGATCAATGAAATTGAATTGAGAGGCCAGAAAGAGACTCTTACATTAATAGCCAATTGATTTCCAACAAAGTTAAGATAATATGAAGAGAGAAACAATGGTCTTTTTAACAAATGGTGTTGGGACGGTGGAGTAGTCACAAGCAAAAGAGTGAAATTGGACATCTAGTTCATGTCATATACAAGAATTAAGTCAAAATGGATCACAGACCTAAATGTTAAAAAGCTAACTCTATAAAACTGTTAAAAGAAAACATGGGACGAAACCTGTGTGACTTTGAGTTAGGAAATGGTTTTGTTTATTTATTTATTCATTTATAATTATTGTTAATATTTTTGATTGACAAATCATAATTTATACATTTATGGGGTAGAATGTGATGTTTTGATATATGTACCCAATGTGGCATGATTAAATCCTACCACCTCAGCAACCTGTCATTTTTTAGGGTGAAACATTTGAAATTTACTTTCTCAAATATTTTGAAATATATAAACCATTTTTATTGATAATAGCCACCCTGATGTGCACTAGACCTTAAAATCTATTGCACTCGTCTATCCAAAACTTTGTACCCTTTGATCAAGAACTCCCCATTCCCTCTCTCTCCACCAGCCCATCCCCAAGCTTCTGGTAATCATTGTTCTACTCTCTAATTATATAAATTCAGCTTTATTAGATTCCACATATAAATGAGTCATGTGGTATTTGTCTTTCTGTGCCTGACTTATTTCCCTTGGCATAATGTCCTTCAGATTCATCCTTATTGTCACAAATGACAGGTTCCCCACCTCCTTTTTAAGGCTAAATAATATTCCATTGTATATATATAAGGAAATGGTTTCTTTGATAACATACCAGAAGAAGAAGTGACAAAAGAGAAAAGTAGATAAACTGGACTTTAAAATGTTTTGTGTTGCAAATGATATCATATCGTTAAGAAAATGAAAGGACAAGCTTCAGAATGGAAGACAATATTTGCAAATCATATATCTAATTAGAGACTTGTATCCAGAATACATAAAGAACTCTGACATTTAATAATATAAGACTAATAGCGTTATTTTAAAAGGAAAAATTTCCCACAGATCTTTATCCTAAGTAGATATAAAAATGGCATATAAGCACATGAAAAAAATGCTTAACTTCATTAGTCATTAGGGGAATGCAAATCAAAATTACAATCAAGTTCCAGTTTATACTCACTAAAATGAGTATAATAAAAAAGATGACAGTAGCAAGTGTTGACAAGTTTCTAGAGAAACTGAAACCCTTATATACATGGCTGGTGGGAGTGTGAAATGGTACAGGCATGGCCGGGCACGGTGGCTCACACCTGTAATCCCAGCACTTTGGGTGGCTGAGGCAAGTGGATCATGAGGTCAAGAGATCGAGACCATCCTGGCCAACACAGTAAAACCCTCCTCTACTAAAAATACAAAAAATTAGCTGGGCATGGGTGGTGTGCGCCTGTAATCCCAACTACTCAGGAGGCTGAGGCAGGAGAATCGCTTGAACCCGGGAGGTGGAGGTTGTAGTGAGCTGAGATCACACCACTGCACACCAGCCTGGAGACAGAGTGAGACTCCATCTCAGAAAAAAAAAAAAAAAAAAAAGACACAGGCTCTTTGGAAAATGATTTGACAGTTTTTCAAGATGTTACACATAGAATTACAATTTGACTCAATAATTACACTCTTCTAAATATACCCAAGTGAATTGAAAACATATGTCCACAAAAAACTATGCATGAATGTTCACAGCAACATTATTCATAATAACCTCAAACTGGAAATAACCCAAAAGATCTATCAAATGATGAATAGATAAGCAAAGTGTGGTATATCTATATAATGGAATGCTATTTGGCAATAAATAGGAATGAAGTGAAGCTGACTTTTGAACAACACAGGTTTGAACTGCATGGGTCCACTTATACAAGGATTTTTTCAATTAAATGCACATTGAAAAATACAGTATTTATGGATGTGAAACTTGCCTATATGGAGGGCTGATTTTCATATAATCAGGTTCTGCAGAGCTGACGGTCTGATGCAAGGAGCTCCTGAAACCAATCCCTGTGTATACGAACGGGTAACTGCATTGACACAGGTTACAACCTGGATGAAACTTGAAAACATGATGCCAAATTAAATAAGCCAGTCACATAAAACCAGAAATTGTATGCTTCTTCTTGTGTGAAAGGTCTGGGACAGGTAAATCTATAGGGACGGAAAGAAGATTAGTAGTTACCTAGGGCTGGTGGGAGAGAGGCATGAACACTGACTGCTAATGGGTATGGACCTTCTTTTTGGGCAAATGGAAATGTTCTAAAATTAGATCATGATGTTGGTTGCACAACTCTGTGAATATCCTAAAATCCACTTAATTTTACACTTTACATGGGTGAACTGTATGGTATACGAATTATATCTCAGTGAAGTTGTTAAAATATGTTATAGGAGAAAGTACCAGATGGACGTGTCCTTTCAATAGAATAGTCAGGAAAGGAGAATGTGAAGAAGTAACATGTAAAATGAGTTCCTAAAGATGTTTAGGAATTAGCCAGGTTTTCACCTGGAGGAGGAGGAGAAGAATCTAACAGAGACAACAATGTGGACAAAAGTAGGAAAGGTGTTTTGTACTAAAAGCTTGTGGAAGGCAGAATGCTGTGAAGGCCCCCATTATCTGCACACTGACGTTCATGTGCTGAATGATCTCCCTCACTTGAGTGTGGGGGAGAGCTGCAACTTGCATCCAGCCAGTAGAATGTGGCACAGATGAAAAGATTTTCCAGGTGTGATTCAAGTCCCTTGAGTATGTCTCAAGTGATTTGAATCAGTTAATTTTGAGTCAATCACAGTGAGATCATCCTATTATATCTCCTATTCAAGTGTATTTATCCTTTAAGGTCTAGTTCAGGTTTCTTCCAAGAATTCACATCACCTAAAGCAGAAAGTCCCCCTTGTCTGTGCCATGTATAATGTTACATCTTCTTATTGGAGACTTGCTGTGTATGCGTGTGTGTTTTGTCTTTGCTGTGGTACATTCCAAGCTCATAGAGGCTCATCGCACATTGCACCTTGGTATTGCATTTGTATCTGGAATAGAGCCTTCCAGAAATTAAAATACGATTTAAAGGTGATTTAAGAATCATATGTTATAGGTTTGGGAGAAAAATGATTTCACTATACTTGTAAACTTACATTGATTCACTTCTTCAGGAACAAATGGGGTAACAGATACAATCCTGTATTATAATTTGCTTCCACATTGTTACTTACTGGCACTCAGTAAATACTCATCATAGGACAGAAAGAATGCCCTAGTACTCATAGGAAGAACGGTCTATGTATTTTTCCAAGTGTGGTAAATTCTCATATCCTTGAGCAAGAAGCATGTTTGAATTGCTTTTCATTTGGAAGACTACACTGTGTAAAATAATTCATCAATTATGAACCTCCCACTGTAAATAATGAAACTATAAAATTGCACCTATCTTAATGTAATACATATTTATTTTAAGAGCTTTCTCCAGTGCTCTCACAAGGCTTTATCAGTATTATGCTGACAAGGAAATTGCATAGCTCGTTACAAACACACTTAGGAAATTAGAATTGATTCTACCTCAAGGTCTTTGCAAACTCATTTTCCAAGAGCTACTATAATTTTGATTCTTCAAATAAATTCAAGTAACTTTTTACCCATTTTCTCTTTTTGTTTTTTATCTTGTTCTTATTCCTTTTTCTTTTCTTTCAAATTTTGAGATTTTCCATTTGTTACTTTTTAAAAATACATACAGTTGTCCTCCTTTATCCAATGGGGGGATAAGTTGCAAGACCCCAGTGGATGTCTGAATCTGTGGATAGTACTGAGCCTCACTGCTGTCAGTCCAAATATGTTGCTGTTACTGTCTTCCATTCACAAATTTAATACCTTTTCCATCTTAAAGTACCCTATCACACTCTGTGACCATAACGTTGACAGCAAAACTATCACACATGATTTTTCCTTCCTCACAATTTTGTGGATAGATTTGTTCTTACCATAGATCTTAGCAACCTTAGCATATTATTTTTAATTTTCTTATTAAGTTGAAACTTTCACTTTTTCACTTAAATGGAGGCACTTTATGGCTTCTCTTCGGCATATCTGAATTGCTAGCATCACTACTCCTGGGCTTTGAGGCCACTGTGACACCAATACCAGGACAGTCAATCTGATAACTGAGATGGCTGCTAAATGCTTCACGGGTAGACAGCATCTATACTGTGGATAAGCTGAACAAAGGAAATGATTTTTGTCCTGGGAGGAACAGAGTGACATGGCATGAGATTTCATCATGCTACTTAGAACAGTGTGCAAATTAGAACTCAGAAATGATTATTTCTGCAATTTTTTATTTAACATTTTTGGATCACCATGGACCTCAACTGAAATCACTGAAAGTGAAACTGTGGAAAAGGCAGGGATTACTATATTAATTTTAAAGCTCAAAATTATGATATAGATCCATGTTTGTTAATATCCATAAAATAATATTAACTGAAACACAGAGATACAGATGAAAGAATATGACACCAAAATGATAATAATTTTTTATGTGAAAGGTGTTTTTATCGTATCATAAAATATCACAGTTTTAATTGCCATGCTGTATTTCTTTGCATGCTTGTGCATACTTTACTTAACCAGTTCCTATTGTAAGGACCATATTTCTGGTTTCAAAAGGAACTCGTATCTTCCACCAACAGATGCTTCCATGAAATGATTTTGCAAGAAATGTTGAGCACTTAAGGATGCCACAGAACCCATCAAAGTAACTGGTGCAGAATCCATACTACAACGCTCTAATAAATAATCACATCTCTTTTATTTTGAAGAGAATGCAAGATATCTTAAATCTGGGGGAAAGTGTGTAATTTGTTCTAGAATCTTTTGATTTGTCAAATCTATTTTCACGCGTATCACTGTGATGGTTAATTTTATGTGTCAGCTGGATTGGGCTGAGGCATGCCAACGTATCTGGTAAAACATTATTTCTGCGTGCTTCTGTGAGAAAGACCTGTCCTCACAAATGTGGGCAGGCATTCTCCAATCTACTAAGAACCAGAGTAGAACAAAAAGGCAGAGGAAATGTAAATTCTCTGTCTCTCCTTGAGTTGGGACATCCATCTTCTGTCCACAGACATTGGAGCTCTTGATTCTCAGGCCATAGGATACTGAATTATACCACTGGCTTTCCTGATTCTCCAGCTTGCAGACAGCAAATAGTGGGACTTCTTGGCCTTTCTAATCACATGAGCCGATTCCTATAATTATATATTTCTTTATTTATATATTTCTATGTGTCCTATTTGTTCTGCTTATCTGGAGAATCCTAACTAACACAGTCAACTATCCCTAGGTAGTTTCTGAGAATCAAGTTTAATGCTATTGAATGGTTTGAAAAGATAGTTTTTTATAGATACTTGTCTTTTTTTTTTTTTTTTTTTTTTTTTTTTTACTTGAGTACATGCCACAATCATCAACTTGAAGGCTCAAAGCTCTGGTATATGGAATGTTTATTATTGATAGAGAGATTTGATAATGCAGTATTCTGGAGTAGTTGAACTAAAGTTAACATGGACCTCCTTCGAGAGAGGCCAAAACTTAGGAAAGGGAGGAAAATAGAAAAGATGTGGATTTTACTGTCACGTAAGAGTTGCTGAATTAAATTTTGATGTTAATAGCTCTTAAAAGTTGTAGGGATAGGTAAGAAGAATATTTTTATTTTTTATTTCATCAGGACTATAGAAATAAATGAAACTATGTCTTTGTGTAAACTACAAAGCACAAAAACTCTAAAAACATTCAAAAAGGTGACTTTCATTGAAATAAAATCTACAGAAATTAATGTTTTAATTTGGACTTTGACAAATTAAAGTTATGTGCCTCACAGGCACATTGATTTTTTTAGATCTTTCTTTTCTTGCATTAAAATAATCACACATAAAATGATTGTAGGATAATGAATAATGAACTACTTTGAAATAAAGGGAAAACTTTTATTTTTGATTTAATATTTTCTCAATTCTCTAATGCCAAGAATATTTGCATTTTGAATAGAATCTTAAATTGTCATAAAAAAGCAATAAAACATGTTACTGCTTTTAAGAGTATGTGAAACAAGCTAGGAGCAGGGAAATAAATCAATGTTATTGATTTTTTTTCAACTAATTATTACTGTGTTTATTTAAATTCAGGTGAGTGTATTATAGAACATACCTCACAGAAAATAGTTTAATGCTATTATTTTGCTTTTGTTTAAATTTTATGAATAATCATCACAAATTGGAAAATCCTGTCTGCTGACATTTAATGATGGTGATGAACATATTTTACATGTTTCAGTTTTGAATTATTTGTGTTTAGCCCAGAAAGATCTCACATTGTTGCTGAGGCACAATTTTTTGTAATAGCAACTGTTCCCTAATCAAAACTTTGGATATTTTGACACTAATCAGTCTTATAATTTAAGGCAAAAGTTATATTAAAAATGAACAGGATAATTCAGACAACTGTGGAAGTTTTCAATATCTAAATATTTGACAGTGTATGGAGAAGATGCTCAGATAATTATTTTTTTTTATGTTCTTATGGATTTTTAAAATGTTGAGATAACCATTAGGTATAAAGTTATATTTCATCTCCCCTACAAACTAAATGTCCTTTTAGTTGAAGGGTTTGCTTTAGATAATGATACCTCACAAATGTGATGTATTTGCATAAGATCTTAAGGTTCAGACAATTAAAGGGACCTGAACTATTCACTAGGCTTTCAAAATGATTTGTAAAACTATCAAAAATAGAAGAGGCAAATGAAAAGTTATAAATAAATGGAATTTCCAAATTCATCACTAGGATCAATCAGCCTAAGTCATTCTTCCTGGATACCTTTAGGTCAAACAGGTATGAAATGGTGGGATTAGACTGAAAATGTTCTCTTTTAATCCTGAGAACACATACTCGTATCAGTTAAATAATTTAGTTATGACCATTACATCATTAGCTTCAGGGAACTGCTATTTTTTGTTCCAGTTCTATTCTAGTCTGAGTTACACAATTATTGTACTGTGTTGAAGCAATTTTAATTTCAACAAGCATATGTGAAAGTTTTGTTTTAGACTTAAATATAATCTTTATTTTGCATTGCGTATGATAGTGGGTGGAGGGAAGCTACGAAATAGTATATTAAGCAAACCTCATTTCAGTTTGTGATAAGATGTGAACTGCAGCCAGAAGCCTGGACTTCTAGCTTAAAGTCTGCCTCATTCTACTTGCGTGGCTATGGAAATCACTTACCCTCACATGTTTCTGTGACTTCATCTATCAGACGGAAAGAATATTATCTACCCACTCATAGATTACAAATTCTTATTCATATCTCTAGTAAATTAAACCAAGATTTAACTCAATATACGGATGGATGGATGTTTGTTTTCATCTTGCTAGTACACTATTTCTCCATAAACAAATGAACAACAAAACAACTCCATGACACATTTAAAGCAAGAAATAGAACATTTGATTCTGATTAAATGACTTTCCAACAGATTTGTCAGTTTCTCAGGTTTGGACCCACCCTGACCTTTTCACAAGGGCTTGGCTTTCTGAGAAATACATATTGTGTACTGATATATATTTTAGTGAGGTGGTAGGAGGCTTACTAATTATTTGCTGTTTTCTCATTTATTTGTGCAGCTGGGAAGGCAATAAATGAAAAGGTGAGTCAGAATGATAGGGCCTTAATCACTGTTAAATCTTACTTGGTGACATTAAGCAAGAAGTTCTCTAGGCTGGTTTTATTAGCTATTCTGAATCTCAACCTGGGATCCCCAAGCCTCTCTGACTTCTTTAGGACATAAGGGGAATCTGAACACTTTATTTCATTTTAAATAAAGCTTAATTGAGGTCAATTATGCCTCCCTCCATTAGGACACATGGTCTGAAATAAAACGTTCTTTACTTTTTATGACAGTAATAGCAGCTTAATGTAGTCCATACTAAGTTGTAGACAACTTAATCCACAAGTTGTCTCATGCTGAGTAGCTATTCCGATTGAAAGTCATTATGTGCATTAAATTATTTAGTTAATAGTTTGTTAATAATCACAAAGCAATCTTTTAAAGCGAAAGGCTTTAGGAGAAAAAAGGAAGTACTGTATTTCTGGTGGGATCAAAGATGAGAACCCTTGCACTAGGTCATTTCTAGAATGTTTCTAGCTCTAGGATTCTAAGCCAGGAATTGGTGAACTTTTTCTGTAAGGGTCAGATAGTAAGCATTTTAGATTCTGTGGGTCAAATTGGCTCTGCCACAACTGTTCAGTTTTGCTGTTGTAGTGTGAAGGCATCCGCAGAGAATATGTACATGAATGGGTTTGTTTGTGTTCTAATAAAACTTTATTTACAAGAACAAGTAGTAGGCCAAAATTGGCCAACAGACTACAGTTTATTGATCCCTGTTTTTGGTGATCCCTGAAACTCTGGGATTGTTTACTTATCAAGCAAAGAAATACAGAGACAGAAGGAAAGATAAACAGGAAGAAGTCTGTTTTGTGTCTGTTAAAAGGTTATGCGTCCGCTTCCTATTCCAGGTACAAAGATAATAAAATGACTCAATATCAATCATATTTTAAGGTTTTTATAAAATATTTTAAATAATTGAGGTTCTCATGTTATTCTATTTGTCATAAAGTCAAGCCTAGATTCATACTGGCCATGGTTGAGTATACTGGTTGGGTAGAGAATGAGTCATGACAGCTTTATTCCAAAGAGCATGTTGCAGGGCTCCAAGCTCAGCTCTCCTTTTGAGATTCCTAACTGAGGCCAGTAGAAAACTCAGTACTATTGACAGAATGTCACAGAAGATTGTTGTTGCTTTCTATGGCAGAAGCTCCTAGTTGTGACTAAATATGTAGGTTCCCTTTCTTCATGTTTACCTGAACTTCTCATTGCCACTGCAATCCCAGCCACCTGGATTACATATTTATTTTCTGGTCTTTTGCAGCTAGTTATGGTTCTGTGTCTAAACTTTGGCCAATGGGATTTGAAGATAAGTGTTATGTATATGTTTAGAGAAGTGTTCTGGAAGAGGGGCGGGGTGCTCTTCTTTTCTCCTTCTTCCTATTGATGGAAATGTAGACACGATGGCTGGAGCTCCAGCAGCTACATTGGACCATGAGAAGATCACATGTTGAGGATGACAGAGTTGCAAGGTGACAGGAACCAGCATCCCTGGTGATTAATGAAGCTCAAGCCTTCTTTTAAGTGAAAGAAAAAACAGTGTGTAGTTTTAAAAAAATCATTACTTTAGATTTTCTTGCTTAAGAACAGAATTCTAAAAGAAACATCCACTTTCCCTAAAAAAAAAGTCAGTTCAGGCTTCACTTTAGAAATTAACATTCATCTAGACCTGGAGAAGCCCCTACATCTGTTCTGATTTGCATAGAACCGGAAATTTTGGTTCAATTAGAATTTTGGTTCAATTAGTCATTAGAATAGGTCAGGGGACTTTTCAGCAGTCAACCCTGTAACTGGGGATAGAGGCAGGATGAAGAAGAGACTGGTCTATTCAGCATGTGTCTCAGTGGCATTAATATATTTCATGATGTCTACAGGGTTAGGTTGGATCGGAATAAAATATGTGAGGTAAGGCCTTTGTATTCTCCTTGTGCAGACATTTATCCAGCCAGAGGGTCTTAAAAGAAGGTCAAGCTATGCCTTCCATGGATTCTGTGAGATTTCTTCCTCAGCTTGCTTGATATCTTAGTTTTTCCCAGTTTTAATAAATATCTTCTTTGGTATGCAAGTGTTGGTATTTTTTCCCTGAAGAAGCTCTCGATTTCCTGCTAGTCCAATAATTATGCATAATGGGGAGGCCATTAACAACATACGGGTCAACATCCTGCTCTCTATTTCTGTTGTTATCACAAATGGACTGCTCTTCTTTCATTAATTCAACAAATATTTATTGAATATTTACTACATGTTAGTGCCTGATGTGTAGCAATAAAATGGTAAACAACACAAAATAAATTTCATTGATTCATGTCTTTTATACTTTTTTTGTGAGAAAAAATGCTTTTTTTCTTCATTTTTTGATTTGAACTCTTGACTCATGATGTTTTCTATCTTTCTTGCTTTTCTATAGTCCATGGTTTTGGTGTGTTATGGAAACAAAGAGGATTTTTCACTTTTAATGGGATCCCCATTAAAAATGTACCCCAAGTGCATGGGCTTCTTTCTGCTATTTTGTTGCCCTCACAAGTTGCTATTAGTAAAATTGAAACTTTTTATAACACTGAAACTGAATATTAAGAAAATGCTCTACCCGACTTCCATTTTCAGTTAGTAAGTAATGGGGTATGCAGTCTAAATAATTCCATAAGATTGATTCTGATCAAATAATCACCTATGACAATTTATTCAATAATTAATGCTATGCACCTGAATTAGAAAAGAAAATTGACACTTAAAAGATTCAAATATAACACTAAATGTGAACTCACTGAGAGCCCAGATGGCCATCTTGTCATCACCGAGTCTTCAAAATAGCCACTATTAAAAGATCTACACTCCATAACTCATCATAATACAGTCAAAATGGTCCAGATTATGAAAAAGTATGGGGATTATCGTTCTAAAGTTGCAAAAAAGGTTTATAACCAGTGTCTGATTTGTCATATTCCTAATTTGAGAAAAGCCATTAAGGTTCCAGGTGGTACATGTCTAGTATCTGCAAGATCATTTTCATACCTACAAATAAACTTCATTTATCTGCCATCCTCCATGGCTTATCAGTGTGTTATGTAACTGTATGCCTGCTCTCAGGATAGATTGGAGCCTTTCCATGCAGGAAGGTTGATGCCACAACAGTGGCAAATACATATATATATACACACACACTAGAAAATGTGTTTCCTTCATGAAGTGTCCTTGGAGAGATTTCCAGTGATAGGAGAGCTCATTTTACTGGACAAATTATTAAACAATTAAATAAAGTTTTACAAACAAAATGACACTCTCATTGTCTTTGCCATCCTAGTCTTCTGTAAAGGTTGAATGGACAAATGGAATTCTAAAACTAAAATTGGCCATATTGATGGAATTCAGTGGATTGCCCTTGCCAAAAGTTTTATCACTGACTTTAATGGTAATTAAATCTACCCCTACTGCAATGCACAAGCTGACACCTTTATAAAATAGTAACTGGAAGACCTATTCCCTTAATGATAAAACCTCATGCATTTCTTATATTTGTAATCGCTGATATGACTCAATATTGTGAGGTTTTGATACATTACACCAATGCATATTTTCATTAGGTGAAGTTTTCTGTGACTCACTGATTCATAATCAGATTTTCCATCATCTAGAACCTGGAGACTGGGTCTTTCGGAAATGATACAAAAGAAAGACTGCCCTTGAACCTTGTTGAAAGGGATGATACTAAGTTTTTCTCATAATTCACACTCCAGCAAAATTTCAAGGCCTTGAGTCTTAGATCTATGTCTCTCAACTCAAGGGGGCCCCTCTCAATTTATGGAACTACATGCCAGTTGGTAAAGATAAAGCTGACCAGAAAGATCTTTCTCCAGCAGATGACATCTTAAATGTAAACAGCTTTCTCAAGAACTTCCTTTCTCTATCATAAGCCCCCTATTTCTTTTCTTCTCTTATTTCTTGCTCTTCCTTTTTATCTTTGCATGGAATGTAACAGGCTGGGCATGGTGGCTCATGCCTGTAATCCCAGTACTTTGGGAGGCCGAGGAGGGTGGATCACCTGAGGTCAGGAGTCCGAAACTAACCTAATCAACATGGCAAAACACATCTCTATTAAAAAAATTAAAAAATTAGCCAGGTGTGATGGCAGGCACCCATAATCCCAGCTACTTGGGAGGCTGAGGCATGAGAATCGCTTCAACCAGGGAGGCAGAGGTTGCAGTGAGCTGAGATTGTACCACTGAACTCCAGCCTGGGCGACAAGAGCGAAATTCCATCTCAAATAAATAAATAAATAAGCAATGTAACAGTCAATAATAGCTTTTGCAGAAAATTTAACTGAATGCTGGATTTACATGCTAAGCCAAAATCTTTGCATGACTTTAGAGATCCTTTCCTCCACATTGTAACTGAAATAATTAGAATCCCAAATGCAACCATCTGTTTAGATTGCACCTGTTTAGTTGGTTTCTTCTATAGTTAAACTTCTGGACCCATTTATTTTAAACCTTTGTTTTAATCTAACCCCAATCATGGATTGGGCTGACCAGGTCTGCTCATATTGCAAGAAGGTTTTGTTTTACACACACACACACACACACACACACACACACACACGTGAACATAAATAAATATATCCGCAAGAATGCCTATGTACCTATGTGTTTTGCAACCTTTCAGTATGTAATAACTTAGCATCAGTCTCTTGGTTAAACTAGAAATTGCCAATGCCCCTATTCCAACTAATGGTTCTATAAAAGAAATCACACAAGCTAGAGTCTTATGCCCACCCCCTGGGTATATCTTTATCTGTTGAGGATTTACCTCTCAGCCATATATTTGGACCACCCCATGTCTTTACAGATGGAGAAATAAGGCCAATGAAACCTAGACATTTTACTCATTTCTCTATTTATTTTTGCTGAGTAAATAATTTTATTTTTTTCAACTTTTATTTTAGGATCGGGGGTATATGTGCAGGTCTGTTACTTGGGTAAATAACATGCCATTGAGGTTTGGTGTACAAATAATTCCATCACCCAGGTAATGAGCACAATACCTAGTAGTTTTTCAACCCATTCCTCCCTCCAATATCCCATATTAGTCCCTAATATCTACCATTGTCATTTTTATGTCCATGTTTACCCAATATTTAGCTACTCCTTATAAGTGAGAAATGCGGCATTTGGTGTTTTGTTCCTGCATTAATTTTCTTAGGATAATGGCCTGCAGCTGCATCCATGTTGTTGCAAAGGACATGGTCTTGCTCTTTTTTAGGTCTGCATAGTATTCCATGGTGTATATGTACCACATTTTCTTTATCTGATCCACTGTTATTGGGCACCTAGGTTGAGTCCATGTCTTTGCTATTGTGAATAGTGATGCAATGAACATACAAGTGCATGTGTCTTGTCTGCGGAATAATTATTTTCGATTAAGTACATATCCAGTAGTGGTATTGAAGAAACTCTCAGCAAAGTAAACAAACAACCTGCAGAATGGGAGAAAATATTCACAAACCATGCATCTGACAAACGTCTAATTTCCAGAACCTATAAACAAACAATTCAACATGCAAAAAAACAAACAACCCCATTAAAACATGGGCAAAGGATATGAACAGGCACTTCTCAAAAGAAGACATCCATGTGGTCAACAGATATATTAAAAAATGCTCAATATCACTAATCATTAGAAACATTAATAGTGCATTGTTACTCCATATCCAATCAGAAGATTAACACTGGTCTACCCCTCTAAATATATTATAGATTAAGCAAAAACCTACCAGTAGATGTATAGAGAGGCCAAGAACAGACAGGTCTTGACAGATTTTTCCACTCAGTCTATTACTGTTAAGTTGTACATTTTTTTTTGTTTGTTTAACCATATTTCTACATGACTGTTCCTACTTCAGTAAATGGAAGCATGAAATCAGATAGTTTCCCCTGTATCTTTGAGTCTTCATTCTGAAGGCTCCCATGTCATGTAAAACTGATGAAGTAAATTTTTTATCCTTTTCTCTTGTTAAGTCTACCTTTTGTTATAGGGGTGTTGGCCGAGACCCTTAAGATGGGGAGGAAAGGAACCACCCCCTCTCCACCCCAATAAGACAATGCTGCAGCAGAGCACTCTGAATCTTTTTTGATTCAAAGTACTATCCAATTTATGAATTGTTCTTTGCTCAAATAATCTTTATTAAATTTATTTTGCCTAAAGATATTTTTCAACAATAGTATTCTACTATGAAGATCTTTTCAGTGGTTCCTCACCACCTGCAAGATGAAGTTCAAACTCGTTACCTGTGAATATCTCATCCTTCATTAATTGAACCTATTTACCTCTCCAACTTTATCATTCACCACTTCCTTGCCTGTCCTTTATAATCCTGAAGTTCTATACTATTTTAAAGGCTACATACATCTAATAATGTTTTTCAAGTCTATATTTTGACCATGCTATTATTTTTCCTGGAATCCCCTTCTCACTTCACCCCTGCATAGGAAGTGCCTGGATATTTTACAAGGCAGCTCAGATACTATCTCCTTTATGATGACATCCCTAACACATTCTTCCTCTAGGGGGCCCAGAATCTTGAGCACATTTCCATATCTGCATTTATAATAAATTACCTATTTATGTGTCTCTTTATTCAATATCTTTGACCAAACTTGTTTATTATTTCCTAATTTTGAGTGCTGCACTCTTCTGGTGTTTTCTCCTTTATAGCTGTAACCTTGTCTTGGGTCTGGAAGAAAGCAAAATCTCAACAACAAATGTTGAACTATAATGAGACTAACTTTTCCCTCCTAACCTAAGCCTTGTGTTCTTTAACCAAATTTGAGTGTTTTTCCCTCTTTCTTGTAATAAGACATTTTTTAAAAGAGTCTTCTATTGATTTAAAAAAATAAATTATTTGTGACTTATCTTCACTCTATACTTCAGATGCCCTCTCATGGCAAGAAAAATAAAAGAAGCATGGGACTCACAGGGCTTGAGGTGTCCCAACCTCTATGGAGCCAAAGAACAGATACTGGAAGTTGCATTAGGTACTATACAGATTAGGCACTATACATTGTCAGTTCTTGTTTTAACTTCCGTCTTAATAGGACAAAAGGAACACAGAATTATTTATCCTTATAGGGAAAGGCAGCTAAGCTTTAGAGATAGGACTGTATAATTTACAACAGAGAAGATGGATCCCAGAACAAACTGAAAGTTATTGTACAGTTTCCAAAACATAAAGACAGTGTAAGATCAAGTGAAAAGAGTGTGGGTTTAGAGTCAGATAGACCTGAATTTAAAGCTATTATTATTATATTTTATCAATTCCTCCTAACATTCCTTCAACAAGTAAGGATTATGCATTTGATATGATTTGGCTCTGTGTCTCCACCTAAATCTCATCTTGAATTGTAATCCCCACATGTCGAGGGAGATATCTGGTAGGAGGTCATTGGATCATGGGGACAGATTTCCCCCATCCTCTTCTTGTGATAGTGAATTTTCACCACATCTGCTGGTTTAAAAGTGTGGCACTTCCCCCCTCGCTCTCTCTCCTGCTGCCACGTAAGTCGTGCCTTGCTTCTCCTTCACCTTCCATCATGATTGTAAATTTCCTGAGGCCTTCCCAGCCATGTGGAACTGTGAGTAAATTAAACCTCTTTTCTTTATAAATTACCAAGTATCAGGTAGTTCTTTATAGCAGTGTGAAAATCATGAGTAGATGATGTTTGAGGGGAGAATTGAATGGCAAGAAATATCCCACCTAGAACTGTTAGTGCATAGGCTCTGAGAAAAGAAAGATTTGAGCGGGTTAGAGGACTGAAAAATGAATCAGGGTGGCTGTGGAGCAGTGAGGGAGAGGAAAGTGGTAGGCAGGAAGTCAGAAATGTAGAGGAGAGACAGAATATATAGAAACTTGAAGCCCATGGAAAGAAATCTGAACTTTATTGTAAGAAGAGTGATAGCTTTTGGAGCACTTTTAGTAGATGACTAATACTTGACATTATAACAGATCATTCTGGTGGTCATGTCGAAAATGGAATATAAATGATAAGAATGCTTAAATGTAAAATTGGGTATTTTGGAAGTACTTTATTAGAGTAAGTTTTTGTTCATATTAGACCACCTAAAGGAAGACTGACTTATTAACAAAGCAGCAATTTCTCATGTTAATTTACTTTGGAAACAAAATAAAGTAATGAAATAAAATGAAATAAAGTAATGAAGTAATGAAAGTTAATTTACTTTAAATACAAAATAAATAAAGTAATGAATAAGTAAAGTAATAAAGTCCCTTGTCTACAGAGCCCCTTGTCTAAAAATTAAAACGTGTTAAAAAGTTCAGGCCACTTTAGACTCATCATTTCTGGTTCAGGAGGGCCTACAACAAGGTTGTATTCAAAATCAAGGATGGCTCAAAATGCTTTGGCAAACTTGATTAATACAAGAAAAAAGGCAAAGGACATGTATCAGTGTTCCAAGAAAATGAAGATATTATCTGTAATAAATAAGATTGTTGTGGGAAGTCAGGGACCCTAAACGGAGGGACTGGCTGAAGTTGCGGCAGAGGAACATAAATTGTGAAGATTTCATGGACATGTATTAGTTCCCCAAATTAATACTTTTATAATTTCTTATGCCTGTCTTTACTGCAATCTCTGAACATAAATTGTGAAGATTTCGTGGACACTTATCACTTCCCCATTCAATACCCTTGTGATTTCCTATGCCTGTCTTTACTTTAATCTCTTAATCCCGTCATCTTCTTCGTAAACTAAGGAGGATGAATGTCGCCTCAGGACCCTGTGATTGTGTCAACTGCACAAATTGTAGAGCACGTGTGTTTGAACAATATGAAATCTGGGCATCTTGAAAAAAGATCAGGATAACAGCAATGTTCAGGGAACACCAGAGATAAGACTTCTGGCCGTTGGTGAGCCGGATGGAACAGAGTCATATTTCTCCTCTTTCAAAAGCAAATAGGAGAAATATCGCTGAATTCTTTTTCTCAGCAAGGAACATCCCTGAGAAAGAGAATGCGCCCTGAGGGTAGGCCTATGAACGCCCCCTCAAGTCGTGCCGTCTTTTATGGTTGAAGCCGAAGGGTTGAAATAAGCCCCAGTCTCCTGTAGCGCTCCCAGGTTTATTAGGAGGAGGAAAATTCCCGCCTAATAAATTTCGGTCACACAGGTTGTCTGCTCTCAAACTCTGTTTCCTGATAAGATGTTATCAATGACAATGTGTGCCTGAAACTTCATTAGCAATTTTAATTTTGCCCCATCCTGTGGTCCTGTGATCTCGCCCTGCCTCTATTTGTTTTGTGATATTTTATTACCTTGTGAAGTATGTGATCTCTGTGACCCACACCCTATTTGTGCACTCCCTCCCCTTTTGAAAATTGCTAATAAAAACTTGCTGGTTTTATGGCTCGGGGAACATCACAGATTTTGCCGACATGTGATGTCTCCCCTGGACACTCAGCTTTAAATTTCTCTCTCTTGTGCTCTTTCCCTTTATTTCTCAAACCAGCTGAGACACTTAGGAAATAGAAAAGAACTCACGTAACCATAGGGAGTGGGCTCTCCCGATATAAGGTAGAATTAAATATAATAGTAATAAAAATAAGAGAAATGGTTTTGATGTATGTTTCCTTTTCAAAGGAAGAGGTTTATGATAGAAAACTGAGCAAATGATAAATTTCCCTGTTTCAGAGAGAGTTGTCTACCTTGTCCCATTTGACAAATGACCAGGTGGTATAAAGGAGAGATTCCCTAAAACACTGTCCACATTCACAAGGTAGAATAGGAGAGACTGAGGGGAAATGTAAAACTTACTGAATTTCAGGTTTTTTCAGGCTACATGTCATGCCTGAAAAATTTTTACCAGCTTAATCACACTGAACCTCAGTTGTATAAATTGGAAATAATACTGCCTTCCTGAACATACTTACAGAACTCTCTGTGTACCAGATGAGGCAATGGTGTTCTAAAATTCATGTAGCTTTAGAAAATGTAGTATATTATTACTATTGCACAGTTGATTATCTTTTTGAAAGTAAAGATCCACAAAGACATGAAATTTGTTTTATGACATGTCAAAACATTTTAAAAGATAGCATGAAAAAGTACTGCCTGGAGAATAGGAGATAAAAATGATAACAGCTTATATAAATCAAGCATTTTCTTTATGCCAGGCACTAGGTTAAATAGTTCTCATGATTATATCATCATGTCCTCACAATACCGGCTATTATTGTCCTTCATAAGCAGGAAATTGCAGCTTAGAGAAGTTGTGCAACTTGCCTAGGGTAAAAGTGAGTGGTGGTAATACATGGTGGCTCTTGAATTTCAGCCAAGGTTAGTTTGACTCCAGAATTTGAGCCCTTCAACTAAACTGCCCTACTGCTTCTCCAATTTCAAATCTGAAATTAGATTAATTGTATACATATCATGGAATTGGCCATTGGTGTCACTTCAAAAAAGGGACATTGTTAGCGCCATATAACAAAAAATTAAGAAATGTTATTGCCTATCACAACAGTGCCTCAAATCTGACTCAGATATATATATATAAGCACTTTCTTTTTGGGCATAGGGGAGGCAAGGACATAGATTGAGCCTCATGGCTACATGTAGATTTTTGTCAAGGGCCTTGCTTTGGTCAGAAGTTGTTGGTCCTTCAGGCTTTTTATATTATTACAAATAATTCATTCAATAACGAAGTAAAAGCAAGCCTTGCCTTAAATGCAGCAGCAATGACTATGTCACGAACCACAGATTATGACTAATCTAAAATCCAATTCTTTGTACTTAATGCCAGCAAAATAAATGAAAATAAAAGAGAAAATTAAATTTGAGTGTTCCCAGTTCAAGAACTTTTAAAAACACCCTCCTAGAAGCATCTGAGGAGATGGCATTCTCTTTCTCCAGTGTGTGGCACTCTTCTTCCAGCTAAGCCACCTGACCCACTGCCCTTCTCCAAGTTCCTGTGTTACTTCTCAGTTTCACCTGATGACTCATCTTGGCTGGAGTCTTTTTTTTTGAAATGTAATCTTGCCCTGTCACCCAGGCTGGAGTGCAATGGCACAATCTTGGCTCACTGCAAACCTCCGCCTCCCGGGTTCAAGTGATTCTCTTGCCTCAGTCTCCTGAGTAGCTGGGATTACAGGCACTGCCACCACTCCTGGCTAATTTTTTGTATCTTTTGTAGAGACGGGGTTTAACCATGTTGGCTAGGCTGGTCTTGAGCTGCTGACCTCGTGATACACCCACCTTGGCCTCCCAAAGTGCTGGGATTACAGGTGTGAGCCACCACACCTGGCCTAGTCTTTTTGTTAGAGGTCAGTGGTGAAGTTTCCTTCTAAAATAGAAAATGTCCAGCACATTATTTTATTAAAGAACTTTGAAGAGAATTTAGGTAACCGGGCTTGTGAGGAAGTTTTGAATGATTAGGTTTTTTTTTTTTTTTTGAGACAGAGTCTCGCTGTGTCACCCAGGCTGGTGTACAGTGGCATGATCTTGGCTCACTGTAACCTCTGCCTCCTGGGTTCAAGTGATTCTCCTGTCTCAGTCTCCCAAGTAGCTGGGATTACAGGTGCACGCCACCATGCCTGGATAATTTTTTGTATTTTTAGCGGAGACAGCATTTCGCCATGTTGCCCAGGCTGGTCTTGAACTCCTGAGCTCAGGCAATCTACCCGCTTCGGCCTCCCAAAATGCCGGGATTACAGGCGTGAGCCACTGCGCCCGGCCTGAATGATCAGGTTTTAAACATGGAGAGAAAACTAGGTAAAGGGGAGACACAATGGCCATGGATCAACTCTCTTGGCAGAAGTAGGACGGAAAACCTCTATACTAATTGACTACATGTAGGGTATGGTTGCTGGCGTGTGGCCCTTCCTTCTAACCAGCAGTCAGCAAACCTGAACTTTTGTTTTCACCTTTCTTTAAAGTAACTCTGTGAGTTAGAAAATGATAAACAATCTGAGTTTAGGTCTTCATCTTTAAAATCAAGAAGTTTGAGCAGATGATAGCTTAGCTTCTCTTTTCACAGAGAGAGAGAGAGAGAAAGAGATTCTTAAAGTACTTTAGAATATTGAATTATGGGCTGATTTTATATAAAACTATTTTCACTTTGCATATTGTTGAATATGTAAGTACCATATTCAACAGTATGAATTGGGTGAATACTGAATACCCATAAGAAGTATGACTGAATCTCACATGAAGACAGATTTTCTGCTTTGAGGGTTTATACTACAAAAGTCCTTCCTAAGTAGGTTGCTATATACATGAATCGAATGCACATTCACAAATATCTTTTGTTCAAACTGGGTTCCCTAGGCTCTCTGAATATGCCTCATCCTTCTGTTTCTGTTTTCATTCACTTCACTCCTTTCTAACTCCCCTTTATACCTCCTTAGAATATTTCAAATGTGAGTCCTTGTTCACTCAACTTGCTTGAAGCAAGATGACTGAACATAAACTGTAGTCAGTTGGCTCTATTCTGTATTCTCATTCCATGTGATTCCTTTGCCCTGATTGAGAGCTGAAGGAGATGTGGGATGCTTCCATTTAAACAAAAGATGTGTTTTTGTTTTAGATTTTGCAGTGTGATTCGTGGTGGTCATAATAGAAAATATATGTCTGTAAGACACAAAATAAGCAAGATAGTTTATGGCTGATATTTAACATTAATTACTTCCTTTTCTGCAATAACAACATTAGATTATTAAGATATTTATTTTATAAGTGAGAAAGCCCAGGCTCAATGAGTTAAATAAGTTGCCCCTGGTTGCACCATAAGTGAATAGCTAAACCAGAACTATGGCCAAGTGGGTGCATACCACAGCCTTTGCTTCTTGAAGTTTGTTATCAAATTCCCTATACATACCTTAGATTAGTGATCAGAAATAGAAAACATCTAAGCTTCCAATGAACCCTCATACTTCCTAATCAAAACAAAAGATTTTAGAAAGAAAACTTATTTTTACTGTTGAATTATCAGAAGAAAATTATTTGCATTATTTATTTGACTAATATCCTAACTTGGTTTCCCTACATAGTTGATGAAACTACTTCCTGAAGCATTTCATTGAATTTGGTGTTATGATTAAGTAAATGAATCACTTTTCAGGTCTCACTAATATCAGTAGCAGAGTGAATTCATCATAATCATAAAAAATTCTGAAGCTAAATGGCATGCTAAGAGAATTGAATGTAACCCTTTTTTAGACATTTATTGCTTTTACCTTTAATAATGATTTATCTATGCATAAAAACATATATGCTTTACGTATTTCAAGTAGTAAAAACTCAAATTAATGGGGGCAAAAACAGCAACAAAATAATGTCCCAGAAGCCATTTTTTTTTTCCTTTTTTTGAGAAATTCCTAAATATAGTTCCGAGATAACTTCTTTACTATGGTTTTGGCCCAAATTACCAGTTATTAATTGTTCTTAACTTTCCTTTCTGTTTTGTACTTTCCTTGTTTTGAACTCTAATTCCTCAAGGGATGAACTTAGATGTACATCATGAATGTTCAGCTATACCTGCATCAGTCCTTTGGGCAACTATTCTAATGTAAAACAAATGGTACACAATAGTGCCAGGAAGATGCAGATTACCATAATTAGTGCTGTATATTATCAAAGTATAAATTCATAAGAATCAAATGGGATTCCTACGAGACTGGAATGCAGTGGTGCAATCATGACTTACTGCAGCCTTGAACTTGTGGACTCAGGCAATCCTCCTGTCTCAGCCTCCTGAACTGGTATTACAGGTTCACAATAGCATGCCTGGCTAATTTTTATTTTTATTTTTTGTAGAGATGAGGTCTTGTTATGTTTCCCAGGCTGGTCTCAAACGCCTGGCCTTAAGCTATCCTCCCTGCCTGCCAAAGTGCTTGGATTACAGGAATTTAATCCACTGTACCCAGCCAATAATGTATTAATATTGACTTTTAATACAAGATCAATAAGCTTGGATGAAAAGCTACTGATCCTCTTATGGATCCTCTTATGGAACACTTTGGTTTCAAAGATGAGAAAAACTGGTAATCTGTCAGTCTTCTGATTCTCACTACCATGTTCTTTTATTCTACCCTCCCTCTGCTCAGCACCTTCAACATACTCTAGGTCAACTGTTTATTTGATGTTATATGTCATTAACTGCCTATGTCTTGCCCAACCAAGATGATTGTGATGGTCATGTGAAAGAGTTGTACAGATATGGAAGAGTTGCATAGCTCTACTGCTTGTGTTTGATGACAAAACTCTCTAAAATAAACAAATTGTTTACTCAAAAGCGATAAGAGTGCTAGAATTACATATTTGTTGTTATGTATAATAGTAATGTGTCCAGAATTCATTCCTTCCAGTGGGTTCTTGGTCTCATTAACTTCAGGAATGAAGCCGCAGAACCTCGCGGTGAGTGTTACAGCTCTTAAACATGGTGTGTCCGGAGTTGGTTCCTTCAGATGTTCAGATATGTCCGGAGTTTATTCCTTCTGGTGGGTTTGTGGTCTCGCTGACTTCAGGATTGAAGGTGCAGACCTTCACAGTGAGTGTTACAGATCTTAAAGGTGGCGCATCTAAAGTTGTTTGTTCCTCCCTGTGGGTTCGTGGTCTCACTGACTTCAGGAATGAAGTTGCAGACCCTTGTGGTGAGTGTTACAGCTCATAAAGGTAGTGCAGACCCAAAGAGTGAGCAGCAGCAAGATTTATTGTGAAGAGCGAAAGAACAAAGCTTCTACAGCATGGAAGGGGATCCGAGCCGGTTGCCACTGCTGGCTGGGGTGGCCAGCTTTTATTCCCTTGTTTGTCCCTGTCCACTTCCTGCTAATTGGTTCATTTTACAGATCCCCGATTGGTCCATTTTACAGAGTGCTGACTGATCCATTTTACAGAATGCTGATTGGTCCATTTTGCAGAGTGCTGATTGGTGCATTTACAATCTTTTAGCTAGACACAGAGCATTGATTGGTGTGTTTACAATCCTCTAGCTAGACAGAAAAGTTCTCCAAGTCCTCATTGGACCCAGTAAGTTCAGCTGGCTTCAGCTCTCACTAACACGTTTTAAAAAAAGAAAAAATTTTTAGGTAGCCTCAAATACCACTCCACTGTGTTAGATGGACATTTTCTAGTTTATGTCTGCTCATCTCCTTAGACATTTAAACTTTAAAATTTAACAGTGTTTTCCTATGACATGAAAATCCTGTTCAAAGCCAAATTTTACCCTTGCATTAGTTTATTACTCTTAACCCCAATTTATTTAAATGAAACATTATAGATCATTCCATTTTATCTTAACCAATTTGACCATGAGGTGAAATCTCTACAAACCTTTTATAACCCTTTTACTAAAGGGCAGATTAGTGTCTTAAGACCTCCTTGCTATGCTTTTATTTCAATGCTCAATTTATGAAAAAACCATATAGATACTATGGGAGAAGACGGTGTAGTGCTTCTACCATGCACTTCTTTGCAAGGCAACCCAAAGTCAATTGGCTTATTTTGTAATCAGCTCATCCCTGACTTTGAGCAGGATTTTCATGTCATTAGTATAGGCTAATGACAGGTTTTTGCCTTTTGAGTCATCATTTTGGCAAAGTAATTTATGGCAATCTGAAAATTGTCCTTCCTGATGCTTGGCTTTTTGGATGGTTCAGAGGGCCCCTGAAACATTCAGAAAAGAGGTAAACACGATTATTTGACTTGTTTAGTCACATAAGATCGCCAAAATGATGTATAAGTTGTATTTTGGTGAATAATACTAATATATGTTCAAAAATTGTATGGAATTTCTAAAATTCTAATGTCTAAGTATATACTATCAATCATAATTAAGGGTAAAGTTATTGTAAACCACGGAGATAAACTTCTTTGTCAGTCATGTTTTTAACTGTAACTATCCTGGAAATGTTGCCATTTGCAGACAATTATTGTCTTGCTTTGTTCTTTCTCAAAGGATGGTTTAGAATCAATCCATATTAAGGACTTTAACAGGTGTTTTCAAATGCAGGTTTCTAATAGCTTTGAAGATTGTAACATTGGATTAGAAAAAGAATGTAGGGGACTCCTAAAAAACTGACATGTTCACAAATACCAAGCAAAACAAAAGTTAACTGAATGGACTGCACTCAGAAAGTTCAAGCAACCTTTTTAACTTTTGCTTGGAATATTGCTAATACTTGTTTTGTTTTTCAGAGTGAAGGAAACTTATTTTAAACTATCTATGGCCTTCAATAATTAAGTAAGGTATAGTACTGTGAACAAAATTTGGAGTATGTTCATTTTTGTCCACCTGGCTCCTCTATATTTGGAGACTATCTGAATCAAGCTTCACATGCAGAGCCAATAAAGCCCCTTTATTCAGAGAACTCGCCTCATACATTGTCCACACAGTCCCCACACAGGGTTCCTAACCTGTGACCAGTAAAGAATGTCACTTTCTAACAGGCCTAGAAGCTCCGAGTTTATCTTGAGACCTCAAGAGGAGAGGATCACCCAACTCACAGAAGCAATCAAACTCCAAATGGCGCTGCAGACTGAACCACACTTGGACATGCCATTCTTCCAAGGACCCTTAAGTTGACCCCAGGAGGAGCCCTAGCTGCTGTTCCTCATTCAATGCCCCTTCTCAGCAGGAAGTAGCCAGAAAGAGTCATTGCCCAATACCCCCTAACAGGAGTTAGTGTGACATCTCCACAATGGGGAATGTTGAAGGAGATATTAAGAAATTATTTTAGGCAGATAGAAAGGAAAAGGGGCCCTTGGGAAGTTTTCATTTTTAAAGCTGCTCCAGAAACCTTTCTTATAAAGCCCCGGCTCTTAGAGCTGAGACAACCTTTGATATGCACATGCAGGCCATTAGAAACCGGGTCCACCCAAACATGGCGATTCCTGCTGTCTTCTTGCCCTTGCCCCACACATTCCTGGCAACATGGCCTCCCCCACAAAGCCCCTGGTGTGTAGAACATCGTGGCGCCCTGTACTTGCATATTAAAAGGCAAGGGTGAGAGGGCCAGCTTTTTCCACTATGTGAATGACAAGCCTAGAAAACCAATCCCCTAAGCCCTATGCAAATCAGACACTGCCTCCTCCAGCCTCTGTATATATACCTGGCTTGTATCTGTGCAGGCGGGGTTCCCTGTCTCCACTTTGGAGAACCCCCTCCCTCTGTCTCTGTACAGGGGAGCTATTCCTTCTCCTTTTCTTCTTGCCCCTTCTAGAATATTAAACTCTCCTCTCCTAAAAACAAAAACAAACAAACAAAAAACCACCAAAAAACAATGTTTTCCTATGATAATTTCATTATATTTAATAATAATGCTCTAACACTGTTACACACTTGAAAACTCTGTATAATGCATTTTGGACTCAAGAGACTCTTAAAACTAAAAATATATCGCATGAGTAAATAATAAAATACAAAACAAATCTATTAACGTACACTTCTCTGCTTGATGTCATACTCATTAGCAACTAATAACTTTCCAATGAAGAAATGCACTTTTTAGTGGTATATGACGAACAGAGCCCATTTTAAAATGCCATTCAATATGTACTCAGTACCAAATCAAAAATGAAGGACTCCAATTTCAGGGCTGTCCATTTCCCATATTCTATTATGTTCTTGATTATTTTAAAAAGAACGGTTTGTTTTTCTCAGTCTAAAAATACTATATTTACTTTGAACTCTTACTGCTTAAGAAAAACAGACAAAAGAGACAACTGGGCTTTGTTTTCAAGAGTACTTTCCAGGTGAATGCACTACACGCCAATTTGTAAAAGGTAATTATCTTCTAAGCTGTTTCTCTCACACTTCTTAGTATACAAAGCAACTTTTCTGGGTAGCATCAGGAAAACACGAGACAGGTGTATGAAAAACAGTTGATCCCCACATGGTAGGATGCACACAAATAGAATCAGACAAAGGAAAATGAGCGAAGGGGCACATTTTGTCCTGAGTACCCACTGCTTCCTGCTTTGTAAGCTTCTTGTCTAGGTCAGTTGAAGCTCTAGCTATCACAGACTTTTCCTTGGAGCATCCTGACCAAGACAATTATCACAGGTAGTGCCTCCTTCTCCTAGTAAGCCTGCCATTTGCTCACTCCTTCCCTCCTTTGTCCGTCCTCTATACTCAGGTCTTCTTTATGTCTTTTCTCTCAGCTAGCTTCCAGAATAAATTACACTGGGACGGACTTTTTCATAACAAATCATTTGAGACTGACAAGAAAGGCCTTTCTTTATAAATATCATTTGATCGAGTGTCTTGGAGAGGCAATGCCTTAATGGTGGAATGTTAAGCTTCATCAGGAGGAAGTAAGAGAGAGATGACTTTTAAAACACAGGGTTTCCTGATTTCTCTGCTCAAATGATATAGGTAACTATCACATCAAGCTGATCAATTCCAATGATATGAATCTCCTAGGCAGTTTGCATTTTACTAATTCATTCAGCAAATATTTGCTGAATGGTAAGTGCCAGGCACTGTCCTAGATGTTGGGAGAAACAACAGTGAATAAGATAGGCGTGATTCTTGTCCCTGTGGAATTTATAGTCTGACAACGTAAACAAGTAAGATACATATAATGCATGCAATGAAATATGAAGTACAGGTTGCTGTGGAAACATATGACATGGAGCGTTAACCTATCTGGACAGGCAAAGAATGTTGCTGGGATAAAGTAGGAGCCCAAAAACAAGGACTGACTTGGTAACTTAGCCACCCAACTGTGTCCCAAGTGACCGCCATCTAACAGGCCAAAGGTATTCCCCTGGCTTTCTGCCTGGCTCTTCTGTCATCCCAGCCTAAATGATGGTTGGCACAAAGACTAGAGAAGCCACATCTTTTGCTAAAGACTGACATTTAGTTTTCATTTTTAATTATTTATCTGGTTGCTTTGGCTTGTGCTTTATTAAAGAATAGAGACTTATGGCATTATTTTTAAGTGTAGCCCTCTTCCGATCACAATTTTCATTAGTTTGATTGACACGAAGCTGAAGGTTTGGGAAATAAATGAGTACTTAAAATTATTAAAGATTAATATGCAGTGACTGACACAGAAAGAATGCTTCAAAGAAAAAGAGGAGATAGAATATTTACTCAAAACATAACTAAATATTCAGCAACCGAAATTCAGAAGAAAAAGGACTTTAAATGACCTAGTAAGAATTATAATTCACTTTATGTTGGACCCTCCTCTTTAAAACACACGCGGCTGCCCCCCGCAACTATCTCAATGGCTTTGTGTATTTCTCAAGGTTAGAAGAGTGCTTTAAAAATAGGAATATTTTAAACTCCGTGCTGTTAGAAATTTTGTTTCAAAATAAAGCAATATTCCTTAAGTGATACTTTCTGGATAGCCATGAGCTAGGTACTCTGCTGCTCTTTAGGAAAAACAAAACACGCATGACAGAAGGAGCTGTGCATCTGTGCTGCTTGGGCTCATTTTTATTGCTTTATTCACACTCCAAGTGTTTTCACTGCTCTAAAACCTTCCATATATGCTATTTTGTTACAAGGGTCCTTCAAAATATTATTTTAAAACAATAGTAGACACAACTTTATAACCTATTTAATCTTAAGTATGTCATAAGATTCCCTACATCAGTTGAGTATGGTTTTCATTTGGCCACTCCAGTCAACACTCATCATCTCAGAGTCACATAGAAAACATGCATCATTTAAAAAATATTTATGTTGAGAAGTGAAAGTAGTACCATTTACAAGACTTTTTTTTTTTTTTTTTTTTTTTTTTTTTTTTTTTGAGACAGAGTCTTGCTGTGTTGCCCAGGCTGGAGTGTGGTGGTGCAATCTCAGCTCACTGCAAGCTCCACCTCCCAGATTCACGCCATTCTCCTGCCTCAGCCTCCCGAGTAGCTGGGACTACAGGCGCTTGCCACTACTCCCAGCTAATTTTTTTTGTATTTGTAGTAGAGATGGGGTTTCACCGTGTTAGCCAGGATGGTCTCGATCTCCTGACCTCGTGATCCACCCACCTCGGCATCCCAAAGTGCTGGGATTACAAGCTTGAGCCATCGCACCTGGCCTAAGACTTTTACATATTCTCAGAATTTATTTAATTAGTATTTTTTAAAGTTAAAATTAGGCAAACATTAATGTACTTAGTAAAAATAATAGAAATGTAAGAAGTATACATATGACTCAACCACAAAACCACTGGGAAACCAGAGAAGAGCACCTGAAATATCAAAAACCAAATAAACTAGGAATAGAAAAAGAAACTTTTACAGTAAAATGAACAGAAAACATCAAAGAGAAAAAAGATTGAAAGTGAGAAGAATAAAATGCTTTATGATTAATGTTACTAAAATAAACTCAAAATGGCTCAAGACTTAAATGTAAAACTTGAAACTATAAAAGTCCTAAACGAAAACACAGGGGAAAATATTAATGAAATTGGAATGGGCAGTTGATTTCTTAGATGTGGCACTAAAAGCACAAGAAAAGCAAAAGTAGACAAATGATACTACATCAAATTTTAAAATGTCTGCATAGCAAAGGGAACAACTGACAAGTGAAATGCAACCTGCAGAATGGGAAAAAATATGTCCATGCTTTATATCAGGTAAGGGGTGAACATCCCGTGTACATAAGGAAGTCCTACAATTCATTAAAAACCACCAAAATAACCCAATTTTTAAAAAGGCAGAGGGCTCAAATAGTTTTCTTAAGAATACATACAAATGGGTAACAAGGATGTGAAAAAATGTTCAATGTCACTGCTCATGAAGGAAATGCTAATCAAAACCACAATTAGGTATCACCTCACATAACCTCACACCATTTTAGGGTGGTCTCTAAAAGCAAAAACAAAAGAAAACAAAACAACGACAACAACAAAATCCCAAACCACAGAAAATAACAAGTGTCGGTGATGATGTGGAGAAATTAGAACACGTGTACACTCTTGATGGCACTGTAAAATCGTAAGGCTGCTGTGGAAAACAGTAAAGTTATTCCTCAAAACATTAAAAATCAAACTACCATATGATCCAGAAATCTCACTTCTAGGTAAATATCTAAAAGAAGAAAACAGGATCTTAAAGAGATACTTGGACAGCCATGTTTATCGCATTATTCACAATAGCCAAGATGTGGAAACAGCCCAAATGTACATTGACAGATGAATGAAAAAATGTGGTATATACATATAGTGTAATGTTTAGTTTTAAAAGAAAAGGAATGGTGGGGTGCGGTGGCTCAGACCTGTAATCCCAGCACTTTGGGATGCCGAGGTGGGCGGATCACGAGGTCAGGAGATCGAGACCATCCTGACTAACACAGTGAAACCCCTAAAAATACAAAAAATTTAGCTGGGAGTAGTGGCAGGCACCTGTAGTCCCAGCTACTCGGGAGGCTGAGGTGGGAGCATGGCGTGAACCTGGGAGGCGGAGGTTGCAGTGAGCCAAGATCATGCCATTGCACTCCAGCCTGGGTGACAAAAGCAAAACTCCATCTCAAAAATAAGATGAAATAGAATAAAATAAAATAAAATGAAAAGAAATCCTGTTATATGCAACAGTATGGATGAACCTTGAGGACATTATGCTATAAGCCAGTCACAAAATGACACATACTGCATGATTCCACTAAGACGAGGTATCTAAAGTAATCTTACTGATAGAATCAGAATGTACAATGGGGCTGGCGGGGGAGGAGAAAACAGGGAGTTGTTCAATGGGTGTAGAGTTTCAGTCATGAAAGAGGAAAAATGTTTTAGAGATCAGTTGTACAGCAATGTATATACAGTTAATCATACTGCACTGGACACTTATAAACTGTTAAGAGGATACATTTTGTTATATGTTTTTCATCACAATAAAAATACTATACCACCTAATAAAAGCTATTAGGATAAGCCAAAACAGCGTGTATGGCGCTGGAAAAATTAGTTTCTCTATGAACTAGGTACTCATATGGAGATCTAGCAACCCAGAAAAACACAAAACGAAATGAAGTTACACCATCTAAAGTTTTAAAACTCAGTTATTATGACTGTGATGCTTATCATAAAAGCAAAATGGGTAATTTAAGCCTTCATGTAAGAAAAATTAAATGTTTCTTCGCTGGGGAAGTGCATTTAAGTGTTCTTTTCTTTAAGTTCAAAGTCTGCCCATCATAGTTTTTTGAATTGTTAGAGGGACTCTTCTGGAGAAAAAGCATTTAGTAAGAGTCAGGATTATAATACTTATTATAATGCTGCTCAGTCTTGGCAGGTTCTGATCTAAATACCAAGTCCAAGCTCCCACAGAGACAATTAGGAAAGCTTTTCTCAATATCCAAAGAGAGATGCCAAAGAGATACGTGTGAGATGCCACTGACAGCTTCTTCCCATGAGAAGACATTATTTTTACAATATTGAAGATTCTTAGTGGGTTTATTTTAAACTTGCTGAATCATCTTGGCGTACTAGGATGTCTACATCTTAGAAAGTGTTATCAAAATTGAAAATGAGTAATGTAAATTTTTAAAATTAATCTTTACATGACAATTTTGTACATTTATATTGAATATAATATGAAAATATGATAGTGTAAAATATAAAATGCGGAAAATATGGCTCAATGTCTGATTTATCTAAATAGTTGTAAGAAAATGTGTTTAGAAAAATATGTAGTTGACAGTCAATTCAGATATTACCTTTGGTAAAAATGAAATTTTTAAGTGTGATAAAAATGAAAGGAAGTAACAAAAATAAAATAGAGGTAAAATAAAAAAGGCTAAAATGCACAGATTACTTGCATCTGAAATTAGATATGTCATCTTCCATTTCCATAATATTAAAAAGAATATCTTCTGCAGTAATTATTTAAAAATCTGTGGAAGTGTTGTGTTAAAAAATATTCACATTGGAAGCCTGACATACATTGTCTGCTAGATTATTTTTTAAATGACTGTATCATCATTGGATTTTCAGTTTATCTTCTCTTTTGGCCTATTAGTTCTGACAAAGACTCTCTTCTTAGCTAGACTTTAGCTAGGTCTAAAAGTGCTGAGCTTTTCAAATTGGCCTTGACCTTGACCCCTGTCCTGTCTTTGGTTTGCTTAGTAAGTTTTAGCAAGAATCCTGCCAAATTTGTTTATTAAGACCCCCAACCCTTGATATCTAATTACCCTTTTTCATCTCCTACCCTTGATGTCTAAGTCCCTGGCCTGTCTTTAGCAATAATATTATTTGGTGTGCTTAGCAAGAGTACCTCTACTCTTGATGTCTTCGTCATTTACTTTCTCTCCACTGACCCCCTCACATTAGTCATTGGCTATATTCCAATGATTCTACTTGTTCTTGTTGTATCTGGAATTAATCCCAGTCTCTCTCACCTATTGCAATAGCCCCATGCAATACTCTTGAATAAAGTCTTCCTTAGTGTTTTAAAAGTGTTAGAATAAATGTTTCTACTACCTTTGTTACCAAAACACCAGGGATTTGGTGGTCCTGCTGCTGGCCCCACAGAAAGCCAGTCACTGAGACAATGAGCATTGCTAGAGAAGAAGGATTTAATCAGTGCTGCAGCCAAGGAGATGGGAGATCAGTAGCAAATCCATCTCCCTGCCCTGCTAAAATTAGGGTTTGTGTATCAAGGAAGAAATGTAACTGTGGGAAAACGAAACTGGGGAGTAGTAAGGAAGCAATCATGATGAATGAGGGTTCTGGCATCTCATTGTCTGCATGAAGTGATCTGGTGAATTTCAGTTCTTTGATCATTTTTGAGAGGTGGGAGGGTAATTTCCTGAGGAAGGAACTCATAAAACAAATGTAAGTTTCAAGCTTTAAGACCAGAAGGGTCAGTTTCTCTGTTTCTTCAAACAACAACAACAACAACAACAACAAAACTGTCTATGGGACAATTGGGCCGGTTTCACCTTTATAAAAATTATTAATTCTTGTTGAGTGTCCCTCATATCTTTTCTGTCTGTACCATTTTATTTCCTTAAGTTGAATTCTAAGAAGAAAAGCATCTTTACTTTTTACTCCATTCAGCATAATGCCTTGCTGATGCTCTTGGTTTATGCGTATGTTTTATAGCTAAATGCAACATACTCTGGGCAGAAAGCTAATACAAGTGAGATTAAGTATTATAAAGAAGACAAATATCTTTTTAAAAAATATCTAATACGTACAAAAAAGTAGAAATAGGTGACAATAGTTAAAATATAAAGCAGTTAATTTTAGAATAGACAAGGACTAGTTTTAACAAAGGGATAAAATAATCTACAAAACTCATTAACTCAATGCCTGGTAGTGCTCTCAAATAATTTTTAGAAAATGTTTATTTCTTTCTTTTTATTTTTTAAAGACAGAGTCTTGCTCTGTCACCCAGGCTGGAATGCAGGTGTGCAGTCAGAGCCCATTGCAGCCTTGAACTCCTGGGCTCAGGAAATCCTCCCACCTCCATCTCCCAAGTAGCTAGGACTACAGGCATGCACCATCACATCTGGCTTTAAAATAAATTTGTAGAGATGAGGTCTGCTATGTTGCCCAGACTCATTTCAAACTCTTGGCTTCAAGCAATCCTCCAGCTTTGGACTCCCAAAGTGCTGGGACTATAGGTGTAAGCCACTGCACTTGATCAAACAATCTTTAGATCAGTGTTAGCAAAAGATGTTCTGCAGTCCAAATCTGGTCTTTTTTTTTTTGTAAATAAAGTTTTATTGGAACACAGCCATGCCCACTTGTTTATGTATTGTCTATAGCTGCTTTAATATACAATGCCAGTGTTGAGTGGTTGCAGTGAAGAGTGTATGAGATGCTGAAAATATTTACTATCTGGTACTTACAGAAAAACATCTGTTTCAAATACTTATGCTCCTTTTCTTCTTTTATGATCAACATTAGTTCAACTCTTATTATTCCAAAACAGTTGCCCAGCAGAAGCCCTTTAATGTTATATAAAATTGGGCAAAATAATATTTATGAATTGATCGTGAATTATATTGCTGTTTACTACAGATACTGAGTAATGTGATATATAGACTCAACTGAACTCTACAAAACTTCCTGGGATTTAAGGAGGCAAATGTCTGTAAAAATGCAAAATACAGACAAATTATGATCTATTATTGTGAAGCTAAATTAGAGAAATTACCTTTGTGACTTGTTTCATAATCACTGTTAGACATAATGATTACAACCTAGGGCAGCAAACCATTTCAAAAATAACAGCCAATGAGTCCATCTGTTTTGAATTCTTATTGATTTTCTAGGTAGGTGATTATGTAACAAATGCCCTGATGACTTGCTGATGTCAGCTTCATTTAGTATTCAAATACAAAATATTAGTTGAGCCACTAATGCAGTGTATATACTTCACAGGCTTGAACATGACTGGGACTTAACCCATTATAACATTTGCCCATCTAAACCATGCCTTTTTTCACTGAGCATTATAAGTTTTATATTCCCATTCTTTGTATATCTTTCTGGTCTTTATATTCCTACAACCTCATGTCTAAACTCTGTACATGGGCCATGTGATCAAATAACAATACTATTTTATACCAATAAATTACTATAGCTTATATGAAACATGTGAATAGTATTTGATCCTTTCAACAATTCCTTGCAATGGGCAGAGTGGATATCCTCAATTTCTCTGTGAAGAAATTACAGCAGAGGTGGGGAATGGTTTGTCTCCAGTTAGACAATAAAATAAAATCATAACAAAAGTAGGTCTTTTGATTCTAAATGCAGGGCTCAAGTCTTTGAAGCTGCAGTTTTCCTAGACAGAGAATTAGGTTATTTTAAATGTGTGAAATGTCATGATAAATAATCATTATGCTTATTACTATTATTGTTCTTCATAATGCAGCAGTTTGGTTTTCACATTGTAAATGCAGGCTAAAATTTGGGTGCTGAAAGAATCATAATTCATAATTATGTTAAAAATGTCTGTCTAGCATATAACTATGATTTAATCAGGCACCATACTTGATTTTCGAGGAACTTGTTTTGGGTTTCTTTGAGAGGACCAGTGAGTTGGATGAGATTATTACACGAATTCATTTGTATATTATTTTACTATCTCTATAAAGGAAATTGGGTAAGTTTGTAAGATAAAAGCAGTTGAAGTAAGATATTTAGGGAGTAAGGGTGAGATACAGAGGCTAATGATATTTAATGTATTGTACAAACTCTTACTGTGTAAGCTGGAACATGCCTCTTTGTAGTCTTAATGTTGTGTCTCCAGGATTTTGATTATTCTCATATAACAGTAAAAATATCTGAGCATGTAGTAACTGAGCATGTTCTTACAGTAAATAGATGTATTTTTGACAGTGGTCGGAGGCAGATAAATTCCCAGGCAGGCAGGGGTGGGTCCCTGGTGAAGCCTTACCTTCAGAATAGAGACAACCTAAACCTGAAAACTGGACTGCCAGTGCCGGGTGTAGTCCACAACCCGTAGTGAGAACTTCCTTGATGCCTTTCAGCCAATCAGATGATGCTTTTTCCAGGACTGCCCATGGACCAATCAGCACACACGTCCTCCATTTTGAGCCAATAAAAACCCCAGATTTGAGCCCGAGGCAGGTGGATCACCTCAGGTCAGGAGTTGGAGACCAGCCTGGTCAACATGGTGAAACCCCGTCTCTACTAAAAATCCCAAAATTAGCCAGGCATGGCTTTGGGCACCTGTAATCCCAGCTGCTTGAGAGGCTGAGGCAGGAGAATCACTTGAACCTGGGAGGCGGAGGTTGCAGTGAGCCACTGCCATTGCACTCCAACCTGGGCAACAAGAGTGAAAGTCTGTCTCAAAAAAATTCAAAAAACAACCAACCAACCAGATTCAACTGTACTCAAACACACGTCCGGACTACCTACCAGCAGGTAGAAGCTACCCACTTCGGGTCTCCTCTCCACTGAGAGCTGTTCTGTCACTAAAAAAACTCTTCTCCACCTTGGGCACCCTGCAGTTGTCCAAGTAACCTCATTCTTCCTGGATATGGAACAAGAACTTGGGACTCACCAAACGGTGGGAGCTAAAAAGGTTGTAACACTTTCCTAACCAGCGGCCCCCGAGGTGCGGGCAAAAGGGACTGTAACATGCTCCTGGCTGGCTCCCTGAGCTGTGGATCACAGCCAAAGGGGCTGTAACACGTTCCTGGCTGGTTCACCTAGCTGCAGGCGCTGACACACTCCTGTTCGTGAGGCTGTAGTGAAGAGCAGCGACCCTTCTGGGAGCCCAGACCTTGGGATTCCCTGAGCTAGAGCTGTAACACTATAGCCCTGTTGCCCTCTGCCGGCATAGGGCAGCCCCCCCACGTGAGGGGAAATGGTGGCAGGGCCAGGCCAGTCCAGTAGCCATGGACTGGAGCAAGATAGACTGAATGAGCTATAACACAAACGGGTTGAAAACACACCCTCCGCCCCTACCCCAGTCGCCAAGCTGCGGGCGGCAGGAACAAGAAACCTGTAGCACGCCCTGCCCCCGCCCCCCGCCCCAGCTTCCGCTCCCCTCTGCCGTCCCCACCTCGTCCTCCCCCGCCTCGCTTTCCCTGTAACCCCTTGGGGCTCCGTGGTTGCTGGTGTCTCCGAGTTTCCAGGCACCACAGCGCTCCCCTTGTCCAGACACTGGCGCCCACAGCGGAAGCCGCTTGCAGTACACCTGGTCCAGTCACAGCCTTGCATGGAGCCAGTGCTTGTGCCGGTCGGTGCCTGGAGCTGCCTGCCTCACTGCAGCAGTTGGTGCGCCTGGCTGTGTGCAGTGGCCGGATCCTGCGCTTGTTTGCTCACACACCCCTCTCCACTCCACGCCTAGCCCACCCTCGGTGGGCATGGGATCTGGGCTAGTAGTACAAACAGAGCGCAGCCCGCTGGACCCCGAGTGGGCGCGAGTGAAACTCAAGCAGAGGCACCTGTGGCCACAGAAGTTTCCAAATGTTGAAGCGACACCTGAAAAATCCTGTGAAATTTCCAGTAAGTTCTAGGTATTTCTGTTACAATTATTATGCAAATCTTTATAAAAATGAAAATAGAAACTAAAATAAGTTTAAAGAGGAAACAATATAAGAAGCATTTTTAAATTTTAGTTATTTGCAGCCACCAAAAATAAAAATGTATCCGGAGAGACTTATTTTTTGGGGGGATGGAATGTGAATAAATATAAATCAGAATTTTTCTCTTAATCCCTATGCAACTTTTCTGTGACAATTATTTCTATGGTCTATCATAAGCTGATGAAGATTCCCACAAATGTATGCAAACTCAAGTAAAAAAAAATGTATCGTTGATTATCCTTACTTACTAATTCAGGATACTTAAAAAAAAAAAAAAAACCTCAGGCACAAATTAAGGGTTTGTCTGCTTGGTGATTTTATTAGTAAGTGTATGTGGCCCTCAAGGTCAATAAGTTATTAATACAAAATAATTAGATTTGTACAATTTTATTAATGAGTTCAAAATCCACTGAAACTCACTTGGAAAATTTTTTAAATGAGTTAGAAAATTTTATATCCAAATTTATTAGTCAGATTTTCCTAGAGAAACAGAATGAATAGGATATTCATACAGTCGTTCCTCAGTATCTGCAGAGAATTGGTTCCACCCAGAACCACATGGATACCAAAACCTAAAGATGCTCAAGTGCCTGATATATAATGACGTGGTATTTTCATGTAACTACCACACATCCTCTTGTATACCTTTAATCATCTCTTGATTATTTATAATACCTAATAAAATGTAGATGCTATGTAAATGATTGTTATACAGTATTGTTTAGGAATAATGACAAGAAAAATGTCTGTACTTGTTCAGTACAGATGCAACCATCCTTTTTTATCCTGAATATTTTTCATCTGTGATTGGTTGAATCTATGAATGTAGAACCCATGGATAGGGAGGGTCGACTACATATATAAGAGGAGAGTCATTAGGGACATTGGCTCACAAGATTATAAATGCCAGGTGTCCTACTATATGCCATCTGCAAGCTAGAGAACCAGGAAAGTCAGTAGTGAAATTCAGCCAGAGTCTGAAGGCCTGGGAACCTGTTCTGATGTCCAAATGCAGAAAAAATGGATGTCCTTCTTCCACCTTTTTGTTATATCTGGCCCCTCAATGGATGGTAAGATACCTGTCCATATCAGTGAGGAAGGATAATACTAATTTCTTCCAGAAACACCCTCACATACACACCCAGAAATAATGCTTTCTAGTTATCTAGGTATCTCTTTAACTCAAGAAAGTTGGCATGTAAAATTAACCTTTACACAGAGTAAGTTTTTTCAGAGATTTTATACATTGCACATATGACTTGCTTTCTGCATCAGAATCATGTAGTAATGGAAACTTCTCCAAACATCTATTTTCAGAATGATCTTCCCATAGCCCAGATTTATTTAGAAATGCAATTACTTCTTCAATTGTTAAAAAAAAAAAAAAAAAGCCTTCCTACATTAAAGAAGTGAAAGAAGAACCTTTATTTTTTTCCCCCAAATACTTGCTAGGTAACATACTGTGTATGTGTATATATATACATACACACACACATATATGTACAAGTGATCAATCATGGGTTGAACATAACATATATATGTGTGTATATATGTATATATATATGTGTGTATATATACACACATAACCCCTGGTTTCTTGGAAGAATCTTTAAAAGACTTCTTCCCATTTTTGTAAGAATTGCCTTAATAAGAAGCACACAGTATAATCCATTAATCCACTTAACTGGGTCCCTTCTAAGCTGTAGGACTCCCATTTTTCCCTCAGGATAATTCTCTCCATTATGTTAGAGGGAACTGAGTAAACATGACAGCATCAAGCATTATATTAAATATTAGCTGAGTTTAATTTCATTCTTATTTTAACATAAAAATTGAAAATACTTAGTGGTTTCCATTTTTTGTTCTCTTATTCTAGTCCAATGGATGATCTATGCATGAGTGCATGCACACACTCCATTTTGGAGCAAACGTAGATTCATCATTCTCCTGTGGGACAGGTAGAACTGGCTTCAAAGCATTTAAAATGCAGATTCCTGAGCACTGACACCAAGCCTTTTTAACCAGATGATTCCAAGGTTGAAACACCGTTTTAGTTGTAGGTATGAGTCTAGCCTTTTGAAACACCAGCTCCTGGGGTAACATTTTGTGCTTCCACTCTGCTACACTCTTGAGTCACTGCAGATCTTCAGCATCATTGGAGTTTGTCACATTTTAGAGCTTAGAGAATTGTAATAACCTAGGATCATTTCTGTATGACAACTAGAGAAAATGAGCCCTGAGTTTTCAAAACTACAGCCAGTGGCCAAGCTGGGTCATAAAGGGATTATAAGCAGGACTGCTGATTCATTCAATGCTATCACCATTAGACCAGGCTAATTAATGCATAAAGTCATTATGGCTTTTCTGTCCATTTTCTGTCCAAATGAACTTCACTTGAACCTATTTCAAAGTAAACACACAAGGGTATGACATACATGCATAAAATTTTGATAATTTAGTTATTAGAAGGAGCCAGATGTCCTTTTATTAAATACATCCTTCAAAATCTGAGTGCAGTCAGTATTAAAAGAGGTGAGCAGAGGCAGGAAATATTCAAAACAGCTATGATTACACAGTATGGCTGCTGGTGGAACTTTTTTAGTTATTAGATTTGACTACAAACATGTCTTTTGTTCCAGAAATTGAAGGCATTTTGTAAAAAGTGATTAAATATGTATGTCTAAGAAGAAAGAAGCTGTGTTGCAGCTAATGGCGTGCACATTTTGGCAGAGACTAGCCAGATGTTTACAAAAGTCATTTATTTTTCTTTCTGGATGAATAGCTAGACTACATGTCCCATCCTTCCTTGTGGCCACTTAGGTTGGGTCATGTGAGTGAGTTATAGCCAATGACATATCAAATGGAGGATATGCCACTCCAAGGCTGTAACCATGAAGTCTCTCTGTGCATGATCTTTTCTTCCTCCATCTCCTGGCCAGCTTCTGAGAACATGGCAAAGAATTCTGAAGCCCTTAGGGATGACATACTCACAAAATGGAAACAACTTAGGTCCCTAAGACCCAGAGTGGAAGTTTCCACTATAAACACTCCATTAAACTAGGATGGACTCCATATAGATTTCCAGTAAATCGTGCTACGCCACTGAGAAATGTCTGGTTAAGCAGTAAGACATCATGTTAACTAATATGCCTTGTCCAATTTCCTTCTCTTCTGTGAACTCCTACCACACAAATATCATGTACAAAGGAAGAAATGCTTAATATTACTTGTAGAGATAGAAAACACCATCCTTGAGTGATGACAAAAAAATCATTAAGTGAAGAACAGCTCAGGGTGCACATTAGGGCAATTCTTCTAAGGAGAGATTTGGCTTTTTTGTTATTATAAGGCATATTTGAATTTGCAAGATAGATTTGTTTATGCAATACGATAAAGGGCAATAAACATCCTTCTCTCTGCTTTCCAAAAATATAATCTTCTCTGATGATTTGTGTACAAGGCCCCTTTGGCTTTAGAGATTATCTTCAGAAGTCTGGTTCTAAAACATGTATTTTTTGTTGTTTTAATTGTCATGTCTTTTTAATCTTTACTATGGAATAATATCCTAGCTCCCTTTTCTTTCATGACATTGATATTTTTGAAGAGTATATGCCACTTGTTTTATAAAACAGTCCTTGATTTCGATTTGTCTGATTCAGTATTTTTTTAATCAATGACTATATATTTTAATTTGGAAAATGTAGAAATATATAAGGGAGAAAATAGTCACCCTTGATTCTGCTGCCCAAGAATACTATACTGTTGATATTTAGACATATTTCCGTTTTCCCGAGAGTATATTTTTATATATAATTGGGATTATTCTGTATATGCAGTTTTTGTATCTGATTTTATAATTTTTCCATCTCATTAAATGTTCTTTGAAAGCATATTTTTTGTAGCTCCCTAATATTCCTTTTTAAAAATTTCAATAGGTTTTTGGGGAATAGGTGGTGTTTGGTTACCTGAGTAAGTTCTTTGGTGGTGATTTCTAAGATTTTGGTGCACCCGTCACCTCAGCAGTGGACACTGTATCCAGTGTGTAGTCTTTTACCCCTCACTCCCCTCCCACACTTTCCTCAGAATCCCCAAAGTCCATTGTATCATTCTTACGCCTTTGCATCCTCATAGCTTGGTTCCCATTTATGAGTGGAAATAAAGGATGCTTCGTTTTCCATTCCTGAGTTACTTCACTTAGAATAATGGTCTAATCCCTAAGTGCTCCAGTGGAATTTCCCTTTATTCATATGCAAATAAATAGTTTAAGTCTCCAGTCTACCTTTTGTGGGAAGTCTCAATCCTGTCCCACATTTCTGAAATTTCACAGGGGATTATATTCTTGCATTTATTTCTTACTCTGTATTTCTGATAATACTGAATTTTTTTATACGCCATTTGTTGCCTCATTTCCTTGGTTATCTTCTTTTCTTCAAACTACTCTGAATATCATTCTTCTTCTTCTCTTCTTTGCTGCCATTGTGGATAAGTGAGAACTTCACTTCTGAGTAACAGAGAAAATGATCCCTGTGAATCTGGAAATAAATCCAAAAATTTAAAAAAAGAGAAAAAGCAAACAGCAACAGCAGCAGCAACAAAGCATATTTCCTATTTAATTCTAATCTTCCAAATAAATAAAATTTCTGGCATTTTCCTTAACTTTCTGACTTCCTAACACAATAGCTGTATACCTGAATTTTGCAATGCAGATATCTGATGATATGAAGACATTTGTAGGTATGATATTTATGAGAGAAAATTATTTTCTACTATGAGTAGACTAAGTCTAAACTCAGTAATCTGGTTAATATTTTACAATTTTATCATAAAGCACTTGTTTTATGTTTATTTGGTGAGCCAGTCTGCTAAAGTTTATATCCCTTGCAATCCTTCTTTGCAAGTACATGACCTTTTTCCCCCCAAATGCTTCATCTCCAAGTATTAAGAGAAAAAAAAAAAACTTTCCACAAATTTAAACTGAGAAGGCATCTATTCAGGCATATATTCAGAAAAATAAACATATTTTTTTATTTTTTTATGTTTAATATGTTTATTAAAATAAACATATTTTTCTCCTCCCATGTGACCAGGAATATATGTTTTCTCAAATGCATGTGAGGAGAAGACTGAGCCTACACAATAATCTGAAAAGTCTTTGTGAAGCATGTGAGTATTCATATTAGTTGAAAAGAAAAAATTCTTTTTTCTTAAAAATCAGAGCTGAACTCAGCACATTGTCACTTACCATAGTAGCAGTAATTTCAATACAATGAGAGGATGATTATATGCAAGTAAATAAAACCATCACCCGGAAATTCTCGTATTATGTCTTTCAGTTTAATTTGGCTTACATCCATACCAATATGGGCAACTTTTCTAATGGTCTTAAAGATGTGTTTACTGTAGAAATAGGTCATCTGGTGCTCTAAAAATTAAAAAAACCTGGAAACCGGACTGTAATCTTAGGCTCCTGAGAATGAGGGCAATTCTTGACAGGTTAATTTTTGTTGTAACCCTGGTTGGGCCCCTCAGATATATGTGAACATAAAGAGACTTTACAAATGAAGACAAGTGCACACTGCCAGACTGTTGGGTTATGACATCTACTGCATATTTGTTATTCATTGTTTTGGAGGCTCCATTTCAGACAGGCTGACTTAACTCAATTTTTATTTGCAAGGATTAATACATTAAAAACAGTAGCTCTATTAAGTCAACTATGCAACAGAGCTATCTGCTTTCGCAGAGAAGAGGCAGTAGAAAAAGGGCCTCTACCTTAAAAACAAATCCTTTGAGCCTTATTTTATCTAAGAATGATAGAAAAAATAGTGAAAACAGATATGGGCAACTGAACCTATATCCCATTAACAACCTGAATCTTTATAGACACTGATTTCGGGCTCCACTGGGCCTTTCCAGACCTGTTCCCGGGGATTGGATTTGAGAGTTGTACGGAGAACTCCCGCTGGGGTCAAGGTCTGACCAAGTTCTAATAAGATTATTTTGCTGTTTTCTCTATATTATTCCGTTCTGAATAGATCTTGGTATTTTAAATAAGAAATGAGACAATGTTCATTGGATTATGTTTTTTTTTCCCCCTTATTGCAGACTTAAATTGAAAACAAGCCTGCAGGGTGAAAGTAGAAAAGTGCTTTTGAATTTGTCCTTAATGAAGTGGAAATGGATTCCCAGCTTTTGGAAACTTTGGTTTCTTCTAGACAAGAAGCTGAGTTTCCGAAACAGAGAATTTCTATGTAGTAAATGGGGTGAGTAAACTGGTGCAAGGTTCTGCACAAGGACCAAGGACTCGGGGTTCTTATGGCATATTGCTCCATTGTGTTCAACTGTCATTCCCAAAGTCACCTCATGACTCAGAATAGCTGCTGGAGATCTAGCTGTGACATCTGTCTTATAGCATCAGAAAAGCAGAAAAGAAAGAGAACACATCTTCTTTCTATAGGGTCATTTTCTTCCACTTTGACTTTGACTCCATTGGCCAGAATACAGTCAAATGGCAATACCTAGTTTCAACAGAGGATGGGAATAAAGTCATTATTACTGGGAATATCTGTCTGGCTAAAACTCATAGAACATAGAAAGACAATTAGCAGTTTCCATTACAATTTTATATATATTTTAATGTGTGGCTTTGGTCAAGTTATCTTTATCAATCTCATTTTTTTTTTCACCCAAATAAAGAATTTGACAATTTCTATTTATTGGACTTGGGGAAGTTTTATGAGGTAATATATGTACACAGTTTTGCAAAGTACTTGACATGTGACAAATTCCCAGTAAGTATTGTTATTCTAACTTTGGAGTCAAAAATGTGTGCATGATCCTTTTTTAGCACTGGTTCTTAATATTTGAGAAAACCAGTAATGATAGTTACCTAGGGGCTGCCCTATTACTCGAATAAAACAGGCTCCAGATTCACTTAACTACCCACATCATCCCTCTAGATTTTCCTCTGATCCTTTCACACCAATATGACCCAGGATTGAGAGTAATATTTTTTAACATTCTAAAACATGATATCCTTTTGAGAGACAATGGACAAAGTCTCTAAGAGTTGAGAAACATTTGAGCATTTGGCAGCAAAACATTTACAATCATGCCAGCCTTCTAGCAAGTGTTAGTTATCATCATCATCATCATCATCATCATCATCATCATCATATCATCATTTTAGTGAATAGACTTGTGTCAGAATATGGTTGGAAATATCTCATCTGAGTGAGTTGAAATTAGAGATCATAGTTGTAAAATAATAAGAATGCATCAGTCTGTGTTTAGTCAGAAAAAAAGAGCCACTCTGAATATCTGGGGAACAAGAAATTTACTATAGTGATTAGACCTTACAAGGATGTTGGAGGAGCGAGTGAAGTGAAGGTCTGGACCAGGAGGAAGGGGATCAGACAGAGTCATTAACCAGTTGTCTGCCAAAAACACTGGCAAGTACTGTGTGGGTAAGTCAGAGCTTGAAGGTATATACTAGTTTTGCCCAGACAATGAAGTTTGTGCAGAGGGGGATGCCATGGAGATGCCTACAAGAAGCTGTTACCTCTGTGTAGGCATTACTTCTATGAGGTTGTAGCCAAACATCTGTTTGTGGTCTTGGAGAAGCTGTTATTTAGCGTGGCCCTCAGTGGGGATGGCAAGCTGGTCACAACAGAGGACAATAAAGATGAGTTGGGAATCTTCTAGGCACCTCTGCAAATGAGCATCACCATAACTGACCCCAATGTCCTTCTGAGCATCATGGCTAATATTAAACCTCTACCTTCCAAATCACATCTGCCACCACTCAGAGAAGGTGATTCAGGAAAATGCAAATCCCAGTTTAACCAAACTGATGTGGCACAATCTAGCATAAGTATTAAGTAAACATAAATTTTGTTTTAATCAGAAGTTTATCATTATTTAGTAAATTTTGCTGTCCTTGAAATCAGTATTTATTTTGTAATTTCAATGTATTTAGTAAATTTTAAATTCTTTACTGATTTGCTTATGATGTTAGAAAGGATTATCCTCGTCTTGGAGATGAAGCAGAAAGATGATTATGCAACCTTTTAAAGTTATGCCAGAGCATTCTCTAACACACCTACCTCAGAGTCATATGACTCTTAGAAAATGTACCTTTGGTTGACTTTAGTAATCACAACTGACTAGTACACAGGCATTTTACAACTCTGTATTTAAGAATGTGAGTTGTAGCGAATTGATTAGGTACACTGAATTGTTTTATTTTTATTATGGTTGATGACTTCCAAAGTTATAGCTATACTGCCCTGTAAAGTATAATCCATTTGTCATCTAATTTAGCAATCCTATGTCAGCACCATTTTTTATTGACCATATTAAATCCCTGGTTTTCATTTTTCATTCTACTAGCTTCCTCATTACTGAGTTAAGTAAAACTTTGATATGTGCTGTGTGTGTGACAATTGTGTTTTAAAAATATACTTTGACAATTACTACAAAGTTATTATTTTTATAAACAAAAGGGATTATGAAAGGCTGGTAACACCTAGTGTAGTCAGGGCAAAATGTGGGGAACCTGGACACTGAGAACTTCATTGGAGCAGATACTGGAGAAAGGAGGCAATGCAAAGATTTAGCAGGAGTTAGGAAAATAGGAGTGTAGGAGGAAGTCTAAGCCCTGGAGAATGAAGAGACAAACTAATTCAGTCACCTAATTCAAAGGGGGCCCTGTTCACATGTGGTACTATAATTTTGGAAAATTAGGATTCATATGATATAATCAGAAAACAGCTTTATTTATTTTCTCCATTTCTTGTACAGTCTTGCAAATCTCTGACCACTAGGTAAAGTCCAGTGCAAGTCCCCAAACCCCTAGGTAACAAAACATCTTTTGGTCACTTCTTAATTAGTTCAGTAATTAATATACGCAGGCCACCCTGGAACTTCTTTGGGCTAGACACCTACAGTTGGAAGAAGCCATGAACTACTTTATTTTTGCTGTCCTGCTTAATTCCCTACCTAAAATTAACCTCCTCTTCCTCCCCTCGCTAGGTTTCTTCATCAGATCCAACCTCTACTTCTGACGTTGCATTCTCCTTCTGCCTTTGACTTCTTGCCTTCCTTGCATAAGGACCCAAGTAATGATATTAGGCCCACATGGATAAGTCAGGACAATCTTTTAATCTCAACATCTGTAACTTAATCACATCTGCAAAATCCATGTGTTTTTTTTGGAGATTAGGGTGTGTACGTTTCGGACAGGAAGACATTATTCAGTCTACCATAGAAGGAAAAATCTTACTTAACTTGTACTTTCTCATTATCTAGGATTGGCATCCTCTGGGTTTGATAGTTGGTTAAAGCTGATTCTTTCTCTATTGAGAGAAGTTTCCATGAAATCTCTGAAGGCCACCAAACCCTAGCACCATTACTGGCAATCTGTTACTCATGGATTCCTATCAGGAGCAAATTGTCTCTTCCAGTTATCTGCTTCTGATTTTTATTCATAGATGTCTAGTATGGTCCCTAGTTTTATGGTTTCGTTATTGTTTTTTCTTTATTTTCCTGCTGAGATCTTCACATTCCTCCAGGAGGCCCTCTTGGGCAGGCAGGCTGTAAGCCAACTGTAGGCTGACTTTTTACCCAAATGGTTTATATTTGGTCCATGGGAAACATTCTTTGTTCTCCAAGTATAAACTTCAGAATTCACATGATAGGATTTTGAGACAATGTAGTATGACACAGTAGGAAATGGCTTTGGGGGTCAGAATATAATTGAAGCTCTATCTATCACACCATGGATATATATACTCTTGGGCAAGTTATCACCTTTATGAGGCTAAGTTTCCTCTCTTTTTAAAATAATAAAATCATAGACAGCTTGAAATTGTCTAGCACATATCAGGCTCATAACTGCCACGAAGACAATATTTGCTCTTATTATTAGATTTATATGGACCTTGATTTGCTTACAGCAGTCTCAATTTAAAGGCTTTTTTCCTTCCTTTCTGACTGAAAATTTCCCTAATTGTAAGCAAAAACCACCATGCCTGTTAGGTGATTTAGTTAGGCGTTCAGTGTGTGTGTTCTTCTATTTATACGTTCCTTTGGTTACCAGACTTTTTAGTGAAATTAACTATTTTGTAAGGAATAAAAAAATTGTTTTCCCAGTTATCTCAAACTTCAATAACAATAATTAAAATATTAGGTAATGACTCACTGCTTGAATGAAAGTGACAGAATTGGTTGTAGAAATTAATTCCTATGATATTTGATTTATATTCAGTTCTGAGAAGACAATCTAGGTATCAGAGAAACAAGTATATTCTTAGCAGGGATTAACATGCATTTTTGTGGAATGACATGCATACAGGGCAATCTAAGTAAGATTAAAACATATTTCAAGAAGACTTTAACTATTAAAACATTAAGTGAGAAATTTGGTTTATATAATATTATATAATGAAACAAAGCCAGATAAAATAATTTGGCAGTAATAAGAGCTATGCAATCATTCACATTTCTAGATTCTAATATGAAAGTTTAAATTTCTGTCTTTGTTTTTATTGCTTTGTATTGCAAATTATTAGAAGATTAGAGACTTTTTCAAATTATTCAATGTTGTTTCAGAGTTTTTATATTGTACAAGAAAATATAAGAAGCAGTGCATTTCAATGGAAGATTATAACAATTTATTCTTTTTTCCTCATGATAAAGCCAAATGCTATTATTAAATTCACATTTAGTTCTCATTTCTTCATCTCAGAATCAGTCATCTGGTCTATGGCTGAAAACTCATTCACACTGCATGTTGTAGTAGGATAAACTTTACTTACGAAGCTCCACCCTCATTTGGTCCCACTACTTATATTTTTAGTATTTTCTATTAATTCAAAATAGAAAACATTTAAAATGTGAGCATGCACTGTATTGGAATAACCTCTAAGGAACAAATATGTGCTAATTACCTTGGAATATCATGCTGATTATGCAATATATATAGAATAAAAGAACTGGCATAATGTACATTTATTTAGTTTGTATTTTTAGCAAGAGATCCTTAGTGACAAATTTTACTCATTCCCAATTCATTCATTGTCTTGAGAGATTTGCCTTAGATCACTTGAGACCAAATCTCCCAACCCTATAAATATTTTGTCTTAGACTTTCATTCTAAAACACTCTTAAGACTCTGTCTTGGGACCCTTTCCATCTGTAGTTGAGTCTGATGAACTTAGAGCTCATTTGATCAATAGTTTGTTTCGGTGGTCTTTTGGAGAGTTGAGATTAGATATAATGAAGTCATGTCATTAACAGAGGTTGTCTGTAAATATGTTGAAAATCTATATTGTATTTTTACCAGAGGAGTAACCTAGTCAAGCAATACTATTTTTTTTATGATAGACAAAATATCTACTAAACCCTATGTATGTGCCTTTACGTAGATTACATTTTTAAATTGTTTCAAATGCCTATCAGGTTTGTAGGTGTTTTTGTTTGTTTGTTTCTGTTTTCTTTTCTTTTTCTTTCTTTTTCTTTTTTTTTGAGATAGCGTGTCGCTCTTGTTGCCCAGACTAGAGTGCAGTGGCGTGATCTCGGCTCACTGCAACCTCCACCTCCCGGGTTCAAGCGATTCTCCTGCCTCAGCCTCCCAAGTAGCTGGTATTACAGGAGCTTGCCACTATGCCCAGCTAATTTTTGTATTTTTGGTAGAGACAGGGTTTCACCATGTTGGCCAGACTGGTCTCAAACTCCTGACCTCAGGTGATCTGCCTGCCTCAGCCTCCCAAAATGCTGGGATTGCAGGTGTGAGCTACCGCGCCCAGCTGTTTCTGTTTTTTTTTTTTTTTTTTTTTTTTTTTTTTTTTTTTTGAGACAGGGTCTCTTACTCTATTGCCCAGGCTGGAGTGCAGTGGAGCAATCCCAGCTCACTGCAGCCTTGACCTTCCAGGCATAGGTGATCTTCCAGCCTTAGGCTCCCATGTAGCTGTGACTACAGGCCTGCGCCACCATGCCCAGCTAATTTTTGTATTTTTTGTAGTGACAAGGTTTTGCCATGATGCCCAGGCTGGTCTCGAATTCTTTGCTTAAGCGATCTGGCTGCCTCAGCCTCCCAAATTAATGGGATTACAGGCATGTGAGGTGCCGTGCCTGGCCAAGTTCATAGTTTTAATAGCTCCATTTTATTGTAAGGAAACCGAGGCAAAATAAAGTTAATTAATTTTCTCAGTTATGCAGATGGTAAATTTCAGAACCACTTAGGAAATTCAATCCAGACACAAAGGCTCCAGATTACCAAATATAGCTTTGTAGGAAAAAAGAAAAATGGGGCTAAGGTGTTCCAGCTAGACTCAGAGTCCCACAGCAGTCACTACAGCCTGAGATGGGGCTCAGCTTAGCTGTGGGGACTAAAGAGACAAAAGGATTTGTATTTCAGCCTCATTCTAACTCATGATTGCCACTCCCTTCCCGTGCTCCTGGCTGCAAACTTACTTCTTGAAACCTGGTAGGACTTGTCTCCCAGGAATGTTTTCAAACATAATTTTAAAAAATCTCCTTAGAACATTTAATATTTTATTATTATTTTTCAGGTTTTCATAGGATAGCTGTTCAGAGGAAAAAAAAATACACAATGCTTGTTTCCCTGAGTTATTCAGGTAACTAACAGGAAGACCAGATTTTTCACTAAACTGACCAACACTGCTGTCTATATGTTATGGAGTTGTCAACCCACTGTTTAGTCCCTAAGAAGAGAGGATTTGTCACACTGGCTCACACTCACAGACTCAGTCCATGTTTTATTACCAACAAAGCCTTCAAGGGACAAACAACATATCTGATATATAGTCTCTTAAAATTGTTGTTGCTATCAATTTTCTATTTATAAACTCACTGCTTGTGTAAATATTTTGTTGTGATTTTTTCCAAAGATTTGTTATTATTCACATCCGTGATGGGGGAGGAGAAAGAGATAGAGAGAGAGAGAGAGAGAAAGATTGAGAGACAGAGAAAATACTCACATTTCAGCCCTTTGAAAAAAGATTGAGAGACAGAGAAAATACTCACATTTCAATCCTTTGAAGTTATACCAGTTATTTTCTGCATAGGATCCCTGCTGTTTGTGCATCCACCTCCATTATTCACCCTGCTCCAACCCGCTCAGTGCCCCCAGGAAGCCACCAGCATAGACTATAATGACAGGCTCACTGGGTCCTCTGATTTACTGCTGGCTTCCATTAGCAAGGAGCCCACTGGGTAGGAGATTGGAAAGAGAAAGAGTCAGGTGAGAGTATTTATTTCCTGAGCTTCCTCCCTGCCAGGTGCCTTGGGGTAACCCTTTACCAATGGTCACTGATCTTTGCAACACAGAGGAATTTCTGCTACTCTCTTCTCTCTGTTAGTTGCCCCCTCCCTCCACTCATCTCTTCCTCACTATGGATAGTAACAGCTCACTTATCATAAGCCTCAGATGAGTATCCTTTTGGATCCCCTGTGTTAACAACCACTCTGAAAATTAACCCTCCTCTGACTATCCTATTTTGAGTTTTCCAAATACAGCTCGTCTATTGTATTCATGGGTTTTGCATCCATAGATTTAACCAACTGTAAATCAAAAATATTTTAAACAATAGATCGTTGCCTCTGTACTGACTATGTAAAGACATATTTTCTTGTCATTATTTCCTAAACAATACAGTATAACAACTGTTTACATAGCATTTACATTGTGTTAGATATTATAACTAATCTAGAGTTTATTTACAGGAGAATGTGCGTAGGTTACATGCAAACACTCCACTATTTTATACCAGGAACTTCAGCTTCTGCAGATTTTGATATTTTTGGGTTTCTGACACCAATCCTCCATGAATACTGAATGATAGCTATATTTCCTACTGGAATTTTTACTTGTGTTTTTTTCTCATCATCCTTTTAAAAGACCATTACCTACTTGAACAAGGCTATAATTATTTCTGCAAAGAATATTTCAAAGGAAGATATACATAAGGTAAATCTGGCACACTTTGCTGCTCTTCCTAATACTTTTTTGTGATCTCTCTAAGTCAAGTGTGTTTATATCTTGCCCTGTTACAGTGACACATGCTATTCAGCAAAGAAATATGTCTCCAGATCTTCTTTCTATGTCCAAATCCCTCAGTACTATGTTCTCTATTATGCAAGAGTGAATTTAGGTATCTGATCATGAATGCTGTTACTCTAATAATGAAAGGCAATGTTTTCATACCTTTTCTTTCATGGGTAAAAGACTTTATTTTAAGAACAATGTTCTTAATGTTGGTTTGGTTTTTGTTTTTGTTTTTAAACTGATATATAGAGTCTCATTATGTTGCCCAGACTGGCCTCAAACTCCTGGACTCGAGATTCTTCTGCCTCAGTCTCTCAAGTAGCTGGGACTGCAGGCATATACCTTCACACCTATCTCAGATGACAGTTTTAATCAAATGGTTTTCCTAGTTTCTTGAGTTGTGAACTTCTTTGACTTTATTAAATTTTATAAATAAACTCAATATGCAAAAGATAAAACCACAGCTATTCTGTGTGATGTGGTGTTAGAAGGCACACTCACACAGTCCTCACTCAACCCTGGAGATTATAGTCTAGTGAAAATTCAAAGAACCCTGGGGTTCTGCAGAACATTGTACATAAATCACTTTGCTCATCCAGAAGAATTGCTCCACTGATCAGGAACAAGACAAAGATGCCCATTTTCACCATTTTAATTCAACATAGTGCTGGAAGTCCTAGCCAGAGCAATTATACAAGAAAAAGAAATCAAAAGGCATCCAAATTGGAAAGGAAGAAATTTTGTTCATAGAGGATATGATCGCATGCATAGAAAATCTTAAAGATTCTGAATGGTGCACCCAAACACACACACACAGTTGGAAGTAATTAATGAATTCAGCAAAGTTGCAAGATATACTTGCAACTTGCAAATACTGAAACATCATTTGCAGTTTTACACACTAACAACTGGAAAAGGGAATTAACTTCACACTTGTTTGGATGGCCATTATTAATAAAACACAAATAAGCAGTGTTGGCAAGGATGTTAAAAAATTGTGACCTTTGTGCCCTGTTGGTGGAAATGTAAAATGGTATAGCTGAAATGGACAACAGTATGGCAATTTCTGAAAAAATTTAAAATAGAATTACCATATGCTCTAGCAATTTCACTTCTGGGCATATATACCTGAAATAATTGAAAATAGGGTTCTAGCAGAGATATTTATATACCCATATTCATAGAAGCATTATTTACAATAGTTGAAAGGTAGAAGCAGCAGCTTTCATGCCCATTAATGAATGAATTGATAAAGAAAGTTTAATACATGTTTCCTTGGAGTATTACTTATCCTCAAAAAGAAAATTCTGATACATGCTACAACATGGCTGGACCTTGAGGACATTATGCAAAATGAAATAAGCCAGTCACACACATAGAAATACTGTACAACTCACAGTATATGAAGTATTTCAAACAAATTTATAGAGACAGATGTAGACTGGTGGTTGCCAGGGGATGGGGCAAACAGGGAATGGAAAGTTATTGTTTAATTGGTATGGAGTTTTAGATTTATAAAATGAAAAGAGTTATGGAGATCAGTTGCACAACAATGTTAATGCATTAACATTACTGAACTATATACTTAAAAAGAATTAATATGATAAATTTCATGTTATGTATATTTTAACAATTCAAAAGCATTATTAATAAAAAAATCAAGCATGGTGTGAGGCTCATGGCATGCAATAAAAAATAGCTGTTATACTGGGTGCGGTGGCTCACGCCTGTAATCCCAGCACTTTGGGAGCTCGAGGCAGGTGGATCGAGATCCAGACCATCCTGGCTAACACGGTGAAACCCCGCCTCTACTAAAAAAATACAAAAAAATTAGCTGGGTGTGGTGGCGGGCGCCTGTAGTCCCAGCTACTCGGGAGGCTGAGGCAGGAGAATGGCGGGAACCCAGGAGGCGGAGCTTGCAGTGAACCGAGAGCGCACTGCTCTCTAGCCTGGGCGACAGAGTGAGACTCCGTCTTCAAAAAAAAAAAAAAAAAAAAAAAAAAAAGCTGTTTTAATTTAGATGTACTATACATTTAATAATTCTGCAAAGTTGAAGGGAGACAGATATCTTGCTTATATTTCCAATTAAATGAACTGAGAAGGGAGGTGAATATTTGTCTCATAGAAATAAAATTCTAGTTCATAAGAGTTAATGTTCAAGGACATTTATTGCACCACTATTTATAGTGGTAAAAAGTTATCATCGACTGGTATCCTCATAAGTTAAGAAAGGCAGAAATGCAATATAATCTCATGTGGTTGTTTAAAAAATGATGCATTAGTATGGTACATTTTTTACAATTAATGAGTCAATAATGGTACATTATTAGTACATTATTATTAGCTGAAGTCCATAGTTTAGTTTAGTACCACTAAACAAATGCAGTATGTAAATAATAGGGTTGTATAGCTATGTTTGTCAGGAGATTTGTGGGAAGTCTCTGTAGTTTCAGCTCAATTTTTCTGTAATTCTGAAATTGCTCTCAGACAAGTATATTCATTTAAAAATACACAAAGCAATAATATAAAGATGGTTGATGTTTACGTTCTGACTTGAAGATTTTTAATGCATTATTAAGTGAGAAAGCTGGTCAAAAGTCAACATATATAAGTTGACTTGTAAAAACAATATGAAAGCACTCTTTGTTTTTTATTGTGATTATGTGAAAATGAAAAACTACACACCAGGCTATTGACCTGTTTATTTGGATACAGATGAATGTTGGAGAGAGAGAGAAGAAAAAATGGCATTTTAAAAATGGAAAAATACATGTGCTGTCATGCTAAATAGCAGTGAAATATACATACATATTTCTATTTTATCATTAAAACAAATGATAACAGATACAACAAATGTAAAATTGAATCACACCATTCTCTCTAATTATGGTAAACCTTTAAGCTCAGACTTTTTAAAGATTTTTTTCTAAGCTCAGACTTTAAAGATTTGTTCTTAAAGAAACAAACGTGAAGGAAAGTTTCAGTGATATAGGAAAAAATAGTTTATGTTTAAAAAGAACTTATGAAGACTGCATTCCAGGACCATAATATCACTACAGACTCAAAAATATATTTTAGAACTTGAAGTTGCCGGAGAGTTATCCACAGAGCTTGGACTTAACCAGCGATTTATGCAAATTCCTTATTTTTTTCTACATGATACTTGCAATCTGGGGGAGCTGCCAAGAAACTTGATCTATGGAAAATTAATTTAATATGCTAGTGAAATATTTTTTTAAAGATACTAATTTTGGTAGATAAGACAGAGAATTATGAGGCAAAAGTTTTACTCTCCCCAAGAAAAGTGAAGTAAAATAATAAGAAAATAAGATCTTCATTATTTTAAGTGACTTATCATCTTCTCTATGCTAAATAAACATTTCTCAATCTAAGTCTTAGGATGAAATATCAGTAGTTGAGAGGGCTTACTGTCATCACAGAGACCTTCCTCACCCTAACAGAGCAGTGGTTACCTAGCCTGAAGGTTATAGGTGGGAATAAACACAAGAGGTAAGAGAGGATAATGTTTCCTGCTTCTGTTTACATTCCCCAGCCCTAAAGTTTTACACACTGATCATGAGTCAATACTCCAACAGATTCTGCCACAAGGGATTATGAGGATGAGTTGATGAAGAGTGTTGGGAGATGGGATGGGTGCCAGTGGGAAGCAGATCCTTACAAATAGGGAAAGAAATAATCATTGTCTGAAGGGTCAGGTAGAATTTGGAGCTGAATCATACCCCTCTCCCCATCTGAGATATTTGTATATAAAATTTCATTTCATAGGCATTAACATATTTTTTGATCGATAGAGCTGGTTTTCAACAATCATTGATAGAGCTCTTTTTTGCTTGGATTAAAGACAAAATTGACTTCCTAAAACTTCCTCATCTTTTCTCAAATTGGAATAATTGCCCAAGTTGTCCTCGATTCAACAGCCCATAGAAATAGATGTGTTATAAAACAGGTAAAAATGTGTGCCTGCTGTTGGTAGTTTGCTACAAAATAAAGAAGGTACCAAACTCACAGCCTGTTATTCTTCCAGCCTCACAAGTTGAGTGAGAAGGTGAAAAGGGTGGCCATAAATAACTTTCATGAATATTCCCTCATGGCAGATGAGAAGTGGGGACCAGGAGTCCCTCAACAGCAAGAGTGTAGTAACTTAGTGAGATGATGGTGGTAGTTATCACACATGTTACACGCTATAAGAATATAACTAAATAGGATCAAGTAAGAATTTCTTTTTTTTTTTTTTTTTTCTTTGAGACAGAGTCTCACTCTGTCGCCCAGGCTGGAGTGCAGTGGCGCGATCTCGGCTCACTGCAAGCTCCGCCTCCCGGATTCAAACCATTCTCCTGCCTCAGCCTCCCAAGTAGCTGGGACCACAGGCACCCGCCACCATGCCCGGCTAATTTTCTGTATTTTTAGTAGAGAAGGGGTTTCACTGTATTAGCCAGGATGGTCTCGATTTACTGACCTCGTGATCCTCCCGCCTCTGCCTCCCAAAGTGCTGGGATTACAGGCATGAGCCTCTGTGCCCGGCCAAGGATTTCTAATATAAAAGTAACTTGGTAAAACATTAAATATTTTATATCACTTCAGTGTTCTAATTCAGTAGGATTCAGTTCATTGCAATTTAATGCTATTTATCAGCTACTTTTAAAAGTAACTTTTGTAAAACATTAAATATTTTATATCACTTCAGCATTCTAATTCAGTATGACTCAGTTCATTGCAATTTAATACTATTTATCAGCTACCGCAGCAGGCACTGAAGATTTAGAGGTGAATAGAACAGGCTCCCACCGCTGAAGGAATTTATAACTTGTTTACCTTTTTTCACTGTAGTTACCAAATCATTCGAAAGACTTTAAACAAAAAATGTTTATCACTGTTTTCAAGTTTTGAGTTTTCTTGTAGCCATACCCTGAAATAGCACTCAGGGGCATGAAGACAAGTCAAGTAGCAGCACAGGTCTAATAGCAGCCTTCTCTCTGGAGCTCTGGAGCTAGCGCGGCCCCTAGAGTGTTGGGAAAGATTGGATCATAACCACCTCAATCAGTCATTAAATGTGGGCCCCCTTAGGAAAGACCTGCCCTTGGGTAAGCTGATGAGGCAGTCCTTGAAGTGGCTGACAGCGGGAGGCTGTCTGCTGGCCACATTCCCTGCAGCTGGCAGTACCACCTTTCTCAAAAGGGATCAAAGTGGTACATCTTTGTGTTCATCAGAGTCATGCACTGCTTGGATCTACTTAACGTATATGCGGAGAACTCCACTAGGCTTCTGATGCTACAGCCCGGTCTACTGGAGCTAACTGTGGGACCACAACCAGTTGTCACAGGCTACCTCCTTCACTATCCGTTCTAGATTTCCCTCACTTCAGGGAACACTGTTGTTGGTCTCAGTGGGTTATCAGTTGTCATGATTTTACACAATATCCCTGAGGGTCTGAGCCCATGGTCACCATGGCTTCTCAGACTGTGATTGCTGCATTTGTTCATTTAATATCACAATAGGGCAAGTTAGTAACAAGAGATGCCCAGTGTGAGACCAAACTTAGTCCTCCTTGCCTCCATTGTGTAACAGCAGCCCCACCTCCCTCCAGTGGTCAATCTTAATTACTGTCCAACATTCTAGCACTTTTCGCCTGCTGGTACCTGCCTAAAATACCTGGAGAACAGCCATAACTTACAGATGCATAGGGCTGTTTCTGTGTCTTCTAGAGGAAATGCCCCCTCTTAGTAGACCATGAACTCTTTACTCTGGAGAGGCTGTGTTTGGGATGAGAAGCACAAATTCCGCAAGTGGGTAATGGTAAGTGAGAATAAGCGTGACCACTCCTGTTTCTACCTCTTTGTTTCTGGACCCCTGTATTCTTCCTGCTGGATGCAGAGCACCAGGCAAAGTTCTTTGACTCAAATGTATACTGCATCCTAGAGTATGTAGACATCATCCTCAAAAAGAATTATATCTGAGCTGATGTTTCAACTATGCCTTCAGGAGGCGGTTCCAGCATGTGGTGAGGCCAGTAGGTTCTGGATAGTCTGATATGTGATATGATCCATGAATCTAATGGCCACAGGCCCCTACCCACATAGTCTTTGCTGTAAAGTGGGCTTCTTGATTTGTGATGTTATGTGGGAAGGTGTACTAGTAGATCAAACATGTTACAAGCCCTTGGGTAGTGGTGGTAGTTTGGACCCTATTAGCAGGAAAGAAAAACCCATACCCCAAATATTTATCAGCATCTATCAAAACAAGTAGCTGGCCTGTGCACTAGTGAATAGTGATGGAAGTGGCCAGTTGGTCTCCTCAAGGAATGGTGGCATATTGTTGGGGGTTCAGCGTTGTTTGTTGTTGGTAGGTTAGGTGTTTAGTGGTGGCAGTAACTCTATCAACCTTGCCTCATCTTTACCACTGTGGCCATCTTTTGATATACTTATCATGCCAGCACTGGGGTGGCCAATGACGGATGCTAGCTGATATCAACTAGCCAAATCATTTTGTGTGCTTGGTGATTTAGTGTCTCTTTTGTGATGGTAAATCTCTTTTAGGAGCTAACATATGACACAAAAAATATTCATATTTAGCCCCTCCTCCAGTAGGTCTAGCTACATACTTCTACTTCAGTTATTTTTTCCTGGATTTTCCAGTCTTTTTCTCTTCCCAGCCCTTGACCAGCTAGCTAAATCATCTGCTACTGCCTGTGAGTCCTCTCTTTGGATATGATGTTTTTGGCTTGGTACCTGACCAGGTGTAGAAAGGAGAATTTTATAGGCTTCCACTTGTCATTCCCCACTGTGATATCTCTTATGCCACAGGTTCTGATTCCAAAACAAGGGCTCTTTCAACTCCCTAGTATGTCTATGTCAATTATCACTCAGGTCTCAAAGGGGAATCTGGGTGACACACCTCTGTGTCCATCACAAACACCTAGTGAAATTATCTGAACTCAGTGAAAATTATGCAAATTTGTTGAGGATTTATATTTTGACGTACATGTCCTATGGCCCTAATATAGATAATAAACTAAGTTTCTAAGGATTCCTCTTTGTGAATAATTTCTGATTTAAACCTCTTCTCTCTTTTTTCTCCTTATCCATGGAATTAAAATTGTTTTTACCCTTCTAGCAAATCTGTGCATTCATGATCCCGATCCCAAATTAACAACACTGTTTTTTTTGTAAGACCAGTCATACATATTCCCTTGGCTCTAAATCTTTCAATAGTTCCATAGACTTTCAGAATATTGAACAAATAATTAGTTGCACTGGATCAACCAAGAAAGTTTAAGTTTATGAACACTCGTACATAAAGATTACATTTATGAACATTGGCAGTGAAAAGAAGGGAAACATTAAGAAATTTTAGAATTTAGAAATTTAGAATTATGCAGGCTCTTATAACTAATGTGTGATGCATGAGGAAGAAAAGTTGTGAATGATGCTGAGATTTCTAGCTTGAGCTCAAAAGATGCTAATGTCGCTCTCCATGAAAGAGAATAAAATGTATATAAAAATTGTTTACTTGTAGGTGTTAAGCTCTTCTGTTAGACTCTGATCTATCTGGTAAATGCACTAACACATGTTTGTACTCTTCACAGTATTTACTATAACATACTGTATGTAAAATGAGTCTCAAAAAAGTATTTGATTTATGCGTGGGTAAATGTGGACTATCAAAATCTTATCTACAGTGCTACAAATCTACTGAGGTTACTGGAGCCAAGGAGAAACAAGTCAGAGTAAAAAAACTTTTTCAAAAATCCTGATGTTTAGATACATGGACAAGCAAGCTATGTTATATTACCAATATCAAGGCAAGCATTAGTATTTCCTCCCTGCTATGCCTCCACATTCCCCAGAAGAGAATTTCTATGCTCTTTAAAGACACTTTTTGATGTTTATGTGAATAAGTTGGTGACCAGGTAAGGAAAAGAGAAACTTGTTCACCAGACCTATGAATTGTGCTAGAAAAAATGTACACATCTCATGGGATTGTAAATTAAAGTACAGACCTTTTTCCTTCAGTCATCACCTACGTATAATTACTTGTATATCTCATGAGTGGTCAATCTTCTCCATTTCGTATTTGGGGACAAGGGAGAAAATGATAAAGGAAGGATGACAAAATTCTAGCTAGAAATGATAGTAGAGAAGAGCAGCGATTCTGAAAACTAAAGTGGAAAGCAACACAGAACCTCCTATTGGCATTATTAGGACCTAAAAGAGCATCCAGGGTTGTGGGGGTATCACATTAAGAACTTGTGAATAAGGCAACTGTCCAACTTGGAGTCTAGGCAGCCTGGCTCTTCATTAGTGGGAACTGACAAGCCATTTGGCACTGAAAAGACATCAGAGAGGAAGAACAAAACCCTGCCTTGGGCAATGGCATCATTGAGGAGCACTAATTCACTTAGCCTGGGACTGCTAGAGTTTTCTTTTGTTTGCACCAGCATATGGGCAATATTATTAGAATAGCTGTTTTGCTCTTCTGCATCTGTTGCTAACACAAATAAAACCTTTCTGGTCACCTTATTTATACCTTCTGCTCACATGACAAAGATAATGATTTTCAGTCTTCTCAAGGCACATCTCATAGCAACACATGGTTGTTATTGTAAATAGGTTAGTTTAACTCTACTGGCTCCCCGAGATGTGAAGGAGAGCTCATTGCCCACATAAGCAGAGCTGCAGACTTGGAACGGGATCTCAGGGAAGAAATGCACTGCATAAAGAAAATCCCTTACATGGGATATATGAGAACAGAAGAAATGGAATTAATATTGGTACTGTGAAACTTAAAAAATAGTAATAAATTATGATATAAGGTTGGCAACATTAATGCAAAATTAATAATAATGAACAGCATTTCTGTTGCTGTTTTACAGTTTATCGAGCAGAAAAAATAAGGAGTTTATATGTTAAAAACAAACTGTTCACTGAGGAATACTAAAATTCTTTAAGTTAGTTAAGGGTTGAGCTAACCCTGAGACCTAATGATCCTTAGAGTTTGCCTACTGCTTTTTTTTTTTTCCCCCATAAAGCAATTCTATCCCTTAAAATAAAAGCCAAGCCAAATACATGTAAAAAATAACAATAGAAATGGAAATTCTCTCATTATCTTATTAAGCCTATGCTGCACATTTCTTTGCCTATGTTCATTAATAATATAAAAAGAGTGCATATGTCATGGTATTTGTCTAATATGAAGATCATCAAGCTCATGTCACCATTGAGCTAGAGGTCTGATTAATGCCAAAAACTGAGAATACAGAAAAGATCATCAGTGTGTAATTGTAACATCCTGGAAGCTGATGTGCTGTCTTCTCTGTAAAATCTGTTACATTTTGGGAGAAGGCGTCAGTATGAAAAATCATCCTGCCACCACTTACTTAACCATGAGTTAAATGGAAGAAGAAACTTAGCTGACATGAGACGAAATATTTACAACACACCAAACTTGTTTTTTTATTAGACACAAAGTATCAAGCATGAAGGCATGGAAAGAAAAATCGGCAAGACATTGAATTATCCTCATTCTGTTGCCTCTTTATTCTGCCCCATTTTCTGTATTTCTTCCTCTCTTTGTTCCTTCTGCTTTTTCCTCCCCTGGTCTCTGCTGCCTACTGCTAGCTTCTCTTTTTGCCTATATCCTCCATCTCCTTCCTAAATTTCCGGGAAGGCAAAGGGAGCTATGTAGTATAATGGTTACATGTGTATGTAATGCCTATGTCTGCCTATTTTTAAATTATTGTTTTTAATTAATTATATTTTTAAGTGAATTCAAACCTATGGTGACTGGATAGTCTACTGTGCTGCACTTTATACTTGCTTTTTGCCTGTTATATTTCACCCTTAGATCAGTTATCTCAGCTATTTAATTGAGCTTGATAAAACCCGAGTATGCAATTAACAATAAACTTGATTATTATCCAAATCTGGTGAAAAATACATGCATTCTATGTCATTAATGAAATGATAATTAAATATCTTATGTTCATATTTAAAATAATGCATTTTATACATGTATATCCATATATGTTTGAAGAGGGGGAAAAAAGAAAGTATAATTGAATCAAAAGTCTTGGAGTATTTTTAATGCTTAGAAAAAAAAATTACTATCTTTCTTCGTAAGTAAAAGCATTTTGACCATTGAACTTCAAAGTTTAAAGTCTAACCCCTGGGTTAAATGGCATAGCTTAGAGACAGGCTTTTTAGCAAATACCATGTGGCAAGACTAGACTAAACCTGGAATCCAAACATTTATCTCATGACAACTACCCTTACTTTGAATTGACTGTGTTTACTAATGAATGTAAAATGTAATTAATGAAATTTCTGTTGTTTGAGAAAGGAGATTTGGAAGGGGAAATGAAAAGTGTAAAAAACCCATAATTACTCAAAGTTACCCAAATGGATTTGTAGGAAAATGACAAAGTACAAAGTTTCCAAGGAAATTTTCCAGTTCAATTTAAATTCACCTAAACTAGCAACATTTACATCGACTGAGGCCAAATATCTTTCAAGCCATACCGTATTGGAGTTACACATTTTTTTTTTTTAAACATAACAAAGTTCAGATTTGTTTTCTTTTCAGTTAAGGAGTTCTGGTTTTCCCAACATGCTATGTCAAAGTGTGTACATTCCTTTTAGAGCCTGATAAATAGAGAAGCAATCTGTCATCCATGATATCATCTATGATAGCAAAAGTCTGGGCAAATATTTAAATAAATACCCATAAGCAACCCTGAAATTATGGGCTATAGAAAGTATTTATAATTATCCTTTGGAATTTTCCAAGAGAGAAAGGTGCTTTCCCACCCTTATCTCATGTAATATTCAAAACTGTCTGGAGTTTGGGGACAAAAGTAATGCAAAAATTCCCAGCAGTTTTTCATGGAGTTTGCAGTGAAGCTAGGAATTGAATCTGGACGTGCCCAGATATCCTTCTGGCTAAATGATATGTGTGTCTGGGCCTGATGGCTCCTTCCAGCTTCTTAACGCTATCCTTTCTAGTCTGTAGCCTCTCTTATCCTGGACCTTGTCACTGTGAAGATGTTTATGAAATTTCAGTTACAGAAATAGATCTGTATCTTTCATTTTTTATAGAAAAAGAAATTTATCCCCAGAAAGGTAGAAGAGTCCATCAGAGTTAATAAGTTCTACATCCAGGAATAGAATCTGCATTTCTTGTTTCCAGGTCACTGCTTTTTTTCATTTCAACAGAACAATTCTGGTCAGTTAATTTTCCAATAGATCTTCCTAACACTTTGATTAAAATTTAATCAATTTTTTTTAGATTTATATACCTGTCAGTTTTATTGGTTGTTAGTCAATTGTATCTTTAATTAGTTGTGTGATGGAGTTGCAATTTATGTTTGACTATCCCACTGAAGTGTTGCCTTTATTTTCTTTTGTGACTCAAGAGTTTCCCCATGACTGAACTCTAGGCATTTGTGCAAATAGCTAACAAAATGGCATAGTTAGAAAGGGCCACGGTGATAAGGCATACTGGTAGATTTTTCACAAGTAGCATGTCTGAGATTTCAAGATTTAATTAAGAATGTTGGGCCAAATTCTCTATGGATATTTCCTCATTAATGAAATAAAGTTACAATGAGTTGCATGAAAAAGTTGAATGTCATTTTTTTAATCCTTGAAATCAAGAGTAACACATTGACACACTATTTCAAACTTTAAATATTGTTACACAAAAGCATATATTTTTGTAGTGGAAAATGTCATTTTAACTTTTGGGTCTGCACTCTGTAAACCCCAATTGGTCTTCATAGGATTTTAATAATGTAGGCAGTCCCGATAGATGGTGATTAAAGTGTAATTATAGTACTTTACGGTTTGCAAAGAACTTTCAATTTCATGATCTGAGTTGAGGCTTATAATGTTCTTAGGATTTATTGGTCTATCATTGTTACATCATAAAAAGTAACATTTAAAGGTATTAAATAATTTAGTCAGCCACAAAATGAGTTAATTGTGTAGTTTGAGGTTTGTCCATGTTTTCAAATTTCAAATTAGTCAGAAAAAAAAAAAATATTTATTGAGTATCTCTGTGTGCCAGGCACTGTCCTAGGTACTGGAGATAGAGTAGTAAATATGAGTCTTTACCCTCATGGAGCTTACAGTCTCCTAAATGGAAATGATAGATTAACCAGAAGCCAGAAAACAGACAAACATAAAACAAATTTCAGATGCTCCTTATGTGTGGAAAAGCCAGAATAATGTGTCAGTGTTTGAAGTCAGGGGCAAGCTAAATGCTTTAGAAAGGATGGTCACAGAAGGCCTGACAAGAAGTCATTTAATGTCTGAGTTTTGGAAAGAAATCAGCTGAGTAAAACCCTGGGAAGTGTTCCAAACACAGGGATCTAAGGTGGGAAAGATTATGGTGTGTCCAAAAGAAATGATAAGGGATAGGGTTGAGAGATAACGATGTTGTTATAGGCAGAGGGGAGATTACGTAGCACCTTGCATACTGTGTTGAATAGTTTAAAATGTTGTATAACTTCAGTGAAATGCCATTAGAGGATTTTGAGAACAGATGTGGTGTGACTGGATTTATGGTTTAGAAAATCCATTTAGCTATAGTGTATAGGAAGATTGCTTGTGAGGGGCAAAACTGGAATTGCACACACACACACAAAATAGCTAGGAGATTACAGAGATAAACCCATGAGACAGAGTGCCGTGTCTTGTACTGAAGTGGGTGGCAATTAACCTAGTGAGGAATGTGGCGTGTGTCACTATTAGACTGATAGAAAGGAAAAGGCAGGAGGAGAGAAAAAGAAGAATCAGGAGTAATTCTGGGTGTTTTTATTCTGAGTAAATGGGTATACAGTAATTTTCTGCATTAGGAAAGGCTTAGTGTGAGGAATATTTAGGGATATGAATTTAACAAATACTTATTGAGTGCATATTACCAGCCTATGACTGTACTTACCACTGGAAAAATAGCTGTGGGAATTAGTCCCTATCTTTATGGAACAAGTTTTCCAGGTGGGGGAGACAGACAATAAATAAATAATACATATCGAATGATGATAAGTGAGGAGAAAACGTTAACATTACAAGGCGAATAGGAAGACTTAAGGTAGGGTTGATCTTCTATACAGGTTTGTTGGGGAGGCCTCCGCAGTGGGGTGATGTTTGCAGAAAGACCTAAAGACAGTAAGGAAGTGAGCCATCCCAAATCTGATTGGATTATTGGATATTTGTGGAACATACGAATTGTAAATGTAGATATTCAAGTCTGGGGTTTAGTGGAGAGCTTGGGGTTCAATATATAAATTTGGGAGCCTTTGGTATACAGCTGCATTTAATGCCCTAGGCTTATAGGAAATAGAAGAGGGCTTGAGAGAGAGACTTTAGTCTTGTCCTGGAGTGCATCAATTTAGAGATCATATGGGGAGAAGAAAATGGGGAAGTAAAGAGAGAAAAGAGAGAGAGAGGCTGGGCACGGTGACTCACACCTGTAATCCTAGCACTTTGGGAGGCTGAGGTGGGTGGATCACGAGGTTAGGAGACCGAGACCATCCTGGCCAACATGGTGAAAGCTCGTCTCTACTAAAAATACAAAAATTAGCTGGGTGTGGCAGCACACACCTGTACTCCTAGCTGCTCAGGAGACTGAGGCAGGAGAATCACTTGAACCTGAGAGGTGGAGGTTGCACCTCCCAGATCATGCCACTGCACTCCAGCCTGGTGACAGAGTGAGACTCCGTCTCAAAAAAAAAAAAAAAAAAAAAAGGGAGAGAGAGAGAAATGAACGTGTTCATTAAAATATGAAGACAATTAAGTCTGTGGTCACACAGTGTTAAATGTATTGAACAAAGGAGGGAGAGGTCAACAGTGTCAAATGTTGCTGAGGAAAGTCACAGTTGAGAACAGAAAAGTGGCCATTGGCTTTGACAAGATTCAGATTCTTGTTGACACTGAGCAAAGCCAATTTTATGAAATACTGAGGACTAAAGCTCCACTGGAGTGGATTGAGAAGAGAATGAGATATAGGGAAGTAAAACCATGAGTATAGTCAAGGCTTGAGAGGCAGTGTGTGTGTGTGTGTGTGTGTGTGTGTGTATGTGTGTGTGAAGGAGATCGAAATCACATGGTTGTGGCTAGAAGCTCCTGTGGGATCAAAGAAGGATTTAGTTTGTTTTCATGATGCAGACATTAAGACATATTTCTAAGTTGAGAAATGATTTAGTATAGAGGGAGAGATTGATGAGCTAGAAGAGAAAAGGGATAATTTTAAAAGCAACATACTTATAAAGGCAAGGAAAGAGGATCTAGGGCAGAAGGAGAGAGAGTAGAATTAATCAGAAAAAGGAGCTCTAATCCCGTGGAAACAAATGAAAATTAGAGAGAGAGAGACAGAGAGAGAAAGTGTGTGTGTGCATGTGTGTTTGTATGTGGTGGTAATTGAAGGAAATTGGGAGTGGGAAGATGAAGTTGGCTTTTGAAAATGATTTTATCTATTTGTTTCAGTGAAATATGAATCTGAAGTTGACAACTATATGTGAGATGCAATTGAGCTTTACAGACTTAAAGAGAGCAAGGTGTTAACTAGTTGTCTCAGAGAGGGTGAAAGTGAATTTACTAGAGCAGTGTTAAATGGCTATCATACTGAACCTAATTTATAGTGAGTCCAGTCAGCAAGTATGTGGAATTGGACTAACGTTTTTAGCTGCTTGGGAACAACTGTGTCAAGTAAGTAGACAGTTGAGTTTAACCAGGCTTGGGTTTTTACCAGTCCAGTATGATAAAGAAGAATAATTTTTGTAATGGAGTCATTATATTTTTGGATGATGAAATGTGTGCTTTGTAAGATAGAGGAGGGGTTATGGATAATGAAAAAACTAGTAGAGTATTTAGATTAAAATTAGCTGTGGAATAAAAGAAAATTTTAACTAACCATCAAAGAATGGATGACTGAAATTGAGATTTTGGAGATAGTGCGATCAGGGATATGGCCATATGAGGGTGGCTGGGGTAAGGAGAAGACAAGATTTTTGGCCCCTTACATTACAATAATTGAGAGCGCAGGGTGTCAGATGACTATATGCCGATTTTAAAGTCACAATGACTGGTGAACGGGGTGGCAGAGTCTACTAATGAGATAGGCTTAGTAGATGACATTTCACAGTGTAGCAACAATGGCAAGCACTATGTTATGTGCGTCAAAAAAGCAGGGGTTTTGAAAGAAGGTGTGAAACAATTTGGAAATAACAATGGGAAGCAATGAGGAGATCCACTCCATTTCTGGACTGTAAGGATCATAGGGAATACAGAGTAACATATCTTTACTTGAGAGGGAAGTAGGAAGAAATGTTCTCAGGCAAGAGCCTGATTTTATTTAGAGCAAGAAGGTGTAGGATATTTTCAGGAAAAGAAGCTGAGGATGGAAGAAAGATTGCTGAGGATGGACCAGGATATCTAGAAGCCATAATGGGAGCATCTGGGAGGAGGGAGAAGGTTGGGCGATAAAGTCAGATTAGCGGCATTGCCGAAGAATAGAAGACTGGCATCTATGTGGTGATCTAGGGAGCGTGGGTTTATGATGGTGGCTGAGGGGAGCAATATGATGAGCAGTGTTGGGTGTGCTCCAGAGTGTGTGGCAATTGGAGAATTTTGGTGGCTGATTGGTCCATATTTAGAAGTGAAGGGCAACTGGAATCATGTAAGGTAAAAGCTTTGGGCTATTGATCTTCTTAATTCGAGTCTAGTATTTTCCTTGTTGTTAACCTGGAACTCCTATATCATGTTTTTTAAAGCTCCTGTGAAGTATACAGTATTATTTGCTCTCTAGGAGTACTGGAAAGGAAAACTTGCTCCTACTTTTTGTGAAACTCGGAAAAAAAAATAAAAGGAAAACAACTAGAGAAAATAAATATAGTTGCTTTATAATATACAAACTGTAGATTTATATTAGGAGGGAATGCATAGGATAGGGTTGATAAAAAGAATGCAGCATGGAGATTGCAAATTTTAAATAGTATCTGGAAGAGACCTTTTACTTTGCTGGGAAATAAGGTATAGGGCATTTTGTTCTGGTTTTTATAGTTGCAATGGGAAGCACTTAATTTATTATAAGGCTGTCCTTGGAAAAACAGATGGATTCTCATGGAAATTTAGGAAGAGGAGTCACACCAAGTTCTCATGAAACCTAAAGTTTGATGATGGGGAGAGGTTGAGTTCTCAGCATCTATTAATAGCTTAGAATTTGTAGTTTATGGATTTTATAGTCTAAGATTTTGCATTTGTTATATGACTTTGCTGTACTCTAGGAGATTTGTTCCTGTTTCTCCAGCTTGCCTTTGTGAATTCTCTACCTCCCATTACAGTTGCCAACAGATAGAATATGATTAACTTGCATAATAGGCCAAGTGATTAAGCGTCCCATGGATAGACTGTATCTAATCAGGAACAACCTTCTCAATTAACCAAGATTGGAAATGAGAGGAATGAGATTATGTGGCTGCTTAGGCAGCAAGGACTGTGGTTGGACAGATTCCCTTAGAGGGAGATATGGGAGGCAGGCAATAACTGCCATGGCTCACTACTAAGCTGTTCCAGGCTGCAGAAGGATGTGTACAAATGCCTGAAATTATTTGTATTTTTGGATTGGGGAGTGGTCATCAGCTTTCTGAATTCATGTATATTTAGCCTTATAATTGTAATGTTTATTATTGCATGATGCTATATGCTATTTTGGCTCATATTCTAGAACCCTTTTTAGAACCTTGTAGATGAGCCATAGGAATTAAAGTAATTTTTTTTTTTTGAGACAAAGTGTCACTTTTGTCCCCCAGGCTGGAGTGCGATGGTACTATCTTGACTCACTACAACCTCTGCCTCCCGGGTTCAAGCAATTCTCCTGCCTCGGTCCCCCGAGTACAGGAGCATGCCACCATGCCAGGATAATTTTTTGGTATTTTTAGTAGAGCTGGGGTTTCACCATGTTGGTCAGGCTGGTCTCAAACTCCTAACCTCAGGTGATCCATCCACCTCGGCCTCCCAAAATGCTGGGATTATAGGCGTGAGGCACCGCTCCCGGCCAAATGATTTAAGAAGACAGTTCTCAGAAGATTTTCTTTCTACTTTTCCCAGAGCCTGCTCACCATTTGGTGCAGGGATATAGAGGAAACACATTTGATAGGAAATTTACAACTTACTAGTAAAATATGCTTCTATTCCTAGAATTATGCCAAGTGAATGGAACAGATTGTCCTTTACCAATGTAACTAATGTAACCCTTAGTTCAGGTATGTCTCTGCCAGTATGAGGTCTGAGATAATTCGAGGAAGGGAAAGCTGGGGATACTCACCTTTGATTTTGTTTGGGCTTCATATTTTCTTTCTCAAGAAAACTTAATGAAACAGGTTTTACTGAACAGCACCTGGCACTTCCTACTTGTATAAACTTTTAACCTAACATTACAGAAATCAAAAAGTTTTCATTAAATTTGTGAATAAATTATAACTCTGTTTAAAAATTTCAACTAATGCCTTTCATTGCTAAAATCTTTCCTAAAATTATGCAAAATCAGACTAGCTACGAATATTCTTCAATATTGTTTTCAATACATCCTAAAGACGCAACTGCTTTCTTATTATTTTGTATTACTTCTCTTCTAGACATTTGAAGTTCCCTTCAGCTCTCCCAAATTTAACTAATAAATAAGATACAGTCTCCCCAATTTCCTTAGTATTTATGGTCCACAAGAATAATCAGGAAGGTTTCTAATAATTCCAAACAATCACAAAAACAATTACAAAATTGCACACATTTATAAACCGCATAACAAAAACACAATTGCAAATTTTTCAAATTTCTTATAATGGTAGTTTTTAACCTCCATCTGTATTGGTAACTGAAACTCCCATGGACTTCTATTTTTATTTTTTTAAAATCTTTGGGGTAGAATTTCCCAAAACACTCATTTACCTCAGATTTCATTCTTCCTTGCTGACAAATAGAAAAAGTAAAGAAGACTAAGCATCATCTTGGCTCTGAAGACAAATTAGAATTTTCAAAACCACCAAGTTAATTAATAATTTAGCCTCATAATTGTAATGCTTACTATTGCATGATACTATATGCCAATAAGTGTTGGTCTTGCTCAAGAAAAGTCTTCTTCTTCTTCTTTTTTTTTTTTTTTTTTGAGACAGGGTCTCACTCTGTGGCCCAGGCTGGAGTGCAGTGGTGAGATCTCAGCTCACTGCAACCTCTACCTCCCCGGTTCAAGTGATTCTCATACCTCAGCCTCCTGAGTAGCTGGGACTACAGGCATGTGCCACCACATTGGCTAAATTTTGTATTTTTAGTAGAGGGTTTCACCAAGTTGGCCAGGCTGGTCTTGATTTCCTGACTTCAGGTGATCCACCTGCCTTGGCCTCCCAAAGTGTTGGGATTACAGGCGTGAGCCATCACGCCCAACCAATAAAAATCTTTGGTGTATTTCTTAATAAAGCCCACAGTGGCTGAAGGTTGAGAAGTCCACCAAGGCATCAGCAGGTTCTCATCAGATACCAAATCTTCCGGCACCTTGATCTTGGACTTCTCAACCTATAGAATTGTGACAAATAAGAGTCTATTGTTAGAAACTACGCAACTTATAGTATTCTGTTATAGCAACCCAAATGGACTGAGACAGCTCCCAATGACTGTTTCCTATTGATAAAAGATAAAAGATAAAAGAACTCAACTTATGCAAAGGTCCTTATAGTCTTCCCTGTTAGCCAGTGCCATGAGCTCATGCCCTGGTCCTCCCTTGGTCTGAGACTACATTTTGGTCTTCTCCACTAGCTTCGTTCTTAATCTAATGTAATTCTTTTCAGGCCCAGTGTTGTCTGGAAATGTTTCCCTTTCCATTTATCTTCATTATGTACTGTCAAACAAAGAAATCTAAGAAGGCATAAAGAAGCAAAACGTGGCAATAAACGGTTTTATTCTTCTTTTATATCTAGACACAAGCACTGGCCACAAGCATTATTTGATGGCATCAAACCTCAAGTCTGCATTCCTGGGACCATGTTTACTCTTGTTTCCTTAGACTCTCTTAGTGTGAGTTGGGGTAGGAAACGGGAGCACAGACTTTTTTTTCTGCCTTGGGGAGTGATTTTTTTCCTAAAAGAGGCTCATAAATCAGATCAAGGACAGGTTAAAGAGAAACCGATTATAGCAATCTCTCCTGCAAAACAAACTTTATCAGTTGTAGCTTTCAAAAACATCCACGAGGTGCTCTTGCTATCTAAAAACGAAGTGAGAAATTGCATCTTGCTGTTTACAACAGAACTGGAATCATTTTTCACAACTTGACCTTTATGCCAGGTGCTTTTTCATCAGAAAATGTGTCAGTGAGAAAGAGGAAAGGGAATGAATGGTGGAGCTTCATATGAAAATATGAAATTAAATCTATTTCAAGATAGTCGTCTTGAAATGGGTGAATTATCTTGTTTTCCACAAAATAAAATAGCATATCTAAGATATTTTATTTCATATTTGACTACATTTTAAAGATAATATAAGTGGATTTTGAATTTATAGGAAAGAGGCTCCTTTCTCATTTGGAACACAGAGAACTTTAGTTTCTGATAAGAAGCCAACTGAATTTGATTTCGTCGGAGAGTTGGTGTGAGGAAAACATGCAAGAACGAAAAACTAGTCTATAGGGATAACACATTAGTGAATAGCAAAATGTTTACATTGAAATAATCTGTGGTAAAAGATGTTGCTCTAGCCTAGGCAACATAGTGAGATCCCATTTCTACAAAACCGAAACTGTTAGCCAGGCATGATGGTATGTACCTGCAGTCCCAGTTACCAGGGAGACTGACAGAAGAAGACCACTTGTACTGGGGAGGTCGAGGCTACAGTGAGCTGTGGTCAAGTCACTGCACTCCAGTCTGGGTGATAGAGCAAGGCCTTGTCTCAAAATGAAACAAACAAACAAAACCAAATTGTTACTGTTATTTCAATTTATGTCACTTCAAAATTTAGAGAAGTTATTCAGTACAGAGTGCCATCCAAAAAGTAAAAATGTGTATCCTAAAGGAACAAACAAGTCACTGTTTTTTAAAATTACATTTTTTCCTTAAATTACCAAAAAAGTAAAACTCAGCTTCAATCACACCGGTTTACAATTATAGGAAGGATGAAAATTTCCCCAAATGTCCCATTCAACAACATCTCCAAGGAAACCACTGCTAGTACTTTGGCATATTTGCTCTGTGATTTTCCTATGCGTTTTCTAACTCTCTGTCTCTCTCTTTCTCATACTTTTACCTTATATAGTCCTATACTGTTTCATTGTTCAAACTAGATTTTTATTTTTAAATAAAAAGATATAAATATATGGACTTTTTTCATTACCTATGCAAATAATGGTATTACAAACAAAAAGTCAGAAACATTAATAGCTTTAAGTGAGACCTTTAAAAGACCATGCCTATACAGCTAGCTACCCACCCTATACAGCTAGCTGCTCACTCTATACAGCTAGCCACCCACCCTATACAGCTAGCTACCACCCTATACAGCTAGCTACCCACCCTATACAGCTAGCTACCTACCCTGTACAGCTAGCTACCACCCTGTACAGCTAGCTACCCACCCTGTACAGCTAGCTACCTACCCTGTACAGCTAGCTACCACCCTGTACAGCTAGCTACCACCCTGTACAGCTAGCTACCACCCTGTACAGCTAGCTACCCACCCTACACAGCTAGCTACCACCCTATACAGCTAGCTACCACCCTATACAGCTAGCTACCACCCTATACAGCTAGCTACCACCCTGTACAGCTAGCTACCCACCCTGTACAGCTAGCTACCCACCCTATACAGCTAGCTACCACCCTGTACAGCTAGCTACCACCCTATACAGCTAGCTACCACCCTGTACAGCTAGCTACCCACCTATACAGCTAGCTACCCACCTATACAGCTAGCTACCACCCTGTACAGCTAGCTACCACCCTATACAGCTAGCTACCACCCTGTACAGCTAGCTACCACCCTGTACAGCTAGCTACCACCCTGTACAGCTAGCTACCACCCTGTACAGCTAGCTACCACCCTGTACAGCTAGCTACCAACCTATACAGCTAGCTACCCACCTATACAGCTAGCTACCCACCCTGTACAGCTAGCTACCCACCTATACAGCTAGCTACCCACCTCTACAGCTAGCTACCACCCTGTACAGCTAGCTACCACCCTGTACAGCTAGCTACCCACCCTGTACAGCTAGCTACCAACCTGTACAGCTAGCTACCACCCTGTACAGCTAGCTACCCACCTATACAGCTAGCTACCCACCCTATACAGCTAGCTACCCACCTATACAGCTAGCTACCACCCTGTACAGCTAGCTACCCACCTATACAGCTAGCTACCCACCTATACAGCTAGCTGCTCACCCTATACAGCTAGCTGGCTATCCTACACAGCTAGCTACCACCCTGTACAGCCAGCTACCACCCTGTACAGCTAGCTACCACCCTGTACAGCCAGCTACCACCCTGTACAGCCAGCTACCACCCTGTACAGCTAGCTACCCACCCTGCTACCACCCTGTACAGCTAGCTACCAACCTATACAGCTAGCTACCAACCTGTACAGCTAGCTACCACCCTGTACAGCTAGCTACCATCCTGTACAGCTAGCTACCACCCTGTACAGCTAGCTACCACCCTGTACAGCTAGCTACCACCCTATACAGCTAGCTACCACCCTGTACAGCTAGCTACCACCCTGTACAGCTAGCTACCCACCCTACAGCTAGCTACCACCCTACACAGCTAGCTACCACCCTGTACAGCTAGCTACCACCCTGTACAGCTAGCTACCACCCTATACAGCTAGCTACCACCTATACAGCTAGCTACCAACCTGTACAGCTAGCCACCACCCTGTACAGCTAGCCACCACCTATACAGCTAGCTAGCCACCCACCTATACAGCTAGCTACCACCTATACAGCTAGCTACCACCCTGTACAGCTAGCTACCACCCTGTACAGCTAGCTACCACCCTGTACAGCTAGCTACCACCCTGTACAGCTAGCTACCACCCTGTACAGCTAGCTACCACCCCTATACAGCTAGCTACCCACCCTATACAGCTAGCTACCACCCTATACAGCTAGCTACCCACCCTACAGCTAGCTACCTACCCTGTACAGCTAGCTACCACCCTGTACAGCTAGCTACCACCCTGTACAGCTAGCTACCCACCTATACAGCTAGCTACCACCCTGTACAGCGAGCTACCACCTGTACAGCGAGCTACCACCCTACACAGCTAGCTACCACCCTGTACAGCTAGCTACCCACCCTGTACAGCTAGCTACCCACCCTGTACAGCTAGCTACCACCTATACAGCTAGCTACCACCCTGTACAGCTAGCTACCACCCTGTACAGCTAGCTACCACCCTGTACAGCTAGCTACCACCCTGTACAGCTAGCTACCCACCTGTACAGCTAGCTACCCACACCTATACAGCTAGCTACCCACCTATACAGCTAGCTACCACCCTGTACAGCTAGCTACCCACCTCTACAGCGAGCTACCCACCTATACAGCTAGCTACCCCCTATACAGCTAGCTACCCACCCTATACAGCTAGCTACCCACCTATACAGCTAGCTACCACCCTGTACAGCTAGCTACAGCTAGCTACCACCCTGTACAGCTAGCTACCACCATACACAGCTAGCTACCACCCTGTACAGCTAGCTACCCACCCTGTACAGCTAGCTACCCACCCTATACAGCTAGCTACCAACCTATACAGCTAGCTACCACCCTGTACAGCTAGCTACCACCCTGTACAGCTAGCTACCACCCTATACAGCTAGCTACCAACCTGTACAGCTAGCTACCACCCTGTACAGCTAGCTACCACCCTCTACAGCTAGCTACCACCCTCTACAGCTAGCTACCCACCCTATACAGCTAGCTACCTACCCTGTACAGCTAGCTACCCCACCCTACACAGCTAGCTACCACCCTGTACAGCTAGCTACCACCCTGTACAGCTAGCTACCCACCCTGTACAGCTAGCTACCACCCTATACAGCTAGCTACCAACCTGTACAGCTAGCTACCACCCTGTACAGCTAGCTACCAACCTATACAGCTAGCCACCCACCTATACAGCTAGGTACCCACCTATACAGCTAGCTAGCTACCACCCTGTACAGCTAGCTACCACCCTGTACAGCTAGCTACCCACCCTGTACAGCTAGCTACCACCCTGTACAGCTAGCTACCACCCTGTACAGCTAGCTACCCACCCTATACAGCTAGCTACCACCCTGTACAGCTAGCTACCACCCTGTACAGCTAGCTACCCACCCTATACAGCTAGCTACCTACCCTGTACAGCTAGCTACCACCCTGTACAGCTAGCTACCACCCTGTACAGCTAGCTACCCACCCTGTACAGCTAGCTACCACCCCCTGTACAGCTAGCTGCCACCCTGCTACCACCCTGTACAGCTAGCTACCAACCTATACAGCTAGCTACCCACCTATACAGCTAGCTACCCACCCTATACAGCTAGCTACCCACCTATACAGCTAGCTACCACCCTGTACAGCTAGCTACCACCCTGTACAGCTAGCTACCACCCTGTACAGCTAGCTACCACCCTGTACAGCTAGCTACCCACCTATACAGCTAGCTACCACCCTGTACAGCTAGCTACCCACCTATACAGCTAGCTACCCACCCTATACAGCTAGCTACCCACCTATACAGCTAGCTACCACCCTGTACAGCTAGCTACCCACCTATACAGCTAGCTGCTCACCCTATACAGCTAGCTACCCATCCTATACAGCTAGCTACCACCCTGTACAGCCAGCTACCACCCTGTACAGCTAGCTACCACCCTGTACAGCTAGCTACCACCCTGTACAGCTAGCTACCACCCTATACAGCTAGCTACCACCTGTACAGCTAGCTACCACCCTGTACAGCTAGCTACCACCCTCTACAGCTAGCTACCACCCTATACAGCTAGCTACCCACCCTATACAGCTAGCTACCTACCCTGTACAGCTAGCTACCACCCTACACAGCTAGCTACCACCCTGTACAGCTAGCTACCACCCTGTACAGCTAGCTACCCACCCTACACAGCTAGCTACCACCCTATACAGCTAGCTACCACCCTGTACAGCTAGCTACCAACCTATACAGCTAGCCACCCCCCTATCCAGCTAGCTACCCCACAGCTATACAGCTAGCTACCACCCTGTACAGCTAGCTACCACCCTGTACAGCTAGCTACCCACCCTGTACAGCTAGCTACCACCCTGTACAGCTAGCTACCACCCTGTACAGCTAGCTACCACCCTGTACAGCTAGCTACCACCCTATACAGCTAGCTACCCACCCTATACAGCTAGCTACCACCCTGTACAGCTAGCTACCACCCTGTACAGCTAGCTACCACCCTGTACAGCTAGCTACCACCCTGTACAGCTAGCTACCCACCCTGTACAGCTAGCTACCACCCTGTACAGCTAGCTACCACCCTGTACAGCTAGCTACCACCCTGTACAGCTAGCTACCCACCTATACAGCTAGCTACCCACCCTGTACAGCTAGCTACCCACCCAGCTAGTACCCCCTGTACAGCTAGCTACCCACCTATACAGCTAGCTACCCACCCTGTACAGCTAGCTACCACCCTGTACAGCTAGCTACCACCCTGTACAGCTAGCTACCACCCTATACAGCTAGCTACCACCACCCTGTACAGCTAGCTACCACCCTGTACAGCTAGCTACCCTGTACAGCTAGCTACCACCCTGTACAGCTAGCTACCCACCCTGTACAGCTAGCTACCACCTTACACAGCTAGCTACCACCCTGTACAGCTAGCTACCCACCCTGTACAGCTAGCTACCACCCTGTACAGCTAGCTGACCACACTATACAGCTAGTTGACCACCTTTAAGCCCATGAATGTTAACACCTTTTTCTACCTGGGACATAAAAAGTTGAAAGAAAGAGGTTGAAAAGCAGATACCTTAACCTCATTTCTTGGGAAGGGAATACATTACTGAAAGTCATAAAATTTTTCTTTGAAATTTTTCTTTACAAAAACCAGGCATGGTGGCTCACGCCTGCAATCCTAGCACTTTGGGAGGCTGAGGCCGGCGGATCGTGGGGTCAGGAGATCGAGACCATCCTGGCCAACACGGTGAAACCTCGTCTCTATTAAAATACAAAAATTAACCAGGTGTGATGGCGAGCGTCTGTAGTCCCAGCTACTCGGGAGGCTGAGGCAGGAGAATCAGTTGAACCGAGGAGTCGCAGGTTGAAGTGAGCCAAGATCGCCACTGCACTCCAGCCTGGTGATAGAATGAGACTCCGTCTCAAAATAAATAAATAAATAATAAAAAAATTTTTATTTGCAGAATTTGGACAGAAACTCATATTCTTATGTCTGTAAGAGTGGATACATACTGTATCTATTTCAATCTGTGGATTTTCAGAGGAGTTGCTTTCCTGGGGTGGGGGAAGGAGACTACAACTCACATTAATATACTAAGAAATGATATACAAAACATGTCTGATTAATGTGAGTGACCCCAACAGTGCCAAGAGCACAGAAAAGGACAATAGGACCCCAAATGGGAGGAAGAGTCTGGAATTGTGAGTCCCCAATTTGCACTGAGTCCTGTTGGTATGAGAACGTAACTGATTTTGAAACTCATCCCAGTAGGGTACTGTGGGGGTGTTTGCATGGCCTGCGACTGAGTGGCTAAGAATGTGAGCATAGAAAAAGCTACAACATTTTGAGGTTCATGCAACTTTTGCTGTGGGATATCCCCTGTCTGAGCAGAATAGATATATGAACACAATAGATAAGTGGCAAATATTCATCTCACCACATACAATACTGATGCCTGGGTAAATCAGGACTTCGCCACAGAAGCAGAGGTGACAGTTGTGGTGGTAACTCAAGGTCAAGGAAACTGGCAACTTGCTTAAGCTGCCTCTCTCAGTGGGTGTCTGGGGCCATGAGAATCTGCCATATCTAGTTGTGTGGCAAATGGGAAAATCTCTTATCATTAACTACCAAGAGATTTTAAGGTATGTATGTCTTTTGCTGTAGGGCCTTTCCCCAAATTGAGCATCATCTCGAAAGAGTGGTGATGTTAGTAATGGTTCAGGAGTAGATTTCAGGTCCAAGGTGGTGCCGTGGCAAAGAAGTCAAACCAGACTTTGAACATCATCAGTAGCAAATGGGGCAAAAGGCCAGAGAACTGATCAGATAAGGTTTATGCACATCCTTGGGAAACCTCAGATACATGTATATAAAGAGACACTCTCAATCAATAGACAAGTAGGGATTGGTAGCATCAAGATGTGACTACTAACAGATATTGTTAATATTCATACATTGTATTCACCTTATTGTGAGTGTGTTGCTGGAGCAGATGTCTCTCACATACCTAAAACTTGAACAAGTTTTTCAGAGAAAATGAATTTGTTTTTCAAGTCATTGTAGCTACTCTTAGTTTATGTATATTATCAGATAATGATTTGCAGCTTTTAAATGACTTAGACAACTAAAGCTTATTTTCTACAGCCATAAAATTTTATTTTCCAAGTTTGAAATTTGAAGTTCAAATTTCAAATGAGATTATTATTAAAATAATATATTCTTTAGCTTTTTCCTTTGTAAAATATTGTCAGAATTTTTGTTTGCTTACTTTAGTTTTTGCTACAGAAGTACCAGTTGAATATCCTTTATCCAAAATGCTTGGGATCAGAAGGACTTGACATTTCTTTTTTGGAGGGATTTTGGAATATTTGCATTACGGATTGAGCATTCCTGATCTGAAAATCTGAAGTCTGAAAATCTCCAATGAGTATTTACTTTGGGCATCATGCCAGTAGTCAAAGTTTCAGATTTAGGGGCATTTTGGATTTCAGATTTTTAAATTAGGAGTGCTCAACCTGTAATACTTGCTTGGCTTTGAAAAATGTGAAGGTCAAGGAATGCATAAAAAAGCAGTATTGTCCTTAATTCTACCACCGATTCCTTCAAAAATATGCATAGCTAGTGATCAGGATGTGTCAAACAAGGGGATTCTTTCATTTCTACCTTTGTTCTTGGTCCATCTAAGGAAGTAATTAATACCCCAAATTCCCATATCAGATACTTTATTAAAGAAATTAACTTGATTATTCATAATTCTCCATGTCAGATATTCTTTTATTTTTTTTTTTTTTTTTTTAGAAGAAGTCTCGCTCTTGATTAGTTCATAATCTCTCAAAATAAGCTCCGCCTCCCGGGCAATTGTCTGCCTCAGCCTCCCGAGTAGCTGGGACTACAGGCGTCCGCCATTCTAGTTTTTTTCTATTTTTTAGTAGATTGGCCAGGATGGGATCTTGTTTGCAAGTGCTGGGATTCATTGAGCCACCGCGCCCGGCCCTCTTTCTATTTTTTGATCTGGCGGGTAGTTTGCAATCATATGGTGCAGTAATACAAGCAATAGGATGTCACCGAAATGTACAAAATTCAATATCAATGATATTGGTAGCTAACATATTTTGTACTTAGTATGTGTCAGGCTCTATTATAAGAGGTTTGCATGTATTATATTACAAATGCCTCACAAAAGCTCTATGAGCAAGTACTATTATTATCCCTATTTTACAAGCAAAGAAACGAAGGCATGTAAAAGTCAAATAGCCTGTCTGAGCCTACACAGCTGGAGTCCATGGGTAACACAGGCAGATTAACTTTGTTTATTAAGTCTCTTGTAGAAAATTAGTGGATGGACTGGCATTTAAGGGAAAATCTTGCATTTGGTATTGACTATTGACATATAATTCCTTGCACTTTTTAACTTTGTTAGTCTCTGAATGAAAATAGGGCATATATATGAAATGTGGCATTTCAAAATGCCAGTTAGCAAGCATCATAAGGGAATGTAACCCCCTATGGAAGATGCCAGTGCTTCTCCAGTAAGGAGAAGTTGAATCATTGTGCTTTTGATTACATATTACATTTCCACCTCACTCTGAATAAGGAAGGGATATACTTTGTGGCATTTTAAATGTTAGTATTAGCCAATGTGAAACTAGCTAATTTATTCTGGTCAAAGGAAAGAGGTATAGAATTGAGCATTATTGTAAATTCATGTTAATTCCTAATAGTTCCTTTCCCAGGAATCCAAATTTAACTTCATGGTTTCGATAAATCTAATAAATTGTATGAGAACAGAAGGAACAAATTATTCCAGATGCATGCAATCGGACCATTTCCAGCAAATGGAAAACATTATAATTCCACACCATCCTATGATAGATTTGAGGTACAGAAATGTGAAGCATTGAACCTTGTAGCTGTATAGCTGGAAATTTTATTCATGGTAACTTTACCAGAAATTACACCTGATGGGATCTGTGTTCTGCCAACCTTGTTTGTTTCGGGTCATGAGGTATAGGAAGTGGGGAAGATGAAGACATAAGAGACAAATTTAACCACACAGAAATCCAGTTTAGATAATTTACACATTGTGTAAAAGATCTTTCTACTTAAAGCAATACTTGACTTAACGATACCAAAACTGAATTCTGTATTTCATCACAACTGATTGAACCTGGAAAATGACTACGAGCTTTGAGAGCCCCTCCAGCTGCAGATGATAAATGTCAAAGAACTTTGAGAGTTATCAGTACACTAGAACCTCAGCAGACCTAACTGAAGACTCTTTCCTGAACAAAAAACAATAGGAATTTTCAAAAACCAATTAAATACAGACTTAGGAACTCATTCAGTCTTATCCAGGATGTGGCTTTCAATCTTGAATTAGCAGAACTATAATGAACCTCACCTTTGAAGCACATTAAAACCCCTTGATCTTTTTTCCCACTATGGTAATTTCTCAGTAAATTGCTTTATTGGTTTTATTTCTTTGACTGGAAGGAAATATACAATTCATTGTTCATGTTATTGATCACTGTAGCAGTCCTTATATTTCCTCTAACAATTGTGTCTGTTCTTCTTCCATGTATTAACATGCTACATTAATTTTTCAATACTTAAGATTTTATATTTTCATTTAAAATACAAATACAAGTATATGCCAAAATGTAATTTTAATGCATTCTATTCTATATAACTAAAACATTCTAAAATTTTTCAACTTGAAAGGGGACTTTGTCACATTTTGCTGGAAAGTTGTGTAGTGGAGTCACTTCAGAGATTACATGTATTGCTAGGATCAAAATCATCTTTCAAGGGCTTAGGTACCAGGCATCCTCATTTCATTAGATTCTCTTTATGTACTCTGTAGTTTTCATCTTCATGGCTTATCTGTATTATCCTAGAGAATTTCTTCAATCTCTCTAACACATTAGAGATTGTTCTTGCAATCTGATTCTGTCGAGTCAATCATATTTCTTCCTTCCTTTAAGATCTGACCAAACACTCATCTCTAGCAAATTTTCTCTGATCAGTTCCATTATTCTCTGACTTTGACTCATCTTTTAATATTAGCATAGTTAGATATATTGTTTTTGATGTTTTGCTTTGTAGTTGTACTTTACCTTCTGGTTATCTTACAAGAGTATTCCAAGTTTGCTGTTACTGTTCACAGTAGCTCCAATATCTTTTGAGATAACTCACGTCATCTATTGGTAATAATAATGCATTGCCCTTTTAAGCAAGGACAACCATTATAAATCATCAGGGTTTTTCTTTTGGAGGGAACAGGTGTCAATCCCTCCAGCTTTTAGAAGCTTCTTCGTAGACTCTCTACCAGATGAACGCGTAGTAAAAGCAAGTTGAAACATGTATCTGTCAAATATCAAATAATTATTAGAAAGGAGACACAAAACCATAGTACATCTTATTTTTTGTAAACTCAGGGAAGTCACTGATCTCTGTCCTCAGCCACTTTGGACCATCACCTTGCAGGAATAAAATGTAAGAATCCAGGATAGTAGAATCTGTAATTCCCAGAGCTGTTTGTTTTGCTGTGGTTTTATCTCAGCTTTATTGAAATATAATTGAGAAATAAAAATTGTATAAATTTAAAGTGTACAAGGTGATATTTTAATATACATATACACTGTAAAGTGATTACCACGATCAAGCTAATTAACATATTCCTCACTGCATAGAGTTATATTCTTTTTGTTTATAGTGCTGAGAACATTTAAGATCTATTTTTACCAAATTTCAAGTATCTAATGTTGCCATTGAAAGTAATGGCAAATCCGCAATTACTTCTGCATCAGACTATTATTATTATTATTATTATTATTATTAACTATAGTTACCATGCTGTACATTTGATCTCCAGAATTTATTCATCTTATACTGAAAGCTTATATTCTTTGACCTAATCCCCCGTTTCTCTAATCCCCCAGTCCTTGGCAACAATCTCCAGTCTCTGTTTCTGTGAGTTTCACTTCAGATTCCACATGTAAGTGAGGTCATGTGGTATTTGTCTTGCAGTGTCTGGCTTATTTCACTTTGGATAATGTCCTCTAAGTTCATCCATGGCAGGATTTTCTTCTCTTTTAAGGTTGGATCATATTTCATTGTATATAAACGTAAATATACAGACACCATTTTTTCTTTATCCATTCATTCATCAACAGACACTTAAGTTGTTTCCATACTGGCTATTGTGAATAAACTACAGTGAAAATAGAAGTGAAGATACATTTTCAAGAACTGTTTTTAATTCCTTTGGATACATACTCAGCAGTGAAGTGGGATTGCTGAATCATATTGTAGCTCTATTTTTAATATTTTGAAGAACCTGTATACTCTTTTTTATAATGGCTAGAGCAGTTTAGAATCCTATCAACAGTATAAGAGTTCCTTTTCTCCACATTCTTGCCAACACTTGCCATTTGACATTTTGATAATAACCATCCTAAGAAGTGTGAGGTGATGCCTCATTGTGATTTTGATTTGCATTTTCCTGATTAATGATGTTAAGCACATAATTTTTTCATACATTATAAAGCTATAGTAATCAAAACTGTATGTTACTGTCACAAAAACTGACACATAAACCAATAGAACAGAATGGAGAGTTCAGCAATAAATCCATGCATGGGTACAAAGGTACTAAGGATACACAAGGGGGAAAGCATAGTCTCTTCAATAAATGGTGCTTGGAAAACCAGATAACCATATGCAAAAGAATAAAATTGGACTCTTATCTTACACAATACACAAAGTTCAACTAAGAATAGACTTATACATAAGATCTGAAGTCGTAAATATCCTAGAGGAAAACACAAGAAAAGCTTCATGACATTAGTCTTGAGAATGATTTTGCGAAGATGACCCTCAAAGCATAGGTAATGAAAAACAAATATAAACAAGTGGGTCTACATCAAACTACCAAATGTTTGCACAGCAAAGGAAACAATCAACAAAATGAAAAGGCAACCTACAGGATGGAAGAAAATATTTGCAAACCATATATACAATAGATGACTAATAGCCGAAATACATAAGGAACTCATGAAAATCAATAGAAACACAAGCCAGCAAACACAAGCACCTAAATAAAAATATGGGCGAAGGACCTGAATAGACCTTTTTTTAAAGGTCACATGCAAATGACCAACAGATATCTGAAAAAGTACTCAACACCAAAGCTCTGTTTTGTCCAGTGTCCCCACTCCCATCACAGAGGAATTTGTCACCTTACCTGACAAAAAGAATGAGATCATTTCATCAGTCTCAAAATAAAGGACCCAAGAATATATCCCCAACCAATGTGGGAAATCCCTGCTGGTAGAAGACCATCCAGCAAGTGACATCATCACCAGAACGGCATTAAGGGATACAGTTTAAATGTTGCAAAGGATTTTTAAAAAGAACCGCGAGTGAGATAACACTCAGAAATAATTTTTAGTTTTATTATGTATAATAATGTTACTTTGTCAGTGTAAGAAAATATTTTTGTCTTTCAGAGTAGATGCTATATTTGGTTCTGCCTCCCACTCCCCACACCACTATCCTCCTTTTTTTCATAGAGGAGTCATTTTGTGGCCTCACAAGAGAGTTGGCCGATTCTGCTGAAAAATTGGCATTGACGTTTGCTTGTGGGAGTGCCTGAGGACAAAGAAACCTCCCAGCTTGCATGACTAGGTTGGACAACTTCTTCCTGTTTGCCAATAAACATTATGTTTGGCAGAAAACGGTTAAAGATTTGCTTCTATTGCAGCAGGCTGCCTGTTAGTGAGAGGCGTGTAGTCTTCCCTTCCCATAGCTGGAGACTTTTAACACATACCGAAAAAAGACTTCATTGCTTCTAAAGGATCAAACTGGCTTATGTCAGTTTATAACAATAGGATTTTATCATTGACTGGCCATACTGACCTACTAGTAATAAGAGTTTTTTCCAGACCTGTCTCTGAAATGGTAGCTGCTTCATTAACATCTTGTCTGAATTATTTTCTTAATGACTCTCTTTTCTCTCAAAATCTGAAGGTGTTCGAAAAGTGCTAGCAGTTTAATCCAAGGTCCATTTTGCAAGGACTCTCAGTCAGCATATTTTACAGAGAGAATGACTGGTGGAGTCATTTTACTAGAAGACATAACATGGCTTGTAGTCCCAAGTCAGATGACTGCAGGCCAGGTAGCAGGTCTTCTCTTAGCCCTTTTCTCCCCACCTTTCCATGCAGCAGAGGGCAGTAGTGAACTGTGCATTTGTCTATGCTTTATTTCCTTTAGAAACATAAGCCAAATACATACAATAATAATACATTTAAAATAATATTTCAACTATTCCACATGTATAGTATTTTTGCTCCACTGAACAAAGGGATTTACCTGGGCCACAATCCAATAGATAGTAGCTAATTTTAGACTTCAGACTTGTGCTTGTTTGGACAACTTAGAATTTGAGTCTAATGTTATATTGCAACTAGTTGTTAACAAATCAGATGTGAGAAGAAATTAGACATTTCAATGTTTTCTGAGAAACATAATTTCCTTAAGGAAATGTTGTGGCATAAATGTATTTTAGCTATATTTTAAACTTAAAACACTGTGTTCTTCAAGGAAAATATCAAATCTTTCACAAAATTCTATCTTCTTTAAAAGCCTCTTTAATAAATTAAATAAAAATGATGTTTATTGTCAGACAACTACATATATGGAACTTAAAAATTAGAGTTATGCAGTAGGAAAAAGTCCTTTAACTCACTTTTTGGTACTCACTACTTCTGTTTACCTGGGCTAGTCAATTTTAGCTTTTTAAAAGTTTCTTAATTTCTGGTACTTACCTACATATTTGAAAATATCATGTTTATCAAAATTTTTCCTTATTTTTTGTCTTAAATGTCATCGGTCATCTTCCTAGTAAATAAGATGAAAAGTTAGCTCTCTTACACTCCTCTCCAATATCTCCTCTCCATATTCTTCCAAAAAATCATTTAAAAATATTCAATCTTGGGCCTTGTGCTTCACTTGTAGTAGGCAATTACTAACTGTATATCTAGTTGCAGGATATTTGAACCACTGAAAGGATTTTCCAATGAAGAAAAGGTTATTTTCATATATTTAAAAACATATAGAATGCAGCTAAGGCTGTGTTTAAGGCAACCTACAGGATGGAAGGAAAACTTGGAACTCAATCTTTTTTATGTCAATTTTTCCAAAATTATCTATGACTTGAATACAATCTCAATCAAAATTCCATCTTTTTTTGAAAATTTGTGCCCTTTCTATAAAAATGCAGATCTAGTATACTTACGGTAAGCTCAAAAGAGAACAGATGAAGGCTATACTGTACCAGATGTAAAGACTTGTTATAAAAGCACAGAAATTAAGACAATGTAAGATTAGTACAAGCACAATCATACCAATGAACTAAAATATAGAACCCAGAGACAGTTCCACACATGATATATGATACGATATGTGACAAAAGCATTGTTGTAGTTCTGTAAGTTATAAAGAGCTAGGTCAACTGGATATCTATATGGGAAATATGTACTTTGACCTATGATATATGTGGTAGGCAAAAATTAGGGGTAAATCATATGCCTAAATATAAAAAGAAAAACCATAATTCTTCCTGAAGAAAATGGGGGAAAATCTTTAAGATCTTTAAATAGTTGATGTTTCATGAAGATCTTTTTAAACAAAGATTTCTTAAACAGAGTGTGAAAACTCAAACCATACAAAAAAGATTATAAGTGAACTGCATTAAAATTAAGAATTTAACCCCTGCTGCTATTTAAATCATGCTGCTATAAAGACACATGCACATGTATGTTTATTGCGGCACTATTCACAATAGCAAAGACTTGGAATCAACCCAAATGTCCATCAGTGACAGACTGGATTAAGAAAATGTGGCACATATACACCGTGGAATACTAGGCAGCCATAGAAAAGGATGAGTTCGTGTCCTTTGTAGGGACATGGATGCAGCTGGAAACCATCATTCTCAGAAAACTATCGAAAGGACGGAAAAACCAAACACCACATGTTCTCACTCATAGGTGGGAATTGAACAATGAGAACACTTGGACACAGGAAGGGGAACATCACACACCAGGGCCTGTTGTAGGGTGGCGGGAGGGGGGGATAGCATTAGGAGATATACCTAATGTAAATGATGAGTTAATGGGTGCAGCACACCAACATGGCACATGTATACATATGTAACAAACCTGCACGTTGTGCACACGTACCCTAGAACTTAAAGTATAATAAAAAATTTTTAAAAATTAAGAATTTATTTTTATTCAAAGACATTTTAACATTAAGTGTTAAAAAGCAAAGCATAGACTCATATTTGATAAACGAATTATATTCAGAATAAAGAGCTCCTACAAAAGAATAATAATAAAAAGACTGACAATTGATTTTTTTTTCTTTGGTTTAGATGGAGTCTCACTCTGTCACCAGCCTGAACCTCTCGGCTCACTGCAACCTCCACCTCCAGGGTTCAAGTGATTCTCCTGCTTTAGCCTCCCGAGTAGCTGGGACTACAGGCATGCGCCACCATGCCCGACTAATTTTTGCATTTTTAGTAGAGATGGCGTTTCACCATGTTGACCAGGATGGTCTCCATCTCTTCACCTCATGATCCACCTGCCTCGGCCTCCCAAAGTGCTGGGATTACAGGCGTGAGCCACCGCGCCCGGCCTGACAATTGATTTTTTTAAAAAAACAGGCAAAGACTCCTCACAAGAGAGTATATTCCAATGATCAATAAGGATAACAAAAGGGATGTGCAAATGGCTAGGTACAATTGGTTAGAGAATTGCAAATTAAAGTACAATGAAATACAGATACACATCTATCACGATAGCTGAAGTTAGAGTCTATCAATGCCAGCAAGGATGTGGAGCAGCCAAAGTATAAATGGTAGGAGCAAGGAGCCAGCACTACCCTTAGGCTAGGATAGCTGAAAGACAGGACCTCCCGGAAGTCCATTGGAAGAGAAACCCAGCAACTGCCACCTAAGGCCCAGTAGGGAGGGAGCTTTCCTCTGCTAGCCAGTCTGTACCTTCCATTAAACAAACTAAATTAGAAGCCAGAGGGCTCTGGGTGCAGCTGATGCAATCCGAGAGGTCAGACTCCCATAGCACAGAACTGAGTGGAGGGCTGTGGTGACTGGTCTGAAGGGGTAAACAAAGAGCCAGCACAGACTGTTTAATCATTTGATCATTTGTTTGCTATCTCTCTATCAATGTAGCTAGCTAGGTTAGTTATTTATTTTTGCCTAGCTGTTTCTGTTTATTTACTTTTTGGTGGGAAAGTTGTTGCATATGTGAAGAAAATCAAATGGCACAAAAGATTCAGAATGACAAGCAACTAACGTTTGTATGCTTACAGGTCAGGCCTTTGCTAAGCTTATTTACAGACTTCAGGGCTCCTTGCTTGAGGTAAAGTATGATTAAATTTTGGAGGTGGGAAGAGGACATTAGCTAAAGGCAGTTGCATGTGCTACAATAGTAACTTTTTTTAACGTTTCAAAGGCAAAATACTTTTACAGTGAATTTTATTAAAATTTTCATAATCAAAACTTACAAGGGAAGAGAGACAAGCATAGTCTAATACCATGATAACTAATAGTTATAATTAATTTGACTAATGTTCCCATTAATGAATTAATTTAATAGAGCAATACTTATTTTAAGGGAGTATTTATCATTTGAACAGCTGGCAATCATTTGTTCACCTTATTTTCTTAAAGAAAACATATGCAGAGGCAATGTTAAAATAATGACTACATTTTGCAATAGAAGGTTTTTGTGTTAAGTGCATGACTTTTCCCCTGGCACGAAAGACATGTTGTTCATTGCAGCAAATGGAATATATGCTGCACAAAATACTTGTCATTATCTAACCACCAAAAATACATTACATTTTAAATATATTTAATATTATTATCTTCTAACATATTTATAAACACAACGTTTTTTAAGAATTATGTTTTATGTATACCTACCTAAGAGTTATTTCAGGTTCAGTTCCAGACCACTGCAATAAAGCGAATATTGCAATAAAGTGAGTCACACAAATGTTTTGGTTTCACAGTGCATATAAAAGTTATGTTTACACTATCTTGTAGTCTAGTAAGTATGCAATAGCATTATGTGTAAAAAAATGTGGAAACCTTAAAAAATACTTTATTGCTAAAAATGCTAATTAATGATCATCTGAGCCTTGAGAGAGTTGTAAATTTTTGGTGGTGAAGAGTCTTGCCTTGAAGTTCATGGATGCTGACTAATCAGAGTGATGGTTGCTAAAGGGTGGGGTGGCTATGGCAATTTCTTAAAATAAGAGAACAATAAAGTTTGCCACAGTGATTGACTCTTCCTTTCACAAAAGATTTCTCTGTAGCATGCGATGCTGTTTGTTTTTTTTTTTTTTTTTTTTTTTTTTTGAGACGGAGTCTCGCTCTGTCACCCAGGCTGGAGTGCAGTGGCCGGATCTCAGCTCACTGCAAGCTCCGCCTCCCAGTTCACGCCATTCTCCTGCCTCAGCCTCCCGAGTTCTACAGGCGCCTGCCAAAGTTTTTGTATTTTTAGTAGAGAGACTGTGTTCAGGATGGTCTCGATCTCCTGACCTATCCGCCCGTCTCGGCCTCCCAGTGCTGCAGGCTTGAGCCACCGCGCCCGGCCGCGATGCTGTTTGTTTGAAAGAAGTAGAACTTCTTTCAAAATTAGAGTCAATCCTCTCTAACCCCATTGCTGCTTGATCAATTAAGTTTATATTATACATATATATGTGTATATACACATATATACACATAAATTTATATCATATTCTAAATCCTTTCTTGTAATTTTAACAATGTTCAACTCATCTTCACCAAGTATAGATTCCATCTCAAGAAACCATTTTCTTGGCTTATCCATAAAAAGAAGCTTCTCATCCTTCCAAATTTGATTATGAGCTTGTAGGAATTGTCACATCTTCAGGCTTTACTTAGAATTCTAGATCTCTTGCTATTTCTCCTATCTCTGCAGTTGCTTCTTCCTCTGAAGTCTTGAACTCCTCAAAGTCACCCAAGAGGGTTAGAATCAACTTCTTCCAAACTCCTGTGAGAGATACTTTCACCTCCGCCCATGAATCACAAATGTTAATGGCATCTAGACTGGTGAATCCTTTCCAGAGGTTTTGAATTTACTTTGCCCAGATCTATCAGAAGAATCACTATATGTGGAAGCAATAGCCTTACAAATGTATTTCTTAAATAATGAGATTTGAAAGATGAATTACTCCTTGATCCGTGGGCTGAAGAATGGATGTTGTTTTAGCAGGCATGAAAATAACACTACTCTCCTTGTACATGTCTATCAGAGCTCTTGGGTGAATAGGTGCATTGCCAATGAGCATTAATATTTCATAAGGCATCTTTCTTTTTTTTGGAGGAATATTTTTAGTTTGTTAAATAAAAATTTTTTAGAATGGTGCTTTTCACATTACAAAAATAAACCAAAATGAAGAAAAGGTCACTGTAAAATGATGGGAAAAGGATCTGTAGATTTGCTTTTAGTATTTCAAATAGTCAACAATGCACGCCATAAAATGAATGCAAGATCACAACAGTCTTGTATTTACTTTGTATTTGAAGAAGATAGTGAAATAAGTGGCCACATTCTATTTTCTTTTAATTGTTGTTAATATGGTTGATCCGATTGGCTCTTTGATGAGTTTCATCCACGAAGTTCTACAGTTGTTCTATTAGCATTCGTTTTTTAACCTTGATGCTTCTTTAATGACATTTTGTAAAAATATTAGTCTTGTTTGTAAACTGCCTTGCACATGCTTCAGTAAAGTGAAGATTCTTTCATATTTTCTCCCTGGCTTTCGGATCTCTTTCATTAGTTGTGCTTTTAGTTTGGTATTGACCTCTTCATGGCTTTTGCAATGCATCACTTTCTTTCCTTTGTTGAGTGAAGATGCTGGTATGTTCTTTTCAGCACATTGTTCTTTATCTCTTGGCTCCTCATAATTTTCTAAAAATCCACCAACAGTGAGGTCATTGGTTCCTAAATGGTCATGACCAAGAGCCTGCCTCTGTATGATTGGTTGGCCATTCCAGTAAACTGACTGGAGAATATGTTGAAAATTCAGTATCCATAGCATTTGGTGTAATGTCTGATGAAAGTTGGTCTGCAACATGATTTTCAACCACATCATGTACTATCAAATCCTTAGTGGTTTCTTGTCAGGAGAACCTGCTCCCGATGGTTACATGAGTTCTTTTCTATTTCCTAAATGTCTTGGCTGGTTTGAGAAATAAAGGGAAAGAGCACAAGAGAAAGAAATTTAAAGCTGGGTGTCCGGGGGAGACATCACATGTCGGCAGGATTCGTGATGTTCCCCGAGCTGTAAAACCAGCAAGTTTTATTAGCAATTTTCAAAAGGGGAGGGAGTGCACAAATAGGGTGTGGGTCACAGAGATCACATACTTCACAAGGTAATAAAATATCACAAAACAAATGGAGGCAGGGCGAGATCACAGGACCACAGGATGGGGCGAAATTAAAATTGCTAATGAAGTTTTGGGCATACATTGTCATTGATAACATCTTATCAGGAAACAGGGTTTGAGAGCAGACAACCTGTCTGACCAAAATTTATTAGGCGGGAATTTTCCTCATCCTAATATACCTGGGAGAGCTACAGGAGACCGGGGCTTAATTCAACCCTTCGGCTTCGACCATAAAAGACAGCACGACTTGAGGGGGTTGTTCATAGGCCTATCCTCAGGGCGCATTCTCTTCCTCAGGGATGTTCCTTGCTGAGAAAAAGAATTCAGCGATATTTCTCCTATTTGCTTTTGAAAGAGGAGAAATATGGCTCTGTTCCGTCCGGCTCACTGGCAGCCAGAAATCTTATCTCTGGTGTTCCCTGAACATTGCTGTTATCCTGATCTTTTTTCAAGATGTCCAGATTTCATATTGTTCGAACACACATGCTCTACAAACAATTTGTGCAGTTGACACAATCACAGGGTCCTGAGGCGACATTCATCCTCCTTAGCTTACGAAGATGACAGGATTAAGAGATTAAAGTAAAGCCAGGCATAGGAAATCACAAGAGTATTGATTGGGGAAGTGATAAGTGTCCATGAAATCTTCACAATTTATGTTCAGAGATTGCAGTAAAGACAGGCATAGCCGGGCGCGGTGGCTCAAGCCTGTAATCCCAGCACTTTGGGAGGCTGAGATGGGCGGATCACAAGGTCAGGAGATCGAGACCATCCTGGCTAACACGGTGAAACCCCGTCTCTACTAAAAAATACAAAAAAACTAGCCGGGCGAGGTGGCGGGCGCCTGTGGTCCCAGCTACTCCGGAGGCTGAGGCAGGAGAATGGCGTAAACCCGGGAGGCGGAGCTTGCAGTGAGCTGAGATCCAGCCACTGCACTCCAGCCTGGGCGACAGAGCCAGACTCAGTCTCAAAAAAAAAAAAATAATAAAAAAAAAAAGACAGGCATAAGAAATTATAAAAGTATTAATTTGGGAAACTAATAAATGTCCATGAAATCTTCAAAATTTATGTTCTTCTGCCATAGCTTCAGCCAGTCCCTCTGTTTGGGGTCCCTGACTTCCCGCAACAATTTCTGAAATTTTATGAAGAGGAAGAGGTTTAATAAGATCTGGCTGTGCTTGAGTTATAGGTACAGGTGGTCCTTTTCCCCCTACATGATTGCTTACAACAGGATTCTGCTGTCTCCCTTTTAGTAGTGGAGACATACACCAATGTCTTTTAGGGATCTCTTGCATATTTGGTTCTCCAGGTCGTTTATGTTTATTTTGAGGTCCAGCCACAAATTCATCTGCTTCATCTATCATCATACCCTTCTTATCCAGCTTAAAGGGGTTGCCAAATGTATGCAACCTTTGTGGCTGATCAGGATTAAGTTCTCTTAGTGGAGAAGGTACTTGCTTGAGGTATTTCTGGTAGTTCCCCATTTGTGCTATAGGAACACTGTGCACTGATCTTCATCCTGTCCTTTAAGAAATCTGCAAGTGTGCTTCAAAAGATTAGATCTCATTCTTGTTAAGTGATCCAAAAGATTTCATCTTGGTATGTCATAAGCATTTCTAAATGTCTGTGGCTTCAAATCCTTATTCAGCAAAGCGACTTGGAACCCAGTGTATTCCTTCATATTAAGGTCTAGCAGTCTGTGAGGGACATCCTCTGAAATTCCCTGGAGGAGTTGTTGAAAATCTTCCCTATATGCCATTGATAAACCATGTGATCAGCTCCGGAGTTTTATTCCAGTTTCCTGTACTACCATTTTTGCCTACAGATCCAGTGACTCGATCAGATTCTATTTTGGCTTGTTGACTCAGTTTTTTGAGGTGTGAAATGACACTGTAACTAAGTCCGTATTCCATACTGTCTGCTATTAGGTTAGGTGCTCCCATAATACTAACAGCTTTCTTCAAGGGCCCGAGATAGTAAGGAGGCATTGTCTTCAAACAACTTTCAAATGACTGTCTCCACTTCAATGTTGGTTTTGCCTTACACACTTTAAACAAGTCATCTAAGAGGGGAAGAAGGACTGGATAATTGTAAGCCATCACAAATAAGTTGACACAGTTCACTGCTGTACTGGCTTTCAAGTAACCAAAAGGATGACCAAGTTCACTATATTTTGCACTATTGCTCACATACACCTGCCAACATGTTTGAGGAGATTTCCTTTCCAGGATAAATTTAGTCAGTGGTGAAGGTTCCAACTCATATTTGTCACAAGGAAGTTTATCAATAACCATTGGTTCACAGTCTGTACAGGAAAACTTCACTACAGGATGAGATGTATGAGGTGGTAGTGCTGGAGAATTTTGATCTGGCCAAAAAGACTCTGGAACAGGCCAATGACCTATAGGAATCCCAGTTTTAGGATTTGGTCTGACATATACAAGTTTGTGACAGCTATGCCAAGGCTGAGATCCAAAAGGCCTTGAAATATCTGGCTGCCCATCTTCTACAGGGGAAGGATCTGGTCCTGCTTTTTCAAAGTTTATTACCACCCCACTTTGTACTTTCTGCACCAAGGACTCTAGACACTGATTAAGTGTTCTTGGAGAACACACAAAATATGAATGGCTGCCTGTCACTTCACATATTGGTGTGATTGCATAGTCATCTAAAGGCACACCTGTCAACTGTTCTGATTCTACTGACATGGTGCCGGGCAACCGCCAACACTAATGCACAGAGTCTCTGATCCCAATGAAAAGGTTCCTTGGTCGATTCACTTCCAGGCAAAGGAGAATTAAGAGGTAAATGAAGCTCATCCTGGACTCCACTGGTGATGGTCAACTTGCTCCCATCAATAACTGTGATAATTATTTCTGACTTCAAGAAAAAAGGGGTTCTTCTCTGCCCACAGTTGTCTATGCCAGTTACTAATCTATTTAAATTTAATAAATCAAAAGCTGTCCTTAGGGATTGGCCAAGAGTCGTAAGTCCTTCAGCCTGAAGGTTTTTCAGTTCATTCATAAACGTTGCATGGTTTTCCTTTTTTTTTTTATTGAGACGGAGTCTCACTCTGTCGCCCAGGCTGGAGTGCAGTGGCGTGATCTCAGCTCACTGCAAGCTCCGCCTCCCGGGTTCACGCCATTCTCCTGCCTCAGCCTCCCGAGTAGCTGAGACTACAGGCGCCCGCCACCTCGCCCGCATGGTTTTCTTTCCATTCAGCCTTGATAGCATAGGGCGGCACTTCGAAAGTGACCAGCATATACCTGTCTCCTCTGCAGGCAGGGCCCCGGGCACGGAGCTGCGGGATGGGAGGAGGAACAGGGCGGGCGAGAGGGAAGCACAGAGGCGAGGTTAGGAGGCAGAGAAGGGGCGCCCAGAGGCCCCGCCGCCCCCATAGTACTGCACACGCAGCTGCCACCCTTCCAGGCCGCTCCCCCCACACAGATTGCTCCCCACGTACCGCCCGGGGCCGGAGCCTGGGCCCCAGGCCAAGCCCGTCTCGCAGCGGTCGCCCGGTGGGGGAGGGGAGGGAGGGGCATTTTTCTTATCAGCAAGTCTCAATAGTGGGCTTAAAATATTCAGTGAACTGCGCTATAGATAGATGTGCTATCTTTTAAGCTTTATTGATCCACTTATAGAACACAGGCAGAATAGATTTAGCATAATTCTTAAGGGTTCTAGGATTTTTTGAATAGTAAACGACCATTGGCTTCAACTTAAAGTCATCAGGAGCATTAGCCCTTAAAAAGAGAGTCAAACTGTTTTTAGAAGCTTTCAAGACAGGCATTCACTTCTCCCTACTACAGACCTAGATGAAATCTTCCAGTATAGAGCTATTTCTTCTACATTGAGAATCTGTTGTTTAGTGCATTCATCTTCATCATTTATCTTAGCTAGATCGTCTGAATAAGTTGCTGTAGCTTCTCCATCAGCATTGCTGCTTCATCTTGTGCTTTGATGTTATGGAGATGGCTTCCTTCCTTAAATTTCATCAACCAACTTCTGCTAGCTTCCAACTTTCTTCTACAGCTTCCTCACATCTATCTCTAGGCTTTCACTGAATTGAGAGTTTGCACTGGGTTAGGCTTCGTTTCAAGAGAATGTTATAATTGGCTTGATCTTCTGTCAAGACCACTGAAACTTTCTGCATGTCAGTAATAAGGCTGTTTCACTTTCTTATCATTTGTGTGTTCATTGAAGTAGCACTTTAAATTTCTGCCAATAACTTTTGATTTGTATTCACAGCTTGGCTAACTGTTTGGAGCAAGAGGCCCGGCTTACAGCCTATCTTGGCTTTTGACATGTCTTCCTCATTACACTTAATCATTTATAGCTTTTTACTTAAAGTGAGAGATACGTGACTCTTCCTTTCACTTGAACACTTAGAGGCCATTGTAGGATTATTATTTGGCCTAATTTAAATACTGTTGTATCTCAGGGAATAGGAAGGATCTTGGTGAAGCATATAGATAGGGGAATGACTGGTCTGTGGAGCAGTAAGAACACGTACATGTATTAATTAATTTTGCTGTCTTATATGGGAGTGGTTTGTAGTGCCCCCAAACAATTACAATAGAAAGTTTAAGATCACTGATTACAGATCACTATGATAGATATAATAATAATTAAGCTTGAAACATTGTGAGAATTATCAAAATGTGACACAGAGATCCAGAATGTACAAATGCCGTCTCTGTGTAGCATTGGGAAATGACACTGATAGACTGATAAAATTGCTTAGTGCAGACTTGCCACAAACCAGTTTGCAAAAAATGCAGCACCTATGAAGTGCAATAAAGTGAAGTACCATAAAGTGAGATATTCCTGTAAGTTAAGTATCCTTTGTTTTCACCTATACCACAAATGTTTCCCCATATGAACATCATTGCATAGATTTCTATTGTCCATATCAGTAATAATTTCTTAATGAGGGATTACTAGAAGTAAAAATATGTTATCAAATTCACATTAAGTATTTTAAAAATCTTGATACATAATAGAAAATTACCTCCCTGAAAGGATTCATCAATTTACACTCTTGGCAGCATTTAATCAGAATTCAGGTTCACAGTTTCTTCACCATTTTGTTCTTTGAAAATTTGATAGGCCAAAATCTGATATGTCAGTATTTTATTATGAATCTATTTGATTACTTGTGAGATTAAATATGTTTCCTTGTTTAACGACCAGTTTTATTTCTTCTGTTTTATGCTGTAATTTATTTAACTGAATCCGCATGTTCTATCCTTTTGGCTAATAGATATTTAAAATAATTATTTTTTAACAAAGAATAAGTATGCCAAAAATTATTATATGAGTTTTGAATATTTCACTAGTTTGTCTTTTAAAGTAGCTTCTAATTTTTTAACACTAAAACAATTTTGACTTTATATGTAGTCAAGTGTATAACTTTTTGTATAATTTTTAGTGTTGGGGGATTTAATTTGGCTTAAAATTTTAATATTTAGCCATTTTTAGTTTATTTTAATGTAGTTGTAAAGGGAGATCCAATTTTATTGTGTGTGCATGTAGACATGCATACATATATATATTTAAAATTTATTTATTTTTGAAATAGAAAGCCTTTCCAAAAATGTCTAAAAGAAACTTATTTGTTCCACACTAAATTATTTTATTCTTTACACAAGCTATAATGTTGACTTTTTTTCATGCCTTACAGCTAGAACTTCTAAAACAATATTACTAATACTATTTACAAGAATCCTTATTCCCCATTTATTTTAATAGAAATACCTCTGTTACTACGAAATACTTAATTATTCCATCATAGTCTATAATTTGATTTGTTTATTATCTTTTTAATCTAAAAGTTACTATGGAATACTTTTAATTTCTAAATTGTAAAGTATGTATAGTGGTGAATGAGATTTAGTGATTGTGCTTTTGTTATTTATTTTTAACTGAAATATATTTTGTATGTATTTGTAGGAAAATAGATACTTGTAAATGTGGCATTTTATGATTTTTTGAGATATTCTTTGTGATTCAGTGTGTATATTTTTTTCCATATGCCAATATTTTTCTCCATATCCATATTAAAAATGTGGATAACAAAGTTAAATTTATAGTTAATAATATAATATTATAAATTATTTTATATGTACTTTTTGTGTCCTTGATTAATAATTTTTAGGAAGTGTATATTACAAGTATAGGTGCAAAAAAACTCATAGTGGAACATGTCAATGCAATATAGCCACTAATTTGATGACTCTTACTTTGGATTCTGTGTTAATATTTAATAGTACTGCACTGTTCCTATTTGAGTTTCTCAGATGGATTTTAATCCATCTATTTATTTTAACATTTTATTACTATTTTGATTTAGGTATATTTCTTAAACTTTTGAGTTTTTTATTAATTCAGTATGAGAGGTTTTTGTTGTTGTTGTTGTTGTTTTTTTTGAGACGGACTCTCTCACTTAACCCAGGCTGGAGTGCAGTGGCATGATCTCGGCTCACTGCAAGCTCTGCCTCTCAGGTTCACACCATTCTCCTGCCTCAGCCTCCTGAGTAGCTGGGACTACAGGCACCCACAACCACGCCCGGCTAATTTTTTGTATTTTTAGTAGAGACGGGGTTTCACTGTGTTAGCCAGGATGGTCTCGGTCTCCTGACCTCGTGATCCACTCGCCTCAGCCTCCTAAAGTGCTGGGATTACAGGCGTGAGCCACTGTGCCCTGCCCGAGATCTATTTTTAATAAGATATTTAATTGATACTAATTTCATAGCAAATTAGCATGCTCAAATTAAATTCCTCCTTATGAATTTTCATTCTCCAGGAGTTTTCATCTCAATAAATGGCCATGACATTAATCCAGATTCCAGAGTACCCATCACTATTTCTCTCTTTTTGATACTTTGAAAATTCAGTTCTGGCTGGGCATGGTGGCTCAAGCCTGTAATCCCAGCACTTTGGGAGGCCGAGGTGGGCGGATCACCTGAGGTCGGGAGTTCAAGACCAGCCTGACCAACATGGAAAAACCCCATTTCTACTAAAAATACACAATTAGCCAGGCATGGTGGCACATGCCTGTAATCCCAGCTACTTGGAAGGCTGAGGCAGGAGAATCGCTTGAACCCAGGAGGCGGAGGTTGTGGTGAGCTGAGATCGTGCCATTGCACCGCAGCCTGGGCAACAAGAGCGAAACTCCATCTCAAAAAACAAAACAAAACAAAACAAAACAAAAGGAAAAAAAAGGTGGGGGGGGGGAAGAAAATTCAGTTCATCTGCAAATCCTGTTGACTATATCTCGAAAGTGAATTTCTTTTTATTTTTTATTTTTTATTATACTTTAAGTTCTAGGGTACATGTGGATAACGTGCAGGTTTGTTACATATGTATACCTGTGCCATCTTGGCGTGCTGCACCCATCAACTCGTCAGCACCCATCAACTCGTCATTTACATCAGGTATAACTCCCAATGCAATCCCTCCCCCCTCCCCCCCCCATGATAGGCCCCGGTGTGTGATGTTCCCCTTCCGGAGTCCAAGTGATCTCATTGTTCAGTTCCCACCTATGAGTGAGAACATGCGGTGTTTGGTTTTCCGTTCTTGCGATAGTTTGCTGAGAATGATGGTTTCCAGCTGCATCCATGTCCCTACAAAGGACACAAACTCCTCCTTTTTTTTATGGCTGCATAGTATTCCATGGTGTATATGTGCCACATTTTCTTAATCCAGTCTGTCACTGATGGACATTTGGGTTGATTCCAAGTCTTTGCTATTGTGAATAGTGCTGCAATAAACATACGTGTGCATGTGTCTTTAGAATTTCAATTCTGCCTCTGCCCATCTCCCTTGCCTAATAATATATCATTATTTCTCACGTAACACTTTCACAATGCTTCCTCTATTGCCTCGTGTAATGGATTCTCCATGTTGGAGCCAGAGTTAGATCTTAAAGTCTTTAATCCATTTTAAAAGTGTAACTCAGACTATAAAATTCTTATGCTTTAAACTTTTCTATGAATTCTTTTATTTTAACCTAAATGCAAACTTTTTTCTTTTGTTTTTTTCGCGTAGTTACTTCTGTATTCCTTCTCAACCTAAAGTCAATTCTCTTTCTCAGTTGCTTCTGTCCATCCACACTGGTCTTTTATCTTTAAGCCAGCCAAGTTCATTCATCCTTTAGGACCTTCGTATATACTTTTCCTCTGCTTAAAATGTTCTTCAACCCAGCTTTTGGCATCTCAGCTCCCCTTTCGTATGTCAGGCTTCATTTCACATGCCTTGGCCTGTGAGCCTTTCTCCAACTATTCTATGTAGATAAATTGCTCACTACCTCACCCACTTACTCTAACACAATCATATTCAAACCGTAGAAGATATTCCCAGGGATATTCTAGCAATGATAGATTTAAAGAAATCTATCAATTCAATTAACTTCCATGTATTTTATCATACCAGGTTTTATGAAAAAATCACTTGGTTGCCAAGAAAAAAAAAAAAAAAACAAAAGAAAGCTTTTTGTAATATTTAAACAAGACACATGCATCTTGCAGGCCTCTTCTCTTATAAATATTTATCTTAATGGTGAAATATAGGATCGACAGAAGGGCATTTTGGCTCTGTTAGGAAGTTTTGAATTTAATCAAATGGTGGAGTGGACAGGTATAAGTAATCATTTAAAAAAATCAAAGAGTGCATCATTCTTAAAAGAGGATACCAAGAGTAAAAGTAAGATAGCATAAAAGAGAGACGTTGAATGCACACAACATTTTTAAAAACATATTTAAAGTCAAGCAATTATCTTCAGAAATTCTTAATATTGTATTCATCTCTAAAATGTTTTATCTTAGAAATTACCTTTAGTGTATTAAAGCAGCATTAGTTATTATGCTAATTCTTATAGTTAGTCTCTAGCTAGATATTCTTGAAGACTATCAAAATTTTCAACATACAATAGATAAAATCCAAGGATAAAACTTACATATAATTTCTTTTAGCATTAGTGCATATTAACCAATAAGGTAAATAAAACTGGCCTAGTCAAATCATATCTTGAAGTATTATTTTAATTATAATTAATGCTCATCTTATGTCATAAAATATTTAATATTGTCTACCTTCTATTAACAAAAAAGAAGTTACATGAGACTGGATGTATTTTTCTATTATGTTCTATTATTATATACAAATATATAGTTCTAATATTACATATTAGTGCATAGGAAAAGTTTTATCATGATGTTTTATGCAATTATTGGAGTTATTACTGATTTTTATAATAAATTTTTAGTTGTTTATGCCCATAAACCAAACATTAAACTTTCATATTGTACTCACATGTTTATTAAAGATGTAACGTATTTTTATCATACTCTATGATAAATAATAATTTTACTTACTGAGGCTGCATTATAAATTAAGCATGTAAAACAGAATATCTTGTTTTTATAATTTATAAAAATTGATAAATTGATTAAATTATTTCTACATCTCTAATCTTGACTGCTTTTAGTAATATATCTTTTATGACATACTACAGTTCCTTTCTTAGTGTTTTTTATGGGAATTCTTGAGATAGACAACTTAGTAACACTTTTCTGCAATTAAAAATAATTCGTTATCTAAAATGCAGTAAGACTAACCTGTATGTTTGGAATGACAATGAGTATTTGATACACCAACTTAAATAATAGGAAAAATATTTTTTGTAAGTAGAATGTGCTAATGCTGAAGCACCAAGATTTTAATTAAAATATATTTTACACACATTGTATTTTATGAGAAATGCTATACTGGTAAATATGTAATACATGAAAACATTCCCTTTTGATTTTCAGAAGTGTTCTGAGCTTATTAGGTTAAATATGGAAATGAGCAATCCATAGAATTAATAGTCATTTGATACTTCTTAAAATGTCCATTATAGAAATTGAAAACCTGCGGTCCCAGCACTTTGGGAGGCCGAGGCGGGCAGCTCACGAGGTCAGGAGATCGAGACCATTCTGGCTAACACGGTGAAACCCCGTCTATACTAAAAATACAAAAAATTAGCCAGGCGTGGTGGCGGGTGCCTGTAGTCCCAGCTACTTGGGAGGCTGAGGCAGGAGAATGGCGTGAACCTGGGAGGCGGAGCTTGTAGTGAGTCGAGATCGCACCACTGCACTCCAGCCTGGGCGACAGAGCGACTCGGTCTCAAAAAAAAAAAAAAAAAAAAAAAAAAACTGAAAACATGGAATACCATAGTCGCCCATCATCAACAAATATTTTTATAATATATCATCTGAGAATTGAATTAGGTTTTCCTTCAGTGTCATTTTTGGCATGCAATTCAAAGACATTCAAATAAATAAATGAATTTGCTATAATACAACTCTTTCAATTACCATATAGTTATTTATGTCAATTAACATGATTTCTCAAAGCTTATAGATATTAAAATGAAAAAAATGACATCCCTTACTGAGTTTCTAAGAATATATTTTATTTATTCATTACATGCAAACTACTGGAGAGTAGCAAAATCCTCTTCATCTCACTCAGAGGCACATTATATGTATCTGTTATTTAACAAACATACAAATGAATATTTTATATTGTTTTGATTAGTTGTATACTAATAATATATAAAATTATGACTTAATACAAATAAATATTTAGACATTTTGTGTTGTCACAGGAAATAAAAATTAATATTTAATTCATATAAACACTTTGTTACAAAGAAGTATAAAAGTGATCTAAGCTGGGTGTGTTGGCTCACGCCTGTAATCCCAGCATCCTGGGAGGCCGAGGCAGGTGGAGCACCTGAGGTCAGGAGTTTGAGACCAGCCTGACCAACATGGAGAAACACTGTCTCTACTAAAAATACAAAATTAGCCAGGCATGGTGGCACATGCCTATGATCCCAGCTACTCGGGAGGCTGAGGCAGGAGAATTGCTTGAACCTGGGAAGCAGAGGTTGCGGTGAGCCAAATCGCACCATTGCACTCCAGCCTGGGCAACAAGAGCAAAACTCTGTCTCAAAAAAATAAAAATAAAAAATAAAATAAAAGTGATTTCTTAAAGATCAGTTTCAATCTTCTGCATATGGTTAACCAGTTCTCCCAGCACCATTTATTGAATAGGGTGTCTTTTCTCTATTGTTTATTTTTGTCAGCTTTGTTGAAGACCACCTAGTTGTAGGTGTGCATATTTATTTCTGGGTTCTCTATTCTGTTCCATTCATCTATGTGTCTCTGTAACAATCCCATGTTGTTTTTGTTACTGTAGCCTTGTAGTGTAAAGTTGGGCAATGTGATACCCTTTGCCTTTGCTCATGTTGCTTAAGATTACTTTGGTTATTTGGGCTCTTTTTAGCTGTTGTTGTTCCGTATGAATTTTAGAATAGTTTTTTCTAATTCTGTGAAAAGATGACATTGGTAATTTGATAGAAATTGCGTTGAATTTGTAGAATGCTTTGAGCAGTATGGATATTTCAATGATGTTGATTCTTCCAATCTAGGAGTATGGGATGCTTTCCTATTTTTTATGTCATCTATAATTTCTTTCAACAGTAGTTTGTAGTTCTCATTGCACGATTTTTCACCTCCTTCGTTAGATGTTTTCCTAGGTATTTTTATTTTGTGTGTGGCTATTGTAAATGGGATTACATTCTTGATTCTGCTCTTACCTTGAATATTATTCATGTATTAAAATGCTATTGATTTTTTTTACATTGATTTTGTGTCCTGAAACTTTACTGAAGTCATTTATTAGGTCGAGGAGTCTTTTGCAGTAATATTTAGGATTTTCTAGATATAAATCATATCATCAATGAACAGCGATAACTTGACTTCCTCTTTTCCTATATAGATAACATTTTATTTCTTTCTCTTGCCTAATTACTCTGGCCAGGACTTCCAGTACTATATTGAATAGGAGTGATGAGAATGGACATCCTTGTCTTGTTCTAGTTTTTGGGTATATGCCTAAAGGAAATTAAATCATCCTATCAAAAAGATACCTGAACTCATATATTTATCACAGCACTATTTGCAATAGCCCAGACATGGAATCAACCTACGTGTTTATCAACAGTGGATGGAATAAAGAAAATGTGGTACATAAACAGCATGGAATACTTTGCATCCTTAAAAAAAGAACAAAATCATGTCATTTGCAGCAACATGGTTATGGCTGGAGATCATTATTGTAAGCGGATTAATGCAGAAATGGATAATCAAATGCTGCATGCTCTCACTTATAAGTGGGAGCAAATATTGGGGACACACGAACATAAAGAGTGAAACAATAAGACACTGGAGACTCTAAAAGTGGGGAGGAGGGAAAGGAGAAAGGGCTGAAAAACTACCTATTGGGTACTATGTTCACTATTTGTGTGACTGGTTCAGTAGAAGTCCAAATCACAGTATTATGCAACATATCCATCTAGGTTTGTCTTTTCCATAAAGCTGCAAGTATACCACCTGAATCTAAAATTTAAAACGATAAAATTCCTTGGAGGAGTTGTGAGCAAAACAGATTGTGGACCGCTTCTTTCTCTTGCCAATTTATTTTTTTTCACAGTACGCGGCATTTTGCAATTGATCACTTTATTTCTCAGAGGTTCTCAGGCATAAACAACAGACTGCACTCTGACTGGTATCAGAAGGCATGGGAATTGTTCAACATTATAGGTAGGTTTTGAAATTCCCGGGAGGGTGAAATATATAGATCCTGAGGCTATTTAACCAATAACAATTCCCAACTACACTATGTGGTCTTCTCACAATGATGGTACTGACAGTATCACTCACTCATATAACACTCTGAACTGGAGTTCCACCCCTGACACCCTGGAATTCTACGTGCCTCTGCCCCCTGTCCTGCAGTGACTCATTTACTCTAAGTATTTGCCTGATCATTGCTTAGGTGCAAATGGTTGGTGGAAAAAAGACCATGCGCTTCTACCTACACCACAAGGACCATGCGCTTATACCAACCTACAAGGAAGTTGGGTATATCAGCTTTTTATTCTATCTCTAGAAACTGGGGCTCATAATGTAGAAAATTACCAAAAACAAGAAGGAAATGTAATAATTCTGTACAATCATACAGAGATTCCTTTGTCTACTTCACTGGAGCATAAGCTCATCATTGAGAGTTGCAGTTTTGTCTTTCCCATTCCATCTAGCAGAGTGAAGAGACCATACCTTAAAAGATAAACTGCATCACTTCCATTGCATGTATTTAGGAAACAAAATTGGGGTAAGGAGAGAATTTTTTTTTATAGTACCATCACTGAGTAGCACTTCTGTAACAGAAGGTCAGTTGCCTCATATTTTGGTCAATAGAGTCTAAAACCTTTGAGTATGAGACATAGAAGGCATGAAATAAAAATATCTTCCTCATCTTTCTTCATGTAGATATGTAGATGCTGCATACATCTACATAGGAAGCATAGGAAGACCCAGTTAGCAACTTGCACTCAATTTCAGGGACAACATATGATTTATCAATTTCTAAATTAAGCATTAACTCAGGCTTTTCAGAATATGCTGGATGAGTACTGTGTAAACAGATGTTTTATGTCTTCAGTGTTTTCACTAATTTATATTCATTTCTTACACCCAACATATTATTAATCTATTTATCACACCATTCTATTAGCCCAGTGTAAACTAAAAGTGACATTACTGTCCTCTTACTTTTGCAAACATATATTATTGCTAAAAACACACCTGCAACCACTAATAAATGTTTTTCGGCTTATAGCACATTACAAAGGCAGTTTACTATGCTTATTCTTGTTAATGTAAATCAGAAGGGCCTTATACTGACCTTTGTTATGGATTGATGTGTCCATCCAAATTCATGCACTAACATCCTAATTCCTAGTAGCCAGGGATGTGACCCTATTAGGAGATAATAGGGTCTTTACTGAGGTAATCAATGTAAAATGAGGTCATCTGGGTGGACCCTAATTCTCTATGACTTGTGTCCTTATAAAAAGAAGAAATTTGGACACGGACATGCATATCGGGAGAACACCATGTGAAGATGAAAGTAGAGATCATGGTGATGCTTCGCAAGCCAAGGAACATCAAAGATTCCCGGCTATCTTAATTGCACCTTTTGAGTTACTTGTTTCCCAGGCATGTAGTGGGGTGTGAACTTCTTTTAAGGAGCCCTATTCCAGGCAGCCTAAAAATAAGAGGCTGGCTCAGAAGACGAAAAAGCTGAGTCAGACCTTAGGAACAACTTTCTTTCAAAACTTGTCTTCCTGGTCTTTTCTTGGACTTAGTTTTTTTTTTTTTTCTCTCTCTCTCTCTCTCTCTTTTTTTTTTTGGAGTGAAATAGTCACATTTAAATAGCTGAGATTCTGATATGAGCCTAGAAGAAAAGGACCAAAGAAATAGCAGACTGCCTTTATTGCTTCAAGATTCTTGCAGGTCCATCCCGTCCAGCCTCATTTACCAGGAGACTGCGTTGAAGTTTGAGGGAAAATGCTCACCAAGTATTAAAAAGCAGGTATGTGCTTGGCACGGTCCTAAACATTTCTGTTCCTCTCATGATCTTGAATTAAACTTCGCAATGAGTCAAGGAATGTGGAGATTCCCAATCTTCACTGCACATCATATGATCCTAATTCGGTGTATTTCATGTGTTCTGTCATGATTCTTTTTTCTCATTAAATTTTTCATGCTCATGTTACTTAGCTCCACCTTCTCTGTGTGTAATAGTGAATCCCCTCATTTTGTCACTGGTGATGCTGTTGGTTAGGTATTGCTCTCTTTCCATAAATTATTGTTATGTATTTTTTTCACAAAAATACAAAGTGAAATCTTTTTTTGTTCGAGTGTTTGTATCTATAAAAAGGGAATGGAAAGCGGACCAGAGTGCTCACTGTAATGGTTACAGACATAATAAAATGTTGTCAAAGCCTGTTTAATTCCTGCAGCAATTAAATACAGTTTCAGGATGACAACGGGGCTTTTGCCATAATCCTTTAGCACTTTTGGTGCTGCAGATATGTTATCGGAAAACCAACATCTTAGAAAGAATGTTGAAAGTTGTGTTCTATGCAACCCTAAGATAAAACCAGACTATATGAAGGTTTATAAATAAAATACCTGTCTGTATTTGATTTTACTGTGCTTTTTACTATTTAATATCCAATTACTTATGGTTCGTCATTAGATTGATGTTTCCATATTGACCTGTTTTTATAAAACAAATGTACATGATATCACCAGGACTGCTACTGAATTTGCAGAGCCTCTTGCTCAAAAATCGTTAAGAATTTCAAGATGCAAGAGCAGAGCATTGAACAAAATATGGGGTCTTTTTAAAGTGTGAGGCCCTGTGTCACCTCACAGATTATCTATCCATGAACTGGCTGTGGTTATCACTCTTAAGAGGAGCAGCAGGAAGGGCACTGTAAAATTGCCTTATCTTGAGCTGTTGACCTAAGTGGTCTTTTTTTTTTTTTCCAAAATCTTTTCTACCAACCCAGCCTCTCTGTGTAGCTTTCTCCATTCCAATTGTCTCACACAGAGTGGACAACCTTTGATTTTGAACAGGGTACCTGGATAATATTTTCCCTTTGTACTGAGAGTTTACCTAGACTTTGAGGTGCATGGCACTTATGATTCTTCAAAGGAGCATACACATTACAAATTGATTTCTTCCTTATGCACTAATGAGATATGGATGATAAGGGAGCTCAGTGTTTTGTTTCCCAAATGCCATTCTTGAGTATCTGCACAATTCAGTTTAAGGGCTTGTGCCATAGGCGTTTTCTTTTGTGTGCTTCTAAAAATAATCATTGGTTTTTGAGTCCATGGGGTGAGGTTATGCTATGTTTTGATGAAATATATGATTACATGTTTTAAAACCACTTGGAAACAGATGACAAAAAATAAGAGCTAGCAGTTATTTACCTACTTCAGGTGAGAAGTTACACTAAAATTAATCATGTTAATATATTATATTGTAATAAGATAGATGCTTAATTTAGAAACTGATAAACTGTATATTGTCCCTGAAATGTAGTAGAAATTGACAATTTGACAAGATTTAAATGAATGGACAATGAAATTTCTCACATAGTAAAATCAAGTCCTCCTGGACAAACATTTATTGAGAAATAATAAATGCAGCTTGAGGTCTTTTTATACTTAAATATAAAATGTACTTGCTTGCCATTGTGACTACTCAATACACTGCTATTATAATAAACAAAAAAGGGAAAAATCAATACACAAAGAGGTCAATGTCCCTGGCACGATTGACTTCACAGGCATGTGCCCTAAACAGCAGCACAGGGCTCTGCACTTCCAAGGACCCTGTACTTTGTTTAAAGCTCAGCTGATAGTCTTGAAATTCTTAATAATTCTTGGCATCTAAAATAAGTAACAGAATTAGTTCCATTAACTTACAACATAAGAAAAAGCAGTTTAAAAAGTCCTAATTGATGTAGCAAAGCTCTAAGAGCAGAATGCTAGCTAATAAATGTAGAAAACTTGATAGAGTTAGAAAGCCTAATTTTGCAAACCCAAATGTAATTATTCATCCATGAAAGGAGTATCAATTGGTTGATGAGGAATTGGATATTTGTATAGTGCCCTAAAAGCACCACAGTGGTAAAAGAGGAAAAATTTAATGATGCAGTATAGGAATTAGCCTCCCACAAGCTAATCTGAGGGTAACACTTAGCATCACTAATGGTGTGTCAGTCAGATACTGTATGTCTTCTGATTCAATGCTATACAAAGCACACACCATCACTTATGAGATTTCCATGAAATATATTTAATTTGAATTTATCAAACTATAAGACATGAAATTCATCTCACGGAAAATATGTCAGTACAATAAGCTAAACAGTACTTCAAGAGGGTAAGCAATTCTAGATGACGGATATTCTGCAAGACAATTTTCCTAGTTTCTAAGTAAGTCACAGTCACAAAGAAGAGGATGTGCTTGATCTTAAAATAAGAACTTATAGTACATAGCTATCAGCTGCCAAACATTGCAAAGAGAAATGTTAAAAGATCTAAATCAATTGAGACGTATACCAGGTTCATTGATAGAAGACGCAAATAAGAAATCATTTCTCCAATTGATTCATGGAGTTAAAAAATCCAATTAAAAAATAGAAGGTGTTATTTTAAAAATTTACAAAATAACTTTAAAATGTATATGCAAAGACAAAGGATATAAGTATATTCAAAACAATCTTTGATCTGTCATTTTTTATTTGCATTTTTTAAATTATTAAGTCATGAGAGATTTGTGTGTATTCTGGATATGCTTTCCCAGTCTGTAGCTTGTCTTTTTGTTTTTTTAACTGAACCTTTTTTTTTTTTTTTTTTTTAATTTATTTATTATTATTATACTTTAAGTTGTAGGGTACATGTGCATAACGTGCAGGTTTGTTACATATGTATACTTGTGCCATGTTGCTGTGCTGCACCCATCAACTCGTCATTTACATCAGGTATAACTCCCAATGCAATCCCTCCCCCCTCCCCCCTCCCCATGATAGGCCCCGGTGTGTGATGTTCCCCTTCCTGAGTCTGAGTGATCTCATTGTTCAGTTCCCACCTATGAGTGAGAACATGCGGTGTTTGGTTTTCTGTTCTTGTGATAGTTTGCTAAGAATGATGGATTCCAGCTGCATCCAAGTCCCTACAAAGTACTCAAACTCATCCTTTTTTATGGCTGCATAGTATTCCATGGTGTATATGTGCCACATTTTCTTAATCCAATCTGTCACTGATGGACATTTGGGTTGATTCCAAGTCTTTGCTATTGTGAATAGTGCTGCAATAAACATACGTGTGCATGTGTCTTTATAGCAGCATAATTTATAATCCTTGGGGTATATACCCAGTAATGGGATGGCTGGGTCATATGGTACATCTAGTTCTAGATCCTTGAGGAATCACCATACTGTTTTCCATAATGGTTGAACTAGTTTACAATCCCACCAACAGTGTAAAAGTGTTCCTATTTCTCCACATCCTCTCCAACACCTGTTGTTTCCTGACTTTTTAATGATTGCCATTCTAACTGGTGTGAGATGGTATCTCATTGTGGTTTTGATTTGCATTTCTCTGATGGCCAGTGATGATGAGCATTTTTTCATGTGTCTGTTGGCTGTATGAATGTCTTCTTTTGAGAAATGTCTGTTCATGTCCTTTGCCCACTTTTTGATGGGGTTGTTTGTTTTTTTCTTGTAAATTTGTTTGAGTTCTTTGTAGGTTCTGGATATTAGCCCTTTGTCAGATGAGTAGATTGCAAAAATTTTCTCCCATTCTGTAGGTTGCCTGTTCACTCTGATGGTAGTGTCTTTTGCTGTGCAGAAGCTCTTTAGTTTAATGAGATCCCATTTGTCAATTTTGGCTTTTGCTGCCGTTGCTTTTGGTGTTTTAGACATGAAATCTTTGCCCATGCCTATGTCCTGAATGGTACTACCTAGGTTTTCCTCTAGGATTTTTATGGTATTAGGTCTAACATTTAAGTCTCTAATCCATCTTGAATTAATTTTCGTATAAGGAGTAAGGAAAGGATCCAGTTTCAGCTTTCTACTTATGGCTAGCCAATTTTCCCAGCACCATTTATTAAATAGGGAATCCTTTCCCCATTTCTTGTTTCTCTCAGGTTTGTCAAAGATCAGATGGCTGTAGATGTGTGGTATTATTTCTGAGGACTCTGTTCTGTTCCATTGGTCTATATCTCTGTTTTGGTACCAGTACCATGCTGTTTTGGTTACTGTAGCCTTGTAGTATAGTTTGAAGTCAGGTAGCGTGATGCCTCCAGCTTTGTTCTTTTGACTTAGGATTGTCCTGGAAATGCGGGCTCTTTTTTGGTTCCATATGAACTTTAAAGCAGTTTTTTTTCCAATTCTGTGAAGAAACTCATTGGTAGCTTGATGGGGATGGCATTGAATCTATAAATTACCTTGGGCAGTATGGCCATTTTCACAATATTGATTCTTCCTATCCATGAGCATGGTATGTTCTTCCATTTGTTTGTGTCCTCTTTTATTTCACTGAGCAGTGGTTTGTAGTTCTCCTTGAAGAGGTCCTTTACATCCCTTGTAAGTTGGATTCCTAGGTATTTGATTCTCTTTGAAGCAATTGTGAATGGAAGTTCATTCCTGATTTGGCTCTCTGTTTGTCTGTTACTGGTGTATAAGAATGCTTGTGATTTTTGCACATTAATTTTGTATCCTGAGACTTTGCTGAAGTTGCTTATCAGCTTAAGGAGATTTTGGGCTGAGACAATGGGGTTTTCTAAATATACAATCATGTCATCTGCAAAGAGGGACAATTTGACTTCTTCTTTTCCTAACTGAATACCCTTGATTTTTCTTTCTCTTGCCTGATTGCCCTAGCCAGAACTTCCAACACTATGTTGAATAGGAGTGGTGAGAGAGGGCATCCCTGTCTTGTGCCAGTTTTCAAAGGGAATTTTTCCAGTTTTTGCCCATTCAGTATGATATTGGCTGTGGGTTTGTCATAAATAGCTCTTATGATTTTGAGGTACGTTCCATCAATACCGAATTTATTGAGCATTTTTAGCATGAAGGGCTGTTGAATTTTGTCAAAAGCCTTTTCTGCATCAATTGAGATAATCATGTGGTTCTTGTCTTTGGTTCTGTTTATATGCTGGATTATGTTTATTGATTTGCGAATGTTGAACCAGCCTTGCATCCCAGGGATGAAGCCCACTTGATCATGGTGGATAAGCTTTTTGATGTGTTGCTGAATCCGGTTTGCCAGTATTTTATTGAGGATTTTTGCATCGATGTTCATCAGGGATATTGGTCTAAAATTCTCTTTTTTTGTTGTGTCTCTGCCAGGCTTTGGTATCAGGATGATGTTGGCCTCATAAAATGAGTTAGGGAGGATTCCCTCTTTTTCTATTGATTGAAATAGTTTCAGAAGGAATGGTACCAACTCCTCTTTGTACCTCTGGTAGAATTCAGCTGTGAATCCATCTGGTCCTGGACTTTTTTTGGTTGGTAGGCTATTAATTGTTGCCTCAATTTCAGAGCCTGCTATTGGTCTATTCAGGGATTCAACTTCTTCCTGGTTTAGTCTTGGAAGAGTGTAAGTGTCCAGGAAATTATCCATTTCTTCTAGATTTTCCAGTTTATTTGCGTAGAGGTGTTTATAGTATTCTCTGATGGTAGTTTGTATTTCTGTGGGGTCGGTGGTGATATCCCCTTGATCATTTTTAATTGCGTCGATTTGATTCTTCTCTCTTTTCTTCTTTATTAGTCTGGCTAGTGGTCTGTCAATTTTGTTGATCTTTTCAAAAAACCAACTCCTGGATTCATTGATTTTTTGGAGGGTTTTTTGTGTCTCTATCTCCTTCAGTTCTGCTCTGATCTTAGTTATTTCTTGCCTTCTGCTAGCTTTCGAATGTGTTTGCTCTTGCTTCTCTAGTTCTTTTAATTGCGATGTTAGAGTGTCAATTTTACATCTTTCCTGCTTTCTCTTGTGGGCATTTAGTGCTATAAATTTCCCTCTACACACTGCTTTAAATGTGTCCCAGAGATTCTGGTATGTTGTATCTTTGTTCTCATTGGTTTCAAAGAACATCTTTATTTCTGCCTTCATTTCGTTATGTACCCAGTAGTCATTCAGGAGCAGGTTGTTCAGTTTCCATGTAGTTGAGCGGTTTTGAGTGAGTTTCTTAGTCCTGAGTTCTAGTTTGATTGCACTGTGGTCTGAGAGACAGTTTGTTATAATTTCTGTTCTTGTACATTTGCTGAGGAGTGCTTTACTTCCAATTACGTGGTCAATTTTGGAGTAAGTATGATGTGGTGCTGAGAAGAATGTATATTCTGTTGATTTGGGGTGGAGAGTTCTATAGATGTCTATTAGGTCTGCTTGCTGCAGAGATGAGTTCAATTCCTGGATATCCTTGTTAACTTTCTGTCTCGTTGATCTGTCTAATGTTGACAGCGGAGTGTTGAAGTCTCCCATTATTATTGTATGGGAGTCTAAGTCTCTTTGTAAGTCTCTAAGGACTTGCTTTATGAATCTGGGTGCTCCTGTATTGGGTGCATATATATTTAGGATAGTTAGCTCTTCCTGTTGAATTGATCCCTTTACCATTATGTAATGGCCTTCTTTGTCTCTTTTGATCTTTGATGGTTTAAAGTCTGTTTTATCAGAGACTAGTATTGCAACCCCTGCTTTTTTTTGTTCTCCATTTGCTTGGTAAATCTTCCTCCATCCCTTTATTTTGAGCCTATGTATGTCTCTGCGTGTGAGATGGGTCTCCTGAATACAGCAGACTGATGGGTCTTGACTCTTTATCCAGTTTGCCAGTCTGTGTCTTTTAATTGGAGCATTTAGTCCATTTACATTTAAGGTTAATATTGTTATGTGTGAACTTGATCCTGCCATTATGATATTAACTGGTTATTTTGCTCATTAGTTGATGCAGTTTCTTCCTAGCCTCAATGGTCTTTACATTTTGGCATGTTTTTGCAATGGCTGGTACCGGTTGTTCCTTTCCATGTTTAGTGCTTCCTTCAGGATCTCTTGTAAGGCAGGCCTAGTGGTGACAAAATCTCTAAGCATTTGCTTATCTGTAAAGGATTTTATTTCTCCTTCACTTATGAAACTTAGTTTGGCTGGATATGAAATTCTGGGTTTAAAATTCTTTTCTTTAAGAATGTTGAATATTGGCCCCCACTCTCTTCTGGCTTGGAGAGTTTCTGCCGAGAGATCTGCTGTTAGTCTGATGGGCTTCCCTTTGTGGGTAACCCGACCTTTCTCTCTGGCTGCCCTTAAGATTTTTTCCTTCATTTCAACTTTGGTGAATCTGGCAATTATGTGTCTTGGAGTTGCTCTTCTCGAGGAGTATCTTTGTGGCGTTCTCTGTATTTCCTGGATTTGAATGTTGGCCTGCCCTACTAGGTTGGGGAAGTTCTCCTGGATGATATCCTGCAGAGTGTTTTCCAACTTGGTTCCATTTTCCCCCTCACTTTCAGGCACCCCAATCAGACGTAGATTTGGTCTTTTTACATAATCCCATACTTCTTGCAGGCTTTGTTCGTTTCTTTTTCTTCTTTTTTCTTTTGGTTTCTCTTCTCGCTTCATTTCATTCATTTGATCCTCAATCGCTGATACTCTTTCTTCCAGTTGATCGAGTCGGTTACTGAAGCTTGTGCATTTGTCACGTATTTCTCGTGTCATGGTTTTCATCTCTTTCATTTCGTTTAGGACCTTCTCTGCATTAATTACTCTAGCCATCAATTCTTCCACTTTTTTTTCAAGATTTTTAGTTTCTTTGCGCTGGGTACGTAATTCCTCCTTTAGCTCTGAGAAATTTGATGGACTGAAGCCTTCTTCTCTCATCTCATCAAAGTCATTCTCCATCCAGCTTTGATCCGTTGCTGGCGATGAGCTGCACTCCTTTGCCGGGGGAGATGCGCTCTTATTTTTTGAGTTTCCAGCTTTTCTGCCCTGCTTTTTCCCCATCTTTGTGGTTTTATCTGCTTCTGGTCTTTGATGATGGTGATGTACTGATGGGGTTTTGGTGTAGGTGTCCTTCCTGTTTGATAGTTTTCCTTCTAACAGTCAGGACCCTCAGCTGTAGGTCTGTTGGAGATTGCTTGAGGTCCACTCCAGACCCTGTTTGCCTGGGTATCAGCAGCAGAGGCTGCAGAAGATAGAATATTTCTGAACAGCGAGTGTACCTGTCTGATTCTTGCTTTGGAAGCTTCCTCTCAGGGGTGTACTCCTCCCTGTGAGGTGTGGGGTGTCAGACTGCCCCTAGTGGGGGATGTCTCCCAGTTAGGCTACTCAGGGGTCAGGGACCCGCTTGAGCAGGGAGTCTGTCCCTTCTCAGATCTCAACCTCCGTGTTGGGAGATCCACTGCTCTCTTCAAAGCTGTCAGACAGAGTCGTTTGCGTCTGTGCAGAGGTGTCTGTGTGTCTTAGTTTACTGTGCCCTGTCCCCAGAGGTGGAGTCTACAGAGACAGGCAGGTTTCCTTGAGCTGCTGTGAGCTCCACCCAGTTCGAGCTTCCCAGCAGCTTTGTTTACCTACTTAAGCCTCAGCAATGGCGGGCGCCCCTCCCCCAGCCTCGCTGCAGCCTTGCCGGTAGATCACAGACTGCTGAGCTAGCAACGAGGGAGGCTCCGTGGGTGTGGGACCCTCCCGGCCAGGTGTGGGATATGATCTCCTGGTGTGCCTGTTTCCTAAAGCGCAGTATTGGGGTGGGAGTTACCCGATTTTCCAGGTGTTGTGTGTCTCAGTTCCCTTGGCTAGGAAAAGGGACTCCCTTCCCCCTTGCGCTTCCCAGGTGAGGCAATGCCTCGCCCTGCTTCAGCTCTCGCTGGTCGGGCTGCAGCAGCTGACCAGCACCGATCGTCCGGCACTCCCCAGTGAGATGAACCCAGTACCTCAGTTGAAAATGCAGAAATCACCGGTCTTCTGTGTCGCTGGCGCTGGGAGTTGGAGACTGGAGCTGCTCCTATTCGGCCATCTTGCTCCGCCCTGAACCTTTTGAAGAGCAAAAGTTTTAAAATTCTATGAAGTCTTCTTTAACCATTTTTTCTTTTAAAGTTTGGTTTTTTATGTTCTATTAAATAAATTTAATATTAAAATATTTTCTCCTATTTTTTTCTAGAAATTTTATATTTTCAGCTCTTATATTACTAATGTCCATGATTTACTTGTACTTAATGTTTGTGGCTGATAAGAGTTAGGATCAGAGGGGTTGTATTAATTTAATTTAATTTTTAAATGAGTAGTGATTGTCTTTACCATTAAATCATCTTGATGACTTTACTGAAAATCATTTGACCATAGAAATGTGGATTTATTTACAAAGTCCCTATTCCTGTCTGTAGATCTTTATACTGATGCCAATGACACAGTGTATTGATTATCATAGGCATCAGAGGCTGGAAATTGGTTAGTGTAAGCCCTCTATTTTTATTTTCAAGATTGTTTTGAAAATATTTATGTCCTTTGTCACATTTGGGACTCATATGATATTTTTCTCATGATTAAACTGGGGTTATGACTTTTTTTTTAGAAAAACAACACACAGATAAAATGCCATTTTTATTGACCAATTGATTGATTGATTGATTGAGACAGGGTCTCACTCTGTTGCCCAGGCTGGAGTGCAGTGGCACAAACATGGCTCACTGAAGACTGCCTCCGGAGTTCAAGTGATCCTCCCACCTCAGCCTCTGGAGTAGCTGGGACTACAGGTGTGCACCACCATATCCAGCTAATTTTGTTTATTTTTCATAGAGATGGGGTTTCACCATGTTGGACCGGCTGGTCTCAAACTCCTGGGGTCGAGCCATCTGCCCATCTCAGCCACTCAGAGTGCTGGGAATACAGGTCTGAGCTGCTATGCCTGACCTCATTTTTATTACAAATCAGGAGTGCATACTGTAAACATGACTTATTACTACTGAAGAGAAGATTAACTTTGTCATCTGGCTGAGGGAGATTTTTTCAACTGTAAAGTTTCTCCCTTGCCTCCTTTACATACTGTAATCTTTGGAAGGAAGTCACCATATACAGTACACACATAAGGAGTGGGAACTAATGCTCTCTTCTCTGGGAAGGCAGAGTATACATAAATTATTTGAAGTTAATCTAGGAGGGAGATTTCTCTCTTATCCCTGTTTATTTAACCAATGTATTATATCAGCATGCACTCTCTGATGTTTATATTATACTTGGAATTATAATTCAATATTACTTTTTATCTTGTTGCTCAGACTTTTTCATCTTTGGCCATTGGTAGCTGTTTTAGTTGTCTCTTGTGTCCCATTGACATGCCCCAGTCATTGTGGGGGATTTTGTTTTTGTTTGTTTGAATACTTCTTTACTTCCCAGCATTATAAGATACTCCAAACCCATCTCTAATATTTCCTACCCAACTTCCATTAATAGAATCAGACATTTTCCAAGGCTTTCTGGTTGCTTCCGGGTTTTGGCCATTATGCATAAAGCTGCTATAAATGGGTTGTATACAGGACATGTATTGTCATATCGGTTGGGCAAATTCGTGGGGTGTGATTGATATATAGCATTGACATGTAGCTTGGCAGTTTCATTGGGAACTGCCACTGTGTCTTCCAAAATGACTGTACATTTTGCATTCTAACTAGCAGTGAATGAGAGTTCCTATTGCTCCGCATTCTAACCAGTAATTGGTAATGTCAGGTTTTGTTTCCCCTTCCAATTTTAGCCTTTCTAATAGGTGTGATAATCTCATTGTTGTTTTATTTTCCAGTTCCCTAATGATGAATGATGTAGTGCAACTTTTCATATGCTTATTTGCCATCTGCACATGTTATGTGGTGATCTGTTCTGATCTTTTTGCCCATTCACTAATTGGGCTATTTGTTCTTTTATTTTTGAGTTTTAGGAGTTCTTTGAATATTTTGGATACAAGTCCTTTATTAGATATGTGTTTTGTGATTTATTTTCCAGTCTGAAGTTTAACATTAGATTATCTTAATAGCATCTTTTGCAGAGCAGAAGTTTTGAATTTTAATAAAGTTCAACTGATGAAAGTTTTTTTTTTTTTTCAGGAACTGTGCTTTTGGTACTGAAGAATGATATTAGAATATGTATTATGAAACTGAAGTTCACATAAATTTTCTCTGATGTTTTCTTCCAGAATTTTTATAATGGTGCATTTTACATTTATGTATATGATCTATGTTGAGTTATTTTTTGTGATATGTGAAATGACTTTGTCTATTTCATTTTTTGCATACGGGTTCCCATTTTTTTCATCATTATTTATTGAAAAGACTAGGCTTTCTCTACTAAGTTGCTTTTCCTCCTTTGCCAGAGATCAGTTAACTATATCTGTGTGGGTGCATTTCTAGCCTCTCTCTTTCAGTTCCATTGGTCTGTGTCTATTTTGTCACCAATTTCATGCTGTCTTGATTCCTATAGTTTTATAATAAATCTTGAAATCAGATAGTATGAGCCCTCCAATTTTGTTCTTTTTCAGTGCTTGTGATTATTCTAGGTCTTTTGACTTTCCCTATGAACTTTAGAATCAATTTGTAGATGTCCATGTAATAGCTTGAGGACATTTTAATGAAAATTTCATTGAATCTATAGATTAAGTTGGGAAGAACTGACATCGTAATGATATTGACATACAACCATGAATAGAGTTTATCTCCCTATTTATTTACATCTTTTATTTCTTTCATTCCAGTTTTATGGTTTTCCACATATAGATCTTGTACATTTCTTGTTAGATTTGTAACAAAGTATTTCATTTTTTGATTACTATTGTAAATGGTATTATGTTTCTAATTTTAAATTCGATTTGTTCATTGCTAGTGCATAGGAAAGCAAATATAACTTCTGTATATTAACCTTTTTTCTTGTGGCCTCACTATACTTGTTAATTAGTTCCAAGAAGTTTTTTGTAGATTATTTGGAGTTTCCACATAGACAATCATGTTATTTCTGAAAAAAAGACAGATTTGTTTCTTCTTTTCCAATATGTATACGTTTTATTTTCTTTTATTGTATTAGCCAGGACTTTCAGTACAATGTTTAAAAGGAGTGGTAAGACAGCCAGGTAGCTTGTATCTGTAGTCCCAGCTTCCCAGGAGGCTGAGGTAGATGGATTTCTTGAGGCCAGGAGTTCAAGAGCTGCCTGTGTCATATGGTAAGATCTCATCTCTCCCTTCTTTTCTTTTTTTTTTTTTAAGGAGTGTCTTGTTTTTGATGTTAGGGAGACAAAATCCAATTTCTCACTACTTAGTATGATGTTAGTTATAGCAGAGGAATTTCTCCTCTACTCCCAGTTTTCTGAAATGTTTTACCATATATAGGTGTTGGATTTTTTCAAATGCTTTTTTCTGCATCAGTTTATATGATCATATGATTTTTCTTCTTTGGCTTGTCAAAGTGATGGATTACATTGATTTTTGAATGTTAAGCCACCCTTATATACCCTTATATACCTTATATACCTGGAATAACTCTTATTTGGTTATGGCAATACTTGTTTTTATACCTTGTTGGATTTGATCTGCTAATTTTTTTTTTTTAATTGAGGATGTTTGTATTTATATTTGCTACATCTCATGTAGCAAATTATGGCTCTCATTACAATATTACTTCTACTTTGTTCTCTCCTCTCTTTCTTGTATTGCAATTACATGCATTCTATACATATATTACATATATATTATATGTATATGTATTATATGCATTCTATATATTATATTATATTTTATTTAAAAGACTTTTTAAAGATGGAGTCTCACTATGTTGTCCAGGCTGGAGTGCAATCATAAACAGTGCAGCCTCAATCTACTAGACTCAAATGATCCTCCCATCTCAGCATCTCATGTAGCTGGGACTGTAGACAGGGACCACCGTGTCTATATTTTTTAAAAAATATAATGGATATTACATCTTTTATATAATCCATTATATAATATCCATTATATCTTTTAAAAAATATCCACAGCAATAGGATATTCCATTTAAAAAATACCAATAAAACACAGAAAAAAATTCTCTTTACATTTGAGTTTGTGATGTTTCCACTGACGTGCCATCAAACTCACTGATCTTTCCTGGTCATGTCTAGTCTCCTAATGAGCCCATCAGAGGCATTCTTCATTTCCATTATATTGTTTTTATTTCTACGTCTTTTTGATTTCATCTTATAGTTTCCATCTTTCTGCTTACATTAGCCATCTGCTCTTGCACATTGTCTACTTTTTTTCTTTGGGGACTTTAGCATATTAATTAGTTATTTTAAATTTGTTGATAATTTTAAAACCTGTGTCATACCTTAGCGTGGTTCTGATGCTTGTTTTATCTCTTCTAAGTCTGATTTTTCTTTTTTTGGCATGTCATAATTTTGTTGAAAACTGAATGTGTATGAATAATATGGACTGCTGGCTTTTCGTGTGAGAGTTTTTGTTAGTGGGGCTAAGAGTTTGGATATATTTAATATTTACTATAGCTGTTAGTTCCAGAGGCTTCAAATTCATCTATTGCCTTTGTTTTGTATTTCTTTTGAACTTTAAGCTTCCCTAAGTATTCCTCCTTACAAAGAGTTTGTGTCTTGCAGTTGTTTCAGCTGGAATCCACTATTAATATACTGGAGGCTGGCTGGTGTGGTGGTCAGTGAGTGGGAGCGTTGTATAATCCTATCATCACATCTCAGTATTTTTAAGGATCTGTGTCGTGGGCTGTGGCTTTCACAGGTATTTCTTCAGTGTTGTAGATGTTCTCTCCCCCTAGATAAGAAAGGACATCTAGAGGTGCTGGAATGGGAGAAACACTTTCCCTTAACTACGATAAAGCTCTGGCAAATCTTTTCCCTTAGACCGACCTCTTTTATGGAGAATGCTCTGGACATAATTTCATAATGATTATTCTTCCTTTCTTGCTGCCACAGCCTAGAGAATATTTTCCCAGGATTTTTATTCTGAGAACCTGGTGAGGTATCTGGAGAAAAGTGTAGGAGACCCAGTAAGACTACAGCCCTGGGGATTTCATACCCTAAGGTTAGTCCACAGCCAGCTTCTAGCAATTCACCAAAATTACCGTGTAATGTTCTTAGCAGCTTAAGGCTCCAGCAGCTTCTGCTCTAGGTAAGCAGATACCTGCTATGACTATCTGTATTAGCTTCTCTAGTTTTTAGGATGTTGGTTTGTCCTGCAATCTCAGTTCTCTGATACGCTCAAGAAAAGTCAAACATTTTCAGTTTGTTCTGACTTTTTTTTTGTCAGAAAGAACAAAAGTGGTAACTTCTAAGCTTGTTACATGACAGTAGTGACACTAGAAATTTTAACTCTCATTTCTAAAACTCTCAAATTAACAATAATAGTGACAATAATAAATAATAGTAGCAGCAATAGCATTAATTTTGAAGGCACAGTTGCTTTGGATTTACTTACGCACTGTATTAACAAGCTTCTCTGCTTATGATTTATTTATTCTTGCATCTCAGATCTTATTCCTTCTGGGACAGTTTTTCTTCTTAAAGTACATCTTTTTGTAGTAGTGACTAATTCTCACCTATTTGTTTATCTTAATTATATTATAATTATAGAGTTATTATTGTATTCAGGCCACAATTATAGATTAATAAATATTTTCTAACAGAAAGTTAAAATTCTTATTAGATTTTTTTTGTCTCAATGCCATTCAAAATATTTTTGTCATTCTAAAAATTATTCTTTAGAAAATGTCTCCTTCTTTTTCTAATTATTCTATTTCTGTTTCTCCTCTTGTTTCTCTTCCTCCTCCTCATTCTGTTCCTTCATTATTTTCTTTTCTGCCTTTATATATTTTCCTTTCTTCTTGGAGCCCCGAGTTTATTATAGGGAAAAGTTGCTTGCAGTTTACCCAGTACATAACTGACTGTGTTAGTCAGAAGGTCCCTTGCTCTATATTTATTACCTGCAATATGTCATACTTTTTTTTTTTTTTTTTTTTTTTTGAGATGGAGTCTCACTCTGTCTCCCAGGCTGGAGTGCAGTGGCGCTATTTCCGCTCACTGCAACCTCTGCCTCTTGGGTTCAAGCAATTCTCATGCCTCAGCCTCCCAAGTTGCTGAGACTATAAGGGCATGCCACGACACCTGGCTAATTTTTTGTATTTTTAGTAAAGATGGGGTTTCACCATGTTGGCTTGGCTGGTCTCAAGCTCCCAACCTCAAGCGATCCACCTGCATCGGCCTCCCAAAGTGCTGAGATTGCAGGCATGAGCCACCACTCCCCACCCATACTTCCTTTTAAACCTTATCCTCTACTATTCCTTTATTAAAACATATTTTAAATATTTACTAAGAGTCAGCATTCTACATTAATCCACTCAGTGCTTTCAGCAATTACAAAGTTGGGAATTGTTACTGTTTTCGTTTCACAGATGAAACTAACACACACACACACAGATGTTAAGTAAGGAGCAAAATTGGACTTTGAGCTCAGGTGTGTCTGGCCCCAAATTCACCTCTCCTGAGTATCATCACCATCTCACCTCTCAACGGAAATCCTCAGCCTGGGGGCTCTGCTCAGTCTTCTCGCTTTGAATTTCTCCAACATTGCTACCTATACTGTTCGCTTGACTTACAATAATTATGTGGATATTTTTATTTCAATACACATATAATCTTCTCTTTCAAATATGGTATCAATTTATCAAGAGAATAATATGTATCATTCGCCATTGTTCACAGTGGTTGTCTAATACAGTGCTGAGGAAAATTAAGTGTTCAATAAATGCTACTTAATGACTCCAATCTTAAAAAGAACATACAGTGTTTTTCTGAACAAACCTGTCAGTCTGAGTGATATAGCATTTATTTTGAATTAAAGTGCACGCATGTAGGAATTAACTAAAAATAAAGGAAGGCCTAGGCCATGGAACAGAATGAGGTAAAAGTAAGAGTGTTGTTTGGTATCACAGCTTGTTGTTAAAATAAATAACTATTGTCCTTTTTGTTCCTTTTCAATACATGTCAACACATCAGGCTTATATTCTACATTCCCAAGTGTCTCTTCTTCTAACTGAATTCATTTATGGACTTGTTAACATACCCAAAGTTACCACATTTCTCCAAGGCATCCTGGGTGATAATTCAAAAAGCAGGCATCAGAAATTTGCCTGTGGCCAGGACCACAGTCAATGTGTTGCTGGAATTACGGTAACTGGCTGGCTTCTTTTGACATCAACAGCATGCTTTTCTTAACCGCAATTTGTTCCTCTATATTGTTTCATCATTATGAGTACTTGTTTAAAACCCATTTACAAAGTGGATTGCCAAGTATTGTCCAGAACTATCACAGGAGATTTAGGTGCGTGAAGTTCACACTTGGTTATTAGACTTTTAACTGCTCTTTGCATGCCAAGCATAGTTAATACTCAAAAATACCGTGCTCAATGTGATGAAAGTTCAGTTTCCTCATGGCTGCCTTTACTTGCCTATTCTTCTGCCCACCCACCTTCGATTTTGGTTCCAGAAAACATACTGTCTCCCAATAGATTGTTAACATTCTTGGAAACACTTCCAGTAAGGCTAGTTTTGTGGTGGTCTAATCCCTTCTAGCTGCACTCCAATTTGGCTTTTTATTGTTATTTCAAATAAAACGATTTTACTGCCTCGCCAGTTCCTCTGTGTAGTAAAAGTCTTAGAATATTCCTGATGCTGTTTTTTGAGATGAATAAATTCAGCCTTGGGGAAACTGCGGTGAGATTTTGGTGGTCACTGATATCATGCAGAAGAACTCATGACGAACCCGTGATTCAGTCGCGGCTACGCATGCAGGCGTGTCTGCACACAGACTTACCAGCCCTGAGACCTGGCGACAGTGGAGCAGCGCTCTAAGGAACCCGGCCAGAGGGCGGATGTCCCGCGGGCTCCACAGAGTCCTCCATCACTTGCAACCACTCTGACGCAAACATGCTGCCAAACTGAAACTGAGAACATAGAAAACTTGACAGGACGATAGAGAAATAAGGGGAGGAGGGTACACTAAAGAAGGTTGGAAAAGAACAAAGAAATTAGAGATCAGTGAGGAAGGGGAACATTTCTCAACCATTATCAGCACTCTCAGCCTTGTGCGACAAGATTCCCGGGCCTCGTTCTGTCTTAACACTATAATATAAAACTCGAGAGCTAATCTCTTACTCCACTGAGAATCAATTTGTTTGTGTCACTCAGTAACGATATTGAGAAAAATATTGAATTGCTTTTACTGAATACATATTAGTTTGTGATTCAAAGCTTAGTTATGATTAGGCTCACGGGTAAGTTGATCCGTGAGACTATCCAGGACTTGGTGCATTGTGAAAATGTGTTTCCAGTTTTCATCCAGGCAGCCCTTTTTCCTGCCTTCTCCCTGCTCATCCAGACCACGATTACACTTGCTATTTGGAAGACTCTTTCCTTGAAAGCATTTAGAGGTATAAATGGTATGTTGGTTTCATCCCTCACAGCTAAAACAAAACAAAACAAACAAACAAACAAACAAAAACCTTATTTTTTGATATAAGTACTTCTGTGGTATTTTAAAAATATTTTAATTATCAGTTATTCTCTGGGACCCTGGGACTTAGGAATTGATATAATAGTGAACACAATCTTGACTGTAATTTTTGGTTTGTTCTTCACAAACTTTCAGTGACTGCAAAACTGTAAATGGAATTGGTCGGACTTCCTGTAAGGTAAGGTTAAAAACAGTTTAGGATTTAGGAATTGATATAACAGTGAACGCAATTGTCACTGAAATTTTTGGTTTGTTCTTTACAAATTTTCAGTGCCTGCAAAACAGTGTAAATGGAATTGGTGAGACTTCTTATAAGGTAAGGTTAAAAACAGTACCACCCAGAAAGCAGGGGACATGATTATAACCCCTGATCTTAGAAAAGTCGCTATCAACTAGGGGTCTTAATGTGAGAATAGAACTAATTTTTCCTAAATATTTAAAAATCATATTTTGAGTTTTTCCCTGAAGTATTTAGGGTAAAAAGAATCCCATGTTACTTGTTTCATTTAGTCAGATTTGAAGTTCGTAATTACACTATGGCACTCTATAGGTTTTTGGATCAATCATTTAAGAGGACAGGTCACTGCAGTGTAAAGTGTTGACACTTTCCTATTGCTGATTCGCAAAATTGGGAGTATGTTTATAAAAGGATAAAATAAGCATAATTAAATTTTCCAAATTAAATAAAACACAGATAATTTTAAAGTTATTTATTTTATATTTGATATTCTGTAAATATATTTTCCTGCAAATATTGATATATAATTTTGAATATTTTAGAAGAATTAAGTTTTAACAAGTATGTAAAATGATTTTACTACTTTGTTTTTATTTTCACTTTAGTTTACATTTCTGATGAAACTATACTTAAATTTGTTATAATGAATATATTTACATGTTATTTTTAATCCTTTAGATTGTTCTTATCGTGAGAATTAAAATTATGAAAACATTAATTATAATACTATAATTAGCTATTGTGCTAAAATTAAGGCGATAAAAGTAAATTTTGTTGTGTAATTCTACACAATTCAGACCTAACTTCTGAATTTTATATATATTTTTAAAGCTCTTCCAAACATTACCAGCACGTCTGTAGGATGATATATGTTCTATAATAATTTAATACACTATCTTTGATATTTCATTGACTTTTAGTTAAATATTTTACATTTTAGTGTTTTGAAGGTGTGGTTAGCAATGTAGGAGGGTGGAGTATTTTTATTAAGTAGTTTTCACTTGATTTATGCTGTTATAGACAGACATATGGTCCATGGGCCTCCATTTGTACTCTTGCTCCAGGCCCTGCGAATGTTGGGCAACTTCATTCCGTTTTGACAGACTAGACAGAGCAAGAATTTTACCTTTGCCAGATGTGCAGAAAGGGCTGTTTCTCTGCAGATGTTTCATTAATGTTAGAACCTTGAAAAGATCATACTTTACAGTTTACTTAAAATTGAATAAATTACAGAAGGTAATTCATACAATATTCTAAATGTGTGAGATAAATTATTGAAAAGTTGTTTGACCTTTTTTTTTTTTTTTTAAACATGAGAAATTATATTCCAGTGACAGTCCTGGATATTGAGTTTGGACTTAAGCAGTAATATACACACCACCAGTAAAGTAGATCTCATTATTATGATTTCACTGATTATTCATTGTTTTTCTTTGTTACATATTGTATGTCCTTTTATGCGGGAGTTCCATGTAATCTATTATTTCCATTTGAAGAGTGAACACACTCTGAGGCTGTCCACAGAGGACCTTGGTGATGAATCTATCTAGTCATTCATCATTTCTCTTCCTCACTGAACAGCTTGGCCTGTTTGACTCAGTCTTCATGATTCAAGATGAGAGTCTGTCTGAGGCTGTGCTTCTCTCATTGCTGCCAGAGGCCCTTAGTGGTGCTGCTATGTTTCAGTGGACACCTTTGGTATCTTACTCAATTAAAAACTCTCCTTTTGATATAATTTCAGAGTTTACCTTGAAATTTTCTATAGTTTATTTTTCTTTTATTTTCCTTCTATGCCAAGCACTTTGCTTCTTTGGATTGTTTCAATCCTTACTTTCAAATAGTCATAATTTATAAGCTTTTACTTACACTTCTCCAAGTTCAAGTAGTTTCACAAGGCATGGTGCCAGGGCATTGGGTATGGTGCTCTACCATTAAGTAAGGGAATTGGTGACTGGTTCCACTCTGTGTTTCACAAGTTCTCTGGACAATGTCTTTAGCTCTCTGGGATTTTATTACTGTCAGTAGAATTAGTACCAGACTAAATGGGCCTATCGGTCACTTGTAGCTCTAACATTTCTGAATCGTTACTACTGCTTCAGATACCCATTTAGCTAGTTAAAAAATAGCAGATATATATTTATACCAATACGTAAGTTGCTACACAGAAGGAAGAAGTAAAACTTTAACTGCCTCTTTTTAATGTCAAAGAATACTACATAGTTATAGAATTGTAGGCAACCGTGAATAATGTGATGTTCTTATTGTTTGTGTGTGTGTGCGGGAGGAGGGGTGAGTGTAATTGTATAAGCATGATTTCTTTTACATCCCATCCTCATTTTGTATGCTTTAAAGAGTTCTTGCATAAAATTGTTCTTATATCACTTGTTCCTCTTCTATTGAGATGTTAGTTATTCATCTCCAATTTAAAACTATCACTATCATGAGAATATCAGGACCGAAACCGACCCTGTGATCCAATCACCTCTCTCCCTTGACACATGAAGATTACAATTCAAGATAAGATTTGGTGGGGACACAGCCATACGATATCACATGCTTCCTGTACAGCCTGAAGAACAATGAGCCAAGTAAACCTTTTTGCTTTATAAATTACCCAGCTTCAGGTATTCCTTTATAGCAACAGGTATTTCTTCATAGCAGTATGAAAATGGACTAATACAGCTTGTAACTCCACCTATTTTCCACATAATTTCAGTGCATTTTTAAAATAGTGTGTTTAAAAAATCAGTTAGTAGTTTACATTTCTGGACACAGGATGTATAAAGATACAGTTTTGTGATGTCAGTACCTAAAGGGATGGTAACAGAGATGTAAATGAGCAGAGTTTTTGTATTTTATTGAAGTTAAGCTCGTATAAATTCAAATTACAGTGTTGTGACTTTAGGATGTTAAATGCAGTCCTCTTGGTAATCATAGAGAAAATAGTTATAGAATATACACAAAAGAAAATGAGAAGGAAATTAAACATTTCACTATGAAAATACCAATTAAACACAAAAGATGTAGTAATGCAGGAAATGAGGAACCAAGAAGAGGTAAGGCATATACAAACACATAGCAAAATGATGGAAGTAAATCCTTCCTTATTAGTAATTACTTTAAGTGTAAGTAGGTTAGACTCTTCGATTAAAAGACAGAGATTGGCAGAATGGTTTTAAACAGACTAATTTTACTTTTCTAATTTATCTTGTAATGTTAAGTATAATCTTTTTTAAAAACAATACTTAAACCAATTGTGAAAGCAATACATTATAAAAATAAATAAATGCTTACAAAAATCATAATGTCAAATCACAAGCAATAGAATTACTCATGGCTTATGTTTATTGAGTTTGTACTAAGTGCCAAGTACTATTTTAATGGTTTACACTTAATTAGAAATAACACTACTTTAGTTCTCATCTTACAGATGGGGAAATTGAAGCACAGTTTGCAAATTTACTCAAGGTTACACAGTAACTAAAAGATAGGCTAGTCTGATAACAGAATTCAAACTGAACTGCTATGCCAAGATATTAGCTGTGATTATTACTAGTTTTATATATGGAATATTACACAGATGATTAGCCCTCCAATTTTCTAATCTATGTAGTTTTAAGTAGTTTGCTCATGAAAATAATACAATAAGGAAGAAGTGGTTCAATCCCATACATTCTAGGTAGAAGACCACAGATCTTTTCATTGGTGTGGTCTATTTGTCTTTGAAATGATGATATTGGTTACATGAGAGACCAAGTGTGGCTAGGACTGGGCAAAGGATTACCACTGCTGAAAGGCTTAGGGTCCAAATTCTACAGATTCCACAGACTGTAGAAATTAGAAGTATTAGAAAGTCACCTGCATGAATAAATCACATCCTTAGAAACGCAGTTAAATACAATGCACTTTTCAGTTGAAGGGTTTTTTTTTCCCCTGTGCAAGCTTGAATTCAAAAATCAGTCTGAAATTAGATTTTGTTGCCAACATTAATCTTACATTTTAGAAAAGTTAGAACGTGTTTCTTCAAGTTGATTTATGCCAGTCTCAACTATGCCAAGGGAGAAAAAGTGGACCAAATTTTGTACTTGAAATGCATAATGTAAGCTGACACTCTGAAGTAGTTTTTTAATGTCATGAGAACTGCAAATGCATGTTTTTTGCTCTGAGGCAAAAAGAAAGGATTCAAAGACAATGATTTTTGGTGGTTTATTTTCCCTTATTGAGAAAATATTTGCCAGGTTTTACATACATTTCATCATAATGCACTTTTTCGTCAAATATCCTTCATAGAAAATATCACTAACCATTATTATAAGATTATCACAATAGAAAGATACTTTTACAGATATGACGGTAATAATACAATATGAGTTAGGGCAAGGAGGTTTTAGATCACAATAAAAGAAATTGAAATCAACCTGAGTAGGTCAAAAATGTAAGGAGAGGATGGCAATGTGATTTAACAAGAGGCTAATTTAAGATGAGTCCCAGAAATAGAAGGAAAATGCATTAGATATTATGAAATAAGACAAAAACCAATGGGCTAACACTTTTGGAATCGAATGCTTCTTTTCAAGGTTTTAAGATCATAGATAGAAGACTCATCACTGTAGAAAATGGAAGATCTGCAAATCACATACCATACATATTGCTTAAATATTTTTAACTTTATTTCTGATTATAATTTAAGACCTTTTTAGAAGGAAATCAATATATACTTTGGATTTTATAAGTGATAATTTATAAAAGATTGTACAGTTGAATGGAAACTTCAAAGCACTTCAGTCTAGCCATCATTGATTCATTATTCATGTATTAAATATCCTGTCATTCCTTCAACAAGTATCTGATTAATTAACTGGGTACAGCAGTAAATGAAGAAAAGTGTCTTTGTGGAGCTTATATATTGGCAAGGAAACAAGGACAATAAATACATAAATATGTAAAATGGTGATAGGACTAAACAGAAAAAAAAGGTAAGGAGAGGTCATAAAAAGAATGGAGATAGTTTCGTTATTAAATAAGATGATCAAGGCAAGGTTTCACTGAGAAGGCGACATGTGAGTAAAGTCAGAAGAAGATGAGGAATGACATCTCTAGATACCTAGTGAAAGAGCTTTTCAGGAGCAGCAAATACAATGGACTTGAGATATCTGGGCATCAAATATAAGTGTGCATGTGTCTTTACAGTACAACGATTTATAATCCTTTGGGTATATAGCCAGTAATGAGATTGCTGGGTCAAATGGTATTTCTGGTTCTAGATCCTTGAGGAATTGCCACCGTGTCTTCCACAATGGTTGAACTAATTTACACTCCCATCAACTGTGTAAAAGCATTCCTACTTCTCCACATCCTCACCAGCATCTGTATTTTCCTGACTTTTTGATAATTGCCGTTTTAACTGGTGTGAGATGGTATCTCATTGTTGTTTTGATTTGGATTTCTCTAATGACCAGTGATGATGAGCATTTTTTCATTTATTGCAGCACTATTCACAATGGCAAAACTTGGAAGCAACACAAATGCCCATCAATGATGGACTGGATAAAGAAAATGTGGCACATACACACCATGGAATACTATGCAGCCATGAAAAAGGATGAGTTCATGTCCTTTGCAGGGACATGGATGAAGGTGGAAACCATTATTCTCAGCAAACTAACACAAGAACAGGAAACAAAACACTGCATGTTCTCACTCATAAGAGGGAATTGAAGAATGAGAACATATAGACACAGGGAGGGGAACATCACACACTGGGGCCTGTTGTAGGGTAAGGGATTAGGGGAGGGAGAGCATTAGGAGACATACCTAATGTAGATGATGGGTTGATGGGTGCAGCAAACCACCATGGCACATGCATACCTATGGAACAAACCTGCATGTTCTGCACATGTATCCCAGAACTTAAAGTGTGTGTGTGTGTGTGTGTGTATGTATGTGTGTGTGTGTGTGTGTGTGTGTGTATATATATATATATATATATATATATATATATATATATATATAAAGAAATGGAAAGAAAGATATCTGGGTATTAGGCCAGGTACCAGCAGTGTAGAGCATGCTGGAAGGCCCACTATATGTAGAAAAGTCATTAAAATGTGTCTTTCTTTATTGTACTGATGCAGGATTTCAGTAAGGGACGCCCATAAGGTGTGTTCAGTCCTGGACAAATAGTTTTTGTGCACCTCTGTGTGTATAAACAATTTGATTAAAATATATTATTTTTTTATGGGTCAACAAGTGTGAAGATTCAGAATGATGGATAGGTGGGACATACTTAGGTTCATTGTCTGTGATCATCCTGGCTGCAGATGGGCACATACTTTTATGTAGCTCCTGTGTTCCCCGCGCTGGTGTCTAGAACCTTAGTTGAGTCGCTTTCTACTATCCTGTTAATCTCATTGCCCATTTTATTTTCCCTGCTTGCTAATCATCATTCTCTAGCTCTTTGCAAGATTCTGTACAATTATCATCCAATTTCATTAGACAAACTAATGGTACTTGCAATAGAGACACCAGTTAGGAGGCTATCACAATAATCCAGGGATAGCTGATGGTGATCAGTTGTGTCAAATGCTACTGATCCATGGCATAATAGGAAGACTGAGAAGTGATAATTGGATCATCCATCCTCTGTAGTTGTTCATGCTGGCTAATGAGTGAATACCACACAGAGTGGCAATTCCTTGCTGAAACACTCGTTCCATATTTCCACAGGTCTGGCCAATGCATTTGTGCTTAAAGCATGCAGTGTCTGAAATGTAATGTTTAACTCCCAGATATGTTCATGCACCGTTTAGTTTTTATCTTCTGATAGCACCATGTGAAACATATCAACATGGCAAATCCTTTTTCACTGAGCCTGTTAGTAAAAGACTGATTCAATGGAGACCTTGGAGATTTGTCCAAATAAACCTTAAATTATTGTTGCCTTCTTGCCAAGGGCTAGAGATGGAATTGATGATTTAGGTCGCAAGGTAAATTAAATAGGCAATGGAATTAGCAGAATGGTAGACAGTGGCCCAACTAAGGATCTGAATGCCAGGGGCTATAAACAAGGCAACTCTACAATAACCGGTAGCCCATCTACTGCCAGGGCAACCTCAACACTGAGCCATATATCTGATTCTGCAAGAAGTATCTATATGCCTTTTGCCTAGGACCTTAGTTGATCTCAGAATCTGGGGCAATTCAAACTCATAAATAGAGGTAAATAGACACATTTTTCAGGCAGTTTCTGATATCAGAACGTGGTGCAGGAGGCAGCAATTGTAGAATGACCGTAAGAATAGACTTAGAGCTAGTCCTTATTCCAGCAGATGTTTGTTTTACAAACAGAAGGCTATTGCTTGGTTTACATGAACTAATATATGTGAAATATTTTACTATATAAATTTTAAATATGATAAAACTATCTCATGATAGTTCAGGGAGCTGTATCTTTTATATTTGTCATATATTTTATGGCATTTTCAGCTTTACTGAGGATATTTCTGGGAAATAAGGTACAGGGCTCAAAAATAACAAAGCTGAAGACAGTAGACTTCTTTTTATGTGTTTTATTTTTTAAAACTTATTTTGAAGAAATAACCAGAGAATTTGGTTCAGGTTATAAATAAGAAGCATCCAGGGATAAGACCAAGCATGAGTCAGCATGAGTCAGCAATTCAGTAAGCCTGGGAACTGGAAATGAGCTGGAATGTAATAACTTCTATCACTTTAATATGAATAAAAGCTTTTGAACTCCTGAAATTTCAAATGCTTGTGGTTGTCTGTTTGAAGACAATTTTGTAACACAAAGTAATTCAGGGAAATATCTTCAGACAGGACAAAAAGTTGTTACTGTGTCAAATTAAAAGAAATATTTTATTTGAGTGACTCAAACAAGATGAAGTAAGAAATTTTACTATATGAAATCTTGGAGCATCCACAATCTGTGAAAGCTTGGATTGTCTAAAATGAAACTCGAAATAAACCATTTGAAATGCAGATTTCAACAAATTTAATATTATCAAACAAGGGGAACTTTCAAGTCTCCAAACATTGTAATCAAATAAAGAGGAGACCCAATTTTTTGAGGAAGATAATGACATTTTATTTCATCAATGTTTTCAGATCTATGAAATCTGGGTACTATGGTGATGATGAGAAAGATCTCAGAGTTCACCGCTGTGAATTCCTGTTATAGAAAAGCAAACAAACAGGCAAGTAATTATCTCTTACCAACTATCGAGCTAATTAGAGATGAAAACAGGGATATAGAAAAATTATAAATTGTAAATGATAGTAATAGTCCAAGTGATAGTTGCAGACCAATCAGAATGGGCAGCACAAAATCATTCAGAATGGACTCCAGCTATAGCTAACCAGTAGGGCATTACTTTTGCCCATTTGTTGACTATTTGTCCAGGTTTTGAGTAAATTCATCTAGCAAATTAATAATATTAATATAAATCAAACTTTAATTTTAACTAAGTTAACTGAGTAACTCTCCCTTTCATGTACAAAAATTGTATTTATCTCTATAAGTTGAGATTTGATCACTGTCTCAGGAGCAATTTGGAAAAGCATACTAATTTTTTAGACTGCTGAGAAAGAATTAAATTATAAAAATTTTTAAAAATAAGCAAAATAATTCAGATGGGATAAACACCAACTAGCAATGATTCCTCAGAGCTTTTTTATGTGTGGTAGCTACTTATTTGACTGTAGTATAAGACTCAGAACCTGGCTCAGTTTGTACGATATCTTCAACAGAGGGGCCTTAACTAGAGTATATGCTCTCCTATGTCTTTGAGTAATGTTCTGTGGTTCGTTTTGAATGTTTAGTTAGGAAGATAGGATCAGCATCATCAGTTCTTTATTTATGGTGTTCTAACTCTAAAAGCAGCAAATTGGACCACTGATGTGGCAGCTGATATGTTTCCCCATGTCTAAATCATATTGTTGGTGGTAGATTAGATCTTGATGATCCTGGACATATTCCCAAGCCTCTTCTGATCTACTTGTGTTGTTGGCCAGTGCTAAGCTAACAAGAGTTAATAAGTCACAATAAGCCATTCATCTGAACAAGGAATTGTGAATAAACACTGTAGAGGGGGAGTTTAGAAGCAAGCAGGAGCACTTTTTTTTTTTTTAACTCTTAAGTTTCATTCTGAAAGGCTTTTGGATTTTATACGTTTTTACATACTTGCAAACTACACAAAACCTATTCTATCTTTTTCATTCTCATAAAGTATGGAAGTATGATGTACTTAAACATAGGTAAAATTCAGTCTTGCGAGATGGAAAATGTGAATGTACTTAGCACTACCGAACAGAACACTTAAAAATGGTTAAGATGGCTGGGTGCAGTGGCTCACGCTTGTAATTTCAGCACTTTGGGAGGCCAAGGCAGGTGGATCACCTGAGATCTGAAGTTCGAGACCAGCTTGGCTAACATGGCGAAACCCTGTCTCTACTAAAAACACAAAAATTAGCTGGGCGTAGCGACATGCACCTGTAAGCCCAGCTACTTGGGAGGCTGAGGCAGGAGAATCGCTTGAACCTGGGAGGCAGAGGTTGCCGTGAGCTGAGATCGCACCATTGCACTCCAGCCTGGGCAACAAGAGCGAAACTCTGTCTCAAAAAAAAAAAAAAAGAGGTTAACATGGAACATTTTATCTTATATGTATTTTACCACTTTTAAAATGCTGAGAAAATAGGCAAAAGGTAGCCAAAAAGCGATGATATGTGTTTGGAAACTTTTAACTCACTTCACTCACGGAAGTTCCTACAAAGAGTAAAATATCTTTAGTTGTGTAACTTCTTAGACAGTCAGCCCCTTTAAAGCACTCATAGTAGCTTATATCCTGTAGGTTGGTTACATGAAGAGGAGGATTTTGTATGTTGGGTTCAAGAATGATGTGTCCCCAGTGTCTAGAATAGTGTGTGGCACAGAGAAACCACACAATGAATATGAGGCCACATTTCTTATTGTCTAGCAGGACATGTTATTTGCTAAAAATTAAAAAAATGAATATATATATAAAATGACTACATTCTAGAAGACATTTGTTATAAGGCACTGTTTTTTAAACATAACACATAGTACATTTCAAAATTTTTTTTTTTTTTTAATGAAGACATCCTTTACATGCCCATACCAGTATCTCCCAAATCAACATTCCACACCATTCAGTGCTTTCGGGAAATTTAGCAGATGTGCTGAGCCCAAAAGAATTTTGGATTCCAGCAAGATTGGGAAACTGGGTTATACCTTCCCCCTTTTCTTTACAGCAAGAAATTTCATGACTTTTATTTACCCAACGAGTACTGGGTAAGCCTCATAAGGGGAACTCCAATATGCTTCTCAAAACTTTTACATCATACAGCAGTGCCGGGCGTGGTGGCTGACGCCTATAATCCCAGCATTTTGGGAGGCCGAGGTGGGCGGATCGGCTGAGGTCAGGCTTTCGAGACCAGCCTCACCAACGTGGTGAAATTTCATCTCTACTAAAAATACGAAATTAGCTGGGTGTGGTGGCAGGCACCTGCAGTCTCAGCTACTTGGGAGGCTGAGACAGGAGAATCACTTGAACCCAGGAAGTGGAGGTTGCAGTGAGCCAAGATCACACCATTGTACTCCAGCCTGGGCAACATGAGTGAAACTCTGTCTCAAAAAAGAAAAAGAAAAAGAAAAAAAAACATACAGTATTGTGAATGTGTACAAGACTTGTTAAATATTTCCTGAAAAGCATGTTTCCCAGGCAGAGTGTTCCAAAGAGTTTAACAAATGCTGCTTCATCTAAAAACCAGAGGGTTGATTCTAAGTCAGTGATGCCATCTGTTAGGTGGAGCCATGTTAAACATCTAGTTAGTGGGCTGACGTCACTCAGAGGCGTCTTCCCTTTGGACAATCTAATCAAAGACAGGTTTATAATTTACAGAGTCGCAAAGAAATCCATAAATCCCCTTTCAGTATTAATTAGTCTTCTGACAGTGAGATATGCTTGGAGAAACAGCATTCTTAGGGCTATTCATTTTCATGTCATATACATTCTCCTAGCAGTCTTCCTTCCCGCTATTTTTATCATAACTCTCCAATATTCATTTGCAAAGAAAAACACAGTTGTCTTATTTCTAATCTTAAGCCATTTATTTCAGTTAAGTTTCCACAAAGTGAGACTAGTGGTTTTTTGTTGAGGATCAGGTAGAAAAACATGTTATGTGGTGTCATGTTTTTGTATTATATTTAAAATATACCTCAAAAAGATTTAGGTATACTTAAATTCTCTAGTTAATGTATACTCCAAAAATTCTGTTTAAACTGATGTTAGTAAGATGTAGCTGAAATTTAAATCTAGGTTTGCTGAGCTGAGTTTTGATTCTTCTTTCATTAGGCTATAGCTTTTTGCACTCTCGCTAAAAATATGATGTAATTCAAGCAATTCAGCCAATGTAGTTTTGTGATGAATCCTTAGAAAAGGGAATTGTCAGTTCAAAGGAAATATGCATTAAAAATTTTGATATATAGTGTCAAAATCTTTCCAAAGGCTGAGTCAGTTACATTTTTCATGTGGGAGTTTCTGTTTATTCATGCCCTAGACAACTATGTATACTACTAAATATTAAAAGTTTTTAACAAATTATTCCTCCAGTAGTTTAGATTTTTTAAGTGATAAGTTATTTTGAGGACTTTGCAGTTTGTTTTAGACATGTATAGTTCTATTTTTATAAAATATCTTGTCTTTCTGTTCCTTTTACAACAACTATTAGTTTCGAGACTCTGTCTCCAAAAAAAAAAAAAAAAAAAAAAAAAAAAAGTTTTTCTTATTGGTTTGTAAAATCTCATTGTATCTTAACATTAGTCTTAATTTAATGACATATAACTTGGTGTAGAATCAGATTTATACTCATGATAACACTCTTCTCAGTCTCTTACATGCCTGTATATATTCTTTAGTAGGAAAGAAGGGCACAGCAGTTACAGCTCACACACTGGGAATTCAACATAACTAGTGTATTTCATCTGTGCCTTTCTTTGCCTGTAGCACTATTTGCTTTATTTCCCACCAGAACTTTCTTTTTTGTCGAAATATGGATATGCTCATGGGAAAGTGTTACACATGCAAAAGTCATCTGCTATGAATGCCACAGAAGAAAACAGTTTGAGAAATATTTATCTAGCGTTTTATTCCTTTTTCCAGTTTGGAGTGGGGAGCGGGGCTGGATAGAGGTAAATAGAAGGAAGGGGGAGAGAACTCAGATGTATAGAGGTCAGATGACTTAAGAATCATGAGATTCAACAAAACCAAAGAGAGAGACGCTTTAGATTCCTTAAATTTCTACCTCTTCCCTGATATATTAGTCCTATTGCCCTGGCATTCCATTTCTTCTTTAGATGCAAGCAAGAAAAAACAGCATCCTAAGAAGCTCCACAGCATTCTTGATATGGTTTCCCATAAAACCCCCTTGATAATTAGCTAATATGAAGCATTCACATGAGTTTATTTGGGAATTGGCTGATGTTTTGTTTTCCCTGTTGCTGCTGTTGAAATAGTTTGAGTCTGAAATCATGATGGCTGTGGTTACATTTCTTTGGCCAGAGGATGTTGTGAAAGCCTCCATCACCACAGAAACAGATGAATATTCCCCTGCTCATACTGGAAAAAAGTGAATTGGTGACTGCAGCTCAAGCTGCTACATGGGAGGCCTTGAGCCATGACTTGGGCTCGTGAGTTCATGTCCCCAAACACAATGATCCATTTCCTCTCCTGCTAGTCCCAGGATCCTTTGTGCACTGACCAGTCTTTGCGAAATTTTTAAAAAATTACTTTTCAGATTTCTGATGACTTTTTGCAAAGAAAGGATGTTCTCATTATCCTCTCTGGAAAAAGAAACCTCTTTAATGAAGCTGGGGATTAAAATTCCTAGGTTCTGATTTTTTGAGTCATAATCTTTCCAACTCCTGTTTCAAACTAATGAATATAATAACAGAAAATTTATAAACACAAATAAGCAAAAAAAAAAAAAAACAAAAAAAGAAATGACTCACTGTGTCAGCAAGGCCATATTAATCCTGTTGACATTGTAGTGAATAGCTAGTTTCTTTTATATAAACTTATGTTTTAAGATCTTTAAAATCCTTGGTTTCATTAAAGGTAACAAAAAAGAACAAAGGATCAATGGTTTTAATATATACAGATAATATAGTATTTTGTGAATACTATAAATTATATGAATTTATATGAATCATTCATCTTTATGATATTTAAAAAATCAAATATGGGCCGGGTGCGGTGGCTCATGCTTGTAATCCCAGCACTTTGGGAGGCCGAGGCAAGCAAATCACCTGAGGCCAGGAGTTTGAGACCGGCCTGGCCAACATGGTGAAACCCCGTCTCTACAAAAAAATTAGCTAGGCATGTAATCCCAGCTACTCAGGAGGCTGAGGCAGAAGAATCACTTGAACCAGGAGGCGGAGGTTGCAGTGAGCCAAGATCATGCCACTGCACTCCAGCCTGGGCAACAAAGCAAGACTCTGTCTAAAAAAAAAAAAAGAAAAAAAAAATCAAATATGCAATGCAGCAGTGTGGCTGACCTTGGCTAACTTCAGAAGGTAGGTCTTAGTTTGGCGTCTTAGTCCATTTACTGCTATAACCAAAATACCATAAACTAGGTGACTTATAAACAACAGGCATTTATTTCCCTCAGTTCTGGAGGCTGGGGAGTCCCAAATCAAGATGCTAGAAGATTCTGTCTCTGCTGAGGGCCTGTTCCATCTAGATGGAGTCCTTTTATTGTTTGGAGACAGAGTCTCACTCTGTCACCCAGGCTGGAGTGCAGTGGTATAATCTCAGCTCACTGCAACCTCTGCCTCCCGGGTGCAAGCAGTTCTCCTGCCTCACCTTTCCGAGTAGATGGGATTACAGGCATGCACCACCACACCCAGCTATTTTTGGTAGAGACAGGGTTTCACCATGTTGCTCGGGCTGGTCTCTAACTCCTGAGCTCAGGTGATCCATCTTCCTTAGCCTCCCAAAGTACTGGGATTACAGGCGTGAGGTATCGCGCCTGGCCCAGATGGAGTCTTCTCGCTTTGTCTTCACATGGTGGAAGGGCAAGGAAACTCTCTGGGGCCTCTTTTATAAGGGCACCCATGTTGATTATGAGGTTCTGCCCACATGATCCAATCACCTCGCAAATACCCCACCTCTCACTACCATCACCTTGGGGGATATAATTTCAACACACAAATTTGGGCAGGATACAAACATTCAGACCACAGCATTCGGCTGTTCAGTTAACTCAGTCATGAGTCTTTTGTTAAACGTCACGTAGCTTCTCCAGGCCTTAATTTGCCCATCCCTAAAATGAGGCTTGTTGATCTCTCAGTTCTTTTTAAAATCCATACTTACATGTTTCTGCTCAAAAACAAACTTTGAGGAAATCTCCATAACCACAATCCCAATTTTGTAAGTGAAAAGACTAGTTAGAAGAGCTTACTTTACCATCTCAGGAACATCAACAATGTCAAATTAAGTGTTATTTTTAGTCACAGATAGCTCTTGTTTTTTGAGAAAATCGAGAAAATGACTCTTTCATTGCAAGGATGCTATCTGTTGCATAGTTTAATATTTTCTTTTAAAATGTGGTCACAGTCCTGAAACTCTTCTGACATATAGTAAGATATTATCTTTGTTTTCCTTGTAAATAATGGTTTCATTATTTTTATTTTAAAAATATAAGTTCTTCAAACAAAATTCAAACAATTCCAAGAAATTACAAAAAAGATGTGAAAAAGACTTCAAATTCCACTACAATAAAATAACTAGAATTAGCATTTGTACACATCTTTAGAAGTATTTTCTGAGCATTAGTATACAAGAAGAGATAGACTAACAGAAAGGCAGAAAGGAAGAATGACAAATATACATAAATATACATAGGATGTATATTCCAGCTGTATAGCATTGATTTTATAATATTGTGATCTTTCTTTAACTTTTATTTTAGGTTCAGGGGTAGATATGGAGGTTCATTACATATGTGAATTATATGTGGCCAGGGTTTGGTACACAGATTATTTAATCATTCAGCTAATCAGCATAGTACCCAATAGGTATTAATAGATTTTCAATCCTCGCTCTCCTCCCACTCTCCACTCTCAAGTAGGCTCCAATGTCTATTGTTCCCTTCTTTGTGACCATGTGTACACAATGTTTACCCTCCCTTATAAGTGAAAACATATGAAATTTGGTTTTCTGTTCCTGTGTTAGTTTGCTTAGTATAATGGCCTCCAGCACCATCCATGTTGTTGCAAAGACATGATCTAATTCTTTTTTATGGTTGTATAGTATTCCATACTGTTTATGTACCACATTTTCTTTATCCAGTCTATCATTGATGAACATTTAGGTTGATTATATGTCTTTGATATTGTGAATAGTGTTTCAGTGAACATACATGTGTCTTTATAGCAGAATGACTTGTATTCCTTTGGGTACATGCCCAATAATGGGTTGCTGGGTCCAATGGTAATTCTCAGTTCTTTGAGAAATTACTAAACTGCTTTCCACAATGGCTGAACTAATTTACATTCCCACTAGCAGTGTATAAACATTCGTTTTTATCCACAACCTCATCAGTATCTGTTCTTTTATTTTTTTTTAATTTTTAACAATAGCAAGTGTGACTGCTGTGAGATGGCATCTTATTATGGTTTTGATTTGCATTTCTTTAATGATTAGTGATGTTGAGCAGTTTTCCATATGCTTGTTGTCCAGGTGTTTGTCTTCTTTTGAAAACTGTTCATGTCCTTTGTCAACTTTTTAATAAGGCTGTTTTTTACTTGTAAATTCATTATGTACTATTTTAATAAAATTTTGAAGTTCTTTTTTTAATCTCATGGGATAGACAAACTGAATTTGAAGTTCAGGAAACCCTGAACTTCAAACCAAAGGACGGAGGAAAACATTATGAAAAATATAAAAATGTTAGAATCGAGTTTTTCCCTTTAATTTCATGCTTCCACTTTTTGAAAAATTCAAAAAATGTGCTTGATATAGGAAGTAAGGAGCTTAGGGATCATGCACTCTATCTACTCTTCCTTCTCCTACCTTTTATTGATTATATTATCATGAGTGTCTTTTAGGACATTTAAGATTTCTGCAATTTCAACAAAATTCTTACTGTTAAATATTTGTCAAAATTTTAATCGATTCAATAATTATCATCAGTTTTTTTCCCAAAGCTTCTCCAATTTTCAGTATTTTATTTTAATTCATCTCTTGATTAGCCAGATTTTATCATCAACATGAATTTTCAAGAAGGGCTCAGATTGCTATAGTCCCCCAACTTTCTTACTTAAAAATTGTCCAAGTCTTGCCTTTATACTTGAATTATGATTTTGGTAGTTAAAATAATGAAATAAGATTTTTCCTCTCTGAATTCTATGTTTAATAATTATAGTTGCTTTGTATCATGTCACTAAATGTCACTGATAATGATTGTAATACTTAAAACAATTCCTGAAATGCATATAGAAAACGCTGTGTTAATGTTTTCTAATAGAGTCTGAGACCAGACTTTTTGAAACAGCTTTACAGTATTTCTTAGTTTGTCAGGAGGCTTGAAGATATACGTACATACATATATAATGTTTTAGTGAATTGAGCGGGATCTTCCACAATATCTAGTATTCTACATTAGTATTTCTTGGAAGAAAATACTCCATTTCAAATAATAAATTAACTTTTCTCTTTATTTTAGGGAACTTTCATCTACTGTCTTTCTAAGTGCTTTTCCCCACTGCACTTACTGATGTCTCCATTTCAGTGACACCAATTTTACTTAAATTGTTACAATTGTTTTTCTTCCTATCAATAAATATCTTACCTCTTAAATCTCTGTGTATTTTCCTCCTATGTGTATGCAGTTAACCTAAGCCTTTCCATATAAGTAAAAGTTTCGTCAAGAATGCTTTTCCTCTTCTTGTTTCTAATTAATTTATTAACGACATGTGCAAGAGTGTTGCTTTCATTCTTAAGGTATTTCTATAATCCTGTTAATCATTATTTTTATTCTATTATTTTATCCTCTTTTCTTAGCTATCCAAGTCTTACTGAAACCATGCTTTTATAGTGCTCACAAGGGGACCTACTTCTGTTCCTTACATTACATTTTTTCTAAATTTTTTTCATGTGTTTTTTCTACTTCTTGTTCCCCCCACCCCCTAGCCAATTTCTCCCCCTCTCCCCTCTCTAGTGCATTTGCGTAGTTACCAATTCTCTTCATTTTGCTCAGACTTGTTTCGTGGAGCTTTGTCAAAAGCTTTAACTTGTTCTGGAATTGTACAGATAAAATCTATTTGGCACTCTTTCTGGATCATCTGGGAAGATTCTTGGCTACAGCTTGAAGACTTGTAATTATTTGTAGGCAATATTCAGAGGCTGAGAATGTGAACCTTGGGGAAAGAGAAAGAGAGATCAGTTGAAACTGCCCTTGGCAAGGGAAGAGGACTTGGGCTCTGCTCTAATTTCTTCTAATCTTTCTTTAAAGGTCTGTTCCACCTGATTAAGGGTGCATCCTATTCTGTGATCTTTAGCTCAGTCTCTAAAAAAATGGCAAAGCCTGGTGGATGAATAGTTAAGATACGCTATTTAGCGCTGAAACCTTAATGCCTTAACTCCCAATATTCCTTATTTACAACAAATTCTGATGAAAGATAAAAGGTACATCTGATGTTTCCTCCAATCTCAGCTGATATCCATGGTGGTATGTAGGACCTGCTACTCTTAGGATTCTTCAATTTTTTCTCAGGTTTGTGTTCAAAATCTCATTTTGTTCAAGTTTTTTTTTTTTTTTTTTTTTTTTTTCAAACACTGGGATGCAAGTCTATATTCTCAATATCATGTTGAAGAATTTTCTCTTTGAAATGCTACTTCCAGGAAACACTGGGAATGCAGTCATACTGTACTAGAACCTTGCGTTCTTTTCCTTGACAACCATTTTTCAAGGGGTATTTGGTCCTACCTATCTCTGAGTGAATTGAATTGAGATTTTATATATGTACTTTTTTACAGTTTTTTTAAGTATTCATGTAAGTGTTGGGAGAGAAAATTTCTCTATTCCGGTTTTATTCTGCCAACTGTTTCTTGAAATTTATATGGTGTGGTTTTTTTCTTTGTAATTTTCTTCTTTAATTCTTTTCTTCTTTCATGTTGTTATGTTATTATACATTAACTTATTATAAATATAATATAATAATGTGATTTTAAAAACTATAAACTTCATTAAAAGGCACATCTTATTTCTATTCTCTATCCTGCAAACTCCCACCCACCTCCCATAAATAATAACTGCCATAACCTCACATATATATTTTCAAATGTTATTTATGCATATAAAAGAACAAATAAATACAGCATTTAAATTTTCTACTTTACACAAAACATGCCATGTTATGTACTCTGTCATGCTTATTATTTTTTCAATATTTTGGAGAGTTTTTCACATTGGAACAGAAAACTCCTTCATTATCTTTTTAAAAAAATTTATTTAAAGTTCACGGGTGCATGTGCAGGTTTGTTATTTAGGTAAACTTGTGTCACGGAGATTTTTTGTACAGATTATTTCATCACTAAGCCTAGTACCCATTAGTTATTTTTCCTGATCCTTTTTCTCCTCCCAACCTCTGGTGGGTCCCATGTGTTTTGTTCCCCTGTATCTGTCCGAGTGTTGTCATCTTTCTTCTGCCATTTATAAGTGAGAACATGTGATACTTGGCTTTCTGTTCCTGTGTTAGTTTGCTAAGGATAATGACCTCCAGTTCTACCCATATCTTGACAAAGGATATGATCTTGTTCTGTTTATGGCTGCATAGTATTTCATGGTGTATATGTACCACATTTTCTTTATGCAGTCTATTATTGATGGACTTTTAGGTTGATTCCATGATTTTGCTATTCTACATAGTGCTGCAATGAACATATGTGTGCATGTATCTTTATAACAGAACCATTTATAGTCCTTTGAATACATACTCAGTAATGGAATTGCTGGGTTGAAATGTATTTCTGTCTTTAGGTCTTTGAAGAATGGCCACACTGTCTTCCACAACAGTTGAACTAATTTACACTACCACTAATGGCCAAGATGGCTGACTAGAAGCAGCTAGTATGCGTGGCTCTAATGGGGAGGAACAGAAAGAGTGAGTAAATACAGCACCTTCAACTGAACCATCATTACTTTTTAGAACAGCATCAAACTCCATCTTATGCACATGTCATAACTTGTCTTCTATTGGTAGACATCTGTTTTGATTTTAATATTCTGATGTTATAAATAATATTAAAAACATTACACACAATTTTAAGTTTGATGCTCATAGAGGTTAAATAGTTTACATTCTCCATCAACTACGTATGAGTGTCTGCCTATGGCTTCATCAATAGAGTTTATCAAACTTTTAGATTATTTTATCATTTGATAAGTGAGAAGTGGTATGTAGTAAATCGTCACTTAACCTCATCAATAAGTTCTTGGTAACTTTTACTTTAGGCAAAATGACACATAATGAACAAAAACCAGTTTTCCCCTAGGCTAATTGATATAAACAGGAGTTAAGTTCCTATGACATATTTCTGGTCACAAAAATGTCACCGAACTTCTAAATAAAGACCAAAACATTCCTAATATTAAACATTGAAATAAATTTCAGCTATACATGCATTTAAGAAAGATTAATAAAAACAAGTAAGATAATGATTTGCCCATTTTTCCCAGTTCTGGGTGGGGGTGGCCAGATCCTGTCCTGGCAGGTCAGGGTGCAGAGTGGGAGCCAATCCTGGCCAGGACACCATCACACTGCAGGGCACACTCACATCCACACCCACACTGGCTCTGAATGGGATCCTGTAGATGCATCAATTCACCCAATGTCAAGACCTTTGGGGTGTGGAGGAAACTGGACTCCCCAGAAAAAACCCACACAGACAGGCAGAGAACTGGCAGACTCCACACAGACAGTGGCCCCAGCTGAACATCAATTTTACTTTCTAGAATGCTTATAAAGAAACAACATTGAATGAAGCGATGTTATTAGACGACCTGCTATATTAGCATAGTTTTACTTCATGCATATTTTGTTTAAAATATGTTTAGACATATTTTCATATGTTTAGAGGCCATTTATATTTGATTTTTCTATTTGTTGGGTTCTTTGTAGTTCTTTTAATTTCAAATACTTTGTATATATTATGCAGACATCTATAGCTTATTCTCAACTTAGTTGGTGTGCTCTGTACTGAGACAGATTCTTATCTACAGTATTAAGTTTAAGAACCACTGGATGTATATATTTATTTCTATGTGTATAGAAATATGAGTTTAATGAACATACAAATATTACCACCATTTATGTTGATTTTATCATCCTGGGATTACAAAAAGGGTTAAGTTTCCTTTTTATCTCCCACTATACCATAATCCTTCACTCTTCTCAGTGCTGAAAACTGATTTTCCTACCAGTACTACACATCCATTGTGCGAGCGCTAACTCCCATGTGATATAAAACTAGGTAGTTACCTTACAAAAGGTAGATAGACCAAATGGTCCTGGTAGAGAAAGACAAGTTCTGCCCAAGGTCATTTTAATTTTTATTCTAGAAGACAGATATTGATCCCAATCTCAGAAATGACATTATTTCAATTTTCTAAAAATATATTTAGATTTTACAAAAGGGAACCTGATGCACACAAAACCAAACATGCACACACATTCACACCTGATAGCCAGAAACTGTATACACAGTTTATCAATGTATGTATATATGCAATCTATCTTCCTTACATTTATGTATCTATTACGTTAAGAGTAGAATTTAATACAGAGTCAGCTGCTATAAAAATAAAAAAGCACCTACTTTTTCATTGCACTTTCCTTTAAAGCCACTTGGGGTTACATTTCACTGCCCTGGACAGCAGGGAAAGTTTCATAATTTTAGAAAGTATATTAGAAAGTTTCGTAATTTTAAAGTTATTCTTAGAAAATTCTGTGGACTCATTCCCAGAGGAGCCTCAATTCATAATTAAGATTATTATCAAGTTTAAGAATCACAATTTCAAATAATAATGAAAAGTAAACATTCCCCCTTCCTCAGCATGGAATTCAGTGGGAAGCTGCAGTGGGGAGGTGGTAGCAGAGGGAGGAATGAGAAAGTTGGGTCCGCTTCTTCTTTTCCACCTGGAGTCACCTTTGGTTTTCTGAGTTGGAGAAGTGAAAGAGAGGGCAGCAAGGATACCAAAGGTGAAGGGGAGAACTTTCCTTGGACAGAGCCTCACTCTGTCAGTCAGGCTCCTGGAGTGCAATGGTGCGATCTAGGCTCCCTGCAACCTCCGCCTCCCGGGTTCAAGCGATTCCCTGGCTTCAGTCTCCCGAGTAGCTAGGACTACAGGTGCGTGCCACCACACGCCGCTACGTTTTGTATTTTTAGTAGAGACGGGGTTTCACCACGTTGGCCAGGTTTGTCTGAACTCTTGACCTCAGGTAATCCGCCCTCCTCAGCCTTCGAAAGTGCTGGGATTACAGGCTGAGCCACCGCGCCCCGCCAGGGGAGGATTTCTTTGGCTGGTACTCTGAATCCTGGGGTTGGTGCTTTTATGCATATATTTATATACATAAATGTACAACCAGTGGTAGAATTGGTCTTTCTAATTATTGGACAAATAATAGGTTAATTAAGATATGACCCTGAAATAGCTGATTAATGGGGGAAAATAGTTAAACGTTATGTCACAATATACTGCAAAATAATATCATAGATTTAGAAAGAAATTCTAGCAAACCAAAGGAAAAACAAAAAAGCATACTTAAAAAGACTAGTAGAAAAGCTATGCAAATATTTGCCTTACTGAAGCATGGGAAAGGTCATTCTCTGCATAGAGGCATGAAAAAACAGGTCATTAAATTATGCTGCACAAAAATTAAGATCTTCTACATATCAAAAATGCCACATAATTGATAGACAATGTGAGAAAAAATTTACAAATAAATTAATAGATAGGAATAGTTAGATATCCTTCTTAAAATAATTCTTGAAAATAGTAATCTCAATAGAAAAATTGCATATTCAACAATGTTTGGAAAATGTTTAATGGTACAGAAAAATTTATCAGTTAAGATTCCTCAGGCAATCAGTTGACAAAAACATGCTATGAAATGTCCATCAAGATTCTGTGTGATGGAATTATGGACATTTTAAAATGTTTTTATATATTTTTTCAGAATTTTCTTTTATATACAGAAAAAGTGTTGCATTTCTAAAAATACAAAACTCTAAAATAAAGTAAACACGATTATTGATATTCATTAAATCCATTTCAGGGGAATGATGTGGGGAGATACTTGAATAATATATATGTTCTTTCTCTTAGATTATTTTTAGAAATAATCATGCTTGTTCTGTTGAAAATATAATGGGAATTATTCATTTCAGAAAGACTGTGCTTGCAAAGCTTGTTTGCATTTCTAAAGCTGTGTATCCTCTTATAGTTTTGTAAGGTTACAAAAATGTCACAAATGGGAAAAATAACACAGTAGGTTAAGTGTTGTCCTAAACTTCGTCACTGTGTATCTTTGAGTAAATCATTTTACCTTTCTACCTTTTAGTTTGTTTATTAGACACTTGAGCTCTGAGCTTTCACTTAAGTAATGATTCTATCTTTCAGGGAGAATCTTGATATGGGCAGCTAGGAGTGAATTTGCCTGAAGGGCAGGGAACCATTGAGGCCATAACTTATTCCAATATTAGCAAGAAGTCAGGTAGACTAGTGATGCTTATTAACCAAGTTTTAATCTTGGGCACGGAGGAGTAAAGCTAAGTATACATGATTACTTTTTTGAATTTGTTTCTATTCATTCCCATAGTCTTGTGACTTAAGAAAGTAACAACACATAAATAAAAACCATAAAACACAGTTTTTCTAAAAATTCTGTAAGGTAATAAAACATGAGCTGCTGTAATAAGAAACCCAATTGTTTCTCACAGTATCAGTGGCTTCCAAGTAGCTGCACAAAGTCAGGATAAGTGATGATGCCTGAGAGCTATAATGCTCAAAAAAACCACTTCAACTACACTCATGAATGGATCCTCTCAGAAAAACTTTAGAGAGGAAGGACTTTTGCAGAAGGTTATTAAAAACACTCCAACAGTTGTGGGGCAACAGCAAGGAGCACGTGAATGCCAATTTTACTTGAGTCACAAAGATACCATATGTGGAAGACTTTTAGGGAATATGGATATTAAATGAGTGTACAAAATGTGTATTTGGTCAGTTCAGACACAATGTGATCAATTGAAGAAGAATAAGAAAAAAAAGCTCATTCCTTGGATTGGGTGTTCACTTGCAGACCTCTCTTGCAGGGGCTACAAACTTTCACTGTTAATGCTCTGTGAGGCAGCATCTAGATAAGTAGAGCAATTGTAAAAAGATTTTTTAAAAACAAAAAGAATTGGAAAAGGGAAAATAAGGTCAAATTCAAATTGTAAACATTACTTCAAGATATCTCCATATGTATAAGCAAACACATATAATTGATGTAAATTAGGTTATATTATGCATATGAACTTCACATTTTTTACTCAGTGTTATTCATTGGTAGCTTCCTAGAAGATATGTATCATTCTATTTAGAGGCTAGATAGTATTTCAATGTATGAACAGATCATACTTACTTAATTAGTCATGTATTAATGGAGATTTATGCATTCAACAACTCTACATATAGAGTTCATACTATGTAGTTAGCAACCGTGCTGGACATTGTGGTACTATGATGAGCAAGGGAGAGATGATTTTTGCTTTAAAGAGCATATAGCTTGGTGCAAGTCTTCAAAATAAACATTCAGAGACAAAAAAAATATGACCAGGAGATACTGATCTCTTTTGCCCTTGTGACAACTGGAAAGGGCCTGAGAGCAAGGGATCATGTGGCTCAGTTGCCTCTGGCCCTGAGCAGCCCTATGTGGTGCTCCTTGGAGCAAAGAAGAAATTAACAATGCAGCTTGTGGTTCTAGTAGGCTGTGAACAAAATGGTTGCACCATTCCATTACACCTAGGGAAAAGGTGAAGGAGCTGCTCCCCTCACTGTTCTGATCCATTCTGCAAGTTAGAACAGCCAGTTAGACAATGCATGATCCATTCAGCAAATAAGAACAGCCTGAATATTTAAGAATGCTTGATATAAAAGCAGTTTAGTTGAGTTAAAAAATATACATGAGCATAATCAGATTTCAAGGTTTGAATCTGTTGAGGGAAGAAAAAGAAAACCTATTAAATTCCTTAAGTATAATTTCAACTATTTTGTATGCTGATAAAAGGTGACATAAAGATCACCTTTACTGAAACAAATTCAAATTTCTCATTTAAAAAATATTGGAAAATATTGTATTTGGTTCAAAATTTAGTATCTTCCCTGTTTTGAATTGTATTTATTATAAATATATGGTTTAAAAATAATAATGGTTTCACTCAAACTCCATTAGGAAGCAGCTAAGTACCCTAGTAGCAGACTGTGCCATAGAAATATTAGCAACCTCTTCATCTGTGCTATCAAATGACAGGCTGGAAAGCACTGGTCTGCTTCTTAAACTACCTGTAATGAAGGATATACATATTACAAATCACATATATATATACATGTATATATACATGTATATATATAGATGTGTGTACATATATAAATCAACAAAAATATATGGCAAAAAATAAAAAGAAAAATGACATAAATACAAGCTCCCTTTCTAATATTAAGGTGCATATATACAATTTCCTTGTCAAATTGTTATAAAAGTTTAATGCTTACTCTCAAATTTTTACCTTGTCGTGTCATGAACCTGCTAAGAAACCAGTCTGCAGACCAGCAATAGAAGATGGAGCAAACTTTGAGTAACTCTTATTTTTTACTGTCAGATTCAAATTTTGAGCTATTAGAAGCAATACAACAATTCATTTTTGTTAGGCATACAACTTAATACAGTTTTCTGATTAATTCTTTGCAATTAACTCTTAGAAATGGAACAACAGAGTCTTGTTTTGTTCTTCAATTATAAATATATATAAATCAACTTGTTTTGCTGACAGCATGATAATTTTTGCTACTGTACATGTGGCTGTGGTCTTTATTTTTCCTGTTGTTAGTTTTATGTATCAGCAGAGTATGCTTATTTTAATATTAAAAGTAGTGTATACTAGAATAGCTAAAATGGTTTTTAAAAAGAATAAAGTGAGAGGAATTAATCTTCCCAATATTAAGGTTACATTATTCATGACAGTGTAGAACTGGTGGAAGGATAGAAACATAGATCAATGGAACAGAACAGAGAAGTCAGAAATAGATTCACACATGTATACACAATTAATGTTTGATAAGGAAGCAAAAATAATTCAATGAAGAAGGAATAGCCTTTTCAATAAATAGTGCTAAAGCAATTAATCATCCATAAGCAAAAAAAAAAAAAAAAAGAAAGCCTCAACATAAGCTTTATACCTCATGCAAAAATGATCTCAAAATGGATCCTCAACTTATATACAGAACATAAAGCTATAAAACTTCTGGGTAAAAATTGAAAAGAAATCTTTAAGATCTAGGATTAGGCAAAGAGTTGTTAAGTTTAACACCAAAAGCGTGACCCATAAAAGGAAAAAATCGATAATCATTTGGACTTCATAGAAATTTAAAAATGTGTGCTCTCAATTGCCCTGTTAATAAGGGAAAAGAAAAATGACAGATTTGGAGAACATATTTGAAAATTACACATATAAAAAATGATTGGTATTTAGAATATATAAATTCAAAAATTTAAAAGCAAAGAATCCAATTAAATAGGCAAAAGACACTTGACTGAACAGAGTATATGGATTTCAAATAAGCACATGAAAATATGTTTAACATCTGAGTTTGAATCTGAGGGTCTAGGGGAAGGGGCTAGCGACAGTGCTCAAAGAAGAAGCTATGAAAAATGTTATCGTCACCATCATGATGATGATCATCATCATCACTAGCAGTTAAAGAAGTGCAAAGTAAAACCAAAATGAGATATCACTGCACATCAGAGTAGCTAAAAACCATAGTGAAAACCCTAAATGCTAAGGAGGGTGCAAAGACACTGGAACATTCATACATTGTGTTTAGGAATGTAAAATGATACAGCCACTCTGAAAAAATAGCTGGCAGTTACTTTCAATACCAAAAATAGACTGAGAGAGCAATTGCACTCTTGGACATATATCACAGAGAAATTTTAAAAATTCATGCAGAAAATTCATCCATGAGTGTTTATGGCAGATTTAAAAAAAAATTCTAATAGACCAGAATTGGAAACATCCCAGATGTCCTTCAGTGAATGGTGCACACATGTCATGAAACACTACTCAGCAATAAAAAAGAAAGAGCTATTGATACACACAACAGCTTAGATGAAGCTCATGGATATTATGTTGAGCCAAAAAAAAATCTCAAAAGAATACATACATTCTTTGGATTAATTCATGATTCCATTTATGTAACATTTGTGAAATAATTATAGGTATGGTGAACAGCTTAGTGGTTCCTAAAGGCTAGACATGTGGCTATAAAGGGCTAGGACGAAGTCTTGTGTTAATGGTACAGTTAAGTGTCTTGATTGTTGTGATGGTTATGCACGCAGAGAACTACACACACACACAAACACACACACATACACAGTGCATGTATAACTGCTGAAATCAGAATAAGCACTCTAAGTTGTAACAATGACAATTTCCTGGTTTTGATGCTGTACTATAGTTGCACAAGATGTTAATAATGGGAGAGGCATTAAAATGTTAGATAGGCCGGGCGCGGTGGCTCACGCCTGTAATCCCAGCACTTTGGGAGGCCGAGGCGGGCGGATCACAAGGTCAGGAGATCGAGACCACGGTGAAACTCCGTCTCTACTAAAAATACAAAAAAAAAAAAATTAGCCGGGCGCGATTGTGGGCGCCTGTAGTCCAGCTACTCGGGAGGCTGAGGCAGGAGAATGGCGTGAACCCGGGAGGCGGAGCTTGCAGTGAGCCGAGATTGCGCCACTGCACTCCAGCCTGGGCGACAGAGCGAGACTCCGTCTCAAAAAAATAAAATAAAATAAAATAAAATAAAATAAAATAAAATAAAATAAAATGTTAGATAGATGTATATCTGTATATATATGTGACATCATGAATTGTATAATTTAATATTCAATTTTCTAATAAATCACTTGGATATTAAAACAAGGAAGTCACAAAATAATGTGAGAAGTTTGGGAAAATTCTCAAAACACAAAAGAGAGAGCAAGATACTTACAGTATAAATCATATGTATATTGATCTCTCAGTTATATATCCTTATTTTTTGATGAAGAAAAATTGAGGAAAATAAACAAGAGCTTAGTAGCAGAAATGCCAGGCAGGCTGGTGAGTCAGTACTTGGTTAATTAAAGCACTCAGCATTCCTGAGAGTACTGTTTGAATTCATGACTTATATCGATGATTTCAAAAGCCTTATTAGGTAATGCAAAGGGACTTTCTATAAACATCCTTTATTTTTATCCAAAGAATTTTCTAGAATAATTCTGAAAAAGGATAGTGCAAGATTAAAGGAATGGGCATCAAGTTAAAGAGACTTTTTTTGAAATGATACCTGGTGATATTCGTACTTTACTCACTAAGACTTACAAGAATTCCCACTTCCCATAAGCGATAGCACCATTGCTATGATGGAACGACAGCCACTCAAATACTCAAATAGTTGCCTTATGGTGTTCTTTCCCCTGCATCGAATGAAAAGTCTGGGGCTTTCCATCCCTGGTGTATTTTGGGTCCAAAGGAAAAAGAAATCCAGAGGTGCCTTGAGAGGAAAAAAAATAAAAAGCAATTGAAGGGAAGAGAAAGAAGATGGTTCAAGTGAGAAACAAGGAAACCTTGTGTCCTCTCATAAGCTTGTTAGAGAATGGCAAATATCCAGAATGCAACTAACGGCTATAATTCCCTGCCCTGCATGTTCCCAAAGGCTGAAGACAGAAAAAAGCATTCCAGGAATTGGAAGCAGACACCTCCATAAGAAAATCCATGTGGAAGAACTCCATTTTAGCCATCTCAAATGAGGCAACTCACCCTTAAGAGCAAGCATAGGGTGGTGCATGCAGTGTGTGGGGAAGGGATGGTGGATCCGAACTCTGTCTGTTTTTTTCCTTGACCCTTGTGTTAAATCTAATATTTGAATTTTTGCTGATGAACCTATGTGATGACATAATAGATATTTAGAGTCATAACTTCTATTAAATATAGTAGGTTTGTCATAATCTTAAACAGTAATTCTTGAGAGGCCACATAAAAATTTCACGTGGACAAAAGCACATGTAGGCCATTAGAAAATCCAGTGATCAATATGTTTCCAGCATTAATTACTTTTGAGAGGATTATGGAGGTAGGGGTCCAGTCAATCCTCCTTAACCAATAAATAATAAGAAAGAACTCATTTTCTTTATGATCGAACTCTTAGAACACTTTATTTTCATGCTTCTGCCAAAGGAGATGAAATTCTGAAGCATGACTAGGTAGTGAGGCCAGTTGAGACAGCCTGTTAAGAGTAAGAAAAAAATAGAGAGAGAGAGAAAGAAAGAGAAAAGAGAAAAGAAAGAAAACACTAGTTACAAATATTTACAGGAATTTTATTCTCGTATTCTTTTGTTTTGTTTTGTTTTGTGATGGAGTCTTGCTCTGTTGCCCAGGTTGGAATGCAGTGACACAATCTTGGCTTGCTGCAACCTCTGCCTCCTGGGTTCAAGCAATTCTCCTGCCTCAGCCTCCTCAGTAGCTTGGATTACAGGCACCTGCTACCACGCCCAGCTAATATTTGTATTTTTAGTAGACGCGAGGTTTCACTATGTTGGCCAGACAGGTCTTAAACTTCTGACCTCATGATCTGCCCGCCTTGGCCTCCCAAAGTGCTGGGATTACAGGCGTGAGCCACTGCTCCCAGTCTCTCTTATTTTTAATTATTTTTTGAAAAAGATAATAAACACTGGAATTCATCCTCCTGGTGGGGGCTAGTGAAATCCTAGCTTCACTACTTGCTGACTGTGTGAACTTGAATAAGTTACTTAGCCTCTTACGTGTTCATCTAGAATAATGATAATAAAATAACTTGCCTTATACTGTTGTGAAGATTAAATGAATTAATACATGTTCTTACTTTTATAATAATAAAGGTGTTAGAAACAGTGACTGTTATGGACTGAATAATGTCCCTCCAAAATTCATATATTGAAATTTTAACTCTCAGTTCCTCAGAAGCTGGCCATTTTTTCAGCAATTTCTTTAAAGACGTAATTAAGGTTAAGTCAGGCCATTGGGTTGGGCTCTAATTCAATGTGACTGGTGTCCTTAAAAAGAATCAAAGATTAGGACGGAGCCACACACAGAGGGAAGTCCATGTAAAGGTACAGGGGAAAAGCAGTCCTCTAACAAGGCAATGAGAGAGACCTCAGAAGAAACCAACCCTGCCAACACTGTGATTTTGGCCTCCAGAACTATGAGAAAATAAATTTCTGTCTTTTAAGCCACCTAATAAGTAACACCCATCTGTGGTACTTATTGTAGTAGCCCTAGAAAACTAATACAGGGACAATAAAACAGTTTTCTAGACATCTGGACTTTTAAAGATTATTGTTCTATCTATAGAAATTTACTAATCCTCTCAAATGTCTTATTTGATAGCTTGTGGTCTTGTAGAATATAACTAAAATTGGTGTCTACAATTTTTGTTTGCTGAAGAGTTCACATTTTATCTACCTTTCTTGTCTTTTATGATAAGGTTTATTCTTATAGTCACATTTTGGTTTTCAAACAACATTTAAAATGTTTCTCTGACACTAAAAAATACACCCTGCCTGAAACTGCTAGCTACATTCACTGTGGGATCTATGGGTCAACAAAAGATAGGGTTCACCAGCTATGGACAAAGAAGGAGCTATGAAAAATGTCATCACCAACATCACCATCAATAGACACATGTTGTACCCATTGAATATATTCCTGTTTGTAAGGGACATTTATAATTTATTAATAAGGAAAAATTATGGCATTGATAATGAAAACAACAAATAAATGAATATCTATAAACATATGTCATCAATGAAAGAAATATGTATAGTACATAAAACAATATTTTATTATTAAATATTAATATGTAAACAAATATAAATGTAATATTTAATTAAAGACAATTCAATCAGATCTATAAGGTTGAGAAATTCAGTATATCTTTAAGTGATTTCTCCACTTAATGGTCAAATAAACATGTATTAAATGTTATTATTTTATTTTTTGATTTTATAGAGATGGAGTCCCACTATGTTGCCCAGGCTGGTCTCAAACTTCTGGCCTTAAGCTATCCTGCCATCTCTGCCTCCCAAAGTGCTGGGATTCCAGCTGTAAGCCACCATGTGCAGCCTTTATTTAATTTTAAAAAGACTTTAGACTCAATATATTTGTCTGATGAAATTATAAGTACTGTCTGAATAAAAATATAGTAGATAAACCTCAACATATGTACCAGGTAGATTGTATCTTATTTAAATCTTATATAGAAAGCAAAACAATAAAAATATTCCCCCTTTGATGTAGTTGAGCTCATACTAACTAGCATTCTTGAATACTTTCAACTTGAAAATACTGAAATTATACTCATGTAAGAAGCAAGACCAGTTTTGAGTTTAAAAACCCAGTAACTCATTTTAAGAATGAGTACTTAAGTATATGTCCATTTTAAATATTTCTAAAAGCCTTATAAACATGTATTAATATGTACATGTATCTCTAATTGATAAGAATGATTTAAGTAAACTCCGGATATATTCTAACAAATGTAGTTTGGATGTGTCTGCACCCAAATCTTGTGTTGAGATGGAATCCCCATTGTTGGAGGTGGGGCCTGATGGGGAGTGATTGGATCATGAGGGCAGATTTCTCATGAATGGTTTAGTACCATCCTCTTGGTACTGTCCTCATGATACTGAGTGAGTTCTCGTGATATCCGATTATTTACAAGTGTGTGGCACCCTCCCCCACCCCGGCCCCACCAACACACATACACACATGCACACTCTCTTCTTTCTTGCTCCTGCTCTGGCCATTGCCTGCCCCCTCTTTGTCTTCCACCATGATTGTAAGTTTCCTGAAGCCTCCCCAGAAGCTGAGCACATGCCAGCATCATGCTTCCCAGGTAGCCTGCAGAGCTGTCAACCAAATAAACCTCTTTTCTGTATAAATTACCCAGTCTTGGGTAATTTTATTTTTTCTTTATAAAAATGCAAGAATGGACTCATACAGTAACCAATGGATGTCACTGTTGCTTCATAACATAATCAAACTACTGTTTTGACTATTATAAAGACAAGAATATATACAGTGCACATACCATTCCAATAGTGATGTAGTTAATCAACACTAGTAATGTTTGAAGACATTATCAATACCATAAATTACAAATATGAATTGAGCTTTCTCCATGTAACAAATGCATTACGACTGCTACAAAGTTCACAATTAAGTAGAACACATATTGTCTAATATCAGGAATCTCATAATCTTGTCAGAAGATATCATGAAACTGTTATAAAAAAAAATATTACCTGGCAAAGACATTGAAGTCCTGGTGAGACTTCTAACTATAACAGAACAGAGTCAGTAAGTCTTCTCCTCAAACTTCACAAAAAAAGTATACAATTGGACAAAATTGTTGAACGACCATTTAGCTATTTGTGCCTAGTGTGTCATTATTGGAATGCTAAGCATGTGGGTTGTGGATATTAATCAAAGGCAGACTCATGAAAAACTGCTAGAGCTTCATGTAAGGACAGTGGAAGTTTGACCTTCTTGCCCAAGGGTGCTCCCACAGCCCACCCCATCCAGGTGGAGAGAGCTGTGTCTTTTTACTCACATAAACCCGGCCTTGAAAACCAGCAGCTTGGCTACCAAAAGGAGCAAACACGATCTGGTGAACAGAGTGAAAAGCTGTGTGTGTGTGTGTGTGTGTGTGTGTGTGTGTGTGTGTGTGTGTGTGTGTTTCGTTATTTGTCTGTTTTTTCCACTAAGAGTGGCAAACTTGGTAGAAAACAAATGAGGAAAATCTGCAGCTTTTCTAGCCTGCAGTTACAATCCCAGTTCCCTGAGGAAGACTAGATAGCAATTTAGCAAGGAGATCATGGAAATGAGAGAGACATGGAAAGTCCAAATAAGCTCTCCAAGCATCACTGAGTGACTGGGAATTTGCATACAATTGCAGGAAAGACCCAAGGCAGCCCAGTGGAATGCTAAAGTCAGGGAAACTTGAGAACTGAATGAATATTAAATGTGCTCCCTAACTCCCACACAGATCAATCAGCAGAGGGTGGAGGCTTTATACACAGGAGGTATTTCAGTAAAACCTCTGCTGTCATCATTGGCTGACCTCTAAGCTCTGTGGACATAGAAATGAAATTTTAAAAACTGAGCAAAGACAGCAACTACCTGCTTCTGAAAAGAAAGATTCCACAGTTTAAATCTAACCAAACAACAAATAAACAAAGTGGAAAAACACCCCACAATAAAGTAAAATAAAAATCCCGATCCTTCAAAACAATATCTAAAATGTTCTGTTTTTAAATGAAAAAATAAAATTATAAGAAATGCCAAGGAGAGGTTGCCGTGAGCCGAGGTAGCACCACTGCACTGCAGCCTGGGTGAGAGTGAGATTCCGTCTAAAAATAAAAAAAAGAAATGCCAAGAAGCCGAAAAGTGTTACCTCTATTCAGGAAAAAAAATACAATAACTCGAAGTGGGCCCAGATACTGGATTTATCAAACAAAACTTCGATAAGTTATTTAATATATACAAAGAAGTAAAGGAAACTATGTTTAAGGAATGAAAGGAAAATATGCCAATGACTTTACAAATTGGGCATCTTAACAGAGAGTATAAACGACAAACATTAGAAATTCTTGAAAATTATAATAACTGAAATTCAAAATGCAGTAGATGGGCTCAAGAGTAGATCTGAAAAGACAAAAGAATCCTATAAAAATTGTCCAGTGTGCAGATCATGAGGTCAGGAGATTGAGACCATCCTGGCCAACATGGTGAAACCCCATCTCTACTAAAAATACAAAAATTAGCTGGGCGTGGCAGTGCGTGCCTATAATCTTAGCTATTTGGGAGGCTGAGGCAGGAGAATCGTTTGAACCTGGGAGGCAGAAGTTGCAGTGAGCCGAGATCGTGCCACTGCACTCCAGTTTTTTTTTTGAGATGTTCTGGCAACAGAACTAGACTCCGTCTTAAAAAAAAAAAAAAAAAAAAAAAAAAAAAGAAAAGAAGAAGAAATTTGTCCAATGTGAATAATATATAGAAAAAGCAGGTACACAGACCTGTGGAACAACTTTGAGCATACTGTCATGTGTGCAGCAGGAATCCCAGAGGGAGAGGAGACAGAGAAAACGTGGCAGAAAAAGTTATTTGATGAGACAATGTCTAAGACTTACTAAATTTGATTTTAAAAAAAATCTAAGCTCAATGGACGCCTATGCAGAATAAACATGAAGAGCTCCACACTATTGTCAAATGACTGAAAGCCAAAACACAGAGGATGTCTTAAAAACAGCAAGAGGAAAACAAATCATTATGCAGAGAGGAACAAAAACATCTAAGCAGAAAGAATGTAAGCCAGAGTAGTATACTTAAATGTAGATGAAAAAACCATGGATGCAGAATTCTATGTCCAATGAAACTATTTTTTAATTGAAGAAACATGAAGATATTCATTGATCTACAAACACGGAGAGAATTCATTTCCAGGAGAGTTGCCCTCCCATGAATACTGAAAAAATAATTCAAGTTGAAAGGAAATGACACAAGACAGTAATTCAAACTAGCATGAATAATGCAGAGCAACAGAAATTGTAAATAAGAAGATAAATACAAATTCTATCTCGCTATCTATTTATCTATCTATCTATCTACCCACACACACATAATTTGCTCTATCTGTACCGATATATGTACACATAGATAGGCAAATAGTACACCGGAGCTATTTTGGAATAAAATTGTCATATTCCACTGGAATTAAGCATCATCTTGCTGAGGTAAATTGTGATAAATTAAATATATATATTATAACACTTTGAGCAACCACAAACAAAATAACTAAAAAATTATAGCTCGATCAACGGAGAAGCTAAAAATGACAGTATAAAATATTTTTTACACAAAAGAGGCTGTAAAGAAAAAGAAATATTAAAGATGTGAGAGAGAAAACCAACAACAAAATGACAATCCAACCATAATGGCCGTTACGGTAAATGTGAATTGACTAAGTATTCCAATCAAACGGCAGAGTTTCACCTATCTGCTGTCTATTAGAGACAAACTCAAGAGTCAAAGGCACAAACTGGTTAAAATAAATATGCAAAAGATATATCATGCAAACAACATCCATAAGGAAGCAGAAATGGCTCCATAAATCAGACAAAATAGACTTTAAGACAATAAATATTACTAGGGAAAGAGAGAACTATTTCTTAATGCTAAAAGGGTCAATGTACCAGGAATTGTAACAATTATAAATGCATATGTCCCTCAAAATATTTCCTCAGGATACATGAAGCAAACCTGAGAATGGCAAAGAGAAATAGGTAATTTAAAATTTGTGAATGGAGATTTCAATATTTTACTCATGGACATGACTAGAAGCAAAATAAATAAGGCTGTAGACTTGTAGAACACTACCAACCCATTTCGCATATAGAGTACACACCAGGAAATGACTGAAGAATACATGTTCTATTGAAGAGACTTGCAACAATATCCAGGGTAGATGATATGCTAGTCTGGTAGACTCAATATTATTAAGATGAAAATTATTCCCAATCAATTAATAACGTCAACATAATCTCTATAAATATCTCTGAAGGCTTTTTTTTTTTAGTGTGTATAGGAACTGACACGCTGATTCCAAATGTATATGGAAATTCAAAAGTCCTAGCACAGCCAAAACAATTTTAGAGTTTAGAGTTTAAAAAAAAAAAAAAAACAAAAAAAACCTGTGGAATATTTAGCATATCTGACTTCCAAGCTAATGTGAAGTTGCAGTAATCAAGATAGTGAGGTATCTTAACAGTAGATGCACAAGTCAAAGGGAAGAGAATAGAAGCCCAGAACTAAACCCTCACATGGTTAAATAATTTCTTTTAATGATGCCAAAACGATTCAATAGAGAAAGGATAATTGTTCAACAAATCATGCTCAAGCAACTGGATATCCATAGGCAGAAATACGTAGATCCTCACATCACACACAAAAATTAACTCAAAACATGTCATAAATTTAAATGTAAGAGTTAAAAGTATAAAACTTCCAGAGAAAAGCATAGGAGAAAATCTCTGTTACTTTTGTCAGGGCAATTTTTATTCATATATGACACTAAGAACATAATTTGTAAGACAAAATCTTGATAGATTGTACTTCATAATTAATTGAGAGTACTTTACCCTTTAAAAGACACCATTAAAGATAAAGCTACAAGCTGAGATAAAATGTTTGTAAATCATCTGACTTTTACATTACTTACATCTAAAGTATACAAAACCTTTATAACTTGACGATAAGAATCTCACGATTGAATTTAAAAATGGGCAACAGACATAAATAGAAAGCTCATAAAAGAAGATACACAAATGGCTACTGAGCACATAAATAGATTCTCTAGATTATTAGTCATTAGGGAAATGAAAATTAAAACCACATGAGATAGCATTACACATCCAACTAGAACGACTAAAATTAAGAAGAGTAAAAATACCCAAGGTTGGCAAAAATTTGGAAGAACAGAAACCCTCATATGGTGCTGATGCACATGTAAAATGATAGTGTCATTTTGGATAAACATTTGTCAGCTTCTTAAATAATTTAGCATACACATATTATTTGACTTAGAAATTCCATTCTCAGATATATACACAGGATAAATTAAAACATATGTCCACACAGACTTGTATATAAATGTTCATATCAGCATTATTCATAATTGCCTAAAATTAGACACAATTCAAATATCTATCAAATGATGAATGAGTAACAAAATATGATACATCTACACAATGGAATACTACTTAGCAATAAAGATAATTATTGACATATGGCAACAACATAGATTAACATCAAAACCATTACGCTTAGGAAAAAAAATTCAGACTCAGAATTCTGCATATTCTATTATTTTATTTAGATAACATTTCTGGAATAAGCAAAATTTCAGAGATAGAAGGCATATCAGTGGTTTCCTGGGCCAAAAATGGTAGCAGGAACTGACTACAAGTGGATATGTGGATGTTTTGGGGGGTTGTTATTCATGTCCTATATCTAAATTAAAATTATGGTTGTACAACTGTACAAGGTGACCAAAAATTGTCAAACTCTACATTTACAATAGGTCAAATCATGTCATGCAAATTATATCTCAATAAAGCTGTTAAAAATAACAGCCATATTATTTATAGATTTTTTCTCACTATCTTTGAAAATATTCATTTATAATTTTATTACTGAGCACAAGATTTACAGTTTAGTAAAATTTATATCATTGCCTATGTTAAGCCCTTTTATAAATATTATTTTTAATGCTCTGAGAATGTATTTATAAAATCGGAAAAGTGCTTTTCATTTTTGATATAGAACTCTCATAGCCAACATTTATGTTTTCATAACATATAGAAAATATATGTTAAGAATAAAACCCAAAACAAATTTGTTTTCTTGATTCCTAACCAGTGTTTGATCAATCTTTGAGGTCTGTGGTGATTCAATGCTGGAAAAATAAAGATAACACACATTAGAAACAAATGTGTAATGCTGTAACATACGCCTAAGAGACTACTCCCAAACCATCCACAGTTTCTCTTCACTCCACAGGCATGAGAAAGGCAGAACATCTGAGAGAATATTGTGGCTGTGGGAAGGGGCTTTGATAATTTGTTTTCAATTTTAAATGTCCAAGTTACGATGAGGCTAGAAAGAGTCTATTTCCAAGCCAGTTCTCAGCATGGGTAAAGAGAACTCCTTTTAAAACTTGAATTACAAAGTAGCTAAAGACATGTTATTAATGATACATTGGAGTTCTGCTCTGCAGACCATTGTCATGTACGGATTTGAAAATGTCTTTTGTTAATTGAAAGTACTGCTATAAATTTCTCAGGTGTCAGAATAATGCATGTACTGTTACAGATAATGATGTATTTTGTCATATTCTTTGGTGGTTTATGCATTGTAAATGCATAGTAGTATCTATTTTGCTCAACTAGGGTGTTTAAACTACTAGATATACTTCCATTTTTTTTTATTAAGCCATAGTGCTTTACTCAATAGGTTAAATTATTCACTACAATCAACACTTTCATGTTGATTAAGTGGCGAATAATTACCACATACCCACCTGTAGTAGCAAGTCCAAACTCTAGTATGGCTGAACTTCCACTGGAGAAAGGGTTCATGTCAAGTTGGAGAGGGCAGTCAGCTCTTACTATCTCTTCAACATTTTCTTCTCCTTTCCACCCCCTCACATTTAGAGACAGGGACACAATGTAAGAGAGTCTGCTGTGATTAACAAACCTTCTCAGATTCGCCCTGAGCAGGGCCTGGTTCAGAATCTGTTGTGTGGACATACTGGGGGAATATATTTCAGTTTTTCATGACATAGATTTTGGTGTCATGTTGTTAGGTAAACAATTTGAAGTTTATAAGTTTTCCAAAGGAAAAGCTCTGGACTTGAAGCTAGACATCCTGAGTTTTAGTTCCACCGCTTGCTTACTAGCTTCCTGTCTGAATAAGTTATGACCTCTTTGAACCTCCGTATTTTCATGTGTACATTGAGGATCTTATGTAATTAGTTATTTCTGATGTTCCTTTTAGCTATAATATTCTCTAACTTTTTTTTTTTTTTTTTTTTTTGTGAGAGAGAGTCTCACTCTCTTGCCCAGGCTGGGGTGCAGTGGCACGATCTCGACCCACTGCAAGCTCTGCCTCCTGGGTACATGCCATTCTCCTGCCTCAGCCTCCCAAGTAGCTGGGACTACAGGTGCCCGCCACCACGCCTGGCTAATTTTTTGTATTTTTAGTGTAGACAGGATTTCACTGTGTTAGCCAGGATGGTCTCAATCTCCTGACCTCATCATCTGTCGGCCTCAGCCTCCCAAAGTGCTGGGATTACAGGCGTGAGCCACTGTGCCCTGTCGTATATTCTCTAACTTTTATGACTTAAAGCTTGATGGTATTGCCATACACCATCCCCTTCTCACTTTAATCACAAGGAAGATTTCTGCAGTGTATGAAGCATACAGGAAGGCAGCTCTGCGAAATTATCATTCTGGGAGAGAATCTTGGGTGAGAGATGTAAAGAGATTGTATGTTCTATTCTTTACGTGTTGCACTTGTTTCTCCGATTCTTTAAATGTCTGATATGAGGCTTCATGGTGTTTTATGTTTGTGGTCAAAGACAGAGTGATCAGAAGGAACAATGGAAAGGAAACAAACAAGTCTAGTTACTCAGGTTCACTGATAGTTTAGGCACAGTAGGAGAGATTTGATGTACATCCCACAGAGCAAAGCACTTTCAATCCCTGTCTCTATCCACTAACAGATAGTCTTAAGAAATGCAATGATTTCATTGAGTTAGGTAGGTGCTAGATGAGAAATCTATCCTGATCTTTTCATAAGAAGTCTCATCCTTCCCCTGGATAGTATCAAAGACTGATTAAGCATCAAAGCTCTCTTCCTCTGACCCTTCTCCCCAAGATTGAAACAATCTCTTTCTCTTTCAATTACAACACGTGTGACCAGTTTATAGAAAAATGTTTATAAACACAATTACCTAAAAGCTACTGATATTTGTTTAGAGTTTTTAGGCCAACCAATTTAAATGGATACTAAATTGAAAAGCACAATTATTTCCATGGCTTGGCAGAAAGCAAGTCTTAGAGCTCATTAAGAACTGAAGGTCAAATGAGAGGTGGGTAGGCGGATCATTGAAAAAACAAATTATAAAACAGATTTCCATGAATAGTTTTGCCTAATTTTCCCTATACTTGCTGCATTTTCTTGTTTAAAGTCATTGGAATGAAGTGCTGTGTTTCTAAGAGTTACAAAAGAGTGATAGAATAATACATTTTATCACATTGGGAATTATCTTTGGTACAAATGGTATGTTCAGTTTTCCATGTCCTTTAAATTAAGCATTGTAATAAAAAAAGGAAGACCTTTGTACTTGGAATTATAGTTTTGTAGAGCATGTCTGCTATGTTTTGAATGTCTCCTCCAAAACTCATGTTGAAACTTAATCCCCAATATGGCAGTATTGAGAGGTGGGGCCTTTAAGAGGAGATTGGATCATGAAGGCTCTGCCTTAATAAATGAATTAAGCCACACATAAATTAATGGATTAATGAGTTAATAGATTAGTGGTTTATCATGGGAGTGGAACTGTGGATTTATAAAAAGAGGAGGAGAGGCCTGAGCTAGCACATTAACAGATTCAGCCCCTCGCTACGTGATGCTCTGCACCTCCTTGCAACTTTTCAATGTCCCCACCATCAAAGAGGCTCTCATGGGATGTTCTCTCCACTTTGGGCTTCCAAGCCTCCTGACTGTGAGAAATACATTTCATTTCTTATACATTACCCAGTTTCAGGCATTCTGTTATAAGCAACAGCAAATGGACTAAGACAGTGTCTGTGGAAAGAAAACTGCTTCTGCCTTCCAAGGCTAGTCTAATTACCTTAGTATTCCAAGTCACTAAGAATCTTCCTCTTGGGAAGCAGTTGGGAAGATGAGCTCATGGGATCAACACTGTCAGGAGTTGAGGAACTTTTGCAGCTGCTTCCACCAAGCCAAGTATTTCTCTTCTGACTCCTAAAGTCAACACTGAAATCCTTCCGGTTGCTTTCTGTCTACTGCAGAGAGATTTCCTTGAACAGGGTGAAATCTGGCCCAGAAATATTCAGCTTCAAATCTTAATATTTTGTGATGCCAGTTGGTGGGTAAATGTAAATACAAGTTGGCAATCTTTTGTCTTAGACAGTTACTGAAGTTTAGCTATGCTAGGCAGACATAAAAAATGGTTCCGAATATTCCACATGCTTTCTTTAATTGTATTTCCCTGAATCTGCTCTAGGGAAGTTTTTTTTAGCAGATGTTCCGACAATCTGGAACTGCCCTAGCAATTAATTTTTATAGCCCATGGGTTGAGAATATGTTAAATGGAAATATGCCTACTGGAAACATATGTGTTGTTGACACTTTTTATAGAAACAGCTAACACTATATTTGCAGCAAACTCATCTCATTTATGGGAAGTTAACTTTTTTCCTCTCTGGAGCATTGCTCAGACATTCTTCTATTCTATTGCCATGCAGTTTGTTAAAATGCTAGACATTCTTTGTTTTGAGCATTTGAGTTATTTCACTGGGATCTCTGACACTACCCTTCATATGTGTGTATGTGTGTATACACACACATACATATACACACATGAGTAGATATACAGGTGGTTTCCTCCATCCCCCCTGTACCTCTGACCACTCCTCAAAGTCTTATTCTCTATCTTTCCTAACTTGTATCAATAGATGACCACAGATTTTGATGTTTCAAAACCACTAGCTAATTTTCTCCGTTCAAACTCCCCATTAGTGCACTTGCCATCTCTAATGTGTTATTTCCTCCCCTGGAAAGCATGTATATAGAGGTACTTCAGAGATCATTAAAAAGATTTTTATCATCCTTTAGACTTCCATCAGATTTGTGCTCAAAATTTACAGAACAAACAGCAATGAGAATGCCAGAAACACTGTTTTATGAATTCTTGTTGACTCTTTACAAATATATATTGGTTATAAAAGGATTTTAAGTTAATTAATTAAATTTCTTCATATATTTGCATTTTAATAATTATTAATATTATTTTATTCTGTATGCCCTTCTTATTCACTGGGCATCTAAGTAATATAGTATCAATATGTTCATCATATCAATATGTTCAATAATACAGTATTTCATGTTCATCTAATGAGGGCTGAGAGTTAAATTTGTTGTAAACATCAGGGAGGCTCAGAAGTGCAACTTTTACTACCACATAAAAGTGTTCCCCAGTCTAAACTGTCCCAGATCTGAATTTCTGTCTGTTTACTCCTTTAACTAGCTTTTCTTGGAAGTACTGATGTTTTTGTTTTTCTTTTTAATTAGGCTTCTCTAACCTTGAAAAGGCATGAGCAGGCCCTGAGAAAATGAACAACCAAAGAAGTAGGAGGAAAACGAAGAGAAAGGCTGGGCGCTGTGGCTCACCCCTGTAATCCTAGCACTTGGGAAGGCCGCGGTGGGCAGATTACTTTCAACATGGTGAAACCTCATCTCTACAAAAAATACAAAAATTAGCTGGGTGTGGTGGTGCGCACCTGTAGTCCAAGCTACTCGGGAAGCTGAGGTGGAAGGATGACTTGAACCTTTGGAGGCAGAGGTTGCAGTGAGGTGAGATTGCATCACTGCACTCATGCCTGAGCAACAGAGAGTCTGTTTCAAAAAGAAAGAGAAGACAACACAACAACAAACCTAAAAAAAAGTGGATTTTCTGCTAAGTGAGGGATAAAAGGAGTGATTAACTCCAGTCCAGTGCTGATGGCTGTCAGCCTGTAATGAGGACTGAGAAGCTGCCACTGACTTAGGAACATGGAGGTCATTTCAGTGGAGGGCTAAAGACAGCATAGTTGGTGTGGATTTAAGAAAGCGAAGGAGAAAAGTTGTAGGCAGGAAGCATTGGTAAGTTCATTTAGAAATTTTGCAGTAAGGAGAAGCAGAGAAATGGAGCAATGAATGCAAGGAGAAAAGCCACCTAAGGTTTTTAATTTTTCTTTAATAGAAAATAATTTTGAACAGTAATATTAATGTTTCCTTCACTGAAAATTTATGATTCAAGGAAGAGAGAGGGAAAGTCATTGGCATCACATCTCCAAGTAGGTGGGATGACATAGACTTCAAGAGGATGGTTTGGCCTTCGTAGGATCACAGAAAGTTTCTTGGTGGGAGGGAAGGCTGAATATGTGGTAGTTAGATTTTTGATGGGAGATTTCAGAAGGAACTTTATGATTGCTTCTATTTCCTCCATGAAATAGGAAGCAATGCTCTTGGCTATTTTATATAAAGCCTTTGTACACAAAGTATACATCCACTTCATGCCGTTCTAATACAACTACTGGCAGTGTCCAGACATTGCCCCCAACATGTACTTCACTTTCTGTAATAATTTCTTTCTCAGTTGATTTCTTCACTTTTTAAGATATATATAATTTTGGCTTCAAGCTCAATCTAGTACTCCCCAAATTAGGAAAAGCTTGCAGAATACACCTGAAAGTGATGAACTAGTGTGTGTGTGTATATTTATTTCCCTCAACTATTTTCCAAAGAACTTTGAGAAGTGTTGCTCCAAAAGGCACACACATAATAGGCTTGAGCAGATGCCTCTGGTGCACTGCCTCAGTCTCCTGGGCCCTCCTCTCAGTTCAACCACAGCAGCAGAGATTCTTCAAGAGTTCAGACTTGCCTTAGCATCCTTGTGTCATCTTCCTTCAGAATTGCAAGGCTGTTCTGAAGACTAGCCTGCAGCAAGAATAGCCCAGGAGCCCTAATCAATGCAGAACAAGGACCAATGAATGATTTAAGTCTTCTTTACATGAGAATTTGATTCACTGGATAAAACCTTCGATCTTGTCCTTAAGGGGCAATTCCAGACAGCATGCTGTACACTTCTTAGGAGGACCTAACCAAACTGAGCACCCACTACCCTTGTCCCCCACAAGTGACTTTCCTAACAGACAATCTGAGCCCTAATACTTGACTATTTAAATAAAAAGAATACTTAAAACCACAGAAGGCGTTGTAAAAGAAGACAAAATACATCTCAGCTAATAGAGATAACAATATTTAGAAACTAAATTTTATTTATTTATTTCTTTTTATTTATTTATTTCTTTTATTTATTCATCTCCCCAGTGAGATGAACCCAGTACCTCAGTTGAAAATGCAGAAATCACCGGTCTTCTGTGTCGCTCGTGCTGGGAGTTGGAGACTGGAGCTGTTCCTATTCGGCCATCTTCAGAAACTAAATTTTAATCTGAAACTCGCTGGTAGCCAAAACTCATAGGAAAAAAAAAAGAAAGATGGACAAATGTCTACTATTATCTTACAAAAAGGAGCATACTGATTTGTTTGGAGAAATTCATTTACCTCTTGGGGAAAAATTATAATATAAAGAAAAGACAAACATGGATAAGATATTATAGTACCTTAAAATGAAACATTGTAGTGGAGCAGTCATATTTATCACACTTCTCTGTCAGAAAAGCTGAGATCTTAAGGTGGTTCATGCACAATTCAGTTTATGTCATCAAGGATATATAATTCATCTTAAGTTTATCATCTGCATGCTTCTGGTCATCCCAAAATTTAAAAAATTATGCTGTACTATGATATTGCTATCCAAAACCCTGATGCCTTTTTAAAAAGGTAGAATATGAAAATCTAAATCTGGTTAAATATTTTCTCTTGTTGTATAGACCTTAAAATAAGCCAATAATGCTTTGATTTGATTTGTAATTAGGCTGGCAAACTTCTCTCCCCTTAGAAATAGATGCATAGTTTAGATTTCTAAGGCCAAGAAAAGGCAAACATGTCACACCTAAAACAACAGTGTCCTTTAGGTTTACAAAAAGATGTTGGCTGACATAAGAATGCCTTGACTAGTTCAAAAATATGGTTTTTGTCCTATTGCTTATAGCCAGCATTACACAACAAGAGTAACCAAGCTACTGTCTGACTTTTCTATGTAGCTGATGAGTCTACAAATAGTAATTTTATGAAAGATTACAAGCAGAAACTTCTACCAGTGCACTCTGCCTAGTTTGTGGAGTGAAATTTTTTTTGTGTGTGTGTGGTTTTTTTTTCCCTGAGGAGTCCAAGACCTATTTGTAATACCAGTTCAGGGCCTCCAGCATATGTTATTTCTTATATTCAGCTAGTGTTCCACCAGAGAAACAGAACCTGTAGGAAACATATATTAAGACATTGGAGGCTAAATCCAAAATCTACAGGGCAGCTATCAGGAAGGGCAGGGTGGAACTTTCAGACACCAAGTGAAGCTGCTTCTCAGAAGTGGAATTTCTTCTTTTTCAGGGAAGCCTCAGCTCTACTCAAAGCTATCCAAATGACTGAAGCAGATCCACTCAGATTATACGGAATAGTCTTCCTTATGAAGGTCAACTAATAATAGTTTATTCACATATACAAAGTATTTTCACAGCTACAACTACGATAGTGTTTGACTGAGTAACAGGACTGTGGCCTAGCCACATTGATATATAAAGCTGGCCCTCACACCCTGAAAGAAGAATCATAAACTCTCAGACTGTAGCAACACAGAAGCAGTCTTGCAAAGTTTGTTTGGATAAAAGCAAGTGAGAAAAAAAGAATTGTGAAAACCCTCTTGGCAGTCTCTTTCTGAAGAAGTACTTTGTGTTTAATATAGTCTCTTCAAGTATAGCACTAATCTACCTTAAATATCCAAATGATTGTTTCAAAATGTCTCAGGGTCTTCAGGGATTTATGACTGAATTGGACATTTTCTCTGTAGAATCTCCATAGACATTCTGATTTCTCAGGAGATCTTTGCTGAACTGACTGAATATCCTTGGATAAATGTCAAAAAGATGAAAAAATTCCCCACCAGAGAAATTGACAGTAACAACTATTACCACGGTCGCAGAGACGTTCGCATTTGCCGAATTTCCAGGACATGCACTAGGAATACCGCTCATGCCACGTGGTACATGTACTAATAACACTGGGATGCCTGTGCCAAAAACTAGTTGCTGACAGTGTGACACTGGCCCATGTAAAGATGATCTGACACCCTGAGAGTTCACTAGCTAGATTTCTAAAGCAACTTTTTACCATGTTGTATCCTTACCCTTGAGGTTCTTTATGCCAGTTTACAAGTTTGACTTGCATTCCTAAAATAATGGATTTATCTGGGAAAGTTATATGGTCCAGCAATCATAAATATTTTTAAAAGAAAATGAGAATGGCTGGGCTGTGTTATATGATCACTGTTTAATAGGATGTTAGCTGTGCAAGTTCTTGGCTGTTGCATTGTTTTGTTGGTTATAGTAACTAAATCTGGGGAACAGACTGCTGAGGAATAAAATTACATGGGGGATAAGAACAGAGTTGATATTGCACAGCTTGTCTTGAAAATCTCTCATGGGTATGGAGAACCAAAATATTTGGGAAAAAAATAGAAGGACTTACAAGAATTACAAATTGCCTGTGAGAAATGTGAGTAGAGAATACAGTCTATTGTTATAGACTCATCTTTTGCCTTTAGCTGGCCTTTGTGTGTTACAAAAACTCAGTTGGTGGTAACGTGAATCAGTTCATTACCATGGTTTGTTTTCCCTCCCTGCCATTTTTTGAGGGTATGAGGATTACGCCTTTGAAAATTCCCATATTTCATTCCTGGCTTTTTCAGTAGCTTTGTTTTTATTACAAATGTTACAGGTATAAAAAACTGCTGCTCATGCGGAATCAGAAGATATGTGGTGTCAATATCATTGACTCATTATCAATCTATATTCATAGGTGAGTTGTGTGTGGGATTTCTAACTGTACAGACATTCTAAATATCTTCCTGCATTAACTTTTAAAATAACTACAGTTGTGAAGCTAAGGAAATAATGGAAGTTCTAAATTAAAAGTTGGACCTAACATTGTACTTTTAAATGTATTATCCCTTCAGGTAGGCATTACAAGAAACTAACTACACATTTATATGATGAAGTTGTTATCATATTCCTGGAAATTTACTTGTTTGAATTCTCTTCAGAGCCTGCATTAAAAATTTTCACATATTTTTCAAGAGAGAAATGAAATATGTATAAAATTTGGAGTCAAGTTTAAAGGATAGTTACCAAGTAAATAATTCCACCTCTAATCAATAAATAATTCTGAAATAGTATGAAGTTGAAGCCATATATGGATATAGATTACTTAACAAATCTTAAAATAATTTTTAAAGAGGATTTTCCAAAAAGTTCCTTGAGCTGTGACATACATATATTTTGCAGAGGCACAACACCAACTTGGTTATCTATCATTGGATATATTCATTTTAGAAAATGACTTCATATGTGTAAAACTTTTGTTAGGTATGGTAAATTGCTTATACATAAAGTTACCAATATATTATCATTTTACTAGGGAGTCTGATAACATAAATTATTAATAGAAAGTTTTCATGTTCACCCATATCCAGTTTTTCCCTCCTTCTGGAGACATGGCTGGATTTCAATTTTCCATCTGCCTGTAATTAGGCAGGGTCATGTGACTTGTTCTGACCAACAGGTTATAAGGGAAGGTGATACATGTGACTTCCTGGCTGAGATAGTATAAAGCCCATGTATAATTTCAGCCTCTGTTCTTCTGCCGCAACCAAGATGACCACATGTTCTACGAGATGCAGCTAAAAGGTTGTGAAACATATATCAACTCTGAGAAACTATGAAGCATCAAGCCCTATCCATTCTGCTCTTGCTATGTCAATTTAACAACAAATGACTTTTGTTGTGCTTGAGTATCACATGTTTGCAAGTGCTGTTAGCACAGTAAAATGATGGAATCAGACTAATACTGTACATTTTATATATTTTCTTACTTTAGAATTTAAAGAATGTACAGTGTCATTTGATTTTATGGTAAGACCTAATTAACATATTATTTCCATCCTGCATTGTCCCTCTTTCACTGCTAGTCACTAGTTACCAAGTAAAACACAGGCAGATAACAAAAGTACTGGGGTGAGTATTCAAAGGGACTCATTATTATGGCTGAGTAGGGAAAGCAATCTTCAAGAATCCCCAAAATATATAAAGTTCTCTATTCTACTTGACTGATGCAGAATTAGATTATTCTTTAAGAGTCTTTCTAATAAGGAATTGGTTTTCTAAACCTTAGCTTAAATTTAATATTTAGGGAATATCTTATCTCATAGAAGATAATGTCAAATACTGAAAACAATTTTTACTAACGCAAAAGAAAGAACATCAGCATGCTGAGATAAGAACCCTGTCAATATGGAGAGAAGAGATAACTTTTGATGGAAGGTATCATTTAGGAAAGATCTTGACTATATTCTGGTCCTGTTCCAGATGGGCATTCCTGTGTGGAAACTGACACTCTGCAAACAAGATGTGTCATAAGAAATCAATTCTTTGCAGAAGAAAAGGGGCCTAAAAAGGAACTAAAGAAGTAAGAGATATAAGGGAAGGAGCCCATATGCATCTATTTCATATTTTTTTGAGATTTGGGTCACTATTTGTACTGACTTTGATTCTGTTCTTCTGTTTTTCTTTATCTCTAGCCTCCTAGACTACTTACCAAGCATTCTTAAGAAGCACTTACATGTTTAATTTAGTGACGATGCTAATGAAGATTCATCATACAAGCTAATAATTACAGCCACACTTTTAAATCCCTTTTTGGAGATTTTTGTTTTCCAATTCATCTCATGCTAGTCACAACTTGAAAATGACCAGATTAGGAACACGTTGAACCTAATAAAATTTGTGAAAAATTTCCATTATTTCTTCAGTGGTCATGCTAACCTTCTTCCTCTAGTTGGAGAGAGGTATTAGAATTTATGAGATTGTCTTAATTTATTGAAAGTGTTTTCTTAAAAACCAAATTGCAAATATTGGCTGTATAATGACCAAACCAAAAGAGGTTATAATTATTGAATATATTGTCATAAAATACACTCATAAGACAGTCTGGAAAAGTACTGCTTCTATTTTTTGAAGCACACTATTTGATCAAAAGTAAAACTTTCATTATCTTAGTGGGGCTGTTTTTCTTTTAAAAGAAACAACCTTCATACATTGCAACCACTGGTTAGAGAAATGAAGCAATTTAAGTAATACTAAAGGAGCAACATTAAAATAATTAGTAATACTAAAACATGAACATTAATATAATTAGTCATGATAGTGAGAATGAGTCAAAGACTTCAGCAAAAGGCACATACCCAGTGAATATTTTATTACTTAAAGTAAACACATAGGTTTGTTCAAATAAATAAAAGTGAGTTCCTGGATGTTGTAGAGAGACTTGGGTACCATTTTTGGGAAACCCAGACTAAGCTGTAATACCTTTGGCTATCTAAACATAATGAGAGGGTAGCATTCCAAACTCAGTCATGCCAGAAACAAAGTGAGATAGAAAATAAAGCAATTTCCAGTACTTTTACAGTTTCAGGGTCATCTTTGGGAAATCTGTAGCGTCATGTACGAGAAGGTTGTGCAGTGTTCATAAGTAATCCATTCACAAGCTCCTTGAAAGGTTCTGATTTGTTTCAACGTCCCTGAACGCTATTGTCAAACTCAAGGTTATACTACAGTAGAGAAAGATGAGATAATCTCCCTTTGTATTAGCCCGCTAGGGTTGCCATAACAAAATACAACAGACTGGGTGGCTTAAACAACAGAGGTTTGTTTTATCACCACTCTGGAGGTTGGAAGTCTAAGTTCAAGGGCCAGCAGGTTAGGTTGATCCAGAGGTAATTCTCATCAGTTTGCATGCAGTCGTCTTCTCTTTAGGTCCTCAAGTAGACTTCTCTCTGTGAGTGCACAGACCTTCTGTCTCTTTCTCTTCTTATAAAGACATCAGGTATGTTAAATTAAGGCCAACCTATGCGACCTCATTTTCCATTAATTACCTCTTCAAAGTCCCTATTTCCAACTACAGTCACATTCTAAGGTACTCGGGGATTAAGGCTTCAACCTTGGAATTCTGAAAGTGGATACAATTCAACCTGTAACCACCATACAGATGTTATGTTAACAGCAAATATTTTCAGGGTAAGAAACCAGGGAGCAAGGATTTAGGAGGCTCATAAGGAATAATTTGCTGGATTGGGCCCATACTAGCTTGAAAGAGCTAATTGTAATATTTTCAGGAATTTTGTAAGCTGTTTGTTTAAAACAGTCAGTATTAAAAATTAAATTAATATATAGTTACAATTAAATGACATATGAAAAATAAAATTAATGCCCATCATTCCTAATTGTTTACTGTATTTTACTATTTTCTATGCTCTTGAAGTTTTACCTCCATTGTATTTGTATGGTGGAATTACTGTGTAATGATATGCTAGTTTGCATCTCTTTCCAACTTTGCTGACATCATGTTGGTAGCCTGAAATCAGACATTGTGAGAGTATTGCTCTAAATCAGGACTGTCTTTTGTTTCCCCCTGGACATCCAATTGTTAAATATTTAGCACATCACTAATCACAAGGAAAAATATTTATGAGAATTGTGTATTCTGAATAGAAAATAGTTAAATCTGGAAGGGGAAATCTCTTATTTTTATTGTTGTAGATATTGTACAAGGGAGGGATTGAAACATAACCATTAAGATTAAAAAGCACATCAAAATGTGTTCACAATGTATTACATTGAATGAGTCTAAGCATAAACAGCAGAGCTTAGTAGTGAACACTATGAATTTGGGATGGAAATCTTGTTTTGTCATGTATTTAACTTCATTACTTGATCTCTTTCAACCCCAATTTCCTCTTTTGGAATGTGGGAATAACACTTAATTCCTGAAGATGTTGAGAAGAATAAATAATGTGATATATGTAAAGTGCTTAGCATATGCCTGGCACATTGCACAATGCCTGAGAATTACCTCCAGTTGGAAGAAAGTGACATTAGTAAAAATCCATATTTATAGGATGCACGATTCAGGAGATCTTTGAGGGTCACAAAATAAAGCAGGAACTTGAGGTATGGAAAGCATGGATAACAAAGGGAAGCTTAACCACTGAGCACAGAAATAGGTAAATTATTACCTCTTTACCTGCTTATTTGTAAAACAAACAAAAAGCAAACAAAACCCACTATTTTCCTTTGGAGAGACGTTATTCCCTTCTTGCCTATACCCTATGTATATACCTGCAGATGTGAAAGTCTGTTTTCTTTACAGACAGATCTAATCTGTTTCTCAAGCTTTAAGTCAATGATAGCTTCATGAATTTTATGATAGAAATATGTGGAGGCCTTAGAAATATACCTCTTAAATCTAAGACTGTGCAGAATTTAATTAATTAAGGCCCCAACTGCTGCACTTTGAAATCCATCAGTGCATTTGTGCAGAAGACATGCTTCCAAGAGCTTCTCGCAGCCAATGGCTAAGCTAGGCAGGAATACTAAAGGGGCTCTTTCCTGGGAGACACAAAACTCAGAAATAAGACTCCTCTGATGGACTGCTTGAGCTGAGAACACTCCATCAGCCTTGCTAAATGTCTGTAGAACTTCACTGTAATCTAAGATCCATCCAGCTAGCCATTATTTCTTTTTACTCTCCTTCACAAGCATCAGATCTAAATCGCCTTATAACAGCTCTTTCTGACTCCCTCTGTATTTTCTATTATAGGCATTTCCACTAACAAATCTCTTACATGCCTAATTCTGTCTTGATGTCTACTTCTCAGATGACCCAGACTAATACTAATGGTACCAAGAGTGATCCAAGAAAACGGCTGTAAGATTGAGATTTGGGACTGGCTTATCTACTGCCCAGCAGGTAAAAAGGACACCCTCCTGGTTGGTAGGTGGGAGATGAGGAGTTCCTGGAACACAGTGACAGCTTAACCACCAAAAATCTTGGAGAAATGTCTCCATGGAGGAGAATGACATGGTAAGTAAAATAATGAGAACATTTGAAACATATGGCGAGAGGGAAGCCTACAAAGACAGGTGAATTGTCTGGTTACTGAGAAGTTGCACTGATAACGTGAAGAAGGAAAATGAGAGACTGAAGGCCTTTTTTTTTTTAAATTTATTTATTATTATTATTATACTTTAAGTTCTAGGGTACATGTGCATAACGTGCAGGTTTGTTACATATGTATACTTGTGCCATGTTGCTGTGCTGCACCCATCAAGTCGTCAGCACCCATCAACTCATCATTTATATCAGGTATAACTCCCAGTGCAATCCCTCCCCCCTCCCCCCCTCCCCCCTCCCCATGATAGGCCCTGGTGTGTGATGTTCCCCTTCCCGAGTCCAAGTGATCTCATTGTTCAGTTCCCACCTATGAATGAGGGCCTTTAAAAAGCAGTTGATGGCTACATGTAGAACAAAAAGGCCTTAATAAAAGTCGCTTATCATCTACAGTGAAAGATGAAGCCCAGCTGAGTGGCAGGCTGAGGATCTAATTCTTAGAGTCACAGAACTCCAGAGAACTTTAAGTGCTTAGCTAAGGCATTCTATTATGGGAAGATAAGAGTCCTGGTGGGAAAAACATGGGGCCTAAAATATGAGTTGGTGTTATCTGGCTGAATGCCTCTGTGGAGGCTGGCTCTGCAGCTCCTCTGAATCCTCTAGGCTTGCAGATGTGGCCCACTGTTTCCTAGAAAGAACTAGCACTCCAGTTTCCAAATATACAGAAGAGGCCACCCCACTGTGAGGCAACAGGTATCTGCTTCAGAAGCCGTCCCCACATCCTGTCCTGGCTACCAGGCAAAAAAACTAGTTATATCCCAGTGTGACAAGGATGGAAGAAGTACTATGCCTAATATAGGAAGAAAGAGATGACACTTCAAATAATTGCAAGAAATTAGCTGGTATGGGCTGGGTGCAGTGACTCATGCCTGTAATCCCAGCATTTTGGGAGGCTGAGGCGGGTGGATCACCTGACGTCAGAAGTTCAGGACCAGTCTGGGCAACATGGTGAAACTCCATTTCTATTAAAAATACAAAAATTAGCTGGGTGTGGTGGTGCATGTCTGTAATCCCAGCTACGCTGGAGGCTGAGGCAGGAGAATTGCTTGAACATGGGAGGCAGAGGTTGTAGTGAGCTGAGATCATGCCATTGCACTCCAGCCTGGGTGACAGAGTGAGACTCGGCCTCAAAAACAAAACAAAACAAAACAAAACAGAAATGAGCTAGTATGTACCAGCAGAAATCAGGAGAATATCTCTGTTCTTGACTTCTTGAGAGAGTGCTTGGTAAGACTGGTTAAGCAAGAATGCAGTGACTTGGGATCACTTTCTCAAGACACCCTGGCAAGGACTTCAGATGATAATTTTTCTGCTGAGATGACTCTTAAAAGTTTGGATTAAGTGATTGCCACAATTCAGCAGTAGAAGTGCCTGAGTTGCTTTCGCAGACAGCAGAGGAAGCAATAAGGAGGCTGAAGGAAATGTGTGTGTCGGAATGGATATGTTATATGAAGCCAGAATACCCTACAGATAACTGTGTTCAATGGGAGAAACAAGAGAGACACATTGTTCATCAAAATCATCAGGAATATGCTTGTAAGAGGGGCACCAGCATCATTAAGTTCAGTAATGACTTTTCTCTGCAAGCCAGGACTACAGTAGGATAGGCATTCACAAAGTTGAAGTGATTAATATCCATGGAGATGTAATCATGAAGTAACAGAGGCCAGGTGGGGGTAACCCAGCTGCCAGAATCCAGGAGGCAGCAATGACCATAATGACCATTAATGTGGGATGAACAAGAAGATCTGACCCAAAGGGAGTTGTGAATATGGTTAATAGAATATGGGTCTCTGTATAAAATAAATGGACAGCTCCTATGGATGCTGCTTAACATTGATAACCCAAAAAAGGGCAAGAATGGAAAAGCAGGATGCTGAGCATAACTCCTCCAATAAAATATCAAGATCCCTTGCTCACTGCTAGACTTGAGCAAGCTATTAGATCTGGAATCCATTACTTGAAAATGTTTCTGCATCCCTGGGAGAGAGGGGCTTGATTTAGTCAACTTGCCAACAAATAGCTGGCTGGTCAGCTGAAGAAAATGTTCTATATCAGAAGCTCTGTGTATGGCTCTGCTGCTGAGTACCTGAACATTTAGATGCAGTAGTGCCTGGCTAGGTCTTGGGGCAAGTTAAAAACCCTATCAGCCACTGTGCAGGTGACTTCCATGCCTGTTCTGGAGTGGCCAATGATGGAAGTGGTTAAAGTTAACTGTCAAGCTACCTGTATATTTCTTCTATGATGGATGAACATGTGAGACAAATATCTTCATGCTTCGCATCTACTTTCACATGTAAATGACTTGACTCTACCTGAGACTTCCTTGTGTGTCATCTTCTAGGACTTTTCCTTCCAGGTTCCTGTTCAGATGGACAGGTCACTGGCCATTGTTCAAGAATCTCTATATATTCTCACTTCAGGCCACTTCAACACAAAGTAAATAACAAGGTATATGGCTTTCAGCTCCTTCCATTGGGAAGTTTTTGTCTCTATTATCTTTCATGGCCACATCTGAAGGGGATATAATTTAGCTGGCATCCATTTATGACTTGTGCCTATGTACCACACTAGCCCATCATAAACCAAGCCTAGGCTCACTTTTTGAAAATATTTCATGGTCATGTAAGTCTTATAAATGTTTGCTTTTCCATTTCCTCCAAGAAGTAGATTCTGAGATGGATTAAATATACAAGGATGATATTACACAGAAATTATCCAAGTAGGATAAAATGGGAGGGAGCCAGAGAAGTCTAGAAGAACCATGAGACAGAGATGCAAGATTGACCCTGGGTGAAAAAGAGATGGAGAGAAGGTTGCGTGAAAGGATTTTAGACTTCTGTGCAGTCTAAGGAAGATTTGACAAGGTGCTTGAGGGATCCTCAAGCCAAAGCTGTCCATCAACAGTACCATGTTGTCCAAGAATGAGTGCTACATCATTCCTGTTATACTCAGTCACTGGCCAGGAACAGTCTGTGAAAACCGTGGCTTCTGTTCTAACACAATTATGGATTTGGGAGCCAGGCTCTGAGGTCCTTGCTCAGTTATGTTCCCCATAGTTGGAGGTCTAGGTACATGCTCTTGACCACCAAACCGGGTATAAAAGTCTTTAGTTTAAGGTTTACTAAAAATGTAAGTAAGTCTTGGTTTTAGGACTCCTCATAACCTTCAACATGCTATTAATAATTAGGAGTTTTCAAGAGGGGTTGTCACATTTTCCCAAATTTACTGGATGTCACATTTCTTTGAAGATTTTCTGCGATTTAAACTTTTGAGAAATATTGCTATAAGTGGCCTTAAAGATGAGATAATATATTCTCTTCAACAAATAAAAAAAGATAGCATCAAGATGTTTATGAAGACCAGAATTAGAAGTCAGTAACCAAAATGAATAAGTACATGAAAATAAGCCTTTGAACCCAAATGAATTATTGTCCAAAGAACTAAAACCAAACCAAACCTACATACAAACAAACAAAATGGATCTGTTTTAAACTGCTATTATTAAAACTCCATACCAGGATTTAGTTGATTAAACATTTTCAAATTGGAGAACAATGTATTAATGTGGGAAAAATTAAATGGTCTTACTTAAAAAATATTTTTAAAAGATCATAGCCTCATTATTTTAACTTACATATTATTAAATAAAACATTCTTTCCTTTAGCTCTATAGTTAAAATTATTTTAATAATTATTTCTATGTAAATTCATATAACTAACACTTATCTTATTTATCTTAAATGTATTTTCTAAAATCTTCTATATGCTCATCAATTCTATAATTGACTTTTTTTCTCAATAGAGAGTATAAATGATTCTTTTCATTCAACTCCTGTTTATATTTTAACCATTTATAAATTTGGATAGAATATGCAAACCTTTAAACATTCTTTGAGGGACAAAATGAATGAAATGTCATATGGAAATCATTTTATAAAGTATTTTTTATAGGCAGGGCTGTTTCTTCGTTTTTTCTATATCTATATAACCTAGCACTTGGCAAAGGACTAAACACCAAATTCACTACAAATTAGATTGACAAACAACTTCTGAAGGTTCTTTATAGGAATTTGTAATGTCTCTGTTTTCATGTGTTCATGGATTCTAGCATTCCCAAAAAGTTAAAAGCACATACAATTTGGTTAAATTAAACAATACCTGGTACAAATAAGTTTATTGCTTAATTGTTTTCTCCAAAATTTTATTTTGTTTTTTTTATGCACTATTAACCATTGGGCTTATTGACAAAAACAAAATGACTAAACTTTCTGTTGAAATTAAAGCAAATGTTGGCACCAGCAATGAGAACGGTTATAAGTGATGGCATACTCACCTCTCACAAAATAGAGCTCTTTACAGGATCTCATAGGGAACTCAGACTTGCCTGTCAGTTCAGACACATCGCTGAGTTAGTCAATAACACTGTTTTTTAGCATATTCATGCTAGCTGCTTAATCTTATCTTAAGTAGAAAATAAAACCCAGGACAGAACTAATTACCACACACATTTTCCAGTATTAAAGTTAAAGTAGACTGTACTCGTGGAAAAAGCACGGAGCTAGGTGAAGTTAGAAAATTGGTATGTAAGTTCAGGCTACAGTGCCTACAAGCTAGAATGGCTATTTTGACAAGTCAAGTTCAGTTTAAAATGGCTAAAGTCATAGTTGATGCTTTTCACATGACGAAATATTTCTTAACTATGAAATTTACATATAACTGATTGGAAGGGTTGAAAATAATCAAGTCACTCAGCATTTAGATAGAAATTACATAGTATTTCTGTATCTATTTTATCTATAATAAAAGAATAGCATCTTCTTGGTTCGTTGTAGTCACTCTCATTTTTCTGGACTATATTTCTCTTTGTACCTTTATAATAATTGTGGGGAACTGAAGAATACCTGTGTAGAACAAGACCGTGTAACTGTATTAACTACTCAGGTAGCATCTTTTAATCCTTAGTGTTTTTTTGTTGTTGATTACCAGATATGAAGCTGTGAACTCAGGGGTATTTTTAGGATATTTGATTTTTTTATTAGCATATATTGACCCCTATGCATTTTTTTGCCGACAGTTCTATGATATTTGACAAATGCATAGAGTCTATAACCACAAGAGTCATTCCCTCTGCTTCCCTCTGGTAGTCAAAATCTGTCCCCCATCTTTCTACCTTGGCTACCACTGATTTTATTCTCTGCTCCTAGTTTTGCCTTTCCCACAATGTCATATAAATGAAAGAATACTACACAAAGCCATTCAAATTTGGCTCCTTTCACTTAGTACAAGGCATTTGGATTTTTTCCCAATATTCAGCAATTATTTAAAAACTGATATAAGCATTCATGTACAGGTTTTCTGCGAACATAAATTTTCACTTATTTTGGGTAAGAACTGAGGGGTGGGATTAAGGGGCTCATAAGGTAAGTGTTTGATTAACTTTATAAGAAACTACCAAATTGTTTTATGAAGTGGCCAAATGGTTTTGCATTTCTACCAGTACTGCAGGAGAACTCCAGTTGCTCCAAACTGGAGCAAAACTTGGTGCTTTCAGTTTTGTTAAAATTTATTTTAGCCACTCAAGTACATATATAGTTGCATTTCATTTTGTTTTTATTTTGCATTTCCCTTATGACTAATATTGTTGAGCATCTTTACATGCACTTATAAATTATTCATGTATCTTGTTTGTTGAAGTGTATACTTAAATGTTTTGCCCATTTCTTTAGTAGGCTGCGATTTTTTTATTGCTGAGTTTAAAAAATTCTTTATGTTTTCTAGATACAAGTCTTTTGTTCACACATGTAATTTGCATAAATATTTTCTTTCAGTCTGTGACTGGTCTTTTTTTCTTCTCTTAACAGTATCTTTCACAGATTAAAAGTTTTCAATTTTATTATTCAATCATCAAAATTTAATTTTATGGATTATACTTTGAAGTGATATGTAAGAACTCTTTGCTTAGAAAAGACAAATGCTTTCTCTTATTTCTTTCTAAAATTTTTTTATAATTTTAGGTTTTTCATTTAGTCTACAATCCAGTTTGATTTAATTTTGTACAGTTGAGCATCCCTAATCTAAAAGTCCAAAATCTAAAAGACTCCCAAATTTGAAACTTTCTGAATGATATAATGTCACAAGTAGAATATTCTACATCTGACTTCCCGTAACAGAGCACAGTCAAAACTTTATTTCATGCACAAAATTATTAAAATTACAATATAAAATTATCACCAGGCACTGTGTATACGATGTGTATGAAACACAAATAAATTTTGTGTTTAAACTTGGATTCTGTCCTCAAGAACCCAAGCTGTCTCATTGTGTATATGAGGATATTCCAAAATCCAAAAACATCCCAAATCTGAAATATTTCTTGTCCTAAGCATTTGGAGTAAGGGATATTCAATCTGTGTAAAGTGTGTGAGTTAACATTAACTTTCTATCCTTCACTCTCTCCCTTCTTTCTAACTGCTCTGTCTTTCTTTTCATTTGTATGTTCAATTGTTTCAGCACCATTTGTTGAAAAGACTATCTTTTCTCTGTTGAACTGCATTTGTACCTTTCTCAAAAATTAATTGACTAGATTTTTTCCAGTATTGACCAATTACTAAAAAAAAAAAAAACTGCTACAAGCACTCATGTACAGGTTTTCTGTCAACATAAATTTTCATTTACTTTGGATAAGTACCTAGGGGTGGGATTAAAGGGTCATACGATAAGCATATGATTAACTTTATAAGAAACTATTGAATTGTTTTCCTAAGTGGCCAACTTGTTTTTCATTCCTACTACCAATGCAGGAGACCTCCGGTTGCTCTGTATTCTCACCAAAACTTGGTATTATCAGGGTTTTTAAAACATTATTTTAGCCATTCAAATAGGTGTATATTTGTTTCTCATTTTGTTTTTATTTTGCATTTCCCTTATGACTAATATTGTTGGGAATCTTTCCATGTGCTTATTAGTTATTCAAGGATCTTTTTGCCAAAGTGTCTACTTAAATGTTTTGTGCACTCCTTCATTGGGTTATTTGTGTGTGTGTGTTGTTGCCAAGTGGGAATATTTTTGGATTCTATATTCTAGCCCATTTTTCTGTGCCTATCTATTCACCTCACTTTGAAGTGAGATAAAAAATATCAGACCATCTTGATGACTGTAGATTTCTAGTAAGTCTTGAAATCAGGTAATGTGAGCCTTCTAATTGTTCTTTTGGAAACTTGCACTGATGACTCTAATTCCTTTGCTTTTCCTTGTAAATTTCACAGTCAAGCTTTTTGATATCAAGAAAAAATCTTGCTGAGGCTTTTTTTTTTTTGACACTGTGTTAAATTTATAGATTGAGAAGAATTAACATCTTAACAATATCAAGTCTTTGAATATATGAACACAGTATATTTATATATTTATTCAAGTCTTCTATAAATTAGTATTTTTTAGCTTTTATACAGATACTGTACTCTGCTTTTTAAGATTTACATCTAAGTGTTTGATTTTTGGCAAATAATAAAGAGTATTTTATTTAATTTCAATGTTTAATTGTTCATTGCTAATATATAGAAATGCAATTCAGCTTTGTATATTGAGTTGCACCCTTTGAACTACTAAATTTACTATTAGTTGTAGGAGCTTATTTGCAGATTTCATAGAAATTTATGTGTAGCTAATCATATTGTCTACGAATAATGGTGTTCCTAGTTCTTTCTTTCAAATTAGTGTGGCTCTTACTTATTTTCACTGACTAGGACCTCTAGTCCAATGTCTTTATATGATTGTAACTCAGCAAGGAAGGAGAGTCCATATAGCAAAAGTAAAGACAGTTGCTGGAGGAAATACCAACCTAAAATTTCATGTTAGTAGCTTCAATAGATTGAAACTCTTTAAACTAATTATACGATATTAAGGCAGTTGAACTTTTTGTTGAGCAATGGGAAGTCATATATGAAGAAAATTCCCTCAGAAAAAGCTGACATGATCTACAGTTAGCACATAGTCTGGTACTGACTTTACACCCAGAAATAAGCTACGGAAAACAGTGAGTGTAAGAGATACCATTTACCCCACCATGGCCGGGCGCGGTGGCTCACGCCTGCAATCCCAGCACTTTGGGAGGCTGAGGTGGGCAAATCATGAGGTCAGGAGTTTGAGGCCAGCCTAGTCAGCCTGGTGAAACCCCGTCTCTACTAAAAATACAAAATATTAGCTGGGCATAGTGGCAGGCACCTATAATCGTAGCTACTTGGGAGGCTGAAGCAGGAGAATCACTTGAACCTGGGAGGTGGAGGTTGCAGTGAGCCAAGATTGCATCATTGCACTCCAGCCCAGGTGAGAGAGAGAGAGAGAGAAAAAAAAAAAAAAAAAGAGATGCCCCCATCCCTACACCCAACCTCTTTCCTAGGGAGGTATTAATCCAAGAAGGTATAGTGACTAGGGCTTTTCTGAGTTAGCAGTTGTAAATGAAGGAATTCTAATCTAGGATATTGGGGCGACAACGAAGCTACTCAGGGGTAAGAAGCTGAATATTTAATAAATGGATAATAAGTAATTCTTTCATGAGTTGGATTGAGAGCAGAAATCTATGAGGTTCATTGTAAAATGAATAAAGTTTAACTTGTCTTGAGTTCCAGACGTAAGGATGGCTAACTGCAGATATATTGAGAGGCAGAAGAGGAAAGAGGGAAGAAGTGAGGTTTGTTCCTGATAGCCTCTCACTTGCTGAATTCACTGAAGGTGAATGGAGCAACTGAGATTGATAGAATATTGGTAGTGTGGAATATTTCTTGCCATGGGGAAAAAGAACAAGGATTGACTATGGATAACTCAAACACTAGAAAGTGTTTTAAAATCTAAAAATGTTTGGAACTCAAACATTTTTAATTTCAAAAATTATCAAAGGTACAGAGAAAACCAGAGCAAAATGGGAAGTAAGAGTCCAAAATGGGAAGAAGTAAGTCCAGCTTATTTCTGGGTGTAAAGTCAGTACCAGCCAGACGATCTTCAGGAGTTGAAGATTTGCAGGAAACACTTAGGAGAATGGAGACACCACCTGGGAATCCTGGAATCAAGTACAATTCATTCCACAACCTTCAAACCTACAATATACTTCTTCTGTTAAAGTGTGACTCAAGCCAATGATTAGTGACAGAAAGATGCAGCAGCTAGTGATTACCAATATTGATACTTTTATGTATGTGGATAAAAGAGTAGGGACTCTGTTTTGTACAGAGAGGTGTGCAACATTCAAATCTTGGTCTTGCCATTTATTAGCACCATGGCTTAGATCTTATTACTTAAATGTCTTCATTCAATGCTTTATTTTCTGTAAAACTGAAATACTAATATCCATCTTAAAGAGTCCATGCAACAATTAGGGGAAATAACATAAACAAGATAGGTTTTCAATGAATATTAGTTATTTTCATTGTCTCAAAATATTAAAATAATTGAAATACTAACCAGTGATGGTTTCAGAATTTCCATTTGGAGTTCGTGTGGATACCAATCTAGATGGAAAGCTGGAGGCTAGGAAACTTCTCTTGGGGCTGGTTTTATAGCAAGCGTGCTGTTTTTACATAGGTGTTATATTTATTTGAGGTGTCTTTCCTTGGTCACATGGCTAGAGATAGCAGGGAGGGCTAAAGCATCCTTCATTTTGCAAGTTTTCTTTTGGCACTGCTGTTGGCCCTAAAGTTTGTTGCTTGGTGAAATGGACCACATCTCACTGTTTTTATAGACCTCAGTTGGTGGGAAATGTGTGTACCAGCTAAAAAGGTCATGGTGCAAAAAGAGTTAGTTATAGTGCTTGTTTGCTAAGAGCGTAAGCTAGTGACATCTATTAAATCATTCTGAAGACAAAGATTTCAAGAGGGAGATGGAGGGTCAGAAGTGCTGCTTATTAAATCTCTGAGATCATGGTTTTGTGTCTCACGGGTGTTCATAAGCCTCAATGACTGCAGCTAATAGACCTGAATTTTATCAACAGCCTTTTCTGGGAGGCACACAGAAGAATGATTGAGCAACTTCTGATGGTAGGATTCTGACTGTTTTTAAGAGCAATCCTTGGGCAGTTGTAAACACACTTATAAAGTAGGAAAGTCTTCTCTGAAAGCAAATCAAAGGCTCTAAGGGGAGGGTCAAAGTTTAGCTTTGAAGTGAGATAAAAACTATCCTGTAAAACCTACGTGTAGAGTTTGAATGAGTCCGGCTATTGGAAAACTCTGAGTATCAGAGAATAATCCACTGATCCTGTCCTGGAAAGAAAACTCTAATAATAACAAAACAGTATCTGGATATTATGACTTATCTGCAAGGTTAACTTTTTAATATGGATTGTCTACTATTAAAGAAAAGGAAATGCCTCCACATGCACTCATGCAAATTAAGGCCTTATAGCCTTATAATAAGGGCATCACAGGGGGAGTGATCAGGAAGTACAAGTTTTGTGCTCAACATTTAGTTGCCTATAGCAACCAAAAAGAAATACTCAATGTTTCAGGGATTTTGGTCTTCTTTTACTGCTGCCTGGCAGCAAATTGGCCAACTCTGAAGTTTTCATAAATTGATTATAGAAGCTTTTTGACCTTTCTTCAATGCCCCCTTTTGTTCTTCTCCACCTTTCTGGTATGAAAAAAGTCTTATTTGGCCGGGCGCGGTGGCTCAAGCCTGTAATCCCAGCACTTTGGGAGGCCGAGACGGGCGGATCACAAGGTCAGGAGATCGAGACCATCCTGGCTGACACGGTGAAACCCCGTCTCTACTAAAAAATACAAAAAACTAGCCGGGCGAGGTGGCGGGCGCCTGTAATCCCAGCTACTCGGGAGGCTGAGGCAGGAGAATGGCGTGAACCCGGGAGGCGGAGCTTGCAGTGAGCTGAGATCCGGCCACTGCACTCCAGCCTGGGCGGCAGAGCCAGACTCCGTCTCAAAAAAAAAAAAAAAAAAAAAAAAAAAAAAAAAAAAGTCTTATTTATGCTACTACCTAATTTCTTCAGTTTTCCCAAGCAAGATTAAGAAATCCTCAAAATGCACGTGAGTATTAAGTGGATGTAATTCTGACATTTGTTGCCATGATGTTTGCCAGACTGTTTGGACTTAGGGAACAGGCTAAGCAGATGTCTGCTTCCTCTCTCACTATTTCATGAATTTAGCCTGAAAGTCTGCTTACAATGATGAGTGACCCCGGATAAAGGGGTGCAATTAGTTGTATGCAACAAACTCTAAAGGTTTGCTGAAAATAAAATTAATTTTAATGAATTGGAAATAAACGTAAGCCTGATCTCACTTTTTGAAGGATGGAAAAATATGAAAAACAAAAGGGGAGGTGGCCACAGGATTTACTCAAAGTGAAATTCTCTGCTTTAGAGTCTAAATTGCATGCCATTTCAGAGGTACAAAGGGCGTATATATATATTGTCATTGTTCAACCATTCTACTTCCTTTATTTAATTCTATCAATATTTCTCCATTGTCTGTGCAAACTACTTAGATGGGGTTTTAGGGGCATTCAGGCTTTAGTACCATTCCATGTATCCAGGCTTTTCTTTTCAGTTTCCCCCAAACAAGCTGTACAAGCCAGGGAAAATAACTCTGACTTGTCAGCAGAAAACACACAGTGCTGCCTCTACTCATTTTCTTATGCTGATTCTTCTGCCTAGAACATTCCTTCCTCAACATCTTTGCTTTGGAACTTATGTGGCCTTCACGATTCACAAAAGGTGTCAGAGATTTATCCCTGATTATCTCCAAAGCTTATTATACATGTCTTCTTCAAATTGAATAATCTATGTGTTTTCCATAATTTGCTATTCAGATAATGTGAGTCTAAGGCTCTGAAACTTAGAGGGTAGCATTCTTGGGGTTACAGAATCCTGGGGCCACAGCAACCTGAGACTATAACATCCTGGGAGTACAGCCTCCTTGAGGTTCACATAGTATCTAAGGGGTAGTGCATTCTGGATGTCTTAACATCCGTGAGGTACAGCAATTTCCAAAGATAAAATTCAGAAATTGTAATATCCCAGGGACACTCCCAGATTACTGGGAATACAGCATCCTGCAGGTTTAGCATCCCAGCTGTCTAATCTAGCCATAGAATTGGGATAGGACTTGCTCATGAGTTCAAAGAAAATAGAGCTGAGAAAACAGGTAGTAAGAGGAAGCATCCAGAAAAAACACCAGAACTAAAACTAAGGTAAATTCTGGGCTGTAAATGTGAAAGAAATAAATAGAGGGAGATAAACCTTATAAAGCAATGTATTAACAAATAGGAAATCTAAACAAGAATGTTAGAATCAGAACTTGGAAAAACTCGGCACTTTAAAGTGGAGATTTTCACTTTGAATGACTCGTGTAGCCATCTTGCACCTTAGAAGGGTGGGTGATGTTGCAGATGCTTTCTCTAGAGCCATTCTATTCCTACCTATATTTACTTTCACTGTTAGTATAAACTTCAACCCATGATTTCCAGTTGAGGTAGGAGGCAGGCGGGACTTGACTCTGGACCAAATTGAGGACTGGCAGAAACTGGAAAGAGGCCCCTCGAAAGCACCTCTCCAAAAGACACACTCACTAGCACCATAACAGTTTATCGTTGTTATGGTAACACTCAGAAGTTACCGCCCCCCATTTTCTAGCTAATTCTGAATACCCTGCCCATTAATTAGCATTAAAAGGGGGTATAAATATGACTGCAAAACTGCCCTTGTGCCACTACTCTCAGCACCCTGCCTGTGGGGTAGCCCTGCTCTGTGAGAGCAATCACAGAGCTGTAACATTGTCACTGCCTCAATAAAGCCATTTTCTTCTACCCTTGACTCACTTTTGAATTTCTTCCTGGGTGAAGCCAAGAACCTGCCCTGCATCACAATTAATTCATTTTTCTCCTTCTCACGTTTAATTTACTTGAAATTAGACAATGTAATCGTTATAGCTTTGTGGATTACATTGTCTCATGAAGTCACAACATGAAGTCACAATGTCCTGAATTCAAAAGAGAGAAGGAAAGCACTATTGTCAGAAAGAACGCTTATCTATTGCTGAATCACAAATTGTCCTAAAACCTTGTGTCCTCAGACAACAACCGTGGTATGATGTCTCAATGTTTATATGAATCAGGAGAATCCCAAAGCAGGCTTGACTGGGCAGTTCTTCTGCTTCATGTGGTATTGACTGAGGTCAGGTCACCCAATGGTATTCAGCTGGTGCACAGATTCATCTGTGCAGTCCAAGATAAATTTATTTACGTGTTTGTTTCCTTATTTGGAATGACTGGAAGACTTGGGTCAGGTGGGAATGTCCAGAGCACGTGCATTTGTTTCCTCCATTAGTAGTGGTCTAAGGATAGTGGGATTTCTTACACAGAGCCTCAGGGCTCCCTGAGGGATGTACCAATAGCCACGAAGTGGAAGCTGCCAGTATCTTAAAGCTTGCACCCAGATACTGGACAAGTGTCATTTATATTACATATTATCAGTCAAATAAGTTACGGAGCCCCCCCAAATTCATGAGAGGAGGATCAGATAACTAGCATGCATCCTTTGCTCACCAGAATTGTTAACCCCAGGCCTTCAGAATACCCTCTGGAGATATTTGATGTATATATTGGGTGAGAATGCCATTGTAGTTCACATATTATCAATTAATAAAACTTGAATTATTTATTTCTTTAAAGAATTAACGGAAATAGAAATCATAATATGTTGTTCCCATACACCAGTGGATTGTTGTATGCACAGCCTGTTGGAAGCAATGCCAGAGAAGTATATTTTGCTTAAATATTGACTATCACAATATTACTACTTTTTACACTAATATACTTACTCCCTTCAACTTGAATTTTACAGTGCTTTCTTATACCCTGAAAGGCTTTCTTCTTTCCTCTATGTTCTCTCCTTCCCCCCTAACAATCTAGTATGTGCTTTATGTAAATTTGAGGAACAGCAAAATTTTACTAAACAGAAAAATGTCCATGTTCCTTTTTATTGTGTGTCCATAAAATATGGGAACTATTTTTCTGATTTACCCTTTATATTGTCTTGACTCTCATCCATAGACATCACTACCCTCCCCAGTCCCCATAATAAGAATATCTGAATATCTGAATGATTGGCAGTGAGAAATTCCAAGCATTAAAGCACTAAGTCAAACACATTTGGAAAGTACTAAGTTTTCACTCAACTTACATCATAAAAATTGTTGCCAATCCATTTATTCAGGTACTGTACAACTATTTATTGTGTTTATAAGGTTTCTGCCCAGAGCTGGGTAGGGAAAACATAAAATAAAGTAAAATATGCTCACTATGTTGTAAAAGCCAGTATTTCTGGGTCAGGCATGGTGGCTAACGCCTGTAATCCCAGCACTCTGGGAGGCTGAGGTGGGCAGATCACCTGAGGTTAGGAGTTTGAGACCAGCCTGGCCAACATGGTGAAACCCTGTCTCTACTAAAAATACAAAATTATCTGGGCATGGTGGTCCATGCCTGTAATCCCAGCTACTTGGGAAGCTGAGGCAGGAGAATTACTGGAACCTGGAAGGCAAAGGTTGCAGTGAGCTGAGATCACACCACTGCAGTCCATCTTGGGTTCTTAGATAATGTCTGTATTAGTCCATTTGCATGTTGCTATAAAAAACTGCCTGAGACTGGGTAATTTATAAAGGAAAGAGGTTTAATTAACTCACAGTGCCACATGGCTGGGGTGGCCTCAGGAAACTTACAATCATGGCAGAAAGGGAAGTAGGCATGTCTTACATGGAGGCATGCAAGAGAGAGCGCTTGTGAGAGTGCAGGAGAAACTACCATTTATAAAATCATCAGCTTTCATGAGAATTCACTCACTATCATGAGAACAGCAAGGGGGAAACTTCCCCCATAAACCCATTACTTATCTCCCTCAACACACGGGGATTGCAATTTGAGTAGGGACACAGAATCAAACCACATCAATGTCTAATTATATATTGAGGCAGTAAGTTTAAGGTTTGCATAACCCATACTTGAAAATGCTATGGGGCCAAAGATGTTAGTCTAGTATATTTTTCTCAGGTTAAGAAACTATCACAGGCTTTAGCATAGAATATCTCCACAGGTAAGCTTCAATAAGATGAGAGCCTTATTTATTGATTTCTTCCATCACAAGTAATTTGAGTAGTAATATTACACGGTCATAAAGAGAAATTACTTAAGGCGCAGTTGACCAGATTAATAGTTATGTACTTTTTAATAGTGACATCTGTAGTTTATCATTTTTGCCATATCCCTTCAAATCTCTCTGGAAGTAGCTACTTACTCTGACTGCAACTCTCATTTATCTATCTGTAATTTGCAATTTTTTATAGCTCATTTTATTGGACCGATGACTCCTGTTTATGTTAGTAATAAAGAGGATCTCTGGATAATTTTCCCTGATTTGAGTATATATAATCTTGCTCTGTTTATTGATAATTTTATACTTGTTCTAAGTGAATATCTCTTATTTCATTTATTTTATCAGGTTTTACAGAGCATTTCACTTTAAAATATATATTATCTCTTAGTCCGCCACAAAATTATGAAGTTCTTCAGTGTATACTTGGTATCTTACTTATCTTTAAATTCCAAGAAATTCTAAGTTCCTAGTCCATAAAAGATACTCAATTTATTTTTGATTAGCAATTAAATGAATTAACAAAATAATTTGATATACTTGAACTCAAAGTAAATGCAGATTGAAAGTAATAGTAATTCATTAATGCTGCATTGAAAGTAATATTCATTTATATTTTAGTCGATTTACTTCTTAACTGCTTTGAGACACTGTACCTCATTAATCAACAACAACCCATTACAAGGAAGTTTTTGAATGTTGAGAGAAAAGATGAAAGTTTGCATTGGTGAAAAAATGGTATATCATCTTTTGCATAGTATAGTTATGAGTGGTTTAATAAAGGAGAGGACTATTTTCAGAAGTACAATATCTCACTCATCTCACTAATAACACTTGCTGATTTTCCTTCTGTTGCATCTGGCACCAAGATGATGCTAATGGCATACTAGCAACGTCACAATTGCTGGGTTTTTGTTGTTTTTCTAAATAGCAGTAACAATAGATTCAAACCAATTCATCTGTAAGCTTTCCCTTAGTACTACTGTTTGTGACTAGGGAAGATGGCATCTGAGATTTTGCCCATAGATAAGGCAACTCTAAGTTTTCAGGATGAGAATAGCATTTAAGCAGTGACTTCACGTTATTTTGCTCTAAGAAACCTAGGTAATGATTTTGAGAATGTATCAACTGTCTTTGAAATGATGCTCAAAATACTGTAGTTAGAAGAAAATATGCAAATGCATGATAAATCAGAGTACACATAAGTGGTAAAGTTCTAAAAAGTGCCTCAAGAAACAGAAAGGACATGACCTATTAGGAAAATATTTGTAATACACATAGATAAAATGGGTGAATTGTTTGGAATCACAGTTTATATAAAACTAGCAAGAAAACAAGTACCAATCCAGTGGAAATATGGGTAAGGGAGATAATTAAATAAGTCGCAAAAATAAAAATGGGCAAATAAATGGTGAATTTCACTTAGCATTATAGAAATACAAAACAAATGAGAAAAGTGATTCTAATCCATAAATGCATTGCCAAAAATAATACGTTTAGTATTATTTATTAGTGGAAAGACTGTGGAATAGCAGGGCTCTCATACTTTGTTGGTAAGAAAATATTGGTGTCATATATTTGGAGAGTAATTTGATATCTAACAAAGCCAAAAATCCACAGATTTTTGACATACTGTAATGAATCACTCTATAGTTATTCTTACAAAAGAACCCTAGGATAAAATGAACCTTATTTTAGCATTGCTAAAATCCTTATTTTAGCATTTTTAATTATTGAAAAAATTAATTGTGCATTTCAAAATAGCAAGAAGAAAATAATTAGAATGTTCCTAGTGTGAAGATAAATATTTAAGGTAGTGTATATTCCAATTGCCCTGATTTGCTTAATGAATGTATCAAATTATCACCTACACCCTGAAAATATGTGTATCTAATATGCATCAATAAAAATAAGTAATTTTTAAAATGTAAGGAGGCAGGCACCGAAAAAACTCCATAATCCAGATGGATATTTTTTTGACATCAAAATTAAGGACCGGGCGCCATGGCTCATGCCTGTAATCCCAGCACTTTGGGTGGCCGAGGCGGGCGGATCACAAGGTCAGGAGATGGAGACCATCCTGGCTAACACGGTGAAACCCTATCTCTACTAAAAATACAACAAACAAAAACACACACAAACAAACACACACAAAAATTTAGCCGGATGTGGTGGCGGGCGCCTGTCTTCCCAGGTAGTGCTGAGGCTGAGACAGGAGAATGCCTGAACCCTTGAGGCGTAGTTTGCCGTAAGCCGAGATAGCGCCACTGCACTCCAGCCTGGACGACAGAGTGAGACTCCGTCTCAAATAATAAATAAAAAAAAATAAAATAAAATAAAAATAAAACAAAATTAAGGCAAATACTCCATGAGGAACAAAATATCAAAATTTTACTGAGCCTGAGGCAGAAGGAAAAAAATCAGTAATAGTAATCCTGTCTCTAATAAATTTGAATATTTACACTTAGGCTCAAGGTGAGTGACTCACTCACGTTGCCCTAGTCCTGGTCCTGGTCTACCTCCAGTTGATATGTTTTGATGTACAACAGGCTATTTACCATATCCTGAAATTATCATTGGAATGTGACTTCTGGCCCAACATTTAAAATGTGCTTAGGGCAATAAGAGCATAAACCACAAGCACAACCAATTTCAGGCAAAAAGACAGACACTGGTGTCCCATAGTCATGAATTTTTTAAAGGGCCTCCACCAAGCATTCAAAATGGGGTGCGTTCATGAAGTATTCTTAGTACATGTGCCTTCAGCATGAAACTAGACCCATCTTATCTAAATCGACACACAGAAAACAGCTCTGATTAATATTATCATTTTCAACATGTACTTCTCATAGGAGCTAACGGCATTTGAGAAAAATCTGCATGCAAGGATAAACTATATAATAAATGGGTTTTGATTAGAATAAAATACATGAAAGAACTTTTGGGGACAAGGGAAAGTACAGTAGCTCTGAATATTCTAGGTAACTGTTTTGGGAGAAACATGCCAAATAAATTATTCAAGATTCCCACTCACTCTCAAAAACAAAAACAAAACAAAAGAAAACAAAAAAAGAAATAATGACTATGGGCCCCTTTATCACCAAATCTAATATTACTTACTCTGGCCTCATTTTTTAAAATTGTCTGAAATGTTTGCTAATATTAATTACATTTTCCTTTCTTCTGATTGGATCTCTACCCTCTTTGCCTCTTCTGATTTGACTCACAAAATTAAAAAACTCCATTTGGTTTTCCTCCATCTTTATAGTTTCTCCACTGCGTTCTTTCTTCTTCCTTTTGTACACCCATTTAAATCTTTGTTTTTCCCTTTCCAAACTGTAACTGTGACATTGGTTCTCAAACCCTTGTGGAATATTAGAATTGCCTTGGAAGTTCAATCCCAGTTCCAGGCTGCACTTCAAACCAATATAATTCGAACTTCTGGGATGAAAACTTGGCATCATTTTTATTTGGTTGTTTTTAATTTCTAAGAGATTCCAATGAGTAGACAAGGTTGAGAACAAATACTGTACTTTACTATCTAAAGCGTGATCATTGCGTTATCACCTAAAAGGTTGTTAGAAATACAGAATCTCATGCCCTTCACCCCAACCTACTAGAACACAAAGTGCAGTTTTGAAATTCCAGATGATTCATATCCACATTAAAATAAGGAAAACATTGATTCAGATTACTAAATGTTAGCACCTATCCTAATTTATCTCATAAGGCCTAATCCTGTTTCCACTGTCATTTGCTTGTGGAATATCTTCCCCTGTATATTCTAATGAGGACTTTGAACTCAACTTGAACTAACAATTGAACTAATCTTTGTTTCTTCAATCACGAATCATCGTTTTTTTCTTGGTCTTTATCCCACTAGTCATATCTCTATTCATCCTGGCTTTATACCTCACAAGGCTTTTTTTTTTTTTTTTAAATCCTCCTTCACACACAGTCTCAATGTCTGTTTATATTATGCTCTTCCATATCTCTCATGTTTTATTCCTTTTTATTTGTACCACTAATTCAGACAAAATTGCCGCTCACTTAAACTTTTAAGATAGCTTCCTAATAGCTTGTATTGCCTTCTGTCATTCTGATTTTAATTTATCATGCATAGTTGTGTTAGCTTAATCTCCCTAACACACGTCAGTGTCAGCTGGTAAAGAAGAGGTTAACCTAAGAGTAATGATCTATAAAAGAGACTTCTCATCTTACCTGAGCACCTCACTTGAAAATTTCACTGTAATTGAATTATAAACCAGCATCTTAATGACCATATTAAGGGAATTTTCACATTTTCTGATTTTTTTGAAATAGAAACTGAGTGATCAAAAAACAGTACAGATTAGCAAAATCTAAAGCAGTCAGTTTGAGAAAGCCACAATACCTTTTGAGAGTAAATGTAATCATAAATTATTTTCACTTTCTATTAATTTAGAGAGGCCTGTAGCTCTTCTTTTCATCATTTATAATTCAACTAAGAAATTGGTATCATTTCTAGTTCCAAGTAAGAGTATTTTATGTTTTTCCTCAACAACATAATGTAATAGAATTAGTTGTTCAGATTATGTCATTTTAACAAGTTCAAGTTTTTGTTTAACCAGTAACTATGCCATGCAAGAATAATTAAATGATCTGAACTTGACTATAAATTCAATAATTAAAATGTAGTTTTCTACTGATCTTAATCTTTATCTTAAAAAAGAGAATAAACTCAAGTTAAAAAAAGATGATACTTTGTAATGCTTACGCTCAATTTAAATAATGAAGCAAGACAGTCTTAACAAAAAGGATCTTTAGTGTTTTTTTTTTTTTTTTTTTTTTTTTTTTTTTTTAAGAGGCAAGGTCTTACTATATTGCCCAGACTGCCAGACTAACCTCTGACTTGTGGCTCAAGCGATCCTCATCCCCTCTTCTTAGCTGCCTGAGTAGCTAGGACTACAGACACACTCCACCAAATCCAGCTTTCTTAAGGTTTTAAATAGGAAAGTGAATGAATACAGCTGAATTTCAAAAACCCACTTTGCAGATATGTTTGCATAAAGAGTAAGGGGAAGGATAAAGGGTGATTATCACAAATAGACTTTCCATTAAACACTATATTTTTAAATGTGTGGGTAAGGGAAAGACAATAGGACAATGCAGATTGGCAGAAAAATGCCAGGTGTAGTCCTGGCCTCAGTTAGAAGCTGGGCCTATGGGAGGATACCTCCCGAGTGGAATTACCTGATTTAAAACAGTGCTCTTGCATGTTTACTAGTCATGTAATCTATTAAGAGTATTGCAAATGGAAAATCATGAGTCTTTGAACTGCTTTTGAGTCAGTGAAGGAGCTTGAAAAAGTTTATTATCCATTTAATTCTATTTCTTGATGGGCAAGCATGCTTCCTCAATTCTCAGGAACAATGTGAGATTACAATTTTAGATACTCTAGAAAGGGAGGCACTTAAAACCAAGGCATAAATGTTTTCCATATCACTTTTTTTAACATAGGAAAAGAAAAAAAAATGCTTCCAAAATATGTACTTACAAGCTGTGTATTTTGACATCATTTAAATCACAAGATTAATCCATTTCCATTTCCAGTGGTTACTAAACAGAGACAGATCCTGCCGATTTAACTGCTGACTAATGAATGATAATATGACATAAACTTTTGATTGCTACAGACACAGCTGGCAGCAGAATATTTAACAAAAGTAAAACCACAGATTCTAACCGGCAACAATTTAAAGAGTGAGTCCTCCTCCAGGAAGGAATTGGGACAGCCTTTGGGGAGTCTCCCTTGCCCCAAACTCTGCAAAAATTGTTAAAATATGGAAATTTGTAAATACCAAAACAAATGAATCTTTTCAATTCTATGAAAGTTTCAGAAACTTTAAACATCAGCCAAGCAATGAGCCTATGCTTGAGTCATGGGACCAGGTGGGCAGTGGTGGGGTCCAAACCATCTCAATATTTCTGAAGGAACTCTTTTCTTGCCTTTTTTTTTTTTTTTGCTGCTTACTGGCTCCTGTGATTGTAGACCACACAGTACACAGAGAAAGGACAGAGAATCACTCTCAAAACCTCAGATCTAGAAAACGGTGTCATCTTCTGGAAATGTGGAGAAACAAATGAAGCAATGGAAAAACCAATGGCGCATCTTGGAAAAACAGCAAGGAAGCAGTGACTCCCAGAGGGCGTGGACGGCTATGATACTATGATACTGAGGGGTCCTGACTGCACTGCGGAGAGGCCAGGGAGAGGAGCATTCCATGAGTCTATCCTGGGTTCATGTGTGGCCTCTGCAGACTCAGTGAAGCATTTGGGGAGCTGGGCTCCTTAGTAGACAAGATAGGCCATGCTCAAGCACATGGTGAGAAAAAATGTTCCTCTAGTCACTGGGAAACTCCATACAATGCAGCTTTACCTGTTCTTTAATGTCAAAAGCTCTCTCCCTGCCTTCCTCCTTATGCTTTAAATATCAAGTCTAGTTAGTTGCTGCTCCCTAAATAACCATCATCTACCATACCCCATGTATAATTCTAACAAAGTACTTACAATTTATCCGAGCAAAGCAGATACGTAAAATTTTCCTAATTTAAATCAATTTTATTTGACATTTACTGCCTTGACAAAAAGAAAAGAACAATTAATAATAATAATAATCATCATCATCCTTCCAATATTCAGCTTGATTGGAATTGCCATTTTTGTGAGGGGGAAATTCAGAGGCACCAGTGATTCCTCTTTTTCTTTGATCTACACATCTGTTCATTTAGCATATCCTATTGCATCTACTTCATAAGTATTGCTTGATTCAATTCCTTCCCTGAACGTGCTGTAACTGCCTCAACTCAGGTCCTGCACTCTCTTGTTTACTCTACTGGTTTTCTAACTGGATACTATGATTTTAGCTTTTCTTTCCTGTAAATTACACACTTTATCTATGTGATTCCCAAATCGGCTATTCCTATGAAAACCTGAAATAAATTAAAATTAAAACCAAATAAATACAAACTTCCAAAGGCTTCATAATGTCTGGAGAATAAAGTCCAAACACCTCACTTAGCTAAAGGTACCTCATCATCAACATTTTGTTCTTTGTGCTCCCAGGTCAAGTAGAGTTTGAAACATAATAAGCAGTTCATAAATATTTATGGACAGTATAGAGGAAGTCAAAAGATCTCATGTTCTAGAAAGTCTACCCACTTAATATTTCTTCTACTGCACTGCCGCCATTTTATATGAAGCCATTTAATTAGGTACCTCTCCTTACAGAATGGCCAAGACAAAGTGAAAAAATGATGCAATCTGGAAATTTATTTTTTATAATAATCTTCTGGGAATTCTAATATAAAAAAACTCACTGTCAAGTATACATTTTTTTCTCAGCCTTCTCTCTAAGGGCAAGATTTAGTAAAGGCTATGTTGATTATATTTGATGTATATTAAAGTTAGTATTTTTAAAAATGATGTAATTTAAATCCATGTGAAATGAAAATAAGCTAAAGACTTTTTCTTCATCAAATGTATATATTAGCTAGAGATTTATTGCTGCATTATCATCAAACAATGCCTCTCTTTGGATTTAATGATTTACTTTGAGGACAAGTCACATTTATTCATTTGATTACATTTGTTTTGTTCTGAATATCTTTGAAGAGTGCATATAAAACTTGCAGGTTCATCTTCACTTGATTTTAATTAATGGTGAAAACTGATGAACTTCATAACTGTCTAAATGTTTTCCAGCACCTGCTTACTCTACTTAAATATGTATTTCTCTCTCATAGTCACTTGGATTATTGTATTCTTATTTATATACATTTTATGGGAAATCGTGGGCTAAATTTCAGTGAGTAATGCAGTCCCCTTTGGAAATCCACTGATTTGAGATGTGTATTTCTTTGATTTATTACACAACAAATTGAAAATAACAAGTGATATTTAAGTTTCTCACTGTTTTATGAACGATCCAAAGAACACTGGTGTTTCCTGTAAGCTCCTCAGAAGAAGAGCAAACACTATTATTCCCATTTCACAGATGGCTGTTCCTGGATAATCTAGATGCTTATCTCACTGATTCTCACAATACAGCAAGGGAACTTCAAAAGGAAATAAATGAAATTCTCCAAAGTCTTTTAGGGAACCAGCACTGCTATTTATTAGCTATGTGACATTGAGTAAACTTGCAGTCCCTGTGGATCTCAGATTTTACATCTTTAAAACAAGGGGATTGGACGATGATTGGAAAGGCCTCTTACAACTTTAAAATGGTACAAATTTATGTTTAAATCCTACTTTACATGATAAAATCAAGTATGTCCCATGTCAGTATGTTCTGCTGATAATTTGGTGTAAAGAATAAAACTTAGCCACATGACACACACACACACACACATATATATATATATATATATATATATATATATATTTGGTTTTTTTTGTTTGTTTGTTTGTTTTGAGACGGAGTCTCGCTCTGCCGCCCAGGCTGGAGTGCAGTGGCCGGATCTCAGCTCACTGCAAGCTCCGCCTCCCGGGTTCCCGCCATTCTCCTGCCTCAGCCTCCCGAGTAACTGGGAATACAGGCGCCCGCCACCGCGGCCGGCTAGTTTTTTGTATTTTTTTTAGTAGAGACGGGGTTTCACTGTGTCAGCCAGGATGCTCTCCATCTCCTGACCTCGTGATCCGCCCGTCTCGGCCTCCCAAAGTGCTGGGATTACAGGCTTGAGCCACCGCGCCCGGCCGTTTGTTTTTGTTTTAGGCAGAGTCTTACCTTGTCACCCAGGATGGAGTGCAATGGTGTGATCTCAGCTCACTGCAACCTTCGCCTCACGGGTTCAAGCGATTCATCTGCCTCAGCCTCCCGAGTAGCTGTGATTACAGGCGCGCACCACTACATCCGGCTAATTTTTTGTATCTTTAGTAGAAACAGGGTTTCACCATTTTGGTCAGGCTGTTCTCGAACTCCTTACCTCGTGATCTACCCACCTCGGCCTCTCGAAGTGCTGGGATTATAAGCGTGAACCACTGCGCCCGGCCCAGCACTTGATATTTTTATAGCACTTTAGAATAGTTTCCTCATTCATGGCTCTTATTTAACAAATTATCTCCTCATACAACAGGCAGTACTTAAGTCAAAGAATTTTAAATCTGAAGGTCATTTAGTATGACTACTATTACATTTTAAAGTGGACTTTCATGTTCATTTATTGCTTTTATACAATATTTTATTATGAAAATTATCAAATATGTAGAAAGGTTAACTTATATACAACCTACATTCTAAAGTTACCATTTTGCTCTATTTACTTTATTACATATCTATCCACAAATCCATTTATCTGTTCATCCACCAATTCATCTTATTTCTGACACATTTTATTTTTTTTATTTATTTAATTAATTAATTAATTAATTTAGTGACAGAGTCTCGCTCTGTCACCCAGACTGGAGTGCAGTGGTGCAATGTCAGCTCACTGCAACCTTCCTCTCCTGAGTTCAAGCAATTCTATCTCAGCCTCCTGAGTAGCTGGAATTACAGACACACGCCACCCATGCCCAGCTAATTTTTGTATTTTTAGTTGAGACAGGGCTTCACTATGTTGGCCAGGATGGTCTCAAACTCCTGACTTTGGGCAATCCACCCATCTCGGCCTCCCAAAGTGCTGGGATTACAGGTGAAAGTCACTATGCCCAGACCTGACACATTTTAAAGTATAATTAATTGCGAATATCTGTACCCTTCACCCCTAACACTCTTCAGCATGCATATCATTAACTGAAGTTGAATATTTGTTTATAATTCCATGTTTTTTAGTTTAAATTGATTTACAGTGAGTTGCACACATGTTAAGGGCTACATGTGATAAATTAATAAATACAAATATCTATGTAACTGAAAGCTTTGTCAAGATAAAGAATCTTGTCATTTCCCCAGAAAGTTGTCTTGTGCTGCTTCCCAATTGACCTTTATACACATCTCTCATAAGCAACTACTGTTTCGATTTTTTTCCCCAGATCGTTTTAACTATTGTAGAATTTCACACCAATGAAATCGTATAGTATGCATTTTCTGGGTAAGGCTTCTTTACTCACCAAAATTTTTCCTATGCATTCACATGTGTGTATCAGTGATCCATTCTCTTTTATTGCTGAACAGCATTCCTTGTCTGAACACATGGTAGTCTGATTATCTGTTCTGTTTTTAATGGACACATGGACTGCTTCCAGTTTTTATCTCATATAAAAGAAGCTGCTATTTACATTTGTGTGCAAGTCTTTTTGGGCATATATTTTAATTTCTATTTGGTGACTACCTAGAATCAGCCTCGTAGGGATATAGCGGGAGAAGTATGTCTAGTTGTATAAGAATGTATTGGAACTTTCCCCAAGGTGTTTGTAGCATTTTCTACTCCAACCAACAAAGTTTAAGAATTTTAGTTGGTTATAATACTCATCTGCATTTTATGTTGTGTCTTAAAATTTTAGTTATTCCAGTAGTGGTGTAGTGGCATCTCATTTTGATTCTGATTTTAATTTATCTGATAACTATGTAATTCACTTTTATGTACTTCTTGGTTATTCACATATTTTGTACAGTGTCTGTCTAGTTCTTTGCCAGGTATACACATTGTGAATATTTTCTCCTGTTGTTTGGCTTGCCTTTTCGTTCTCTCAACTGCATCTTCTGATGAATGAAGGATTTTAATTATGATGGAGAGTAGCTTATTATTTGTCATAAATAGGGAACTATTTTCTCTTATATTGATTAATTTCTGTGGCCTTCTGAGAAACATCTGTTCACCCCCAATTTTCAAAAACTTTCCTTTCTCTTGTTTTCTTTGAGAAACATTACTGTATTTTTAGGTTTTATGTGTAGGACTATAACCCATCTTGAATTAAATAGTGTGTGTGGTATGAGGTAAGGGATGAAGCAAATTTACTTTTTTCTGATAGAGGTATCCAGTTCTTTCAGAACCACTTGTAGACTAGACTTTATTTTCCTTATTAGATTTATTTAGTGCATTTATAAAAAACCAAATAATATTGTACGGGTGGGACTATTTCAGGGCTCTGAATTGTGTTCTATGGATTTATTTGTCTACTGTTATGCTAGGCTATAGTGGTTTTGCATGTTTATAGTAAATCTTGAATTAAAGTATTGTAAGTATTCTACTTTTTTTCTTTTTCAAGATTTTTCTGTTCCTTCTAGTTCCTTTGAAGTTCCAAATAAATTTTGGAATAAAATTCTGATGGGATTCCAATTGGGATCAGATCAGATTTATAGATTAATTTGAGTAACATTGAAATCTCAACCATATTGAGTTTAATGATCCAGGGACATAGCATATTTATTTATTTTAGTATATGTGAGGAAAATTAGTAGTCGATACATCTGTTTTTAGAAGCTAATGTGTAACAAAAATGAAAGGTAGAGTAGAAAGCAGAAGAAAATGTGAGGTACTATATTAGTTAGTTCACATATTGCTAAAAAGAAATACCTGAGACTGGGTAATTGATAAAGAAAAGAGATTTAATAGGCTGATGGTTCCAGAGTCTATACAGGAAGCATGGTGCTGGCATCTGCTCAGTTTCTGGGGGGACCTCAAGAAATTTACAATCATGGTGGAAGACAAAGGGATCCACACACATCATATGGCTGGAGTAGGAGCAAGAGAAATAATGAAGGGGGAGGTGCTACACACTTTTAAGCAACCAGATCTTGTGAGAACTCACTATCATAAGGACAGCACCAAGGATATGGTACTAAACCATTCATGAGAAATACACATCCATGATCCAGTCACCTCCCATCAGGCCACACTTCCAACACTGAGGATTACAATTTGACATGAGATTTGGAGATTTGATGGGATCACAGATCCAAACCATATCAGGTACAGAGAGGGAAGGTTAGAAAATTTGGTTGTGGCTTACATTAAATATTTAGATCATTCACAGTTCTCACGAAACAAAATGTTAAAGATCTTGAAGAATCTTTATGAGTCCTTTAAATACAACATAAAGTCAAACCTATGAAGTAGTGGATGTTTCATTGTGCAATGGCAGAGCAACTTTATTGTTGGTGTGGCTAATTTGTAAGATGAATGATGAGTAAAATAAACTTTCTAGAAACTCATTTTAATTTCACCTAAGACATTCAAAAAACCCAAATACTTAAGCTCATGTATACAATTAGGTCGCTGTTTGGAAGTTAACATAATTATCTCATATCCATAGCTGTTATGGCAAAACCAGATCTAGCTGGCTTGACTAATGAGAAAAAATGATGGTCACTTAAGGTACTGAATTGGATTCTTTCCTGATGTTTCTGTTTTATATAACATGCTAAATAATGAGGATACATAGTTATTAATTCTATATTAGTTGATACGCTTATTAATTCTGTAAACCTTGTAATGAAAGTATATTAACATAATTTATTATAAAGAAAACCAAAATTTTAAAGTGGAAGAAAGACTTTATAATGGTTTCAAATTATCTACAATATAGTCCTTGGCTAAATAAAGTCAAATGAGTTGAAGAAGCAACAACTAACATATCTGTAATGGTTATTGTTCTCTGAGTCCTGCTGTGTTCACTGAACACTCCTACCCCAAACCTATATCGTCTCTCTTTTGTAACACACCAAGTTTTAACAGAACACTAGCGCAGAAAGTTGAAGTGGCTTGCCTGACTCCTGAAGCAAATGTAATTCATACTAAGACTCTGGTCTCCATACAGCATATTTCCATATACTGCACAACTTCCTGAGTAATTGAAGAAGATGGTTAAAATGAATTGTATGAATATATATATTTTCCACCCTCTTTTGTATTGGCATATCCATAGGATTTTTAAAATTTTACCACTACACAGATCAACTCTAAGTCAGATCCAGAAAATCTATCAGGTTATGTTGGTTACATTTTTTTGTTTATTGTTTTTAACAGCTTTCCAAAATTATAGCTGAGCATTAAAAATCTAATGCATTAAAGCTTTTTGTAAATTGTTTTGAAGAATATTTTGAAAATCAAATGGAACTTCCCATCCTACCCATAAATGCTTCCTCCCAATTCTGGAGCATGAGTTCTTCCTTTTTTGCAGAGTTCCATTTTAATCCTTTTCATATGTATAAGAAAAGCACAATACACTTTAGATTGTAGATATATACCAAATCGTATTTGTCTTAATATTTTATTTTGCTTCTATCAGGTAAATTTGTCTTTTATAGATCACTTCTTAAATCACATAACAGATGAGCAATGGTTGTTCCATTTATTATACTAAAACGGTGAAAAACAGCACATGGTTATGTATTTTCTTTTCTAAACTATGCATGAAATGTTACATTTTAAAATGTGGAATCTGTGGCTTCTTTTAATTATAATGTAATAATAACTGTTCATTTTTCCTTTTATAATAATAAAACTGATAAAACAACTTGTATGTCAGCTGTCTAGCCTCTCGTTTCATACATAAGAAACTGAGAACCAGATATAACTAGTAATATGTCCAAATTCCTATAAATAATAAATACTTAGCTCACATTGAAATTCATCTGTGCATTCTGTCTCCTGAAGTAACATTGTTTCTATGGCAGGAGAGGGAGCAACAATACATATAGCCATTTACTGTCAAAATAGGGCAAGCAACTGTCAAGAGGACCCCAAATGTGCCATCTGGTTCCAAACATATTCCTCCCTGGCCACATTGTATAACAGCAGCCTTAACAAGCATTCATTTCCACAGCCAAAACCATAACTCTTCTGCCTGCTGGTCCAGCATATCAATCAAGCTTAGCAACAGTTACCCAATTTTTTGGCCTTGCAGACACTATTTCCTTCACATTTCTCAAAAGCCTGATGTGCTGCACCAGCTAATGAATTTCCTTCCACCGCAATGTAATCCCAATTAACCCATGGTGGATATTTTAATAGTTACAGTACTACTTTCTGCTAGGGACTACCTGTGCTCCACCTACCACCAGCGGCTGAGTCCTCATTGCCAGCGGGCAAATGGTCTATCCCATTTCAAAATTGCATCCCAATAATTAATCAGACCATTCATGGTATAAAGTCTTACAGAGTTTGTTTTGCAGGAAGCAGATTGAGACAGCAATTAAGGCAGCTGCGGAGGCTTCTGTTAACTTCACAGGGAATTACGAAGTTGGGATAAGCAGTCAGCATTCACACCCTCACATCAATTAGTCATTAGTTGTAGCCAGTCTGGCAAGACAGTATGTTTTTAGTGATCTGGATCTCTTCAGTTAAGGCAAGTAAGGGTAAGACTTGCAAGTAGGGTAAGACTTTCTTCCAGCAGTGGGAAAAATAAGTCTGTGGCCAATGGGAGAATGAATCTTTCATTCCTGAAGGGGATATGCATGGCCATCAGAGTGTCGACTACACTTCCTTTGAAAATTCATAATTCATCATTTGTTCTTTTTCTAATATCATGGTTATCTATGTATTTATATTATCCCATTTACTAGATGAGAGACACCTTGAAGATTGGATGGTAGTATTTTCAACTTTGATCTGCTCAGTAATGTCAGTCACTCAACTCTGCATTATTAAGCTGCATGAATGTAAGACCTATGTGCTTTCAAAATATCCCTATATCAAATTGAGAATTTCTGCTGATATAAAGGCAAACCTGCCCAACAAATGCTCCATTTGATTCTTTCTTTCCTTTTCTCTTGCCGGTACCTTTGATTGTGCTTTACACATACAACTATATTGTAAAGTCATTCTTCCAGCCTGGCTCAACTCTGGCTTTACCCAGAAATCTCTCTCTTCTCTATTCCGTGACCACTTTTCCTGTACTGAGTTGCTTGCAGGAAACTAGTCTTGCTGTGCATCACTTATTCAAAACTTTATACTTAGTGCAGAGTCTTCCACACAGAACATAGCAAATACATGTTGAATTAGAAAAGATCTTACCAGAGGCATTTTGTAAACTCTTAGATATTTCATTTTGAAGAGGCAAGTCTACAATTTCTGTTAGCTTATTTTATTATAATGCGTGTGTGTGTGAGCGCGCATGCGCCTGTATGTGTGTCTGTGTATAGGTTATGGAAAAGATAAAATCTAAATTGAGACAATCTAGCCTTTATCTTTAAATACTTTTCCACCTCAGCCTGAAACTGTATGCATATTGGATATTCGAAACTTCTTTTTATTGACTGTACACAAAATCCAATGCATTGAAGACTATCCAACACCGATGGAAAGATTAATCAGGCTACTTATGAGGTGGCCAGCTCTCTAGCAACCAGAAGTACAAACCGACCTCATACATATCTACACTGCTGTTTGCTCAGGACAATCTGCTCCAAGTCTGAGAACAATGGAAGGAAAGACAAGCTTTTGTATTGGCAAGCTTATACTTATAAACATTGAATCAATTCTGGTTGAACCAGAGCTAAATAAACATTTTACTAAGACTTGAAATAAAAAGTGAGAAAAAAAACCAAAAAACAAAAAACTCTACACATAGAATTTGGATTAGGCATAGAAGCTTTAGTACTTTTTAATTTTGAAAAAGTAGTAAGCAGTATTCCCTTAATAATTGTCCTCTCTGCTCATGCAGAAACATTCTTTACACTGCTTCGTTAAAACTTTGGGGTTTTTTTATTTGTGTAAGCTTGCTAGTCATAGCATGGTTAGATGACAGGCCCTTAGCAACATGTTCCTTCTCCCCGTAGAAGCCAACTAGCTAGTAATTGGTAAGATTATACTGTTAATGAGCAAGAGACTGACAACATTTCATTTGAAAAAGCAAACATTTATAAAAATAAAGCTCAACTAAGTTCAGATAGCAAATTTCTCCTGAGGAAATTGAGAATATATGTTCTTGTTCTATGTGGAATCAATAACCTAAGAATATTTAGCGAAGTGAGCCTGACTGTTGAAATGAATAGGAAGTTGTTACTGGTATCTAACAACTCTTTAGTCTCCTATACAAATAATCATTTCTGTTGTTTCATTATCTAACTTACTACTTTATCACAATATAATCAAACAAGGAATTGCAGCAATACATAAAAATAAAAGATTAAAAAATTCCCACATTTCTCTAACAGAAATAATTATAGTAAACATTGAATAGACATTATTATCCCAAGTATCCCTTTAAAAATAGAGGATATGTGAATAAAGTATTTTTATAAAAATAAAATCATATATCATGCTATTTTTAATAAAATGTATTAAGATTTATTTTTATTATATTTAGCAGAGGGAAGGGTAAGAGAAATTTTTAAAAGTGAAGGAAATGGTGAAGTTAAGATTGTTTTTAACACCATGAGAAAGAAGTTATTATAATTTTTTAAATATGAAAAAAAGACATTTTAGAAATACTGTTTATATTCCAAAAATGAAAAACTAATTCGTATCAGTTGTCTCTCTGCTTTGAATGCAAGAAAATTATTACACTACACTTTTTCCACCTCCCTGTACCCATTCCTCAATTTTGTTAATTATACTGTAATGTTAAGTTGCTATGACATATAATATTTGCATCCTTTTGTGCATATAGGTCCCATTATTATTTACTCTTAATTCTGCATTCAAGACTCAAACATTGATCTTTTAGCAAAGATGGTCTATTATAAATTAATTTATTTTTCATTTGTCTTCATTATCTAATTTGATCATTAAGAAATATTTTAGAGAAAGGCTCCTGGGTGCTATGTTCCTTCAATTCTTTCATGCTTGAGATGGTCTCTGACTTTAATATATGAAGAATAATGTGACTAATTATAAATTTAATGATACTTTGTTTCTTAGACTTTTAAAAAATGTATATGTTTGATACGGTTTGGCTCTGTGTCCCCACCGAAATCTCATCTTGAATTGTCATCAACATGTGTCAGGGAGGGACCTGGTGGGAGGTGTTTGGGTCATAGGAGTGTTTTCTCTCATGCTGTTCTCATGATAGTGAGTGAGTTCCCATGAGATCTGATGGTTCAAAAGTGTGGTACTTCCCTCTTTGTTCTCCCTCTCTCCTGCCACCATGTACAATGTGCCTTGCTTCCCCTTAAACTTCTGCCATATTTGTAAATTTCCTGACGCCGCCCCAGCCATGTGGAACTTTGAGTCAATTAAACTTCTTTCCTTTATAAATTACCCAGTCTTGGGTAATTTTTTTTACAGCAGCATGGAAAGAAGCTAATACAGAAAATTGGTATGAGGTAAGTGGGGTCCTGCTATAAAGATAACCTGAAAATGTGGAAATGACTTTGGAACTGGGTAATGGGCAGAGGTTGGACCAGTTTGGAGGGCTCAGAAGAAGACACGAAGATGTGGGAAAGTTCAGAACTCCCTAGAGACTTGATGAATGGTTTTGACCAAAATGCTGAGTGATATGGACAATGAAGTCCGTGCTGAGGTGGTCTCAAATGGAGATGAGAAACTTATTGGGAACTGGAGCAAAGGTCACCCTTGCTATGCTTTAGCAAAGAGGCTGGCAGCATTTTGCCTGCATCCTAGAAATCAGTGGAATTTTGAACTTGAGAGAGATGATTTTATGGTATTTGGCAAAAGAAATTTCTAAGCAACAAAGCATTCAAGATGTGATCTGACTTTTTCTAAAAGCATACAGTCATATGTGTTCACAAGGAGATGATCTGAAATTGGAGCTTGTATTTGAAAGGAAAGCAGAGGATTCTCCTATGCTATTCTCATGACAGTCAGTGAGTTCTCATGAGATCTGATGGTTTAAAAGTGTGACACTTCCCCCCTTGTTCTCCCTCTCTCCTGCCTCCATGTAAGATGTGCCTTGCTTCCCTTTTGCCTTCTGCTATGATTGTAAGTTTCTTGAGGCCACCCCAGCCATGTGGAACTGTGAGTCAATTAAGCCTTTTTCCTTTAGAAATTACTCAGTCTCAGGTGGTTCTTAATAGCAGTGTGAAAATGTACTAATACAGTGTTGCACTATTGTGTTCTTGTATGGCATGATAGCAGAAAGATGTGTAAAGCCACCCTGATATTTCTTCCTCATAAGCAACTCACTTTTCAATTTACATATGTCAAACGATTGTTTTCTAAGCTGTGGCTTAGTATCAACATATACTTAAGTCTTTTTTTTAATGCATGCCCTATGATCTATAGATTCATTTCAGGAGAAATGTCAGTTAGTATTTCTTTAAATGGTTTTAAAGGACACCAATTGCTCTGATGTTGGATTGTCTTTGACCTTCATTTCCTCTTGATTGATTTTATTCATTTTTGCCTATTTCCTCCATTCTCTACTTTTATTGTAATTATCTTTTTTTTCAGAGAAATAATAAAAATTTAGTTCTATTTTTAAGGTACACTTTCTAATCAATATATGGGTTTGTAACAATGCCATTGTAGTTCTTGATACTTTCCCCTATTTCAATAATATTTCTTTAATGTCACTCTGTTATTATAATCTCATTTTTGAATATTTTTCCCCTAAAATTTATCTGTTCTTTGAATTCTTCTGTAACATAAAGACATCTTTGAGTTTTTCTTATAGTGTTTGGATGATATTGTTTTTTTCAGACTGAGATCTTCATCTACCTTTTCCTTAATATTTTTCTCCTTTTATATTTTTATTATAAAATATTTGTGTGTTTGCAGTGATATTTCTTTATAACTTGCTCTCTCAGACATTCTGTATGCTTTATTTACTTTGAGTCATCTCTCTTTGACTGACTTACTCATTTTAAGATCTTTAACATGCAATTTGAGGGATAAATGTTGCCTTCTAAATAATTCACTCAAATCTGAAGGTATACAATTAGGAGGAGACAGTGATTATCTGGAATTTTGTGTACTCTTTGCTGGAAGACTTGAATTTTACTTGTCCTTTTCAGATTTTTTTTTTAAATGCTAAGTTTAGAGCAGCTAATGTTATGGGTCGAATTGTATCTCCCCCAAAAGATGTTGAAGTCCTAAGCTTCAATACCTGTGCGTGTGAACTTATGTAAAAATAGGGTCTATGCAGATGATTAAAATGAGGCAATTAGGTGGGTCCTAATCCAATGAAAACTGTGTCTTTATTAAAAGGAAAAGTTTGACATAGAAACAGACATGCAAGTAGTAAGAATGCCATGTGAAGATGAAAGCAGAGATCAAGGAGATGAGTTTTAACGAGTAAAGAAATGCCAAAGGTTTTCAACAAACCACCAGAAACTGGCAGAGAGGAATGGGACAGGTTCTCCCTCACAGCCTGCGGGAGAAACCAACCCTGCCCACACCTTGATCTCAGACTTCTGTCCTCCAGAACTGTGAAACAATACAGTTGTTTAAGCTACCCAGTTTGTGGTACTTTGTTTCAGCCATCATAGGAATCTAATACATCTATTTAGGAGTGTTTCTTTTTCTTACAGGGAAAAAGGAAATTCAGCTTTGGTCCATTCTTTCAGTTTAACCCGGAGGCCTAATATTTAGAGGAAAAAAAGCTTTTAAAAGAGGGAGGGGAAAAAGGATAATCAAATAATGAAAGAAAATTCAAATTAAGAGGAGACGGGTAATTCTTGGGTCGAGATAGAAAACTTTACCTTGAGTTTCTTCTTTACTTCTTACCTTATTTTTAAGATTTCAATTACTTAATTTATTCTCAAATGCTCTTAATCTTAGTGATACATAAATCATAGAAACCTTTTTATTCTATAGATTCAACTCAAAATCTTTATCTGGATTCCTGGTTTGCTGTAGAATACTCTTGGAAGACTAGATGACCATGTGGTATTGAATATAGCAAGTCTTGTCACACGGATTCCCTGAGCTCAGGGAGTGGATCCCTGATATGGATTCCTGGTTGGATGTAGAATGCTCTTGAAAGGATAGATGACTATGTAGTATTGAACATAGTAAGTCTTATGCCAGGGATCCCCTGAGCTCAGGGAGGAGATCCCTGATACAGATGGCCTCTGTGCAGGTGTACCTTCTTTTCAGTATCATTGGTACCAAGTCGATATTGATTAAAAGGAAGAATGCAGGAAACAAAGCATTCAGTATTTTCCCACCTAGCCTTTGGATAATGTGTCTTATTACCGTATATCACTATCACACGTTTCTTAGATCTAGGAACAAGACTTCCTCTGGCAAGATAAAAGGGAACTTTCTAGGAGCAGAGTCAAACATGTCACTTTTAATTATAAAAATAATGGCAGTTCTAGAAGAATTATAGGCTGGTTTAAAAATAAACGGATGATTTTTCAAATGTTTCTCATGTTTCCTTTATCTTCCGAAGCAATAGTGACTAGTGATAACTATTTATCTCTGTATAACAGTTATTTGCCTGCAAAAAATCCAAGCTAAAAGGATCAAGCTACTTTTACTTCACTTTTATCCAAATTGGAGATAAAGAAATAAAGGAAAGAAATTGATATGATACTAGAATAGAATAAGAACTGAAATTCTCAGGCTTCTCAGTGAAAATTTCCTGATTTCAAATTGCAATTCCACTTGTTCTGTTTTTCTAATTGCCTACATAGTTAAGAATAATAATTTTTCTTAGCATTCCCCAACAATCAAAGAAGAGTCACTACTTAATCTTAGTAGAATTGTATTGCACCAAACCAAATAGACAAAAGAACTTAATTACTATGAATAAAACTTTGGCAGTGCCTCTTCATTATAATTGGTATCAAACTAATTAATGTCATTTGAATAAATTGATACTCACATATTACAGAAAATTTTGTTTAGAGAATATTTCTATTTTGTTATTACTTGGAATTAAGTTATCTGTAGCTTCTGTTTGCACATTAGTCTGTGTAGGGCAATGATCTTTAGGGGCTAAGACCACTTATTAATATAACCTCTGGCCCTGGCAGCATAGGTTTTAATTATGAAGGTGTAGCATTTTGGATGTGTTTAAGCATGCACAGAGCAACAGAAAACTCAACTAACAGTACATTAAACAAATATAAGTTTTTTATTTAATTATGAAAAGACTGGAGGTAGTTTTCCTTTTATTATTGGCTGTCTGAGGGACAGAGTGGTGATGTGAAGCATGATGGCCTTTTTTTTTGTTCAGAATGCGAGGGAAATGCAGAAACAAGTATTTGGCTAATTTTGTAAAGGGAGGCAGGGAGACAGGATTTGGGAATGCTTACTGAATCAGTTATTCCTCAGGAAATAAGATGACAACAACATGTTTTACATGTCTTTGCTTTTATTTTAGCAAGTTTCCTGCATTTATTAGCAAGCTTCTATTGAATAATAAATATTTATTTGTTTGATTATCCTCCTTACATTTAGGATGTTCAAAGATCTGAGGTTTTTCTACTTAGATTATAATCCAAACTGACTCCCTGGTCAACTCATTTTAGATTATTCTAACATTTCTATTTGAAAAAAACTTTTGTAAAATATTTGCTGACTCTGAAAGTTGGTGTTTTACTTGAGTTAGTCAAAATAGACTTAGAAAATTCAATAAAAAATATGGTGGTCATATACTCAAATCTGATCTATATTCTGATCCTTTTCACATGAATATTTTTGTAATTAAAAACAAAACATCAGGGACAGCAACAGCAAAGCCAGGATTAGTAAGAAAGGAGAGAGTCTAAGTTATTCAAGAACTCCGAACTAATTTTAAAACTCAACAGTGACTCCTGAGGATTTCCCTCAGGAGAGCCAAGTTATTAGACCTTGTGGGTTAAACTAACAACAGGAAACCCAACATGAAGAGATTGAAGTTAGTATTTATATAAGCTTTGAACCGTTGGGGCCCCTTAGGTTAAAAAGCTATGTAATATTAATGGGAAAATTTGTTTCGATCGTTGTTTCCCATAGAATGGGAGCATGTTGAATTTGCTTATAAATATTTACTGAAAATATTTTCAAATATCAGATTTACTTGGGGAGTAAATTGTGGAAGGCACTCAAGGTGCTCAGAATGTCAGGATGTTTTTAAAATCATAGTAATAAAAAGAAAGAAAAAAGACTAACGTTGTTAAAGAAGCAATTACATTAACTTGAGAGGAAGAAGGAAACCTCCTGGACTTGAGTCCTGCTGAGTCTCGCAGAGGGTTCTTTTTAACACTAAATCTCCACAGAATCTGTAGCCTGTAGGTGATTTAGACAGAAGAATACACTAAGCGCCAGCATTTGGACATGTTTTTGGAAACGTTGCAGCATGAAGTAAAGTGTTTGCTAAAGATAGCAGAAATGAATGGCATCAACACTTTACATGATTTTCTTCATATGTGCATAAAACAAAACTAAACGAAACAAAAAAATGTATTTCCAGCAAGCAGGCACAGAGCATAGCAGGAAGAACGGATGTTTGAAGGCAACAAAAAGCAAAGCCTTTCACAAAAAAAGGAAAACAGAAATTTTCAAAGATAGGATATGCTATATGACCTACACCTGCCCTTGCCACCCACCTTACTCATTTTTTCCCCCTGAGAAACAAGGTCCACACTCCAGAGAAAACTTAACAGTCTGATTTGTGAGTCAGAACACCTTGTTTCCTGTCCTTAGCATGGCCACACACCTTCCCAGAGCCTCATTTCCTTATCTACACAGTGCCTTGGGGCACTCTTGTTTGTTTTAATTTTTAAAAAATTAATTGACATGTAATAATTGTACACATTTATGGACTACCTAGTGATGTTTCTGTCTGTATAATATATAGTTATTAGATCATGGTAATTCATACACATATCATCCCAAATATTTATTATTTCTTTGTACTGGGAACATTCAGTATCCTCCTTCTAGCTATTTGAAATATTATTGTTAGCTATAGTCATCCTACAGTGCTATAGTGCTACCCTCCTATGTAGCTGTGATTTTGTATCCTTTAACAAATCTCTCCCTATGGCCCCTTTCCCCTATCCTTCACAGCCTCTATTATCTTCTGTTCTACGTTTTACTTCTATGAGATCAACTTTTTTTAGTTTTCATATATGACTGAGAACATACAGTGTTTAACTTTCTGTTCTTGGCTCATTTCACTTAATATAATGTTCTCTAGTTCCACCCATGTTGCTGCCAATGAAAAAAATTTCATTCTTTTTATGGTTGAATAGTATTCCATTATATATGTGTGTATATACATACATATAATGAATGTATGTATGTATATATGTATGTATATACAGATACTGGATGAGGGTAAAAGGGAACTCAAATATAATGTATGAGTTCCCCATATATGTATGTATACATACACATATATGTATGTATATACACACATACATGGAATACTATGGCTGCAATAAACATGGCGGTGCAGATGTGTCTTAGATATACTGATTTTCTTTTCTTTGGATAAATGCCCAGTAGTGGGATTGCTGGATTATATGGTAGTCTTATTTGTAGTTCTCTGAAGAACCTCCATACTGTTCTCCAAAGTGGTTGTACTAGTTTACGTTCCCTCCAACATTGTCTATGAGTTCCCTTTCATCCACATCCAGCATTTGTAATTTTTTGTCATTTTGCTTAAAACAATCCTAACTGAGGTACAATGATACCTCATGGTGGTTTTGATTTATATTTCCCTGATGATTGGTGATAGTGAACATTTTTTATATATTTGTTGGCTGTTTGTATGCCTTTCGATAAGTGTCTGTTCAGCTCATTTGCTCATTTTTAATTGAATTATTTGTTTTTTTGTTGTTTGAGTTCCCGGTATATTCTGGATATAAATTCCATTCGATTGAGCATGCAAATATTTTCTCCCATTCTGTAGGATGTCTTTTGATCAACTTTGTTAATTGTTTTCTTTGAGATGCAGAAGCTTTTTAGTTTGATATAATCCCATTTGTTTATTTTTGCATTTGTTGCCTGTGCTTTTGAAGTTTTATTTATAAAGTTCTTTCCCAAACCAATGTCTTAAAGCATTTCTCTTGTTTTCTACTAGTAGCTTGGCAGTTTCAGGTCTTACATTTAGGTATTTGATCCATTTTGAGTTGATTTTTATGTAGGGTAAGAGGTGAAGATCAAATTTTATTTGTCCAAATAAGGATATCCAGTTTTCCCAGTACCATTTGCTGAAGAGATCTTCCTTTTCCAGGGAATGTTCTTGGAATCTTTCAGAAAAATTACTTGACTGTATATATGTGGATTAATTTCTGGGTTCTATATGTTTTTTAATTTGTCCATGTGCCCATTTTTATGCAGTACCATGTTCTTTTGTTTACTACAGGTTTGCAGAATATTTTGAAGTCTGATACTGCGTTGCCTTTAGCTTTGTTCTTTTTGTTCGTGATAACTTTGGCTATTCAGGCTTTTTGTGTGTGTTGTGATTTCAGGGTGATTTTGTACTTCCATACAAATTTTAAGATTTCTTTCTATTGCCGGGCGCGGTGGCTCAAGCCTGTAATCCCAGCACTTTGGGAGGCCGAGACGGGAGGATCACGAGGTCAGGAGTTCGAGAACATCCTGGCTAACCCGGTGAAACCCCCTCTCTACTAAAAAATACAAAAAACTAGCCGGGCGAGGTGGCGGGCGCCTGTAGTCCCAGCTACTCGGGAGGCTGAGGCGGGAGAATGGCGTAAACCCGGGAGGCGGAGCTTGCAGTGAGCTGAGATCCCGCCATTGCACTCCAGCCTGGGCCACAGAGCGAGACTCTGTCTCAAAAAAAAAAAAAAAAAAAAAAAAAAAGATTTCTTTCTATTTATGTGAAGAATGTAACTGGTATTTTCATAGGGATTACACTGAATCTGTAGATTGCTTTGAGTAGTATTGTCATAGTAACATTATTGTTTCTTTTGATTTATGAGCCTGAGCTGTCTTTCTGTTTGCTTGTATCCTCTTTAATTTCTTTGATCAGTGTTTTGTTGTTTTCCTCGAGATCTAAAACTTCCCTGTAGTTTTCCAAGAGACGTGTCGTTCACTTCCATGGCTAAATTCATTCTGATGTGGGATTTTTTTTGTAGTTATTATAAATTTATTGGATAACCTTTTTGAGTTATTTTTCAGAGAGTTTGTTGTTTGTGTCTAGAAGCTCTACTGATTTTTATGTTGATTTTGTACTCTGCAACTTTATTTATTTGTTTATCAGTTCTAAGAGTTTTTTGGTAGAGTCTTTAAGTTTCTGTATGTATAAGATCATCTATGATTTTGTGCAGGCTGAACAGGGTATGAGAGAGAGCTAAAAGTACTCTAGTCTATCAACCCGGGTTCATCCTTTTCTATAAGTAACAGTGTTTTACCACAATGACCCCAATGAATTCATGACTCATTTCTCCTATCAAAATGACAGGCTTGCTATTGGTCACCCTGTAGAAATTGGTTTTAGCCACTTGTGAAATGATAAAGATGTGTTTAAATTGGAAAAAGGTGCTACATGCATTTGACCGATTGTAATCTGGACAAAGAGGAAGAAAAGTAAAGTGTGAACCTTTATGTCTCCATAGTGCATGCAGATTCCAAGCAAAACTGAATCACATGTAAACCTGGTTTTGGCATTAGTTCATGCCTCTTCTCAGTGCATCGCTTTTGTTCTGCCCCGTTGTCCTAAAGCTATCTACTGATTGTTAGGGAGCTCCAAATTGCCTGGTCTATCTCCTGGCTGTGCTCTTTTCTTTTCCTTTTTTTTTTCACTCTTTTTTAAAATTATTATATTTTAAGTTCTAGGGTACATGTGCACAACGTGAAGGTTTGTTACATATGTATATGTGTGCCATGTTGGTGTGCTGCACCCATTAACCTGTCATTTACATTAGGTATATCTCCTAATGCTATCCCTCCCCCCTCCTCCCACCCCATGACAGGCCCCTGTATGTGATGTTCCCCTTCCTGTGTCCAAGTGATCTCATTGTTCAATTCCCACCTATGAGTGAGAACATGGGGTGTTTGGTTTTTTGTCCTGGCGGTAGTTTGCTGAGAATGATAGTGTCCAGCTTCATCCGTGTCCCTACAAAGGACATGAACTCATCCTTTTTTATGGCTGCATAGTATTCCATGGTGTATATGTGCCACATTTTCTTAATCCAGTCTGTCATCGATGGACATTTGGGTTGGTTCCAAGTCTTTGCTATTGTGAATAGTGCCACAATAAACATAATGTGCATGTGTCTTTAAGCAGCACGATTTATAATCCTTTTGGTATATACCCACTAATTTCTGACCAACCTAGCCCCAGTTTCTCATCCCCAAAGTTGCCCATATTGAGAGATATCTTTTTTTTTTTTTTTTGGTAACAAAGGTTAGTGTTTACAATGGTGATGTGTTGAATGGTGAATCTACTTGCATTAGTGTTATTTTGGGTTACTTGCCTATTTGAGTATTTTTAATATCCTGTCATTTTAGTAACTCCTGGTTTATTTATTATTTTGTTTTTTTAAATTTTAAGCTCAGGGGTATATAAACAGGGTGTGCAGGTTTGTTACATAGGTCAACGTGTACCATGGTGATTTGCTGTATAGATTATCCCATCACCTAGTTAGTAAGCCCAGCAACTGCTAGCTATTCTCCCTGATGCTCTCCCTCCCTGTCCCGACCCTCTGACTGACTCCAGTATGTATTCCCCACCTCCTTGTGTCCATGTGTTCTCATCATTCAGCTACCACTTATAAGTGAGAAAATGTGGTATTTGGTCTGTAGCTGCATTAGTTTGCTGAGGATAATGACCTCCAGCTCTGTCCATGTTCCTGCAAAGGACATGACCTCATTCCTTTTTATGGCGGCATAGTATTCCATGGTGTATATGTATATTTTCTTTATCCAGTCTATCATTGATGGGCATTTGGGTTGATTCTATGTCTTTGCTATTGTGAATAGTGCTACAATGAATACACGTGTGCATGTATCTTTATAATAGAAATATTTGTATTCCTTTGGGTATATACCCAGTAATGGGATTGCTGGATCACATGGTATTTCTGCCTCTAGGTCTTTCAGGAATAGCCACACTGTCTTCCATAATGGTTGAGCTAATTTACACTCTCATCAACAGTGTAAAGGTGTTACTTTTTATCCACAACCTCACCAGCAACTGTTATTTTTTTACTTTTTAATAATAGCCATTCTGATTGGTGTGAGATGGTATCTCATCATAGTTTTGATTTTCATTTCACCAATGATCCCTGCTTTGTTTTAAAAGATATTTTAGATTTGGTTCCCAAGAAGAGAGTTTGAGACAAAGGCTTGTTTTCAAGTAGTTCATTTGGAAATGAGAGAGAATGGAGAGTGGAAGAGAGAAAGAAAAAGTCAATAAGAGAATGTTTTAATTATCTACTACAGGTGGCTGGGGATTAATCCAATGTCATTGTCTGAGGAGATGTATGAAATGTGCCTCAAACCTGTCCCTCCAGGGGACAAGGTAGAAAGAATTGATCCATTAGCTCCTGGTCCAACTGGTCAAGAATGGGTTAATTTGCATTAGCTCTGCAGCCTTCCCAGTTGTGTTTGCCTGAGTGCTAAGAACGTCCTGCAATAACAAAGATGCCCCACAACAAAAGCAGAGCACCGGGATAAATCTGAGTGAGGTGCTGACAAGATGCACCTGCATGAAACAGTGATGGTTCCGTGAATTGGTTTTTGCAGGAGTAGCTGGAGTAAGAAGTGGAACAAATCTGAAGTAGTACATAAGAGGTTTTGAATATACTAGACAAAGCCAGTTCTGATACCCTGAGCCGGCAGGGCAGTCTCTTCTCAAGGTACACGGTGTAGGGCTGGATAAAACACTTTCCCAAGGGAGGAATAACTGAATAGCAAAGTCAGAATATCTCTTCCTTCCACTCTGCTTCATTACAAGAGAGCCCTGGGTGATAAATGAGCCTCCTTGGCCATACTTTATTCTTAGATGAAGCATGTTCTGAAATGTCACCAACTGTTCAATAAAGTAAATAAAGGCAAAAGTGTTACATGATCTATAATAAAATCTAAATTGCAGGAAAGGTCACAGATTAAAATATTTTGGTTTCTTCATTTTTCATGGTTTTGTCAAAGAAAGGCTCTATGAAACACTTTAAGAAAAGTAAAAATTGCTTTAAAATAAACCAGAGTATTTAAGTGGCTGAGTCCATGGAAGAGTCAAAAAAGTAGAAAGTTAAAGGGGACGGGGGAGGGGGGGAGGGATTGCATTGGGAGTTCAGAAATCTGATGGGTCCATGGAATTTTGATGTGCACAAAAAAGTAGAAAGTTAAAGATTTCTTAGCCTCATCAAGTTACATATTCCCAGTTCTCCTCCTTCTTTAGCTTTGCCTGCTTTGTTCTCCATTTCTTCTTAGCCTTCCATTCTAACCTGATCTCCATCTTTTATTCAAGACTCCACCTTAAGCATTTTCTCCTACATTAAGCCATACCTGAATTTGTCAGCTTGCATAAGCCTCTACCTTTCTTCAACTTTATTGGCTGCAAAATAGTTTGCTAAGGTTTCCAAACTGCTGCTCCACAGACTAAACAGACAGAATATTTAATAGCACACCTCAGTTTGCTTCACTTCTCTTTCATTGATGGCAAATCTTCTCATCTTTACTTCATTACCACTGCATACTTTATATGAAGTATTGTATAGGTTGGAAGCACCAGTCAACCTTTGACAAACTGAGCATTCATTTATTCAGTCACTCATTCAACAAAAATATATTGAGCACTTACTCCATAGCAGGTGCTTGGGCTGGGGGCCATATGGATAAAACTGATTAAAGTGTATTAGTCTGTTCTCATGTTGCTAATAAGGACATACCCATGACCGGATAATTTATAAAGGAAAGAGATTTGATTGACTAACAGTTTCACATGACTGGGGAGGTTTCACAATCATGGTGGATGGTGAATGACGAGCAAAGTTGCATCTTATCCACGGCGGCAGGCAAGAGAGCATGTGCAGGGGAACTGCCCTTTATAAAACCCTCAGATCTCGTGAGACTTATTCACTATTATGAGAACAGCACAAGAAAGACCCGACCTTATTATTCAATTACTTCCCAGCAGGTCCCTCCCATGACACATGGGAATTATGGGAGCTACAATTCAAGATGAGATTTGGGTGAGGACACAGCCAGACCATATGACAAAGTATACAATTTGACAGTCAAATTCAAAAATTGAAGCTGAATGATGTCCTGAAAAGGAAACTGGGAGCTGAGGCAGAGAATAACAGAGGTGGACTATATATCAAGTGTTTTCTGGGAAGGTGACATTTGAACTCAGTCCTAAATGATAAAAAGAATCTATATTCAAGGAATGGGGTTATGCGAGTAGAGTATTTTATAGGAAGAGGGCAGAACATGGGAAATGCCCCTGTATTGAGTGAGCATATAAAGGGGAGGAAGAGTGCTTGATAAGAGGTTGGAGGGGTAAGCAGGGCTAACGCCTGCTGGGTGAGGGTGTGACTTTTTTATAAGTGTAAGGAAAATTCCATGAAGAAACTTATGCAGAGACATGGTATACTTAGATTTGTTGTAAAAGGATTGGTGTACTGCCCTGTGACAGTTGGATTGGAGAGGGCAGAGATGGAAATGAAGGGACCAGTTAAAAGGGTACGGTTCAGGCAAGTGATGATTGGTGGCCTTCAATAGGAAAGAAGAGGATAGACCCAATATGTATTTTAAAGACAAATTGTCAAATCCTGAATAAAAATAAATAAAAGTATTTTTGTTAGTATATACTGCCCTAAGTATAATATTTTTTGTGTGTGTTGTCTTCTCTCATTCACCAAATTACTAGCTCTTCACAGTAAGGTCAATTTCTTACATATTATATTCTATGTTTTCCTCAAATTTCTGAGAATGAGATAGATGTTCAAAAATGTTTGTTATTTTGTCGATTTTATATTAAATAGACTATGACGTATTTTGTTGAAATCATATTAGATGCCAGAGCAAAATGTCTTGAGTAATTTCAAGTCCCTCTGATGTAGTTTTTATTATTTTGTTACTTGATGAACGGATGCTAAAAAAAAAAAAAAAAGAATGTTGACTTTGTGGGTGTTTCATAAAAATGGGAAATCTTTCTACATGGTTTAGCATTGAGACTGCCAAATTCTTAAATGTGGTTTCCAACAGAACACAAACTTGGAACCTAAAATGCAGCACTGTGTGCCCTTGTATTTGTAACGGATCAAAGAATTCATTATCTATGTACATTCTGGATAAGTTTTACAAAAATAAAGTCAAAATTTACCCAAGAAAGTCCCAAGCTGAGGGCATACACCAGCCACTTTGTGGTAGACCACCTTTTCCAGGAAAGTTCTGAAGGGGAGAGTGTCATCTGCGCACTTTCCTTTCACATGCCTTCCCACTTAGTGGCATTCCTTTTCTCTTTATGTACCAAAATTTGCTCTCAGGTATAAGGCCAGTAAATTTATTCACACATGGCATAAAAGCACTGACAGAAATTCTTGAAGTAATGTATTTTCCAGGAATATCTGGTACCCAAACTATTTCTGTAGAGTAATTATCAGGTTTGTAAGGGGTTAAAGGAATAGTGCTTTTCCCATGGAAATCTCCCTGGAAGGGCAAATGATGACTCCGCCTACTCCTCTGATTTACATGAGTTCTGGGGAGTGTCAGAAATCAAAAACTCCAGAATAGATTTGGCTGAGGACAAGTTAGGAGGATCCTGGCATCCCACATATCCAGGAGCTTCCTTCAAATTCAGAGGTCCCCTATTGCCAGCATCCCTCCATCTGTAGCATATAAAGAACTGCAGAAAAGTTAAACTGGCTTAAATCATGGGAGTCTTATTTAGCTCCCCCTCCTTGTAACTGGAAGACCTAGATGTGAAAGGGAGGTTATTCTCTTCTTGTATTTTGTCAGGTTTATCATTTATGCTGTCTAATATCTGGAAGACAGTAAATGTTTGGAAGTGTCAAATGACAGCTACAAGACACTTTGGGATTAAAGACTCAGCGTGGGAATCAGGGTCCCAGCATTTATTCATGGTCCCACAACAGCATGAGTCTGCCTGTTGGTTCCAGGTTGGCCTGCATGGTTCTCTCCCTTTTGAGCAGCACATTGCTGTTCTGTCCTGTGATTCTCTGGTTCTGGTCCTAACGCTGATCTACTGGGACCTTTTTATATAATATTCTTTTTATTTATTTATTTATTTTTTTGAGACAGAGTCTCGCTCTGTTGCCCAGGCTGGAGTGCAGTGGTGCAATCTCGGCTCACTGTAAGCTCTGCCTCCCAGGTTCACACCATTCTCCTGTCTCAGCCTCCCTAGTAGCTGGGACATACAGGCGCCCACCACCACACCCGGCTAATTTTTTGCATTTTTTAGTAGAGATGGGGTTTCACTGTATTAGCCAGGATGGTCTCGATCTCCTGACCTCCTCTCCCTGCCTCGGCCTCCCAAAGTGCTGGGATTACAGGCATGAGCCACCGCGACGGCCTATGTAATATTCTTGACATCATCTTTAAGGAACATAGTCCATGACACTAGCTGCCTCCTTTGCTTACCTCTTTCATAGTGACAAACCTTCGTATTTGAACAATTATCATCATCAGGAGCCCATTCTATATCCATAGTGTCTGAACCTTTAGTAGTCCTCTCTTCTATACCTGTATACATCTAATAATGTGGAAGCTCTTTGCAAAACTCCTGGTCATATGAAATTCCTTTTTATCATAACAAATGTACAATTTCCATTTACAGCCATTCATACTTGTTCTACCCTCAGAGCTACATGAGGCCAATATCCCTTTTACTTATTGAAAGCCTGTCAAATATTTGGGGTCAGCCACACTGTCTTCATTAATTTGTCTTCGCTAAACTCAGTGGCTCCAACTATTTCAACCACTGGTGTTAAGAAAGGTTTTATGACTTTTTGCCATGCTGTATGCTCTCCCAATGACTTTAGCTTTTCAAACTTTTCTTTCAATATGTGATGTGCCCAACAGAACACCATAACTCAAAGTTCACCCTAAATAGCATCGAAATGGCAAAGCCTTCTCCTTCACAGTAGATCTTATTCATGTTCTGGTGGCCCTTTCTTATTTCTCTGATCATTTCTCAAGTGCTGATATTTATTTTCTATGATGTGACCTAAAAACTCTTAGTCTTCAATGTGTTCCTGCCAAGCTCTTCTCATACTCTTGAATTATTATGATTTATTTTGTGAGTGTAACATTTAATTTTATTTATCTCTATTTAAAAAGAATTTCTACTTTACAGTCACCTTTTTCCCTTTTTCTTCTCCTTTTTTTTTTTTTTCAATACATCTGCTATGTATGTCAGTCACTGGGCTTGTCAGCAGAGCAGTAGGAAGACAATGTTGAATTCAGTATCAAGGGGCCAAATTTTCAGTGCTTATAATGTAAGGGAGACTAAAAGAAGTCACTATTTTGTGAATTACAAATTATTATAATGAGGATTCTAAAGGGACAACTAAGGCCAACTAAGGAGGTAGGACAAGGGGAAATTTCTGGACTAAGTGGCACCTGAGATAAGGAGTTAGCAATATGAAGGAGAAGAGGAGTAATTTAAGCAGAGGGACTTCTTATATAAAGTTCTAGACATGAAAATGAGCATGGTGTTTTCTAAGACTTATAGAGAAGAATAGGTGGGGCTTTTATATGGAGTAAGAGGTGAACCTTAAGGAGAAATGATTCTAGGAATATAAGTAGTTTCCAAATCATGAAGAAATTTGTATTAAAACCCGGAAGGAATTGGTGGCACCTGAAGAGTTTGATGGGAGGGATTGATGTGATTATCCTTGTATTATAGAAAAATCACTTTGGCTGCCATGTGGAAAATAATTTTTCTGTCTCAAAATAGGGAAATACGATAGAAAACTATGGCAAGCATTTAGGCAAAAGATTATGGTGGCCTAAACTAGGGAACTGTTAGAAGGTATGTTTAAAGGACATAAAAAATGTAAGAATATTTATTATGAAGACATGTTTGTTATGTTAGATGAAATTTGACCAATAGAACTGATAGACTCAGGCAGTGGTGTATTGGTACATAAGTAAAGCATGATAATTAGCCCTAGCTCAGAAAAGCATATTGGTTGACTTATCCACTGAAAGAAGAATTAGGACTGGAATAGAGTAAGAACAAGGGATTCATTTTGGCCATGTTAGATTTATATTCCTAAGGGTCATTCAAATGTGGATGTTTAATAAGCAGTTATTTATATGAGTTTGGAAGTTAGTTACCTGTCCTTGGATGTAAAAAAAAAATAAATCTGTAAGTCGTGTAGTCCACTGGCTGTAAAGGGGAGATAAGATATAGGATGGAAGCAGAAAGTGGATTTTTTTAAGGTAGAAAAGATGAGAGCAGGTTTAAATGATAAGGGGAAAATGTGCTTGTAGATAGAGGAGACTGGACAGATACAAAATAAAGCAAAGTGCCTCTAAAAGCAATTTTATTCTCTGATGCTTCCAAAAATGGCAAAGTACATTTTGCTTGTCATTCTAGTGACTACTTTCTCCCCATTTTCATATTTTTAAACAGTTTCAGTGTTAAAAATAATGCTTTATTTTTGGAAACTGTCTTTTTCTTCATCCATTTATTTATTCCACCAATATTTACAAATGCTGACTAAATATTATAGATACTTGGCCAAGTACTTGAAATAGGTGAATAAGACATAGTCCTAGCATTCAAAAAGGCAAGAATGTATATAGAAAAGATATGAATAATCACTCTCTTTGGTGCTTGCTTTGCCTTTTGATGCTTCAATGGATAAAGTTAATTCACTTGAAAATAGTTCTTCAATAGTTGAAGATACTTATTGTACTCCCATTTGTTTCTTCACGCAGTGATGCAAAACCTGATGATACTCAAAATGGAAAACAAATCTTTTATTATTATGGTAGCTATTTATAGTGTGAGCTCTTAAAATGTGATAGAAGAATGAAAAACAATACTCTTATTCATGATCTGATAAGTACAGAATAATTGATCTAGACACAATTAATCCTATATCATATTAAAAACAAGTTCATTTTGGCAAGTGAATGTTGTTGTTTGCAAATAATGAGATTTCAGTCAGTTATTCTTGTATTTTATGCCCACCTGTTAAGCCAATACTCTCCAATTCTGGTTATATGCAGTTGATAATTTGCAGTGAAAATATATGACTTCTCACTTATTCATTTGACATCTCATTCCAGTTTATATCATTGTTTCAAATTAGATTAATCTTTAAGAATTTCATTATGTTATTAAATGTATTGTCAGACATTTCAAGCTTTCCTTGGAAAAATTGTTAATTTGTTTTAATATCAAAATTACCTCCTAAGACATCAAACAACGAAGACTAAATATAAGTATGTGTTGCATGTCACTTGAAAATTTTTTAGCCTGCTGTCAATAGATTATATAATGTGCTCTGGATTCTTTTGGTTTAACTATTTGGAAAGTGGCATAATAGAACTCATGTAAGTTACATTTTCAACACTTATACTAAGCATTATCATAAGAGACTTTTGAGGTTTCTGATAGAAATTCTAGACAGCCTGAGATTTAGAGGGAAAATGTTAAGCACAGGTAAATAATCCACCATTTTTTAGTCAAAGGTTAACTTAATGGTATAAGGTCAGTGGGTCATAGAACTTCCATTGCCTTAACTAAAGAAACCAAAAACAAAAACAAAACAGAAGAAAAAAGTAAAACCATCTGAAAAGTTAGCAAAACAAAATATAAACAGTTTTCTCCAGACACATAAAGACTTACCCTACGCAAACTGTGATTTTTCTGACTTTGATTTTTCTGTCTTTGCTTTGAGATTTTAAATGTCAGCCAACAATCTTCTTGGCTTCTTTTTCTGGCATCAGCTCCCCTTGGCTATTTTCTAAAACCTCATGGAGACTGTTTGCTTCTCTATGCTACATAAAATTAGGAGTTGAATATAGCTAAAAGACTAAGAACTTTCCCAATTAATATTCTGATTACAATCTAAAGTTTTAAGCCATAATCTACCTCTATATTTTGATAATGTTTCTGCCATGATATATAAATATTGCTTATCATCGTGACTAAGTTAATTTTAAATAACTATGGTGAAGTTCTTTTAAAGTTACATTTTTTTTATTTAAAGAAATAGACATACATTCAATATTGTGGAAAATTTAGAAAATAGAGAAAAGGGTAAAAATAAGCCACCTGTAATTGTTAACATTGTGATAAATAATCACATTTCAAATATTGTTTACAAAATATTGATCATGTATTACAAACTTACTTTTTTCACTTAGAAATACATCTTGAATTTTTTCACAGTTTCTTAGATTTTTTTCCCAACAAACAATGTTGAGGAGAATAGAATTTAATCATATGGATATACTGTAACATAGTTAATCCATGTTTTTATTTATATATATATTTATGTTTAGTTTTCACTATCTTCATATATTATAGAATAAATCTTTGTGGCTGGGCACGGTGGCTCACGCCTATAATCCCAGTACTTTGGGAGGCCAAGGCGGGCAGATCACAAGGTCAGGAGATCGAGACCATCCTGGCTAACACGGTGAAACCCCGTCTCTACTAAAAAATACAAAAAATTAGCTGGGAATGGTGGCGGGCGCCTGTAGTCCCAGCTACTCGGGAGGCTGAGGCAGGAGAATGGCATGAACTTGGGAGGTGGAACTTGCAGTGAGCCGAGATCGCGCCACTGCACTCCAGCCTGGGCGACAGAGTGAGACTCCGTCTCAGAAAGAAAAAAAAAAAAAGAATAAATCTTTGTATGTGCCTCTGATTAATTCATAGAATATATTTCTAGAGGTAGAATAACTCAGTCAAAGAAATCTACATTTTTATGATTGTGATAAACAGTTGTAAATCATCTCCACCGAGGTACCATTATCACCACCTATATGACTCTTTATCGGTATTATTTGTATTAATCTACTTATTTTGTAATTTATTTATCTATCCCTCTATCTTTCCATCAATCTATCTTATTTTATGAAGTATTTCAAAGTAAATTGCCAATGTCAGTATGCTTTCCCCTAACTACTTCAGCACACATAATTAATGTGTGCTCGAGGTCTGTTTACAGTTATGTCTTTTAATGTAAAAATGCACATATCATAAAAGTAATTTTTTTTTGCAGTTTTGACTAATGCATACGCCCGTGTAACTGAAATTTCTTTGGTTTGCTATACCTTTACAAAGGCATTGCAAACCTTCTCATTTCCATATTTGTTCTCTTTCAGTCCATTTTTCACATAGCAATTAAAGAAACTTTTTAACAATATGAATTCAGCTTTGTCATTCCCCTGATATCAAAATCATTACCGTGGTCTACCAGACCCTGCATGATGGGACCTCAGCCTCCTCTCTGCCTTCTCTTGCCTAGCTTCCCTGGGTCTTCCTTCTTCCAGGACTTTTTGATCAGTTTATTTCCCCCTGCCTGGAGCACTATAGCTCCTTCTCTTGCTGAACTAACTTACTGACTTCATATATCTCTTCTTCAAGGAGGTCTTCCCTGACAGCTTCATATATCTGCCCCACTCCTCCCTCTCCACTGTTAGTCTTTTGGATTAGCCCTTGTTTTCTGTTCTTCAAGCACTTACTATAGTATACAATTAATATTCTTCATGATTTCTTGTTTCATGTGTTTCTCAACTACTAGACTGTGAACTTCACGATCCATGTTTGTGCACCACTTTCATATGCCCTGCTTTAGCACCAAGTTAGGTACAATACTACACTCAGCAAATTATACAACAAAGAATGAACTGACAAATCCTTAAGTTTTCTTTCTCAAACATAAGCTGCTGATAAACCCTCTAGTAAAATTTCTATTACCTCCTTGTTACATATGTTTAAGCAACATATCTTAAACATGACTAAAATATGCAAATATTTCAGAAGATACAAAATAAAGAGAAAGAATATTGTAAGTTACAGCTAACAAGAGGAAGAAATTTTCAGTCCCGATCTTTCCTTAGTGACATGATATTTTTCCATTTAATTTTGAACACATTTTCTGTCTCAGTTTCTATTTATATTTTTTCTTTCACTTTAACGTGAGAGCTTTAACATATCCTTTACACATAATATTACTTCATCAACACTCTACAAGTTAAAGAAAAGACACGCGATATGCAACTATGAAGAACCTATTATGACAGATGTTATTAAGGAGGAAGTTATTGATTTTTCTTCCTGCTTCATAGCACTAGCTCAACAATGATGCCAAAGCTAAGCCAACTCTTTAAATCTTTTATGATGTGTGAATAAAAATATTTTCAAATTACAAAGTTCCAACTGCATTTTACTTAGAGAAGTTTCTTTCCACCAGCCTTTTCTGTATGCTCTGACCATATGACTGTCAGAGTGGTGTTTTGAGATTTTAAATACGCGATAACGAATCACATTTCTATGCCTAATATTCTGACTCCTGGAGAAGAAGCTGCAAGAAGTACTAAATTGCTCTGTGGTAGAGATTAGTAAAGACGAAATTTCTTTTTGCCCATTCTATTCTGCTGAAAAGGAAGGAGTAGAGAGTTGGGGGTCATGATTCATTTTCTTATTTTTCACTCCTAAATGCAGTTCCAAAGTATTATTTTTCACCAGCACAGCAGGGTGGCAGGTCAATGGATGTGAGTTCAATTTTTAACAGCCTTGTCATGTCCCTGTGTCTTGAGTTTCACCCAATCCATGAAGAAACCCCATTCATCTTTTGAAAGAACTCAGACTCTTGTAATTCCCTCACAACATACGAGTTAAGAAAATAGATTTGGGATCAGAAAGGCTCAACATGTAGTCCTAGCTACACTATTAAGTACTTTGTGACTAGTAGAATTATAATTTTACTAAATCTCAAATTTATTAGCTGTAACAGTAAAATAATATTGACCTCTCAAAAGTGAATTCTAAATATTAAAACATGCGATATGTTTAAATTGCTTTCCAATTTACCTGAATGTTAGTCACTGTTGTTTTTGTTGATGTTGTTTTTATTCTCATTGCGTAGATTTTACATTTTTTCCTGGGATAAAAACAATATTATAAAGTTTTCCTAGATTGACCAAGAAAACAGCCAGATGAGTTTGAAAAGAGCAGTTCATATATTCAAATTAAAATTAATTTTATTCCTTGGTTAGACAGAATGTTAAACAGTTACATAACATGTATAGTAGTGACTCATGTGCTCATAAGTTGTTCTGTGGTGTACAACAAAAGATTTAAAAAATGTTGACAGGCTAAAGGCATTGTGTTTTCTAATTCTTGCTTAGTATTATAATGTTCGGTATGTGCACTATTTTGACAAAGCTAAAATGGAATTCATAAAAACAGATTTTTCAAGTCTTCAGAGATCAACTAAACCACTTATCTCATTTCAAAGATGAACAAATTCATTTAGTTAATCAAATAGATTACATTACTTGAGGGATCGTATGCCTGATTAGCGTCAAAGACAGGTCTTCAGCTTGGTCCTTATGTTATATGAAAACACTGGCAACATTCAAGCCAAACACTGTTCTTCTAGTCTCCCAGTTTGGAAGCCATCTTTGAATTTTATCTCTCTCCCATTTCTTATCAAATTAGTCAGGGTTCTCCTAGAGGGACAGAACTAATAAGATATATGTGTGCGTGTGTGTGTATATATATGTCTATATATATAGCTTAACATACTGCTGAGTACATAGTAGACTTTCAGTAAACACTTTCTGACTGAAAACTGATCGTCAGTACTTATTCTTAGAAGGGAATATATCATTCTCTATAAGAAGTTGTTGATTTTCTCAGAGATTTGTTGATTAAACACACACACATGCTCACACGTGCACACACACATATAATATATGTATATAATATATAATATATGTATATATTTTTTATATATATATGTATAGGGGAGTTTGAGTATTAACTTACATGATCACAAGGTCCCACAATAGGCTGTTTGTAAGCTGAGGAGCAAGGAGAGCCAGTCCGAGTCCTAAAACTGAAGAACTTGGAGTCCACATCCAGCACCAGAGAAAGATGTAGGCTGGGCGACTGAGTCCATCTCTCCTTTTAATGTTTTTCTGCCTGCTTATATTGGCTGGCAGCTGATTAGGTTGTGCCCCCAGATTACGGGTGGATCTGCCTTCCCCAGCCCACCAACTCAAATGTTAATCTCCTTTGGCAACACCATTACAGACACACCCAAGATCAATACTTTGTATACTTCAATCCAATCAAGTTGACACTCAACTCAATATTAACCGTCACACTTATTCATAGCCTAGCACCAACCCTGGCTGTTTATACCTTTGAAATGTCTATTAGCTCGATCTATTCCTCTCTGTTCATACCTAAATTGTTACAAAAGCCTCCTTGCTGATGCAAACATTTTATTCTCCTCAAATTTATCCTAACCATAATAACCAATATTTCTGCAGTATGGCCTTCATAATGTCTCTTGAGTGTTCAAAGAAATTCAAAGGATTGTTGCTCATTATTTTACCGAAGTGATTGGATAGTTCTCTGCCCATATTTACATGTCTTTAGGTGGCTCTTCTCAACTTGTCTTATTTCTGATCTTGTCCATTTAGAAACTTTGCGTTTGGTTGTGTTGGTTTCCTTGCTACCTCCTGCATATGTCATCCTCATTTGCATTTCTGAGTCTTTATTTGCAAAATTTTCATAACCGTGTCTCCATCCCCATCCTAGTCAATTCATCTAGATCCTTTTTATCCTTCAAGGCTCAATTACATTATTTTCCTAATATTGTTTCTGACTACAACACATAGGTTTCTTTCTTCTCTGAACATTTATTGCTTGTGTATTGGCTGCATAGTTCAAAGTTGTCTTTCTATTATTTTATTCCCAGTAGTGTGCTCTTTAATAGTGGAAGAGGAGGTTGGTACAGCCCATCTTTAAACAACTTTACAGTTAGATAGAATGTTTAATTCAGAAGAGTGTTTGAGACCTCCATTTCACTTCACATATCCCAGTCCATAGAGGGAGAGGGAGATCTCTCTAGTCAATATATCTCCAGCTCTCCTCAGGTTGGAGTTCTTCAAACTGAAATTTAAGGTCATTCCCAATGACCACTACTCTGTGGTCATTAAATTAAAAAAACCTCTGCGTTTGCTACTTAATGAACAGACACTGTTTGTCTTCTTTCTGTCCATGGTTTTTAAGTAACTTGAACATCTCCACTTGACTCAGTGGGCACGTCTTTTCCTCAACCTTTGGGACAACTTTGAACTAGTTACATCCATCTTGTTTCACCTCAGATAAGCCTGAGATTGGAGGAAGAAAACCTCTTGGATTTTGTAAGTAGGTAATATATAATAAACAAACATTGCACTTCTCTTTGTAAATTTTATTTTATTTTATGTTTTTTTTGAGATGGAGTCTGACTCTGTCACCCAGACTGGAGTACAGTGGCACGATCTTGGCTCACCACAACCTCTGCCTCCTGGGTTCAAGTGCTTCTCCTGCTTCAGCCTCATGAGTAGCTGGGACTACAGGTGCACAACACCACACCAGGTTAATTTTTGTATTTTTAATAAAGGTGGGGTTTCACCATGTTGACCAGGCTGGCCTTGAACTCCTGACCTCAAGTGATCCTCCTGCCTTGGCCTCCCAAAATCCTGGGATTACAGTCGTGAACCATGGTACCTGGCCACATATCTCTTTTTATAGCTTCTGGATCTTTTTGTAGAAGAATTTCTTTCCCTCCCTCTATCCTGAGTGTCATCACCATATGCTTCTAGATGTCTACCTTTATTAGGGACATGTCAATCTTGAGGATGCAAAAGAAGTGAGCATGTGCCAGCCTGAAGAAAGGGAGGAGAGGAAAAAAATTACCTGGCATACCTCATGCTTTAGTGTTTTCTCTTTTTAAGTAGATAGTAAACTCCTGGAAGCAGGAACCTTTCCTCTGAATTCTTAGCATACTGCTGAATACATTGAAGACTTTCAGTAAACACTTTCTGACTGAAAACTGATAGTCAGGACTCATTCTTAGAAGGGAATTCATCATACTTTATGAGAAGTTGTTGATTTTCTCAGAGATTTGTTGATTAAACACACACACATGCTCATACGTACACACGCACACATACACACACACACACACGCAGGGTCATAATGAAATAATAGATCATGAAGCTCTGGCCAATAGAATTGGATCAAAGTAATATGTTTTTAAAGATCTTTCAGGGTTTAAAATGCCTCACCAATTATTTTCTTGTTTGTACTATCACTTTCCACATTTGTGGCTCCTATTTTATTGAGGCATAAAGATAATGTGAAAACTTCTTGAGAATTTTATAAAGTATTAAATCTTGGAAAGAAAGAAATTTCCACATGAAAATAGAGACTACCATAGGTCAAAAATAGCATCTCTCTAATAACAATGGTCGTGTTGGTAGGGTGGTAAATACCATGAAACCAAAAGGCTTAGGTGCTTCCTAAAGCATGCTAAGTTATCCTCACTCTCTAATTGAAATGTCATCTCTGTTTAGGGACAACATACTAAGCTTTTCCATTTGTGATTCAGATTCCCCCGTTGCTAAGAAAAAATTGTAAATGCTTTGTTTATTCTGAAGTAGAAGATTTCACTCTGGATGTCGAGTGCCCATAGTGTCTAAAGCATCCTTCTTTGCCATTTTCTTTTTCTTTTTTTTTTGAGACGGAGTCTCGCTCTGTCGCCCAGGCTGAAGTGCAGTGGCCGGATCTCAGCTCACTGCAAGCTCCGCCTCCCGGGTTCACGCCATTCTCCTGCCTCAGCCTCCCGAGTAGCTAGGACTACAGGCGCCCGCCACCTCGCCCGGCTAGTTTTTTTTTTTTTTTTTTTTTTTTGTATTTTTAGTAGAGATGGGGTTTCACCGTGTTAGCCAGGATGGTCTTAATCATGTCTCTAGAAACAAGCAGCCGTGTGTTGTTGACACAACTGCTACTATAGAGACAGCACCAAACTCAATGGATCAGGATGTAAGAGCAGTTTTATAAGCTAATCTAAACTTAAGAGTCCAGGTTCTAACATGGCTTTGTGAATCGAGCATGATTTGTTTGGTCTGTCTCAGGTGCTATTATTATTTTATAGGTAAAGAAACGGAGGTTGTCCAAACCCATGCAGCAAATAAGCACTGCTGGTAGAACTCGATTATCGATATGTCTGGATCCAGAATCCCTGTTCCAGACCCCTCTACTCCATGCCCTCTTTGCATGGGAAGGCACAGACTCAGGATCATTACTCTGGCTCCCTCTGCTTTTCCAGAAAAGGTGAAGGATACCCTGAAGTATGTTTCCTAAGTTGGTTCCATTCTCCCATTATAATGGGGAGTTGGTCCCACTCTCCCAGAGTTCCATTATAACTCTGAATACAAGAGACAGAAGTCATAAGCAGGGGGCAGGATAAGAGAGAAGATAGAAAATAAGAGGAACTTGATTAGGTATGAAGGATGAGAGGGAAGAGGAATTTGATTAAATATTAACAGTGTAGGAAGAGGAGTTTCATTGGATATCAAAGATGGGGGAATTCTCCATTTTCCCCTTCGTGGGATTCTTTGCGAAAACTAGGCTCTGCAGGCAAAGGAAGAGGCCTCATAGAGAAAAGGGATCAAAGGAACCTGACTAAAGTTTGACCAAGAAAGTTCTTGTCAATAATATACACTGTGATGTTTCTTTTTTGTTAGTTTTCTTTATCTCTTTTTGAGGAGGACAAAATGTAAGATACTGATACTGACTTAAAAAGAGAAGGAGTATCACAATGGAGTTTCATGTGCTAGACATCTGGGCTTGAAGTTCTGAGACATATGCATTGTGATTAAAGTCTTAATACTATCTGAGCTGCATTTTCTTCCAAAGGAGACACTCATACAGAGATAACTTCTTCCCTCCCTCCTCTTCAGTTCCTTCCTTGAACTTTTAAATGGAATGCCAAAAAGAGAAAGAATCCCAAAGATTATCTGTTCCAATCTGGTTTTATAGATGACAAGAAAGGTTTCAAAAAATGAAATAATTAAGAAAAAAAAAAGCTTAAAAAGAGGTGTTTTGAACCGCATGTTCTCACTTATAGGTGGGAACCGAACAATGAGATCACTTGGACTCAGGAAGGGGAACATCACACACTGGAGCCTATCATGGGGAGGGGGGAGGGAGGAGGGATTGCATTGGGAGTTATACCTGATGTAAATGACAAGTTGATGGGTGCAGCACACCAACATGGCACAAGTATACATATGTAACAAACCTGCACGTTATGCACATGTACCCTACAACTTAAAGTATAATAATAATAAATAAATTTAAAACAATAAAAAATAAAAATAAAAATAAAAAAAAAAGAGGTGTTTTGATTTTCCCGTGTTTGTCCCAGACATTTCTTTGTTCTACAATGCTGCATTCTTCCTGCTCTAGCAGGCAGAATTTGAAGATGTAAGACTTTTTCCTTTATTACCTTTTATTCTGAACATTATTTCAACAGCACTATTACCTTTATGAACGCTTTATTGGATAATATTTTTATTTTTAAATAGTATTACATTTGTTTTGCCCTTAATTTTAGTTTAATCCTGGATTTTCACTATTAAAACTACTAATGGCTCTTTGGGCTACTTTATGGAGTACAAACTTAAAATAATTTTGAATTTGCAAACCTGTAATATAAGATTATATTTAAAAATCTAAACTTTGGGGAAAATAAAAGAAAATAAACATTTTAAGAATAATTTAAATTTACCTTAGCTAAATTTTCAATGAAGTTACACATATTATTATATCTAACAATTACTTAGACTTCATAAGCTTTTAGATGTTTTTGTTGTTAGTAAATCAGAAAAAAATGAAGATATAAAATTACATTTTATAATCTCAGTGGCATAATCTGCAACTAGACTGCTAATATCCAATATCCAGTTTAAAAAAGGAAAACAATCTGATTTGACTCAAAAACAAATACAAGTAGCATTTGCCTCAACAAAAAAGGGTATATCAATTCAGAAAAAAATACTTTTATACTTTTAAAAAAAGTTTATTTTATTTTTTCCTAAATACCCCAAACTTGAAAAGAAAGATTTGAATATTTAACTTTGACCCTACAATTTCGTACCCATACAACCTCGTCCTGCTTTAGTCACTTCTTATTTAGTTTTAATATTCTTTTTGATTCTTCATTCCAAATCTTGGTAAACTTCTTAAGATCAGCCAGATAATAAAGAACACCTTCAAAAGGGTCAGCGAGTCTTTTATAAACAAATATTTGGCAAATAGATGTGTATATTCATAAGGCTACCAGTTTTCCCCTAGGTTGAAATAGTAGCTTCAGCAGGATCGTGATATATGGAGGGGCTTGAAGAGGGGTGCTAGTTATTTCTGGAAAATTTTAATTTGCATTTGCGCAGTTAAAGTATGTTTATCATTTCCTCACTTTTCTGCACTCCTATTTCATCTTGCCTCTCCCTTTCAACTTACTGTCCTACTCTTTACACCCGCTTCCTTGAGAAAAGCACACATGGAGAGAGTGAGACCATCAGCAGGGAGCTTCATCCCTGTCCTGGTTCCTGTGCTGGCCTTGGCTCAAGCATGGGAAGGAGCCAGAATTCCAGGCAAGGCCCAGGATCAAACAAGGGCTCTCCCATCTTGAAATCTGCCAATGGGGCTGTTCAGCAATAATTATGCTTGGGTCCCTTTGAATCAGGGGGATTGGACCTCATGAGCGTCTATAATTTTAAATCACACTCAAAAGATGTCCAAGGGAAATTTGAGACTTTAATAAATGATCATTATTTAAAATCAGTGTATACTTTGTTCTACTGCCAATACACAGGGCTAAGCTGGTTCCTTTGCTTACAATGGAGAGAAGAATGTTCAGGTTCCACTCAAGCCTCATGCATGGCTAAGGAATTCGTGGTTGAGACTGGGGTCAAGTAGTAGACTTAGGAATTCAGTTCCTTCTAAAATTCTACTTCTATCTGAATAGAACTTCAGGCTAAAGTCTTCCACCATTACAGTAAAATCTACAAGTCTCAAATTTTTAAGTCAAAGTGTAAGTCTATTGTTTCACTCACTGAATGCATTTTGCCTTTTTTAAAAAATTTGTACTTTAGGTTCAGGGTACCTATACAGGTTTGCTATATAGGTAAACTACATGTCACGAGGGTTTGGTGTACAGATTATTTTGTCACCCAGGTAATAAGTGTAGAACTGGACAGGTATTTTTTCTGATGCCCTTTCTCCTCCCACCCTCAACCCTTAAGCAGGCCCTGGTGTTTGTTGTTCTTCTCTTTGTGTCCATGTATTTTCTTTGTTTAACTTCCACTTATAAGTGAGAAATTATGGTATTTGGTTTTACTGTTCCTACATTAATTTGCTTAGTATAATGGCCTCCAGCTCCATCCATGTTGCTACAAAGGACATGATTTTGTTCTTTTTATGGCTGCATAATATTCCATGATATGTATGTACTATATTTTTTTATCCAGTCTACTGCTGATGGGCATTTAGGTTGATTCCATGTATTTGCTATTGTGAATAGTGCTGTAAAGAACATACAGATGCCTGTGTTTTTATGGTAGAGTGATTTATATTCCTTTGGGTATATACCCAGTGATGGGATTGCTGGGTCAAATGCTAATTCTATTTTAAGTTCTTTGAGGAATTGCCACACTGTTTTCCACAATAGTTGAACTAATTTACACTCTCACCAGCAGTGTATAAGCGTTCCCTTTTTTCTGCAACCTTGCCAGGATCTGCTATTTGACTTTTAATATAATAGTCATTCTGATTTGTGTAAGATGGTATCTCATTGTGGTATTGACTTGCTTTCTTTAATGATTAGTGAGTTGAGCATTCTTTTATATACATGTTGACCACATGTGTGTCTTTTTTGAAAAGTTTCTGTTCAGGTCCTTTGCCCACTTCTTAATGGGGTTACTTGTTTTTGGCTTGTAAACTTATTTATGTTCCACACAGATTCTGGGATATTAGACCTTTGTAAGATGCATAGTTTGCAAATATTTTCTCCCATTATGTAGGTTGCCTATTCACTCTATTGACAGTTTATTTTGCGTGCAGAAGCTCTTTAGTTTAATTAGGTGTGACTTGTCAATTTTTGTTTTTGTTGCAATTGCCTTTGGAGTCTTCGTCATGAAATCTTTGCCAGGGCCTATGTCCAGAATGCTCTTTCCCATTATCTTCCAGAATTTTTATAGTTTTAGGTTTTATGTTGAAGCATTTAATCCATCTTCAGTTTCTTTTTGCATATGGTGTAAGGAAGGGGTCCAGTTTCAATCTTCTGGATATGGCTAGTCAGTTATGCCAGCACCATTTATTCAATAGGAATTCCTTTTGCCATTGCTTGTTTTTGCCAGCTTTTATGAAGATCAGATGGTTGTAGGTGTGCAGAATGATTTCTGCTTTCTGTATTCTGTTCCATTTGGTCTATGTGTCTGTTCTTGGACCAGTAACATGCTGTTTTTATTATTGTAGTCTTGTAGTGTAGTGTAGTTTGAAGTGATGCCTTCACTTCAAAAATGATGCCTCTAGTTTTGTTCTTTTTGATTGGTATTGCCTTGGCTATCTGGGCTCTTTTTAGGTTCCATACGAATTTTTAAATCCTTTTTTTCTAATTCTGTAAAAAATGTCATTGGTAGTTTGATAAAAATCACATTGAATCTGTAAATAGCTTTGGGCAGTGTGGCCACTTTAATAATATTAACTTTTCCTATCCACGAACATGGAAGGATTTTCCATTTGTTTGTATCATCTCCGATTTTTTGAGTTGTGTTTTGTAATTCTTGTTGTAGAGATCTTTCCCATCCCTGGTTAGCTGTATTCCTAGGTATTTTATTCTTTTTGTGGTAATTGTGAATGGGATTGCATTCCTGATTTGGCTTTTGGCTTGGATGTTGCTGATGTATAGGAATGCTACTGATATTTGTACATTGATTTTGTATCCTGAAACTTTGTGAAAGTTGTTTACCAGATCAAAGAGCTTTGCGGAAGAGACTATGGGGATTTTTTTCATGTAGAATTAGAAACTTTTTTCTTATTGCACACTTATTTTTTTCTGGTTCATCTTTCTACATAGTATGTCAACCTTAATTACCTCAAGTAATTTTAAGACCTATCACAACCACATGATTATTGAGAATATGACATGCAGCATTTCCACAAATAACAAAATGTAGGTCAAATCTGATTTCAAAATAGCATTTTTAAGGTAGAATGTTTTATTCTTTGTCACATTGCCCAACCTATTCACGAGGAAGGGATTAAGCTTCCATTTTTCATAGTACTTGATATTTTTCTTCAAATTCTTTTCTACAGTGTTACCACATTTTCCAATTTATTATTTTAATGCTATCCATATACAAACAACAGGCTAAAACCAGATATGGATGACTTCTATTTAAACCTATCAATTTGCTAGTTACACTTCTTTAGTATAAAATTCATCATGCGGCAGTGTCTTCATGTGTTTCTTCTGCAGAAGCCTCCAAAGGCACAATGGAGTAGGTGAAGAAAATAATATAAATTGTTTCACTTTTCAAATTAAGCATCCTTATGGCCAGTTTTGTGGTACATGGAACAATTTAGTTGAAGAACAAGATATTGCCCAGATAAATTAAAGAGCTGAGCTATTCTGTCTCTTGGGCTTAATAGTTTACTTATATTTAGAGATAAAAAAGTTCCTCCCTAAAATTATTTGGTTATTGTATTGATAGGTGTGTGTGTATGTATGAAATCTTGCACATAATTTATAGTTTTTAAGCTAGATGACTATTTTTAAATGCTTCTAAATATTTTAATCAAATATATACATATAGGAATTTAAATTAAAATCCATTCACAAATGCTAATATCAAATCTTTATGAATAGTCATTCTTTATCCCAACATATTTGAATGTTCAGTCTGAGCCATCATGATATTCCTAGCATGTAAAATCTATCCGTGAAAAAAAACCCCAATGACTCCTAATCTATGGCCTTATGTTTGACTTATAATGACTTATAATCTACAGCTTATATTTCTTTATGGGGAAAAAGAGACTATAGGCAATAAACATGATAAATAAATTAAACAATATATAGAAGACAATTATTGCTATAAAAATAGAGCAAGTTAGGGGTATTAAGAAAGATGGGGGGCATGGGTATGTTTTAATTTGAATAAGGTGGTCAAAGAAGGCCTCATGATAAGAGGACATTAGCAAAAGATTTGAAGAAGGGGAGAGAGTGAGCCATGTGAATATCTGAATGAAGATTGGTCTGAAAAAAATGAAAAGTAAGAGAAACACTCTAAATTTAGGGTTGGCCTGCCATGTTTTAAGAACAAAAGAAGGCAAGGGTAGCTGTAGAGGAGTGAGCAAATGAGAATAGGGTAACAGGTAGTAGGAGTTAAGAACATATGGTGGCTTGTAGCACATTATAATGTTGTTGACTTAGTATAAGTAAAACAGAGATCCATTTAAAATATTTTCCCAGGAATGTTACATGACCTGACATGCACATCCACTGGATGTCTCACCAATTTGTAAGGAAACTAGGCAAAGGTGGAATGCAAGGATAATAGTGGGAGATAAGGTATGTTAGGCTGGAATCCAGATGATGATGATGGCTCAGACAATGGTGGCAGAAATGTAGATTGCAAAAAGTGGCTTAAGATAGGATTATGGGCAGTTTGCCAATGTGATGGCTGAGGTTCTGGGCACAGATGGCAATGAGAGGGTAAATGTGGTTTATCTGAATGCTCCAATTTTCTCAGGTAAATAGGAACTAAGGTCGTCAGCTGAGAGTGAGAATAGGAATGAGTTCTTCGGAATTACCAGAGAAATGACAAGATATCAAATGATCATTTAAGAGAATAAGAGACTGAATGGATTAGAGAACACTGAAATGACTCTCTGAGAGTGTTAAGGACCTGCTATGAGGTTCATACTTTTGAATATGAAATGGAACCAGTTCAGCATGGCTATGTATTTTTCTCCACAAGATTCAGCGGCACCTGGGCTGGTACAGAGGGAACAAATAGTTGGTTTTAACCGGGAGTATGGTTTTGCCAACTGGTGTAAGGCTAAAGGAAAGAATACCAAGGGAGTCAAAAGTATGCGCAAGATAGATCACGATGATTGGCTATGGAATTTAAGAAGAGCAAGCACATATCAATGACATTGAAATGGTGACAATAACAATGAATTGGCTCATAAAAAGGGGTTGAAAAATTTGATGAAATACGTTGAAAATTTAGGAGGTGGTGAAGTGTGGGATGCATTAAATTGAAATTTTGATGTGTTGCACTTATTGATAATGATTAGGTCTAGAATATTACCATGGGAGGGAGCAGCTGAAATAGGGTGCAAGTCAGGATTACAGGATTGAAAGGGGTTCAGTTTCATTACATAATATTCATGCTGCATTTTCAGTTGGTGACTTTTATAGTTTTTTATTTCTTTTTGTTTCCTATGGACATGATGAGAAAAAAGGGAGAATGATCAGAAAATGAATGCAAGGATCAAGGGGGATATTAAACCCTCCTCCATGTGCAGTGGTACACCCAGGGGGAGTCATGCTCTAAGTTCCAATGTGTGCTTCACTTTTGACAATGGTAGAAGGACCAAATTAACTCAATGTGAGTAGATTCTCTTTTGATCTCTATTTATTGTGTGTTTTTCAAGTTATTTAGGTTCATGGGGTACATGTAGAGTTGTGTTACATAGGTATATTGCATGGTGCTGGCAGTTGGTTTGGAAATCTCCAAACTGATTTCCACAGTGGCTGAACTAATTTGTATTCCCACTAAAAGTGTATAAGCATTTCATTTTCACAGTAATCTCACTAACATCTGTGATTTTTTGACTTTTTAATAATAGCCATTCTGACTGGTGTGACATGGTTTCTCATAGTGGTTTTAAGTTGCATCTCTCTGAAGATTAGTGATGATAAGCATTTTTTTTTTTTTTTTTTGCAACTTTTCTTTTAGGTGAAGGGGCTACATGTACAGGCTTGTTACCTGGGTATACTATATCATGTTGCTGAGGTTTGGAGTATGAATGATCCTGTCATGCAGGTACTGAGCATAGTACACAATAGATTTTCAACTATTGCCTCCCTCCCGCATCTAGTAGCCCTCAGTTTCTATTGCTTCCAACTTTAAGTAACTGAGTACCCAATGTTTAGCTCACACATATAAGTGAGAATATGCTGTATTTGGTTTCCTGTTCCTGCATTAATTTGCTTAGGATAATGGCCTCCAGCTCCATCCATGCAGGACATGATTTTATTCTTTTTTTATGGTTACATAGTAGTCCATGGTGTATATATACACCACATTTTCTTTATCCAATCTACTATTATTGGGCATCTAGGTTGATTCTATGTCTTCGCTACTGTGAATAGTGCTGTGATGAACATATGATTACATGTGTCTATGTGGTACAATGATTTGTTTTCTTTTGGATATATACCAAGTAATGGAATTGCTGCATCAAATGGTATTTCCGTTTTAAGGTCTTTGAGAAATCTCCAAAATGCTTTCCACATTTGCTGAACTAATTTACATTCCCACCAACAGTGTAATAAGTATTCCCTTTTATCTGTAGCTTCACCAGCATTTGTTATTTTTTGATTTTTTAATACTAGCCATTCTGACAGATATGAGATGGTATCTCATTTTGGTTTTGCTTTGTATTTCTCTGATAATTAGCGATGTGGAACGTTTCTTTTCCCCCATATGCTTGTTGGTGATATGTCTCCTTTTGGGAAGTGTCTGTTCATGGCTTTTGCCCATTTTTTTTAATGGGGTTTCTTGTTTTTCGCTTGCAAATCTGTTTAAATTCCTTACAGATTCTGGATATTAGGGCTTTGTTGGATGCATAGTTTGTAAATATTTTCTACCATTCTTCCAATATACATGGATTGCACGTATATTGTCTGTTTACTCTGTGTATTTACTTCTGCTGTGCAGAGCTCCTTAGTTTAATTACCTCTGACTTGTCAATTTTTGTTTTTGTTGTAATTGTTTTTGAGGACTTAGTCATAAATTATTCCCCAAAGCCAATGTCCAGAAATGTGTTTCCTAGATTTTCTTCTAGGATTCTTCTAGTTTTAAGAGTTATATTGAAATCTTTAATCCATCTTGAGTTATTTTTTGTATATGGTTACAGGTAGGGGTCCAGTTTTATCCTTCCACTTATGGCTAACCAACTACCCCAGCACTATTCATTAAATAGGGAGTTATTTCCCCATTGCTTATTTTTGTCAATTTTGTTGAAGATCAGATGGCTGTAGGGGTGCAGCTTTATTTCAGGGTTCTCTATTTTATTTTGTACCAGTATCATGCTGTTTTGGTTACTCTACTTTGAAGTCAGGTAGTGAGATACCTCTGGCCTTGTTCTTTTTGCTAAGAATTGCTTTGGCTACTTAGGCTCTTTTTTGTTTCCACATGAACTTTAGAATAGTTTTTCTAATTCTACGAAAAATGATGTTAGTAGTTTGATGGGAATAGCATTGAATCTGTAGATTGCTTTGGGAAGTACGGACATTTTGATGATATTGATTCTTCAAACAATCCACAAGTATGGAATGCTCTTCCATTTATTTTTCATCTATAATTTTTTTAAGCAGTGTTTTGTAGCTTTTGTAGAGATCTTTTGCCTCCTCAGTTAGATATATTCCTAGGTTGGTGTCTTTTTTGCTATTGCATTTTTGTTTTGGCTTTTAGCTGGAATGTTATTGTTGTATAGAAATACTAATGTTTTGGCTGGGCATGGTGGCTCACACCTGTAATCCCAGCAGTTTGGGAGGCTGAGGCAGGCGAATTGACTGTACTCAGGAGTTCACTACCAGCCTGGGCAACATGGTGAAACCCTGTCTCCACTAAAATACAAAAAATCAGATAGGTGTGGTGGTGTGCACCAGTAGTCCTAGCTACTTGGGAGGCTGAGGCAGGAAAATTGCTTGAACCCAGGAGGTGGAGGTTGCAGTGAGCCGAGATTGTGCCATTGTGCCGCTGCAGTTCAGATGACAGAGTTAGACTTCATCTCAAAAAAATAAAAATAAAAATAAAAATAAATAAAATAAAAAAATAAAAAAAAGAAAAGAAAAGAAAAGAAAAGAAAGAAATACTAGTGTTTTTTGTATATTTATTTTGTATTCTGAAACTCTACTGAAATCTGTTATTAGTTCCTTGAGGCTTTTTGCCAAAACTTTAGGGTTTTCTAGATACAGAATTTTATTGTCTGAAAAAAGAGATTGTTTTACTTCTTTTGCTTATTAGAGATATTTTATTTCCTTTTCTTGACTGATTCCTTTGGCTAGAATATCCAGTAATACGTTGACTAGGAGTAGCGAGAGTGCATCCTCGTCTTGTTCTAGTTCTCAAGGGGAATGCTCCCAGTTTTTGCCCATTCATTATGATGTTGATATGGGTTTGTCATAGATGGCGCTTATTATTTTGAAGTATGTTTTTTCCATGCCAATTTGTTGAGGATTTTTGTCATAAAGGGATGTTGGATTTTCTTGAAAGCTTTTTCCATGTTTATTGAGATAATCATATGGTTTTTGTTATTAATTATTTTTATGTTGTGAATTACATTTATTGATTTGCCTATGTTGAACCAAACTTGCATCTCAGGAATGAGGTCTACTAGATCATGGTGAATTACCTTTTTAATATTCTATTGGATTTGGATTGCATGTATATTGTTAAAAATTTTTGCATCTGTATTAATCAGGGATATTGGCCTGTAGTTTCTTTTTGATTTTTTCCTTTTTTTTTTTTTTGCAACAGTTTTAGTAGAATTAGTGCCAGCTCTTCTTTGTACATATGGTAGAATTTGACTGTGAATCCATCTGGTTTAAGGCTTTTTTTTGTTTGGTAAGATTTCTTTATTACTGCCTCAATTTCAGAACTCAGTGTTGTTCCATTCATAGTTTTAGTTTCTTCCTGATTCAATCTTGGGAGGTCGTGTATTTCCAGGAATTCATCAATTTTCTCTATATTTTCTAGCTTGTGTGCATAGAGGTGCTCATAGTAATCTCTGAGGCTTTTTTGTATTTTTGTGGGATCGATTGTAATGTCAACTTTGTCATTTCTGATTGTGCTTATTTGTATGTTTTCTCTTTTTTTTTGTTTCTTAATCTAGGTAGCTGTGTATTGATCCTGCTTAATCTGTAAAAACAAGCCCGCTTTTGGTTGTTTTTTGATTTTTTTGTATGGATGTTTGCATCTAAATGTCATTCAGCTCTGCTCTGATTGAAGTTATTTACTTTCTCTGCTAGCTTTGGAGTTCATTTGTTCTTGTCTTTCTAGTTCCTCTAGTTGTGATGTTAGATCATTAATTTGAGATCTTTCTAACTTTTTGAGGTAGACATTTAGTGTTATAATCATTCCTTTTAACACTGCTTTTGCTGTATCCCAGAAATTTTGTTATGTTATGTCTCTGTTTTCATTTATTTCAGATTTGTTTTGATTTTTGCATTAATTTCATTGCTTACCCAAAAGTCATTTAGGTGCAAGTCATTCAGGAGAGGAGTTTCACTCTTTTGATATACTGTAATTGCCAAAATTAGTTCAATTTAAATCATATTTTCACATACTATTGCACTTCTAAAAACAAGCTTATGTATTATTCATATTAAAATAATATTTGAAGAGGCTGAATATTCTACTGCCAAGATAAGAACCATGGAATTATCTACTGTAGTCTTCCTTGACCATTTCTACACAACAAAAAACTGAAATGCAATGTAGTTTTATCAGTAGGTAACTTCTGCACACTTAAGAGCACGAGGGTAACACTCATCATTTGTTTATTCACGTATTCAGCAAGTATTTGTTGTGTGTCTACTCTGTGACATGCCCTATCGTGGGCCCTGATAATATGATTATGCTATCCTTCTTAATGCTTACAATCGAGTGGGGGAGACAACAATTAGATATGAAATTTTGATAGAGTATTTTAAAAGCACTGAGAGGGAAAGTAGTTTTATTGAAATATGAAGACAGCTCACTGTGAACTAGTGACATCACTTTCTAACATGTATTGTCTTTCTCTTTTAACTTTGAAGAAACTCCTGAAATATACCACATAGCCCCTATTTCAGAATCCCAGTTCTAGTCCAATTTCTTCAATTCACAGTTGGGCAAATTGTGACCTAGAATGCTTTCACGACTTGTCCAATTATATCAGCAAAGGTAGGTGGGACAGAAGTGGAAACTGTATCTCTTGAGACCAAACTTCAAGCCCAGTTATCTTTTCACTAAGGAACTCTATCCAAGTGGCTTCAGGTTTTCAATGTGAAATGATAACACATTGTTTGAAACTTACTTTTGGATAAAAACCAAAGTTAAAACCAAACAAAATTTTGTTAAACCACTAGTTGAAAAGAATATTAATTTCCTGCTAAGTTAGTATTTATTTCAGCTATTGGGGTGGTATTATCACAGCAAAAATTGTGCTTTTGTTTTAATTAATTTTATCAGATGTCAATGAGGATAAAATACATTTTTTTCTCAAGATTCTGGTTTAAACTCTTTTGTAACAATTTAGTGAGGCTCAAATCACCTTCTCTTTGGACAGGGAACAGATGATAGTCTGGAAATCATGACTCATGAAATAGAAGCCACCAAATAACCACTAAACAATAAGAAACACTAAAGAAGAAATGGCTGGGTTTCTGTGTAAAATTAAAAATAAATAAATAAATAAAAAAATACTAGTACCCTGCCCAACATTGATTCCTTTTCCTAATGGCAGAAGAACATAGCTCACTCAAATGACTGGTACAAAAAGTAGATTTTTCAGCAAGGTTGTGATCATTTGAACTGAATTAAGCATTGGAGTCTTAAAATGTCCATTCAGTGTTCAGACCAATAAACAGGAGGCAATAAACATATGTTTAATTTTTTTCACATAAACTAAAACTCTTGGGCATTGTGAGATATTTTTTCTTTCTGGAAGAATCAGAGTTTTCATGTTTTCACCAGTTAACAACTTCTATTTTAACTCAGGAAATTCTAAAACTTATTGCTTTAGTGCTAATAACAGCTAGTTCATGGCATTTAAGTGGAAAAAAAAGTGTTCTTATTCCTCTTGATTATAAATTGTGTTTGAAGGCATCCCTTAGCCAACACACTCACTCTCAAACACACAACCCTTCTCTTTGTGGGGGAAATAATCTTTTCAAATGTTAGTGTTTAAGTGGTATAGTTGGTGCTAAAGTTTAAATGAAGAACTAAATGAAGAACTAATAAATAAAAAGGTGGGGGACAAAAGTGTTGAAAAATAAGAAAATCAAACATGGTTTCATGTACTGTCTGCTCATTGGCATGAGTTCACAGGCATAGTGTTTCATATGTCTACTATTAAAAGTTGGGAGAGAATAAAAGTCACTAAAGGGAAACAAAAGACTGAAATTAGGGAAAAACAGAAAATAAAGCACAGTTTCTTTTTCTTTATTTTATTTAATTCTTTTATTATACTTTATCTTTAATATGCCAGGCCATTACACTCTTCCTTAGTTAATTCATTTCTTGTAAAAGCATTGATATATAACTAAAGTAAAATTTCTCTTCTTTTTTTGTTCATTTGTTCTAATAATAAGGATAGAATTCCTCTAATATTGTCCAACTTGATTATATAATATTTTGTTTCCTTCTTCATTCACACCTTGATTCTTCATATTATTGAAACAAGTATAAGTATATAACACTTAAAGAAGGAAAGTTCATATTGGCCAATAAAGTAACTCAAATAGATTAGAGAATCTAATCTATTGGCTAATCCATTGTGTGTGTATGTGTGTTGAGTAGATTGTGTGAGTGTGTGTATTGGCTGAAGGATAATCAGATTATTATACTGGCTAATATGGACTTTTCTTTTTTAAGTGTTATGCTTAAAATTATATCGGCTAATAGGATCCAAGCCTTCTGATCGTTAAGGTTTCAATGATCAGAAATTTGGATGAAGAGGGCTAATAGTGATGACCTACCATATATGAGACCTGAAATTTAAGAAGAAAAATATTTGATAAATTAATTTACTTTAAGTTTATTTCACTAATAAGTAATTATACACTATTCCCCAGGTAGCAGGCATTGTTTTCAATGTTTTAGAAATATAAATTAATTTATCCTTTATAATAACCCTGTAAGACAGGGTGCAGTATTTTTAACCTAATTTTAAACAATGTGAAACTGGTTAAGAAAAGTATTAACGATGACAAAGCACATAATGTGGTGATTATCCTTACTCCAAAAGCCATGGTCTTGATCACTATGGTATACTTTCTTGAGATAAGTCTAAAATAGGGTTTCATGTGCTTTGAAATGTCTTAAACTCCCCCTGAACTTAGACACAGAATTTTGTACAACTACACCTGTAAATATTTGATGGGAATGAGGTTGAGATTTTGTAGTCATGATCCATATCTTTGATCAGTTTTATTGAAAAATCTGAAACAAGATTTACAACCCTGGTAAAGGGAGAATTTCACTGATCTCCAGTCAAGGAGACAATATAAAACCCAACTCTACTTTGTGTTTCCCACTCTAGAAAATCAAAGCCTAGACTGTTTTGCAAATGTTGTTTTCTCATTTCACTTGTTTTAACCCACAGAATGACCAACTTTGGGATTGACCACCCACATGCAATTTCAAGAATCACATACAGCATGCCGTTACCAAAGAGCTATCGTGTGGGAAATGGTTGAGAAATCAAGCTTCATTACACAGAATCCCAAAGAAATGTTCCAAAGTCATGCAGCCAGAGGTAATCAACAAATTTGTGTGTATTTATTTATACTGGCCACTCTGTATGGAGGAGGAAGGTCTTATCTTAGGCTGTTTGGGCTGCAAGAACAAAATCCCATATAATGGGTAGCATAAAACAAGAGAACTTTATTTTTTCGTAGTTCTTTGGGCTGGGAAGTCCAAGATCAAGTGTCTGCTGAGGGCCCACTTTCTGGTTTATAGATGGTGCTTTCTCTCTGTGTTTTCACATGGTAGAGGAGCAAGGCAGGTCTCTGGGGCCTCTTTTATAAGGGTACTAGTTCTGTTCATGGGGACTCTTCCATCATGACCTAATCACCACCCAAAGGCCTCACTCCTGATATATACATCAAGTCAGCAATTAGGTTTCAACATATGATTTTTGAGTGCATACAAACATTCTGACCACAGCACATCTTAAGGAAATGCTTCTGCTATAATCTGGCTTGTCAGAGTGAATGAACTAACATTAGATATGCAATACTAAGTAATACAGAAAATAAGAAATGTGAGAATTTGAAGAGTATAGAGAATATTGAAATTTGTGTTAAATTGAAAGCATGGCAGAGAAAAAAGAGGAAGGAGGGAAGCTTTGCTGGAATTATAAAATACGCTGAAAGTCCGCTTGCAGTAGAGGAGCACAGTCTTCTGAAAGTAAAGAAAATAAGAGCCTGATATTCTGTGAGACAGTACTGTGAAGAGCAATAAGAACGAAAACCAGCATCAAATTGTATGATGTGCTAAAGAATGTATCGTGGAGGAGGGATTAATGTAATCCCATGTCTGAAAGCATCTCATGTACATAAGTCTCTCCATTTAGTTGAGGAAAACGAATACTTTATAAAGAAGAATCATAGAGGACTTGGAAAGATCTTGATGGTGAGAAAGGTGTGGAGTGCAAACACAGCCAGCCAGTGAAAAATGTGCTGTGGTTGAGATGGCTAGAAGCCCATTAATATTCATACTCTCCCTTCCCCACTGTAGAGTTGTCACTGCAAAGTAGTTGTCCATCTATGGACTGTATTTCCCATTACTCCATCTGTGGAGAATCTGAGTAGAAATGACATCTGTCATTCCTAGGTCAGGTTCATAAGAAACTCCCACACATGATGTCCCACACTTTTCCCTTCTCTTGCTATCTACAGAGGACTCCAAAACTTTGTGCATTAACAGATCTCCAAAGAGAAGGCAAAGTGAATTACCATGTGGAGAAAGATTACCTGCCAGTAGGGAATAATTCTATTGGATTATTTGCTAATGAGACATAAAACTAGAACATATTGAAACACTAAAATTTAAAAATATTTATTGTAGAAACTAATATTACCCTGACACACCACACACACACACACACACACACACACACACACATACACACATATGCTTTACCAAGGAAAAAAATAGAATGTGACAGTAAGCAGATTGTCACTTAAAACTGCTGTTAAACACCACTTTTTCCTAAAATTATGATCGACACCTACAAAAAATGAATCATTAAGATCAAGAGGGTTATCAAGAACTTCTAAAATCTTGAAAAAGAAATGGAAAAATAGCAAAGAATGACTGACTTGAGAAGTAAACGGGTGATCAAATGAAAGACAGAAGCCCACAGCCCTTGTTAGGTCTGAGGAAGAAGTCACTTGCCCACAGAAAGGTTTAAAGTAGATGCAGGGAAGAGAATATTCCCAAGCAAATGTGAGAAGAAAGTGACTATAGTGATTTGCATTTCTCTGATGGCCAGTGATGATGAGCATTTTTTCATGTGTCTGTTGGCTATATGAATGTCTTCTTTTGAGAAATGTCTGTTCATATCCCTTGCCCACTTTTCGATGGGGTTGTTTGTTTTTTTCTTGTAAATTTGTTTGAGTTCTTTGTAGGTTCTGGATATTAGCCCTTTGTCAGATGAGTAGATTGCAAAAATTTTCTCCCATTCTGTAGATTGCCTCTTCACTCTGATGGTAGTTTCTTTTGCTGTGCAGAAGCTCTTTAGTTTAATTAGATCCCATTTGTCAATTTTGGCTTTTGCTGCCATTGCTTTTGGTGTTTTAGACATGAAGTCTTTGCCCATGCCTATGTCCTGAATGGTACTACCTAGGTTTTCCTCTAGGGTTTTTATGGTATTAGGTCTAACATTTAAGTCTCTAATCCATCTTGAATTAATTTTCGTATAAGGAGTAAGGAAAGGATCCAGTTTCAGCTTTCTACTTATGACTAGCCAATTTTCCCAGCACCATTTATTAAATAGGGAATCCTTTCCCCATTTCTTGTTTCTCTCAGGTTTGTCAAAGATCAGATGGCTGTAGATGTGTGGTATCATTTCTGAGGACTCTGTTCTGTTCCATTGGTCTATATCTCTGTTTTGGTACCAGTACCATGCTGTTTTGGTTACTGTAGCCTTGTAGTAGAGTTTGAAGTCAGGTAGCGTCATGCCTCCAGCTTTGTTCTTTTGACTTAGGATTGTCTTGGAGATGCGGGCTCTTTTTTGGTTCCATATGAACTTTAAAGCAGTTTTTTCCAATTCTGTGAAGAAACTCATTGGTAGCTTGATGGGGATGGCATTGAATCTATAAATAACCTTGGGCAGTATGGCCATTTTCATGATATTGATTCTTCCTATCCATGAGCATGGTATGTTTTTCCATTGGTTTGTGTCCTCTTTTATTTCACTGAGCAGTGGTTTGTAGTTCTCCTTGAAGAGGTCCTTTACATCCCTAGTAAGTTGGATTCCTAGGTATTTCATTCTCTTTGAAGCAATTGTGAATGGAAGTTCATTCATGATTTGGCTCTCTGTTTGTCTGTTACTGGTGTATACGAATGCTTGTGATTTTTGCACATTAATTTTGTATCCTGAGACTTTGCTGAAGTTGCTTATCAGCTTAAGGAGATTTTGGGCTGAGACAATGGGGTTTTCTAAATATAGAATCATGTCATCTGCAAACAGGGACAATTTGACTTCTTCTTTTCCTAACTGAATACCCTTGATTTCTTTCTCTTGCCTGATTGCCCTAGCCAGAACTTCCAACACTATGTTGAATAGGAGTGGTGAGAGAGGGCATCCCTGTCTTGTGCCAGTTTTCAAAGGGAATTTTTCCAGTTTTTGCCCATTCAGTATGCTATTGGCTGTGGGTTTGTCATAAATAGCTCTTATGATTTTGAGGTACGTTCCATCAATACCGAATTTTTGAGCGTTTTTAGCATGAAGGGCTGTTGAATTTTGTCAAAAGCCTTTTCTGCATCTATTGAGATAATCATGTGGTTCTTGTCTTTGGTTCTGTTTATATGCTGGATTATGTTTATTGATTTGTGAATGTTGAACCAGCCTTGCATCCCAGGGATGAAGCCCACTTGATCATGGTGGATAAGCTTTTTGATGCGCTGCTGAATCCGGTTTGCCAGTATTTTATTGAGGACTTTTGCATCGATGTTCATCAGGGATATTGGTCTAAAATTCTCTTTTTTTGTTGTGTCTCTGCCAGGCTTTTGTATCAGGATGATGTTGGCCTCATAAAATGAGTTAGGGAGGATTCCCTCTTTTTCTATTGATTGAAATAGTTTCAGAAGGAATGGTACCAGCTCCTCCTTGTACCTCTGGTAGAATTCAGCTGTGAATTCATCTGGTCCTGGACTTTTTTTGGTTGGTAGGCTATTAATTACTGCCTCAATTTCAGAGCCTGCTATTGGTCTATTCAGGGATTCAACTTCTTCCTGGTTTAGTCTTGGAAGAGTGTAAGTGTCCAGGAAATTATCCATTTCTTCTAGATTTTCTAGTTTATTTGCGTAGAGGTGTTTATAGTATTCTCAAATCAAAACCACAATGAGATACCATCTCACACCAGTTAGAATGGCAATCATTAAAAAGTCAGGAAACAACAGGTGCTGGAGAGGATGTGGAGAAATAGGAACACTTTTACACTGTTGGTGGGATTGTAAACTAGTTCAACCATTATGGAAAACAGTATGGCGATTCCTCAAGGATCTAGAACTAGATGTACCATATGACCCAGCCATCCCATTACTGGGTATATACCCAAAGAATTATAAATCATGCTGCTATAAAGACACATGCACACGTATGTTTATTGCGGCACTATTCACAATAGCAAAGACTTGGAATCAACCCAAATGTCCATCAGTGACAGACTGGATTAAGAAAATGTGGCACATATACACCATGGAATACTATGCAGCCATAAAAAAGGACGAGTTTGTGTCCTTTGTACGGACATGGATGCAGCTGGAAACCATCATTCTTAGCAAACTATCACAAGAACAGAAAACCAAACACCGCATGTTCTCACTCATAGGTGGGAACTGAACAATGAGATCACTTGGACTCTGGAAGGGGAACATCACACACCGGGGCCTATCATGGGGAGGGGGGAGGGGGGAGGGATTGCATTGGGAGTTATACCTGATGTAAATGACGAGTTGATGGGTGCTGACAAGTTGATGGGTGCAGCACAGCAACATGGCACAAGTACACATATGTAACAAACCTGCACGTTATGCACATGTACCCTAGAACTTACAGTATAATAATAATATAAATAAATAAATAAATAAAATAAAATAAAATAAAATAAAAAGAAAGTGACTATAGTGGACATAAGTTGTGAAAAGAACAGAGAACTAACAATGAAGAAGGTGCCCACCGATTCCAACAAGCACATTGTTAGGTAAAAACAAACAAACAAGAATTAACACCAATGTGGTATGCAGAATAATTGCTTCCCAAAGAAGTTCATGATCTGATCTCCAAAACATGTGAATATGTTGTTACATGGCAAGAGGAAATTGCCAATGGAATTAATGGTGATAATCAGCTGGTTTAGAAGTAATGATTATGCTGAATTATCCAGTGAACCCAGTGTAATCAGTTTCTCCCAGGTTTTTTTTTTTTTGACAATATTGTCTGCCCCTGCCATCACTTTAAAGTTGCCTTTGGGAAAATGACTTGTTCCCAGGGCATGAGAAATCCTCAGTCATAAGAAAGGTCGTGGGTTTCTGTCTTGCACTTGGCCACTCACTTATTTCTCAGGTCATTCATTCTCCTGTCTTGTCAAAATGCCAATGTTCATTGAAGAAAAAAATATGACATTTCATTATTCCTTTAAATGTGGAAGGAAGAGGCAGAAAAACAGCATCACAGAGAAATTTGAAGATGCTACCCTGCTGACTTTGAAGATGGAGGAAGAGACCATAAACCATGAAATACAGGTGGCCTGTAGAAGCTAGATAGGGCAAGGAAATGGCTTATCTCCTAAAGACTCCAGAAAGAAATATAACCTGGTAGAAATCTTGATTTTACCCTGGTGAGACCCTTCCTTTCCCTTGCCCTCCCTGTACATATATTCATATATTAACAACCAAATATCAGCTATAACACTTACACATAACTGTTTACACATCTCTTTCTTGATAAGCCCACTTAGGACAAAGATTATGACTTATTTTTTCTATTTAGCCGTCACATTTGGGATTTTCTAGACCTTGTTAAGTACTTACTTAAATGCTTCTTGAATATAAATGAAATAAAATGCCCCTTGGCAGAATACAGAACTAAGATAAAATTTAAATAAAATATAAAGAACAATTATGAAGGGAGTTTCTTTTTAATGTTAGAGAAAGAGGAACAATTATATATGAATGTTAGGTTGGAAAAATTTATTTCCCATTTTTCTTCAACTTCTCTAATGAAGGCAATGGTATTTAACCATTCTCATGCTGTTAATAAAGACATTCCTGAGACTGGCTAATTTATAAAGGAAAGAGTTTTAATTGACTCACAATTCCACAGGGCTTGGGAGGATATTATAGTAAATTTATAATCATGGCAGAAGGGGAAGCAAACAGGACCTTCTTCACATGGTGGCATGAAAGAGAAGGAGAGTGGAGTGAAAGGGGAAGCCTCTTATAAAACCATCGGATGTCGTGAGAACTTAGTATTATGAGAATAGCATGGGGAAATCCACCTCCGTAATTCAATTACCTCCCACTGGGTCCCTCCCAGGACATATGGGGATTACAGTAACTACAATTCAAGATGAGATTTGGGTGGGGACACAGTCAAACCATATCATTTGGGTAGATGAGCACCTTGATAAATGATTAGATTTAAACATAAGTAAATACTTTTACAAACCTGAAAACAGGTTACAAGTTGATCTTTTGTAGTTAAACACATTCGTCCGTGGCTTAGAGTAGAAGACATCTTTAGGTATGCAGATGACATGAAGCTTGGCAGAATCTCAATCCTTGACAAGGCAGAATCAGAATTTAATACTTAACAAGCTGCAATAATAAACTAAATTCAACAAACATATATTGAACCCCTACTCAGAACAAGACAATGGGGAGAAAAAAGATGAGGAGAGCCCTTGCCTCCAACTTGCTTTTTAATTACATTGATCACTTAGACTCCTTTATATTTGTCCTATTAAAGACTTATTCAGTTTCAAAAATGCAAATAAATATCCAAGAAAAAGTTATAATAATATGGTTTATATGTGCTAAGTATGCTAGTGCCTGAGTTAAGTGTAAGCTCAAGATGGGTTACCTGGGGACCAGAGCTGCCAAAATTCTACATTGACCTCCAGATACATTAATAGAATATTAAATGTAGTCAAGGAAATTAAAGACCTGTTGTACATTGTGGTGATTAAACTACCTCTGCAATGTTGTCATCAATTTTTAAATTATTTCTTGGCTTCTTAGACAGAAGTCCTAGATCTAACAATAAAAATTCATTTAGACAACTCAATCAAATCATGAGACATATGAAAAAAAATAAAACTTTCAAAAAGGAATTTTCTTTGTTTCTTTTTTTTCTCTCTGCACATTGTTATTTTTCTCTCTGTATTGAAAAGCTCTGTTGTGGGTAGGAAAATTATTTACAGATTAAGTTCGGAACATTTGCCTGATGTTGCAAATTCGTGACACCTGAATGTTCCAATTCAGATGTCATGAATTAATAGAAAAATACTGTGAAAATAAGTGTGTGTGGTGGGGGGAAGGGACATTCAAAGATCAAGCCCTACTACTAATTCCAGACTCATTTTAGTTCAATTACAGTAATAAAAAATAATTCTTTATCTATTAAAAACAGTTATAGCAATTACATTTATAGTTTTGAGAATTTAAGTGAAATTAATTATATTAATACATATGGTTCATTTTAAACTTCAATTATATTTTTCTTTGTAACCTAATTAGTGTTAAAATATTGGAGAAGGCTTTACAAAACACAACCACAATAGAAATTTAAAAAATAAAAGACATGTATATTTATACCAGTTTTTTATACCAGTCAAAATGCATGCACGTATGCAGATTTCATTGGCGCTTCTGCTGGCCTACTATGTGTTCACAGAAATTGACTTTGTGAGGATTTTCTAGCAGAGATAGTAAATTTATAGCTTAGATAATTTTCTTTACACAACTACCCCATTGATCATAGTAGTATGTGGAGGTTCTGAAGAATTTCTTTCCCAGATCACTGCTGTTTCTGACCTTAATCACAGAATTAAGGCATAGATACTACTCAGATATCTCAACCTTGGAATGCACTTTCTCTTCTAGTTCCCACTCATAGGTATATTGTATTGGAAAAGTCCTGATGATTTAGAAAAAAAGAAATAAATTAAAAAATGAAGTCTTCATTGTGCATTGACATTGCACAACAGAAGTCCTCTTTTCAACATAGATCATAGATCCCTGCTTAATTGGCAATTCTGCCTTTTCTTGGAACACATGGGTATATGAAACAACTGTATTGCTAGTAAATTACACTATAACACGAATTCAGACTTTAAGAAGAGATTTCTGCAAGCGAGGTGGATACAAGGCATCTGTTTTTCTTATCCTGCCTTCTTTCCTCTCTATTCCAGCTAATTCAGGCTCTCATTGTATTTCACCTGTGCTCCTGGAATAATAACCTCCTACCTAGTGCAGTTCTCTCCATGTTTTCCTCTTCTAATTTCCTCTTCCACTTTGTAGTAGCAGTGATACCAAATGTAAATATGTCCATCTCCTTCCTTTTGCTAGGAGATACCCCAATCACCTACAGGATTAAGGTCGATCTTCTTGCAAACTTGCAAAGTTCTCCATGTTCTGATCCCTGCCAAATTCTCCTGGCATATCTTCTGCCTCACCATTTTGCTACCTATTCATAATATTCATCTGCTTATGATGCTTACAGATGTGTTGCTTCTGTTTATTTTATTGTTACGATTCAAAATACAGAACTCTCCTCCCCCTTGCCATAAATCACTTGAATTCTCTGCATTAGTCTGTATCTTCCTTGGGAAGCTTTCTATGACTTTCTGGGCTGCATTAGGTACCTCTCCCTTTGCTCCCATTAAACACTGTTATCTGTTTACTCCACATTATGTTTACAAGATCCATTCACGTTGCTGTAAGTTGTTGTAGTTTGTTCATCCTCATTTCTGTATTCAAGAATAAGAGTATCCCACAATTTATCCCATTGTTGATGAATAATTTCTCCAGATTTTGGCTACTATGAGTAGTGCTTCTATCAGCATTCTATGTACAAAATACATACGCTTGCATTTCTGTTGGTTATATACCTAGGATTGGAACCGCTGAGTAATAAGAAGTATAAATAATTCTAACAATAACTCTTTAGATTCTATACCCAAATGATAAGGGTATTATGCAGGTGGGCCACATAATAGGAAAATACCCAGGGAGGCCTAATCTAATCACACGAGACCCTTTAAAAACAGAGTATTCTCTAGCTGGGAATGGAAAAGGAAATAAAATTTGAAGCCCAAGGGATACTTGCTACATTGTTGGCTTAATGATCAGCGATCCATATGCAAAGACTGAAGATCTAAGAAGCCTCCAGCTGACAGCCAGCAAGGAAACAGGAGCTCAGTCCTACAACATCAAGGACCTGAATTTTGTCAATAGCTTGAATAAGCTAGGATGCGAATTTCTCCTCAGAGCCTCCAGATAAGGACTCAGCCTCTCATCACTGATTTCAGCCTTGTGATATCTGAGTAGAGAACCCAGCCACACTATGTCAGACTTTTGACCTATAGCACTGGGAACTAACACATGATTTTTGTTCATTTGTTTGTTTGTTTTAAATTAATTAATTAATTATTTATTTTTTGACAGAGTCTCGCTTCTTCTCCCAGGCTGAGTGGAATAGTGTGATCTCAGCTCATTGCAACCTCTGCCTCCCAGGTTCAAGCAATTCTCCTGCCTCAGCCTCCCAAGTAGCTGGAATTACAGGCATGTGCCAGCACGCCTGGCTAACTTTTGTATTTTCAGTAGATATGGGGTTTTACCATATTGGCCAGGCTGGTCTCAAACTCCTGACCTCAAGTGATCCATCTGCCTCAGCCTCCCAAAGTGCTGGGATTACAGGCGTGAGCCACGACCAGCCAATGGTTTTGTTTTTAGCCACTGTTTGTGGTAATGGGTTGTGCACCAATAAAAAACTAATGAATAGGGTTTGCATGTACTCATTTTAGTAGATGCCACAACAGTTTTTCTAAGTACCAATTTATATTCTTACCAGCAGTGTATGAGTGTACCACTTGCTCTACATCCTTGTTATTCCTTGTTTTGTCGGTTTTTCATATTTTACTGTTTTAGTGGGTTCATGCTGCATTGTATTGTAATTCTTTGTTCTGTCATTTACTGTTTGTATGTCCTTAGAGCCGTCTTTTCAGCTGCTTAAGTCACTGATTTCTCATCAGCAATGTGGGCATAAGAAAAATATGAAAGCGCCTCACATAGTTCCTAGAAGAGCAAATCTCATTTAAAACTTGAGATACAGGTTTTCAGTCTAAACATTTTCTTTAACTAATATTCATGTATTTAGAGACAAAGAACACAGTACATTCTTAAGGCCCAAAGTAACTTAGCAGAACCATTAAGATTAAATTCACTGAAGAGACAAAAAAATGTTGCATTGGTTACTTTCAGAGAATGAAAGGAAGTGAATCCATTTAATCTTGTTCTTTAAACTGGAATTTGTGCCTCCTTAATCTAATTATTTTCTCTGTAAAATCAATTTGTGTTGCCTTTAGTGTAGTCATAGAATATAAAGAATCTAGTGTAAACTTGCCTGATTAAATTTCTAAGAATTAATCATCAATGAAATAAAACTAAAAATGAAATGTAGCATTCAATTTTTCATGTAGAGCCAAAACAATTTCAAAATTTCAATAAATGATAATACCCACTTCTGAAATTTAGCACCACCCCCAACACACACATGGAGTTCAAAAACAAAAATAAAAATGAAAGCAGATCATGAGCCAGAGACAAGGAGTCTGTGGGAATGACTCCATTTTTATCACTTAGAGATAATGAAACAGTATTTTTTTGCTATGACCGTAAGTCAAATTTTAGCAACTGATCATTCAAAGGAAGTAGTACTGATTATTTATTATTTAATGTGACTAGTTAATGATGAAATGATAGCATTTGTCTTTTCATAATGTGACTAGCTGATGGTAAAATGATAGCATTTGTCTTTTCATAAATCAAAAGCTATAACATTAGAAAAGTTAAAAAAAAAAAAAAACCTTTTGCTATTTCATTAAACTCACTTCACTGCTCTTTGTTTTGTGTGCTTTGTTTTTTTTCAACATAACATGTACCTAAAGAGATAGTGCATACTTTTTAATTACCTAGTACACATTATGTAAAACTTCCATAGGGGCTCTGAAGGAAAACTCCATATTTATTCTAAATTTAATATCATTTGAACATTGGTGTTTTTATCTTTTCTTCGAAAATATTCACTGGTACCACTCTCAGAGTCATTATATCACTTCGCTTATTTTTTAGAGCTTATTCCAGGAATTGCAAAATGCATACTTAATTTTTTAATAGTCAATTTATAATCAATATTTTACCACCTAATTTGAATGTAGAAGTGTTACTACTATAAAGTCCATTAAGATGTCTCCTTTCCACATGCACACGTATGTTCATTGCGGCACTATTCACAATAGCAAAGACTTGGAATCAACCCAAATGTCCATGAGTGGCAGACTGGATTAAGAAAATGTGGCACATATACACCATGGAATACTATGCAGCCATAAAACAGATGAGTTCGTGTCTTTTGTAGGGACATGGATGCAGCTGGAAACCATCATTCTCAGCAAACCATCGCAAGAACAGAAAACCAAATACCACATGTTCTCACTCATAGGTGGGAATTGAACAACGAGATCACCTGGACACAGGAAGGGGAACATCACACACCGGGTCCTATTGTGGGGAGCGGGTAGGGGGGAGGGATAGCATTAGGAGATATACCTAATGTAAATGACGAGTTAATTGGTGCAGCACACCAACATGGCACATGTACGCATATGTAATAAATCTGCACATTGTGCACATGTACCCTGGAACTTAAAGTATCATAAAAAATAAAAAAAATAAAAAAAAGATGTCTCCTTTTTGCTGTGGTTGTCTTAAATATTATATCTACAGACATTGAAACTCCCATCTCAGATTAGTATATTTTATGTTTCAACTATCAAACATATTTTAAATAATCCAAAGTATATGATAATGTATTATATATACCCAGAATAGTGTATTATATATACCCAGATATTTTCCCTTTCTTTTCCTCTGTCTTATTTCTGATGTTCAAAATTTCTTTCTGCTATCATTTCCCGCTGTCTAAAGAGCTTTTGCAATTCTTTCAAAGCAGTTCTGCTGCCATTAACTACTGTTAGTTTTTCTTAATCAGAGATGTCTTTAATTCCAAAAGGATATTTTCACTGATACAAAATTCTGAGTTGACAGTTCTTTTTTTTTTTTTTGTCAGCACTTTAAAGACATTGTGCCACTTCATGCTAGTACAACACCGATTGGGGGTGAGCGTAAGAGTTCATAAACAAATTGAAGAGGTGACCTTCCTGAGCCCCTACTCTTTTTTTTTTTTGTTTAATCTACCAGGAATTTTCCAGTTCTGTGGGCTGCCCTTTTCAGACTTCTGGCTAGAAACTGCCCACTGTACCATGTTCAAGGTCAAGCAGTAGCAGGACAGAGAGAGAAGAAAAAAAACAAACAAACACAAGTTTTGTGACACTATCTTGGAGCCAGCTTGATTGAATGGAGAGAAAGGTACTCCAAGTTTTGGCTACTGCTGCTTTCTCATTCCTGGAAGATCTTGCCACTACCATTTTCCTCTAAGGTAATGGAGAAAAAGAAAAGGAAAAAAAATCCAAGAAATTTCCCCCATTATCTCTGAGTTTTGAGAGTTCCCTTTTCTGCCTCTTGAGTTAAAACTAGAGGGTTTCTTCTATATCTGTCTGCACTACGGTGCTTATTTCTGGGTTTTGGATCATGTTGTGTCCTGGCCAGGACATAACAAAGGAAGAAAAATGTAGCAAACTCACAGCTGGTTTAGTAGTACTTGAACTCTGGTGTTCTTCCCAATCTGTCTTCTTAGCTGCGTGTGAGCATTCTTTTCAAGTCTTATAATTGAATTCCGTGTAAGATAAAGGGATGTTGACTTTTATCTTTCCCAGAACTAGAAGTTTATCATTAACATTTTCATTTTACTTACGGTATCTTCCTCTGTACAAACTTTGTTGTTATTTTGAAGAAGCTGAATATTTTATTATTTGTTTCTTATTTTGCTGCAAGGTTATTTCTTCACTGTATAAAAATAGCACCAGCAAATGCAGTCTATTGCAAAATTAAGATTGGATTGTTCTCCATCTGACATTGCACAACTAACAGAAACTTCTGAACTCCCAATTATTTCCAGTGGAAATGTCATTCAGTATTTTGATCCAAATCTATGGATGGATGTCAGCAAGTTATAACACAATATAAGGCTTAAGATAATAATGTTATTCTTTAATTACATAATTTCTGTAACTAGTTTTCACCACCAATAATTACACGAATTCTGAATACTAGAACCTAGTCTGAACACCATAGGGTATTTTGAAAAGGATGCATATCGCATTTATCTGCAATCATTGGAAAGTTAAGGCATATTTTCTTTCACCAGCTGTGTTGAGAGTAGTTTCTTTTCCCATCACATTGCCAAAAGTTGCTATTTAAAGTCTTCTATCCTCCATTACTTTAATTCAACAATGCTGGATGAAGTTATCTCATACTGGTTTGTTTCGGGGTTCCACTTTCAGTCTTAATTAGATTTTTTGTATTTCTCATACACTTTACTCATTAGTCCATCTAGTTCTGAAGGGTTACTTAGTGTCATCTTGATCAGTGAGCCACTTTCATAAGATTCATTGGTAAGTCCTGGATTTTCTACAAAAGGTTCATTAACTTCAGTTACTTCTCCTCATAGAGGAGAATAGAGTTCACCAGCAGTTTTCACACTTCCCAAACACCAAACTCATCTTGTTTGTTCAATTTTGTCCCAACTTCCCAGAGACTCTAGTAACGTCTCCCAAAGCTTCCTGTGCAAAATTGCTGATTTCCACTGTTTCAATACCATTTTCTGTTGCTATCCATTTATATTTCTCTATGAATTTACATACCAATAGCAGAGAAGGTCTATGCACAGGTCCATACTGTGCCAGTCTCAGCTGCCAGGGCCTCATTGGGCAGGGCCTATGGTGAAAAAAAGACTCACAGACTGCAAGCTGCAGGCCAAGGTGCTCATGCTCTGTGCTGCTTCCTCACTATCCACAGGGGATTGGTCCCAGGACCCTCCTGAGATACCAAAAATTTGTGGATGCTCAAGTTCTTATATAAAATGGGTTCTATTTCTATGACCTATGCTATCCTTTTGTGTACTTTGAATCATCTCTAGATTATTTATAATATCTAATACAATGTAAATGCTATGTAAATATTTGTTATACTGCATTTTTTATTTGTATTATTTTTATTGGTTTCTTTTTTAGTATTTTCAGTTCATGATTGGTTGAATCTGCAGATTCAGAACTCATAGATATTGAAGACCAACTGTACATGTATCTTTGCCTTTATATCTTCTGTAAATGGTATCATTGATTGGAAGGATGTTTCCAATCAACATTGTAAAACATGTTCTCTTTTATTTTCTCTCAATTCTTTTATAAATTTTAAATTATATGTATCTTTAATGTATTTATACTTTTCTTTTGATTTTTTTTTCTTTAATATCATAATGTCATAAGTTGCTGTAATGGATATTTTTGATGTTAAACCATCTTTGCATTCTTTGGGATAGACTGTTTCTGTCTATGATACATTATTCATTAAATATATTCCTGTTTAATTATTATTTATAACCCTTGCTTATTTATAAGTGATGTAGGTTTATAGCTTCTTTTTATTTATGCTATCCTTATTCTATTTTAGTGTCAGAATTGTGCTAGACTGATAGAGTGACTTGGAAAACAGTTCATTTTCCTCTTATTATTATTATCAGCATTATGACCAGTTTAACACATTGTATATGTCTATGTTTGGCATTAGTAAGTATTTAACAAATATGTGTCTGTGGACAAAAGAATGGGTGAATTAATGAATACATTAATCCATCCACTTTTAAATGATCTTGGCAAATATATTCACTGGAAATATGGTTATTTTTCCAGGTTCATACATTCTGTCAAGTACTATAATTGGTATTAGATTTTAGATAATTAAAAGGTATTCATCAGCCTTCAAATATACTATGAACTGAATGTTTGTGTTCTCCCCAAAAATTCTTCTTGAAATCCTAACCCCCAAGGTAATGGTATTAGTAGGTGGGGTCTTTTGGAGGTAAGTATGTCATGTAGATGGAATCCTAGTGAACAGGATTAGTGCCCTTATAAAAAGACAAGAGAGAGCTTGCTTTTTTTCTCTTTTCTCTGCCATAATAGATTACAAGAAAATGACCATCCTGATCTCAGATTTCCAGCCTCTAGAAATGTGAGAAATACAGTTCAGTTGTTTATGCTACCCAGTTTATGTTATTCTGTTTTGACACCCCAAACTGACTAAGATAAAGAGTTTCAGTACCCTTTTAAAGGTACCAAAATTGTGTCCAGCAAATATGTATACGTGTCACTAAGAAGCAATAAACTAATTAACACAACAGGCATGATAATGAAATAAAAACATATTCTCATATCGCAAGCATAATTCTTAATATGTATTCTCTATAAATTTTATTTTTTTTAAATGGGTTTCATCTGACCACTGACTTTTATTATGCAGATAGGACTAGGTTATCATAGAAAACAAAGCTGACACAATAACTATGCTAATATAAAAATTACAAATACAGAAATTATCTATGAAGAAAATATAAAGGGAAAAATCATTTTCCAATAAAATTTCAATTATACTATTCTAATTATCACTAATTAGTGAACTAGCTAATGTGAACTAGCTAATGTGATTTGTATTAGAGTTTTTACACCACATTACCAAACAAAAAACAAATACATAGGAATAACATGAAAATAATTTGAGAACTATTAACAGATGGGCTTCACATATGAAAGCAATTTTATGTCTGTAGCTATGATAAAATACAAAAAAAATTATTATAAGCATTCTCCAAGATTTATATTAAATCTAAATGAAAAACTTCTGGTAGCCTTAATAAAGTTTTCAGCATTTTTATAAAAGCTAATGTAATATTTTTCTAATTTTTATGAATCCTTTTTATTTCTTCTTAGAAATCAATTAATTTCTCAAGCAGACAGGGAAAATGGAGCACTTTATTAATATCCAGACAAATAGTAACAAAATAACAAAATTGTGTTAAGGGACCCCAAAATTAACTTTAAACTATGTTTAATGATGGTCCCCAGAAGTAGCAAATAGTGCATGGATGTGCAGTCCTGCTCTAACTGATAAATTTCCCCTCAAAAGGGGTTCAGTCTGTGTGGTGTGCCAAAGGCCTATTGCCTCAAAGTATTTCTCAAGTAACTAAAGAAGTAACTTCTTTTAGAGGTATTTCTTTAAAACGATGCTGTGCCATCAATGCTGCCGAGTAAAGGTGAACTGATCCTCTGATAAAAACTATTCATTGAGATGTTCAAGACTGGGTCATACAACTGTCCAGCTACCAAGGTCTCAACATCCTTCAAGAGAAATAAGTACCAGAAACTTCAGAGAGGCAATACTGGAAATGATTGTTTATGAGTCTCCCTTGGGAGCAGCAGGTAGTCTGGCCAGAGTCATTATTGCTTAGATTCCTCTGCTTTCTCTGCTATAGGAGAATGAATCATCTTTGACATCTTGGGCAAGGGGACAGATTGTAGGCATTCACCGAAATAACTATTTTCTGTAAGAAAATGAGCAGGGTTAGAGATGTGATTCTAGCGTCAGCTGAAGTTTAAAGACCATCCCTGTAAACCTGCTCAGGCTTTCAGCTTTAATCGATGATGTTCCCTTTTCCCGGGAAGGAGATACATGTTGGGAACATCTGAACTTGTCTTGTTTAATCCAATATCGCTCAATTGATTTAGGGGCTTAATCCTAGACTTTCCTCTCTTTGGTTTGTTTTTATTGTATTTCTGGAGAAATGTAGCTCAAAGTGCTATTGTGAAACTTGGCAAAATTTTGCTTAGTTTTAAACCTATACCCCAGATATAGGATGTACTAGAGATGGTTCCGGCTCTAATAAGAACACTGTGCCTACCACAAAGATTTGATTCTTACTTACATAGTGCCTTGTGATGATTCATGTATTTTTGCCTTAAATGGAATTTATGGAGAAGCCATTTTTGATAATGCAGTCTTGGAGATTAGTGAAGATTTAACTAAAACATTGATACTACATAGCCTAAATGAGGCAGAGAGAGCATTTTAGATATGATTCCTGTCAGCATTTAATTCTTCAATTATTCTGCTTATTGTTCAATTGTTAAGTAAATTCACTTTTATTTCTTGATATTCATAAAGTTCTGGCATGTAGACAGCCCTCTACTTTATAAACAGTTGTTTTTAATCTGCTGAAGTCTGAAATAAGATATGATAAAATGTATTAAGATTGTATAAACTAAGAACAACTAGGTTTTTTTGTGAGAATTTGAGGAAGTATCCGAGAAACAATATATGTATGTGTAAGTGCTTAATCTTTGGCAAGTAATTAGGTATTTTCCTTTCTTGTTTATTCTTAGTAAACCAGCAACTTTATCTACCCAGATAAGAAAAGTTCCAGGAACTTCAAAATATCAATGAATTAGATTATTCTATTGATATTTGACTTTTCATGTATATTTTTCTAATCTCCCAATTGTGTTTTAGTTCCATTGAGTTGGAACTTTTTCTTGCATCCTGGATAGCTCATTTCCAGTAGATCAACTCCAAATAGACTCTGAAAGTTCAGCAAATACGTGAAAACAAATCTCCAAGTTTCACATCTAAAAAATAAAACTTCATTTTAAACATTCAGAGTAGAGAGTATCTAAATGTTGTCACGCAGTGATTAATCATCAGCTTGTGCAAATGTCTGAAGCCTGAGTTTTATTCTTGTGTCAGGCAGAAGCAAAAAAAGCAAAAAAAAGACAGTGACTCAGCTTGACTTCACCCTCTTCCTTTTGTTAGTAAACATGTGCTCACACACTCATAAGTGTAGGCACTAATTAATTTATTCCTTAAAGCTATGAGAAAATCAAATCAGTTTCTAACTTCTTAAATTTGAGGTTATTCATCAGAACTCATTTTTCTAAGTCCTTTGCTTAATTGCCCACCTAAAATGCAATTTCAAACCATTTTTAAGAAAGAGTTTTGTCACTCCACTGAAAGTCAGATTTCAAACATCACATTCCTGAAACAGAGAAGCTCTGCAGCTCTAGAATTTGGTGTAAAATTTCTAGGTCTCCTACTCTGTAAACCCAATTAATCTTCATTTTCTTTAAAGACACCTCAGTTATTTCAGACCCTCTCTTCCCGCTCATATTGTACCTCGATATCCCGTAAACACCCAGGTAAAGAATGAGAATTTCAATTCATCTTGTGAGTTGTTTATGTAAAAATCCTTTTTTTTTTTTTTTTGAGGCAGGTTCTCACTCTGTCACCCAGGCTGGAGTGCAGTGGTACAAACACAATGAACCACATTCAGTGACTGAACCTCGTGGGCTCAGGCTATCCTCCCACCTCACCTCCCCAGTAGCTGAGACCACAGGCAGACACCACCATGCCCACCTAATTTTGTTTACTTTTTGTAGAGACAAGGTCTCACTCTGTTGCCCACATTGGCCTCGCACTCCTGGGCCCAAGCAATCGTCCCATCTCAGCCTCCCAAAGTGCTGAAATTACAAGTGTGGGCCACCACACCCAGCCAAAAAATGTTTTACATAAAATCATAACTTACACTTTTTTCAAAGTGGATATTATCTTTTGAAATGTTACTGTGAGTTATCAGAAAAACAGAATGTTAGATAAGAGCCAGAATTGTTTACTTCTAGTTTGGGCTTCTTGACTCATCTATCTACATGACACAGGTCCTAATAACTGGCCCCAAATATTCCCTCATATTCATTGTCTAAAGAAATTTATGGTTGTAAATAGACATAGACATGAAATTTTGGTGTAAAGGAATCTATGAAAGTTCAAGTGAATAAGTGAATTCCTCATAGAACAGCAACATCTGAAGTTGTGTAGAGGTATACAGAGACAATAAGAATTAAGATAATATGGGTTGGGCATGGTGGCTCACGCCTGTAATCCCAGCACTTTGGGAGGCCAAGGAAGGCAGATCACCTGAGGTCAGGAGTTCAAGATCAGCCTGGCCAACATGGTGAAATGCTGACTCTACTAAAAATACAAAAATTATCTGGATGTGGTGGCAGGCACCTGTAATCCCAGCTACGTGGGAGGCTGAGACAGGAGAATTGCTTGAACCCGGGAGGCCGAGGTTGCAGTGAGCCAAGATCGTGCCATTGCACCCTAGTCTGGGCAACAAGAGTGAAACTCCATCTCAAAAAAAAAAAAAAAAAAAAAAAAAAAGAATTAAGGTAATATGATTCTTCCATCCTTCTCTGGGAAGAATTCGGCAAGCTCTTTCTCCGACTCTCTTCAGGTTGATCTGTGTTCAGGAACATGTAAAGATGCTGTATTAGACAAGCAAGAGGAATTAAACCAACTCACAAAAAAAAGACATAGAGCCTCCAAGGAAGAATAAAATATCCATTGAAGGCGGAAAATGGACCGGTGGGTGAAGATATGAAAGAGCCTTTCATGTTGTGTTTAGGGGGAGATGGAGAGAAAAATCAAAAGGGAAAAAAGAGAGTAAAAACAAACAGATTTATAAGCAGCTTTTATTCTGTGTATCATTTTTAGAGTAGAGTTGCAGAAAAGAGTGTTAAAAGTTTTGTTGTGTGTTATGAACATAAGCTTGATTTGTCTTTTCAAGAGATTCTACTTTAATACACTCCTTTCAAGAATTTTCTTCACGTTGCTCATGATGAATAGAATAGGGTGACGTGTACCAGCACAGGCTCTGAAGCCAAAGTTCCTTGTATAAATCCTGGGTCTTTTTCTTAATTGTATCATCTTGAGCAAGTTACTTAACATCTCTTCCTCAGTCAGTTCATCTGTAAAATTCATTTCTAAAACGGAAGTAACAATATTTCCTACTTTATAGGGGTTGAGAAACTAGTGAAATCATATTTAAAACATATTTAGAAGAGCTCTAAGCATATAATAAACATATAATATAAATACCAATAATTTGCATTTATACTTCTTTTGAAATCTAACATTGTGTGAGATGGATAATTTAGTAGAGTGAAGTCTTATATAACTTAAAAATAACTGAAGGCCAAAATACTTTTTTTGGAGTAATTAAATTCTGCTGAAATGGAGTCATCTGTTAGAATACTTTTTCTTTTTAAAAATACTGTTCCAGAAGTGGTTTCTTTTGGTTGATGTTGGTGGTGGTGTTGCTGTTTTGTTTTTGTGTGTGTGTGTGGTTTTTGTTTGTTCGTTTTTGTTTTTTGTTTTTTTTGTTTTTTGAGATGGAATTTTGCTCTTGTTTCCCAGGCTGGAGTGCAATGGTGGGATCTTGGCTCACTGCAACCTCTGCCTCCCAGGTTCAAGGGATTCACCTACCTCAGTCTCCTGAGTAGCTGGAATTACAGGTGTCCACCACCATGCTTGGCTAATTTTTTTGTATTTTTAGTACAGGTGGGGTTTCACTATGTTGGCCAGGCTGGTCACGAACTCAGAAGTACTTTTGAAAGCCAACTTTCATTTTAAAAGTTCTTTAGTTTCAATTATTCACTCATCTGTATTTACTTATCTCAAAGTTACTCTGATCAAGAACCAAATGGTAAGTTTGTAAATTGTATGTTAACAACTCAACCCCAGACACATCAAAATAAAAGACCTCCATGTAACACAGAGCATCCTATTTTTAAATGAGAAAATTGAGACCAAGGAGATTAAATGACCCTGGTTTAAATTGACATAACTGACTGTTGTCACATTAGCACAATGTATGGTAACTGATTTTGGAGATAGTTCAGGAAACTAGATTCACAGAATGATTAGAAGCTAGAGGGCCCTCAGATTAGGCAAGCATTCAAACATCAGTAATCCTCAAGCACAAGAGAGTGGGAAGATGCAATGATTCAGAAACAGGCAAGAAATCCAAACAGCAAACACAGAGATACCTCAACAAAGAGAACTAGAAATTAAAGCAATCCTGCTCCAGGTAGAAAGCTCTTGAGGCGGTTGGAGAGAGGAAGGTGGTATCCAAGGAGAGTGCAGGCCCTGATAGAGGAGACACTAAGGGGACATGGCGAGGGGCTCCAGGAAGGATAGGAAACTAGAGAATCTGGTGATGGTCTGAAGCTGTGGGTGTTTATCTGAAAAACTCTTGGTGGTAAATCAATATTTGGAAATTTGGGGGTAAATTGTTTAGAGTGCAGACTGCCACTCACAACTAACTGAGCCAGTTCTCCCTTAGCCACTTGTCACCCATCCTTTGCTTTTCCATATAAATTTACCTTAGATTGTTAGAGACATGCCAGTAATTTCTATTAATATCTACTAGCGACCCATGTGACAAGTGGGATATTAATTTAAATAGAGCAAATTAGAATACCATAGACTACAATCTCTCTGTTTACATCATCTCTCTAGGAAGCTCTTATCAGGAGAAATAAGACTCAAATGACCAGAATCTCTAAAAGCTTTAGTATCATGTTTGTTTTGTTTTGTTTTGAGACAGGGTCTCACTCTGTCACCAGGCTGGAGTGCAGTGGCACAATTTTGGCTCACTGGAACCTCCAACTCCCTGGTTCAAGGGATACTCCTGCCTCAGCCTCCGGAATAGCTGAGATTATAAGCACACGCCACTGCGCCCGGCTAATTTTTTGTATTTTTAGTAGAGACAGGGTTTCACCATTTTGGTCAGTATGGTCTCAATCTCCTGACCTTGTTATCCGCCCACCTCAGCCTCCCAAAGTGTTGGGATTACAGGCCTGAGCCACCACGCCTGGCCAGTACCATGTTTTTTTTTTGTTTGTTTTTTTTTTGTTTTGTTTTTATGTTTATTACACATGAGTTTTTATACAAGGCATTGTATATGTATTATTTAATTTGATTGTACAACTGTAAGATATCATATTTAATTCACTGGTGCAGGATCTGAAGCCAGAGAAATCATACAATCGTATGCAATAAATAAATTAAACCCCACTTTGTCTTTTTTTTTTTAAATTTATTTATTATTATTATACTTTAAGTTGTAGGGTACATGTGCATAACGTGCAGGTTTGTTACATATGTATACTTGTGCCATGTTGGTGTGCTGCACCCATCAACTCGTCATCTACATCAGGTATAACTCCCAATGCAATCCCTCCCCGCTCCCCCCTCCCCATGATAGGCCCCGGTGTGTGATGTTCCCCTTCCAGAGTCCAAGTGATCTCATTGTTCAGTTCCCACCTATGAGTGAGAACATGTGGTGTTTGGTTTTCTGTTCTTGCGATAGTTTGCTGAGAATGATGGTTTCCAGCTGCATCCATGTCCCTACAAAGGACACAAACTCATCCTTTTTTATGGCTGCATAGTATTCCATGGTGTATATGTGCCACATTTTCTTAATCCAGTCTGTCACTGATGGACATTTGGGTTGATTCCAAGTCTTTGCTATTGTGAATAGTGCTGCAATAAACATACGTGTGCATGTGTCTTTATAGCAGCATAATTTATAATCCTTTGGGTATATACCCAGTAATGGGATGGCTGGGTCATATGGTACATCTAGTTCTAGATCCTTGAGGAATCACCATACTGTTTTCCATAATGGTTGAACTAGTTTACAATCCCACCAACAGTGTGTTTTATATGCTCAAACAGGAGCAGTGAAACAGATTATTTTTTGTTTGGTCTTCAGAGTTGACAAACACTCAGTATTTACTTTTGACAGGGAATTTTAACTGCTGTTCAAATTGCTCTAGAGTGCAATGGGAAAGAGAAAAACCGCAATAGTTTTCCTTTTCTCACAAGGCACATGAAGTACACTTCAGGCTACCACAGGGTACCGGGCTATCACGAAGACTCAAGAGTTAGATAAGAATTGTAGTAACCCCAACCTCTCCCATTTTAGTGAACTTCAATTGGCTATTTGTACAACAGTTTACTGCTGAAGATAATTCACAGCCCACATAATTCTACTTAAAGTCCATCTTTCAGTCTCTGTGGAATTATGACTTTGTTGTTTAGTTTTAATTTGCTGCTAGTGAAGGAAGGTTAATGACATGGTATACATTCTTTGCAGATGTAACTATTCTACCGTGACAGAAGATGTACAGCAAAAGTTCATCAGAGCAAAAACAAACCTATCGGAAAAAGCACTGAGTAAAGATTTTCTGAAGAGAGGTTATGTAACTAAATAGGCTGAAGATTTCATTAAAATAGTTAATGGAATTAATTCCTCTGGTTGTAGTTTTCTTCCTGAAAGACTGAGATAAATTCATCTAATTCCTTACAATGATAACCACCATATAAGTAATAATCACAGTTTTCAAATCAATTAGTAGAAAGTTGAGGCATAGACCAGAACCTCTGTGACTCCATTTACAGGATAAAGAGACTTTGAGTCTGCATCACACTTGCATGGCCCATAGAGCATGGTGCAAGGTCTCTATTCTTTCATTTTCCAGCTGGCATTTTCTAGACCAAGACTCATGCTCAGTTAGATTATCCTCAAAGACTAGTACTGAAAATTGCCTAGCCAGGTGAAAAAGAAATTTAAAAGTGTTTGAATCTATAGTCATGGAAAGAAATGCAGAAAATGTCAAAAACAACTTTCCTTCTGCTCTTGGAAGAGAGTGTGTTTCTCTATTTATAATGAAGAGACAGGTATGGGATGGTACTACTGAATACATTTGATTTCAGCATCTTGAAATCATGGAAACCAACCCCCTCAACTATTGCCAAATTCCAGAGGCTTCTTACAACTGTTAATAGTAGTATGTATTTAGTTTTTATAAGACTAGTACTATGAAAATTATGTCAAAATTGTTATTATGTACATTCCATGTAAAAGGTATGATGTCCGTCTTTTTGACTTCTGTATGCCCTATCCTTAACAGAGTACCTGGAATACAGTCAGTATTCCATGTATTTATAATTCCTTAATAAATAATGAAAGTCATACATGACTTATTTATTTACAACATTCAAAATGGATTGTTTACATAGCACTTTACATTTTACAATGTGCTTTTTATAGATGCTCAAATTTATACTTTATTCAAAAATGCCATAGGGCATGCCTGTTCCCTGAAACCTCCATGAGACCCAGTGACACAGTAAGACACAGTAAGAAATATAGTGGTGACTTAGCAAGAATTTCCTTATTGAAAGTAGAGTGGATCCCTGAATATTGAAGTTCCACATCTCCTTCATACTCATCAGTCCCTGCAATCTTTCATTTAAAACAGTATAAATAAACCATGGTTGGGAATCCTCTGAACTGGCAGGTTTTCACTCTACCTGATGAGCTCCTCAAATTCTGGGCATGTTCTTGGGAGAAATAAAGGGAGGTGAGACAGCCATATCTATTCATGTGTATCCTTGATCTGGTGTATATTTTTGACTGCGTGTTGCTTGTTAGGTTATCAACCAAAGAGGAAATGACCCTGTGCCCGAGTTGTCATTCCAACCAGTTCTCAAACCTAAATGTGCTTTTGAGGTCTGGCCTGGTTCAATGCCCAAAGTATTCTAATGTGGATGGCTTTCTATTTTGACTTAATTTCAAGTCATTTCTTTTGGGGATCTTCAGGGCAACAAAGTTTTTTTTGTCTATTTGTTACAAAGAATTCTTGAATTATCGTTAGCAAATATTTGTGGTGCATTTATTATGAACAAGTCAACCAAATTCATATGTTGATGTCCTAACCCCCAGCATCTAGGAATGTGGTTGTGGTAGGAAGTAAGGTCTTTGCAGTTGTAATTAAATTAAAATGAGGTCATTAGAGTGGGTGCTAATCCAAAATGAATGGTGTATTTATAAGAAGAGGAACATGCGGACACAGAAGCACAGAAGGAAGACAACGTGAAAGGCACAAGGAGAAAACAGTCATCAACAATCCAAAGAAAAAGGCCTGAAGTAGAGCCTTCCTTGATGACTCTCAGAAGAAATCAACCCCTTGGCACCTTTATCTTGGACATCTAGATTCCAGAACTGTGAAAAAATAATCTCTGTTGTTTTAACCACCCAGTGTGGGGCATTTTGTTATGGCAGCCCTAGCAAACTAATACAATAACAACACCACTTTACTTATTACTCTCTTTGACTAAGATCTTACGCTTAGTTCTACATCTTTGGGTATGAGGTGAAACTGAAATAAAATTTAGGCCACTTAGCAATTTAAATACGGAATATACAATGCAATAACTAATATTTCCAGTAGCATCCTTCTGGTAATATGAAAGAACTATTTTTCCCATTAACAATCAGAAAATGATTTACAGAGTAATTTTATTCTTGTGTGCAAAAAGGGCCTAGTGCAATTTCTGGCACATAAATATGACTCTGTAAATGTTAGTTTATTTTTACTCTTGTTTCTGTACTACATGATTTTCCAAAATGGCAAGAACCTGGGAAGAATCAAGTAGCTGATAAAATTTATCTCGAACCTCTTACTTATTTTTCATGTCAGTAATTCTGTCCTTCACTTTGGTAAACCCTTTCCAAATAACCAATGTTCTTACATTTACTTACCAAGTCATAGGTCTAACCACTGAGATGTCATAATTCCTAAGCCACATTTTCCACTTTTACTTTTCTATCAGTCAAATGTTTTATGTCCCACTGTCTGTTTATCTTCAGGAATATGCTCGGCTACCTGATGTGATAAATTTTGCATACTACAGAAGCTATATTTGCTCCTCCATGCTTGTTGCCTCAGTCTCTAGGTACTTATAATTTAATGCATACATTGTAAATTTAATGCAGTGCAAAAAATAACTTACTCTAGTTTTAGCTATAATGGCAAAAACATATTTTTAAGTTAACTGAATGCTTGCCTTTTGTAAAATCACATGCATATTCACTTAAAATTTCTGAGTAAGAATATGTATGTACTAGACACAGCATTGTAATGTCCATTTCACACATGTATTATAATCTCTGTTTTACAAGTAAGTGACCTGCTCTAAACCATGTAGTTGGTAAATAATAAAACTGATATTCCAATTTCCTGATTCAGATTCATTATTATTATTATTATTACTATTATACTCTATTATATCTAATTTTGGCATCCCAAACTATCCAACTAGATAGTATTTGTAAATATTAGTACAAGTTAAGACAAAAAGAAAGAAAATATTAAAACCAAGTATTTTTTTTTTCTCTATACAATTCCCTGTTCTGCACTTGTGTCTCCAGGGAAAAACACAAAAATTGGTTGGAATTTTAAGAATATGGCAAGTTAAGAGCAGGCATAAAAATGCCTACAGTTGTAAACAACAGGTCCTGGGTACTTCTTTAGAATAAACTCTATATAAAATGAATAAGTGACATAATATCTGGAAAGCATCCTGAAAACAGAGATACCTAATTTTAAATGAATCTAGTGAAATAAATCTCATATATTTACTTCTTAGCAGTTTGCTCTCTTGGAAGAATAAGAAACTTACTTACAAATGCTGTGTCTAAAGAATAAGAGAAATTGTGTGCACTGAATTTTCCTCTCAGCACAACAGTATTAATTTTTCTAGATGTCATCCTGAAAGAAGTAAAAATAATTACAAGCTGAGAGCAAAGAATACCTGACAAATGTAAAGCTTCTAGTTTGGGTCACATGGACAGTCCTGCCAGTATATTAGTAAATAAATGAAGTTCATTAAGAAGATCACAGCATACATCAAGAATGGCAAATATATTTAATTTTAAGTCCTCATTTCTTCAATTACTGGTTACTACTTGATACCATCACAAAGTTAATAATAATGATGGTGCTATCATTGATTACTGAATTCTGCTATGCACCTATTAGCTGTATTTGCTGTATCCATGCACATATTTGTGAGCTCCATAGTCACTTGCATATGTTTATCCAAATACTCTCATAAATATAAATATAAAATGTGGTGACAGTAATATTGCCAAATTATAACTAGATATTTTTCTATTCTGTAATACTATGAAAACTCATGACTGTGAATGATTAGATTAAAATCATTCTTGTCTTTTGTGGATGTAGAAAACCACGCTCGTTAAGAAAATCTGATTAAATGGTAAGAGGAAGAAGTCCCATATGAGAGACCAAGGGATGCAGCCTGATTACGGAAAATAAAAGAGAGAGAGAGAGAAGTCTAGAGTATCAACTGCATAACCCAGTCCCTGTCTCTGGATAGGTCACTGATTACTACACTCTTTGCAGTGGGAGAATATTTTCAGTGATAGTATTTAAAAGAGACAACAAATTATTACAGGAAGAAGAAAAACTAGAAGCAAAATCACACAGTTGAAATCCCAATTTAACTACTTACTAGAAATGTACCCTGATCCTCAGTAACTTCATAATAATATGGAGATAGCATCAACTATCTAGTTGGATTGTTGAAAGTATTAGCAACAATGCAAGCAAAACACAGACCACATATTAGATGAGTGATACCTAGTATTATTGACCTTCTACATGGAACTGGAAAATGTGACTAGGTTTCTAGTTTAACTGAGAAATAGTAATTGGAAAATGTGCATTTTCACATAAAAAATCAGGATTATTATATGTAAAGATATAAACATGTCCTGTGTAATATTCACAGTCTACTTACTCCATTCTTTATCTTTGCATAGACGCCTGTGTTTTTCTCCTGGTATTTGTCACTGATCTAAACCTCCCCCTGCTTACATAGGAGAGATTTTGGAAAAAGAGAAGCTTTAGCAACAAATTAAAACATAGAACATTTTCTTCCAAATCAAGCCATGTCCTGTGAATTAAACTGCTGAGAAAAATAGACCTTATGCTCTACCCCATTTCTTACACCATGCTTAAAAAAGTGATAGATTGTTGTTTATTAGAAATTTGTTCCTTGGCCTGAAGAGAATGATCTCTATCTTCAGTGTGCATAAATTTAAAATTGAGAACTAGATGTGAAATGTGTAATCTTTTTGGGAAGTAATTCATCATGATGCTTTGATAATTAAAGGTTACTTCAGGCCATTGGAAAAAGGCACTTCTTTTCATCAGTTATCACTGCTACATAAATAGTTTCCTATGGGTCTGGCAGTTAGATAACTGATTTGAGTCACACTTCTCAGGTGTGTAAATTTGGAGCCATTCTTTGATTCTCATGCAGAGTAAGGGGAGGATGATGGAGGGCCATTTATGAGCAAATATAAAATTTAAAATGGACTTTGATTGTCCTCAATAGGCCTGAAAATTGTTACAGGCTCATAAAATAACCTCTGTGCCCAAAGAAGTGCTTCTGCTCCCCAAGGATAGGTCTCCATGAAGACCCAGGGTTCACTTTGCACATCACAGGACCCAAACTGAAGAAGGTTAAGGGAAGGCTTTTTTAGGTACCCACTTTCCTCTTTCTTTCTGGTTAAAAATATCATTTTGATCCCTTACTCTTCTGAGTACATGGTAGCTTCTACCAATTTCTCATTTCTGCTCAAAACCTTTAATGAAAAATTGGAAAGAGTTCCTTAGATTATATGAGACCATAGTCTAGAAATACCCTTTTACATGGATATAGCATATGCTTGTGCTATTCTGCTTTGAGCGTAGGAAGGGTACCACCTGTGACTGTCAGTATGGACATGATGCCTGATTGTGTGGAGGTCCAGCCACTGCTGGAAGAGCCCATATATTCCCACCATTCTGCTCTCGTTTCACATGCAGCATGTACTGATTTCCTGCTACTTAGAAGAGACTGTTGCCATCACTCATTATTGCCCACTGTTTGGTATTATAAATTACCTAAACTTGAATTTCAGAAAAATCCTCCTAAAAGTCCTGCAAATATTTTTTCAAAAGTTTTCCATTGAGTATCCAGGAACTGAGTGATTTCCTGATCTGCTAAATGTCTCCCTCCCTTCCTGATTTTGAAAACGCTTTCCTAAAAAGAAAGGCATTGGGAAAGAATTCAAAGTCATCTACTGATCTTAAAGGTTCAGATTTGCCTATTGCTCTTAACATCTCCTTTGCTAAGTGTGGTTGTAATTATGCTTCACAGGCACTGCAAGGCTGTGGTAGGCAGAATAATGAGCCCCCAAAGATGGTCACAGCCTACTTCATGGAACCTGTGAATATGTTTCTAATCTAATAAGAGACCTTGCAGATGTCATTACCTTAAGGGTTTTGAGATGGGAAGATAACCCTGGGTTATCCGGGTGGGTGGCATGTAACATAGGATCCTTTGAAGTAAAAGAGGTAGCCAAGAGAGTCAGTGTTAAAGGAGCAGAAGTCATTGGAGTGATAAAATTGCTGGATTTGAAGATGGAAGGGGTTGCAAGCCAAGGAACACAGGCAGCCTGTAGAAGTTGGGAAAGGCAAGGGATACATTTTCCCTGCTAGCCACCAGAAGAAACGTAGCCCTGCGGACACTTTGCATGCTCCTAATCTTACCTTATATCTAGTCCCAGTGTCCTACAGAGATTCTGGTATTCAGCTGGATCTTCAAATTGTCTGTGAATGAATAAATAAATATCTGCAAGTGTTAGTCAAATCAGAGGCTCCAGCATTCCTCACTAGTATCTTTCATCTGCAGGACCCATATTTTGGGCCATCTGTGTACTCAGAACCCCAGTACGCATTTCAGGTTTTCTGTCTTCCATTCTTACCATTTCTACTACTTGGCCATAGTCTTTCCTATTTCTTTCTTTCTTTCTTTCTTTTTTTTTTTTCTCCTTTTAGATGGAGTCTCGCTCTGTCATCACCCAGGCTGGAGTGCAATGGCATGATCTCAGCTCACTGCAACCTCCACCTCCCGGGTTCAAGTGATTCTCCTACCTCAGCCTCCTGAGTAGCTGGGATTACAAGCATGCACCACCACGCCTGGCTAATTTTTATATTTTTAGTAGAGAGGGGGTTTCACCATGTTGGTCAGGCTGGTGGGCTCAAACTCCTGAGTTTGTTATCTGCCCGCCTTGGCCTCCCAAAGTGCTGGGATTACAGGCAATGAGCCATTGCACCCAGCCAGTTTTTCCTCTTTCTGTCTACAATGCCAAATACTGTGCCTTGCAGTCAGAAATACTTATATGTCATTATCATTGATGGTGACAATAACAACAGAGGTTGCATAATAAATAAGAAGACCATGTAATGTTACAACTCATCAGGTGAAAAAAGAAGACGTGGAATGTATTAGTTAGAATCTCACCAGGAAAAGATAGCCACTTCAAGTATTGACAACAGAAATAACATTAGTTTAATAGACCAAAGAGCTGAGACTCCAAACAAGAAAGTGTGGAAACCCTGAGATTAGAAATAGAAGCCACTTGGTGTGGCAATTCCTCAAGGATCTAGAACTAGAAATACCATTTGACCCAGTCATCCCATTACTGGGTATATACCCAAAGGACTATAAATCATGCTGCTATAAAGACACATGCACACGTATGTTTATTGTGGCACTATTCACAATAGCAAAGACTTGGAACCAACCCAAATGTCCATCAGTGATAGACTGGATTAAGAAAATGTGGCACATATACACCATGGAATACTATTCAGCCATAAAAAAGGATGAGTTCATGTCCTTTGTAGGGACATGGATGAAGCTGGAAACCATCATTCTCAGCAAACTATCGAAAGGACAAAAAACCAAACACCGCATGTTCTCACTCATCGATGAGAATTGAACAATGAGAACACTTGGACACAGGATGGGGAGCATCACACACCAGGGCCTGTTGTGGGGTGGGGGAGGTGGGGAGGGATAGCATTAGGAGATATACTTAATGTAAATGACAAGTTAACGGGTGCAGCACACCAACATGGCACATGTATACATATGTAACAAACCTGCACATTGTGCACATGTACCCTAGAACTTAAAGTATAATTAAAAAAAAAAAAAAAGGAAACAAATAGAAGCCACTACCACCCACAGGCTGAGAGAGAAGAAATAGATAAGGTGATTACCGTGGCAAACAGAGAGGTGAAGAAATGACTTGGGTCTCCCTTTCCTTCACCCTCCAATCTTCTGCCAGTGCTTCTCACTGCTCAGACCCATCCAGAAGCTCACTGACATGACAGTGTGGAAGATCACCCCAAAATATAGAGCAGAGTGTGGAGGACAGAGTGAATGTAGAATAAAGAATGGATCTGAATTCAAACATGTCAAGAAACAGCATGCAGAGGGAAGGGATTTACACTTATATGAAAGTGTATAGGGAATCTAGTTACCTCTAAAGTGGTCTTTAATTTACCATTAGTCAAACAGTTAAAGAACTCTTAAGTACTATCAACTATAACAAAATCTGGAGAAGACACACCTCTTAAACTACTCAAAGTAATAAAAATAATCTCTTATTAAACAGTGCCAAATAGAAGGTAGTTTAGGACACTCCGTACACCCAACTTACTTCTGTGCTAGCACATGTAGCTCTTAAGATAAACATGAGAGAAACGCGAACTATGCCAAGGCAGAGAAAGAAATGCAGCCAACATCAACTGATAGATACGTATTTTCCAAGAGGCTTACCTAAAGTGTGGGCTGATTTTTCTGTTGAAGACAATATAAACTGTCCTTTAGACCATGAAGAGTTGGAAATAACACCTTGAACTAAAAAGATAAGAAAAAATTAAATAATGGCATGGAATGTGTATAGGACAAGGAGACATGAAGTACTTGGCAACTGTCAAGTTTTAAGCTAATGGGAATTTTCCTATAAACTTAGAAAGGTTGGTTTCTGACATTAAGGTATCATAAGTGTTGTCCTTTATTTCTTCGTCTTTCCTGCCTTATCATTCAGCAGAAAAATAAACCATCACTTGATGATTTGTGACCCAAATTTCAGAATGTTAGCTCTCATTCTGGGTACACAAAATAGTATGTCATTTTGTTATGATGAATTAGCTATTTGTCCATTGAAAACATTGGGCTTTTTCTGGGTGATGGACTTAATATATATTATCATTGAGATGTTCATGATGACAGCTTATTTTGCAGAACTGAAAGAATATTTTTTAAAAGGCAATATGTTGGTCAATAAAATAATTACAAGTTTTGTGTCACAAAAGCACTATGGATATTTCTTTTTCAATTGCCTCCTGATAATTTCACCATCATTAATTTTCATACTCTGGAACCAACTATTTAAGCTGTGCTACTGTATCACTATGATCTGTAAAGGCCGAACTCTAACCTACTGTACTCAGTGAAGTCACCACATTCGGTTGCCAAAATCCACAGACATTTTTTAAGCCACGGGAATTTTGTCTATGTTAATCCTTGTCTTTGTGGTACTTGCTAGCACCTTCTCATCTGTATGTATTTTGTTCATATTTGTTCCTAAGGATTTCTAAACATTTCAACATGTTTTTTCCATAAATTAGTTATGAGTTCTTTGAAGGTATGGACAATGACTTACTGAATCTGACATAGAAACTAGTGTATATTAAGTGACAGCCACTCCCAATATATATTTATTTTCACACACTTTTATTATTTCTTTCCTTGTGTTATTTTTTCCATATCCATTTTAAATGTAAAAGTATATTCCTCGGTTCCCTAAATGCAGAGCTAGCACTGAGATTGTTTCTGAGAGTAATTTTGTTGAAGATAAGTCCTTGGACACCCATTATTCCCAACCGAATGCATCAGGACCAGATCAAATGTCTTTAAATGCTGCAAAACATCATAGTTATATTCGTGAGCTGGTTGAGTTACATAAAGCTTAGAATCAAAACAGCTAGATATAAGGAGCACAAAGATTAATGTGATATGATTCCTGCCTTCAAGTAGTTTACTTGTAGTAGGAGACAGATCAAGTGAACAATGCAAGAAGTTTGGTGTTGTGGGTGCAATCGTGTCCTCCCAAAAGAATTCGTATGTTGAAGCACTAACCCCGAGTAACTCAGAATGCAACCATATTTGAAGACAGGCTATTCAAGAGGTGATTAAGTAAAAATGAGGTAATTAGGGTAGGTCCTAATCCAATGTGGTTGGTGTCCTTACAAGAAGAGGAAATCTGCACACACACAGAGACACCAGGGATGCATGAGCATAGAAAAAAGATCATGTGAGGATCCATTAATAAAGCAGCCACTTATTAACAACAAGAGAGGCCTCAGCTCAGCGTGGTGGCTCATGCCTATAATCCCAGCACTTTGGGAAGCTGAGGCAGAAGGATGACTTGGGCTCAAGAGTTCGAGACCAGTCTGGGACACACAGCAAAACCTTATTTAGCTCTACAAAAAATACAATAATCAGTCAGGCAAGTGGCTCATGCTTGTGGTCCCAGCTACTCAGGAGGCTGAAGTGGGAGGATGGCTTGACCGTGGAGGTCAAGACTGCAGTAAGCTGAGATCATGACACTGCACTCCAGCCTGGATGACAGAGCTAGACCCTGTTTCAAAACAAAAAACAAAAACAAATACAAAAACAAAACAAAACAAGAAAAAATAAAAGAAAAGAAAGAAGAGAAAAAAGAAAAAAAAAAAGAAAAAGAAAGAGATGCCTCGGTAGAAGCCAAACCTGCTCATACCTTGAGCTTGGGCTTCTAGCCTTCAGAACTGTCAGCAAATAAATATCTGTTGTTTAAATCTATTATATTTTGTTATAACAGCCAAAAAAATACGTTTGGTGAGTCCTGCAATGGGTGTAAGCATGAGCTGATTTAAAGAGTCAATAGAGGGTCTTAAGATAGTTTTCAGTGTATTATATACCATAAAGAAAACCTCTTCTACATTGTACTTTATGTTATCTGGGTATGTTCTGGGAAATATTACTGTATGTCAGTGAAAATTTATCTCTTGTGTACTTGTATATATACAAATATATTTATTATCCTGATTGATTATTTCCAAGAAAATAAGCTAGAGATAGCTAGAAGGCAGAAGACCCAAATAAACTATTACATTTAGCTAGCAGCATTCAAAACCTGAATGTATGACGAACCCTGCACAAATGGAAATTTGAGAAGAGATTTGTAATTTCTAGGTCTTGTGTGAAGTTACATGAAAAAGATGACAGAACCATTTTAGAATTCTTTTCATTGATAAACTCTACAGCAAAAAAAAAAAAAAAAAAAAAAAAAAGCGGGGGGGCAGTTCTTTAAACAGCTCCTACTGAAATGATATTTTTTTTCTGGCTGTTGCCTGATTTGCATTGTAAGTCCTTTAATATTAAATACTCAATTTGTTCCCATTGAAACAAGGATTATAGGTCCACAGGCACAGAATTTAAGTGAGTACGTCCTTCAGGCTCAAGCACTGTTTTCCTTAGTCTAAGAACTCAATTTTAGACAGATCTCAAGTCCCACAAGTACTGTGTCCTCATGGTGGTGGTGGTGGTGGTGGTGGTGGGGCAAGTAGATGACTTACACCATTCAGAAGTAGAGTGAGGACATTAAGGTAAGTACTCAGTGCAGTTGGAAAGAAACTAAAACATGCCATCAACACCCTCTGTTCTCCCTTTTCTGGCTCTTAAACTGTATGTTCTGGCTCCTCAGGTGCCCAAGTCCTCTTAGCTGCTGTCTAACTTTGTAGAGTTCTGAAATCTGACCTCCTGAACCTGCCCCTCCTCCCCAGGAGTACTAGAAAATATGTTTTCTCCAAAAAAGGTATTTTTTGCTCTGCTAAAAAATACTTAGTCTGATAAAAGTAAGATGTAATAGGATTTTTATGGTGGGTGTTTATAAGCCTTCATGAGCTTGAAGGATGTACACATTTACCTTCTGTGCCTGTAGAGCTATCCTCCTTGTTTCAATGGGGACAAATTGAGTATTAAATATTAAAGGAATGATAATGCAAACTAGGCAACAACCAGAAAAAATACCGTTCCAGTAGGATCTGTGTTGCAGGAAGTCAGGGACCCCAAATGGAGGGACCAGCTGAAGCCATGGCAGAACAACATAAATTGTGAGGATTTCATGGACATTTATTAGTTCTCCAAATTAATACTTTTATAATTTCTTACACCTGTCATTACTGAAATCTCTGAACATAAATTGTGAAGATTTCATGGACACTTACCACTTCCCCAATCAATACCCTTGTGATTTCCTATGCCTGTCTTTACTTTAATCCTGTCATCTTTGTAAGCTGAGGAGGATGTATGTCACCTCAGGACCCTGTGATGATTGTGTTAACTGCACAAATTGTTTGTCGAGCATGTGTGTTTGAACAATATGAAATCTGGGCACCTTGAAAAAAGAACAGGATAACAGCAATATTCAGGGAACAAGGCAGATAACTTTAAACTATGACTGCTGGTGAGCCAGGCAGAACAGAGCCATATTTCTCTTCTTTCAAAAGCAAATAGGAGAAATATCGCTGAATTCTTTTTCTTAGCCAGGAACATCCCTGAGAAAGAGAATGCACCCCTGAGGGTAGGCTTCTAAAATGGCCACTTTGGGGACAGCTGTCTTTTACAGTCAAAGACAAAGGGATGAAATAAGCCCCAGTCTCCCATAGTGCTACCAGGCTTCCCGCCTAATAAATTTTGGTCAGACAGGTTGTCTGCTCTCAAACCCTGTCTCCTGATATTACCAATGACAATGCGTGCCCGAAACTTCATTAGCAATTTTAATTTCGCCCCATCCTGTGGTCCTGTGATCTCGACCTGCCTCCACTTGCTTTGTGATATTTTATTATCTTGTGAAGCATATGATCTCTGTGACCCACAGTCTATTCGTGAACTCCCTCCCCTTTTCAAAATTGCTAATAAAAACTTGCTGGTTTTACAGCTCACAGGGCATCGCAGAACCTGCCTACATGTGATGTCTCCCCCAGACATCCAGCTTTAAAATATCTCTGTTTTATATTCTTTCCCTTTATTTCTCAGACCAGCCGACACTTAGGGAAATAGAAAAGAACTCATGTGAAATATTGGGGGTGAATTTTCTCCGATAGATCAGTTTATGGTAGATGTTTATGATAGATGTTCTCTATTAAAGGGGTATGAGTTATGAGCAAGTGGTAGCTCATACCACTTCATTAGAGACTTTGTGTTTTAATCCAAAGATGTGACATTTGAATGATGGTGTTACAGCAACTTGAGAGTTTACAGCAGGGGTCACTAACTAAGGATACAGGTGAGGAGTGTGACTATGTAAGGCAGCTGGCTGGGATCTGGGGAACTGGCAGCAATACTCCATCTAAATGGACATAGAAGCTATTCATCTCTGTGAGTATTGCCCCACTAGAATGTTGCCTCCAAGTCTTGCAATCTATATTTTTTATCTTGCATTTTAATAGTAGAAATCATATAAAATATTAGCTTTACATGGGCCAAAACAAATAATACATGTACAGACTAGATCAGCCTTATGGGACACTATGATGTAGAGTCAAAGGTATTTTGAGACAATGGTTTCTATCAATTAAAATAAAGTCAACTTCTATTCTCAGAAGAAGTCAATTAACATTTTGTGTAAAGATGATCAAGTAAGTATACATAGTAGAGGGAGAAGCCCAAAATATTGGTTTATAGTTTTCTATTTTTCATTCACCAGATGGGTGGCATTGTATAAGTCACCTGTCTTTTCTGAAGTTCACTTTATTTTCTTTTAAATAAAAGGCTTTCCTGTGATTTTATATGATCTTATGATGTAACTAAGATGTCAGTGTAACATTAGTATTCAAGATGGTTTGTGAGTTTCTGTTTCTGTTTACAAAAGATGCTGTATTTGAATAGGTCAACTTTTTGAAAATTTATTAAATAATCTTTATCTTATTTAGACATTTAAATGATAGAGGCAGACTCAAAACCAAAATCACTATCTCAACGAACACAGTGGCAGGGGAGAAAGGAGAAAGGGGGAGAGAAGATTTAGTGAGGAAGAAAACAAAGATTGCCAGTCAAGCCACCAACCTACAACCTGCATCTGAAGTTAGCTGTGAGTAGAAGCAACTGAAAAAAAAATAATACAAAGGGGAAAAGGGTAAAGGACAGGGGTTAAAAAGAGAGACTTGTGACTACCTTAAAAATTAAAATTGCCTACTGTATGAGGAAAATTCAGGTCATGAAAGATAGCTAACACATTTTACAAACAGGAAATTTACTCCTGCAAAATTACAAATAATAGGGTAGTTGAAAACTATATATTTGATATATTAACAGATGTAAGAAGTAAACTGTATACATAAAAAAGAAGAAAAATTTTCAGTGGAAAAAAAGTAGGTGACTATGAATCAAAAACAAAACAAACTAAAACAGAAGACAATCTGACATCCTAGGAATAAAAATGTTTTTGACATTGAAACAAAAATTTCAATGAACTAAACTTCAGAGATAAAGCTACAATAGTAAACTGAATGCTGAATGCTAGTGGAAGTCAAAATGAATGAAAAACACCCCCATATGCTTAATAAGTGTTCTAGATTTTGAGAAAAGAAGGGTTGATAGGAAGACAATATTTTAAAAGATATTTATTTAGAGTTTTTCAGAATTTTAAAGAGATATTCACTCAAATAGAACGTAAATATCAAATTCCAAGAGCATTTTAAAAAATAAATCTGCATCTAAACACATTGCTGTGAAATTTCAAAACGTAAAAAATAAAGCAAATGAAAATAAAGCAGAGGTAGTAAAAGTTACCTCTGGAGTAATAATTCCTAGCAAATAAATTTTACCTTTTACCAAGAACAAACAATTAGATTAACAGCAGACTTCTCAATAGCAACAATAGAAGTTGAGTGGAATTAGCCATAAAACTAGATTCTATACACAGCTTAAACTTTTCATAATAAAATCAAGACATTTCAAACATGCAGAACCCCTGGAAAAGGCTTACTGGAGGAATTCATTCAGCAAGAATTGTGAACCCAAAGAGAGAAAAGCAAGAAGCAAATATAAGTTAAATTACTAAGAAAAAAAGCAATAATTACTATTGACATTAAAGAATTCTTATTTTTAGCAGGGAGTGGTGGCTCATGCTTATAATTCCAGCATTTTGGAAGGCTGAGGCGGGCAGATCACCTGAGGTCAAGAGTTTGAGAGCAGCATGGCCAACATGGTGAAACCTCATCTCTACTTAAAAAAAAAAAAAAAAAAATAGCCAGGTGTAATGGCACACACCTGTAGTCCCAAATACTCAGGAGGCTGAGGCAGGAGAATCGTTTGAACCCAGGAGGCAGAGGTTGCAGTGAGCCAAGATCACACCACTACACTCCAGCCTGGGTGACAGAGGGAGACTCCAACTAAAAAAAAATAAAAATTATTATTTTTATAAAAGTTACAATTGAAATTCGAGACAGAAATGAAGTGGCTGAGTATAGAATGGAATGGTGCTTGCTAAGTTCTATGTCTTTCTCTGACAGAAGATAGAGATGTTGAATATTTTACCTTAGAAACATTAGAAACAAAAATAATTATGCATTTCAAGTTACATCAGAGAATAAAAACTTCATTAACAGAAGTAACGGGGGGAAGTAGCAAAGAGAAAGCATATTTAACAGAAGCACAACGGTAAAGGCAGAAATTAGTCCAAATGTATGAGTAACTAGTAAAAATGTAATAGTTGTAACTCACCTACTAAAATATAGAAAAATCCAAGCACTTTGGGAGGCTGAGGTGAGAGGATTATGTGAGTCCAGGAGTTCAAGACCAGCCTGCGCAACATAGTGACACCTGTCTCTACAAAAATAAAAAAATTGAAAGCCATTATCTGGATGTGGTGATGCACACCTGTACTCCCAGCTACTCAGGAAGCTGAGGTGGGAGGATTCCTTGAGCTCAAGAGGCCAAGGCTAGTGAGACCTGTCTCAAAAATCTCTCTCTACATATATTCACATAATGTTGTCTATACTTGTATATAGATATAATTTATAATGCAGCTTTTTGCTTCTTAGAAAAAAGCAAATCAAGAGAAAAATAAAACTACATTGAAAGATTGAAAATAAGGAAATAGAAAAATATGTTCCAGGCAAATGAAAAATGAAAGTAGCCAGTAACTATTTGGACCACTTGAGTCAAAAATAATCTTTTCAAAAATGCATCATAGGCCAGGCATGGTGGCCCACGCCTGTAATCCTAGCACTTTGGGAGGCCGAGGCAGGAGGACTGCTTCAGGTCAGGAATTAGAGATCAGTCAAGCCAACATGGTGAAACCTCGTCTCTACTAAAAATACAAAAATTAGCTGAGTGTGGCGGTGCATGCTTGTAATCCCAGCTACTCAGAGGCTGAGGCAGGAGAATCGCTTAAACCTGGAAGGCAGAGGTTGCCATGAGCTGAGATCGCTTCACTGCACTCCAGCCTGGGCAACAGAGTGAGACTCTGTCACACACACACACACACACACGCATGCACGCACGCACGCAGCATAATAGATAGTATTAGGGAGAGTTTTATGAAAAATTTAAGAGAGGAACAATCCATGTTTTAAAGATATTCTTTCAGAGAGTAAAAAAAAAAAGGTACCGATATAAAGTTATTGACCAAATTTGACAAAAATAATATAGAAAAAAATTATGGGTGAATTCCAGATTTTTCTTTGTTATTATTAGCTAGCTGATAATCAGATCAATACCTAAAATTTTTTTCTCTGTTTATCACTTAAAAAATATCTTGGCTACTAGACAACTTTTAGAGGATCTAAGGGCTTTAAGTTTTCACCAATAGCTGTTATTCTCCTATTAGAATATAGTGTAAAGCAATGCAGATGGTGAACTCCAGCTTCAGCAGGGATTTTTGCATTCATTAGATCATACTCTCTAAGGAGTCAGGTAAATAATCATAATCATCTTGGAAACTCCTGATGCTTTCAACATTACTATATTGAAAGGAGGTGCTCAGTATTGCTTCAATGCTACAGCATAAGAAAGTGCTAAAATTCTATAGCACTAGAATTCTAAAATGTGCTTCAATTTTGCAATTTGAGGCCCGGCACGTGGCTCATGCCTGATATCCTAGTACTTTGGGAGGCCAAGGTGGGTGGATTGCCTGAGCTCAGGAGTTGAGACCAACCTGGGCAACACGGTGAAACCTCATCTCTACTAAAATACAAAAAATTAGCCAGGCGTGGTGGCAGGTGCCTGTAGTCCCAGCTACTTGGGAGGCTGAGGCAGGAGAATTGCTTGAACCTGGGAGGCGGAGGTTGCAGTGAGCCGAGATGGTGCCACTGCACTTCAGCCTGGGCGACAGAGCGAGACTCTATCTCCAAAAAAGCAAAACCAAGCAAAAAATGTTGTAATATGATATAAATTTTATAGCCATGTTTTTTAGAGTTGTAAATTGTTAACCCCAATGTGCTAAAACTCAGCCCTATCAACAATGATCAATGGTTTCACTTAAAAAAAAAAAAAATCCACCCAGGGCTAGGGATAAGGACACAAAGAGCGACCCTGAAATCTGTAACCCATATTGTATCTTGAGAAGTCTGACCTGAATCATGTAGTATTTTTAAAGTAGTGAAATGGCTTTACTTTCAAATATTTATGTTAATAAAAAGGAATGGCTGATGAAGTATTTACAAGTAGAAGTTCATCTGAGCCAACTGCAACAATTAGCCCTAATTTGTTAGTAATACTAATATTATATCACTATGAATATATTGACAGAATAAGGAAATGTCCTTTTTGTATTGGGCTAAAGTAAATACTTTTTAAATACTTTTATAGATGAAATTTTATGTGTCTGTAATAGACACAGTTTAATACACTTTAGTTGAATCATAAATTTTCCACTCCAAGAAGCCAATTATATAACTGAAATTAATAGTTTATTATATTAATAGTGAGAATACTCTAAGGACAAGAATATTGTTAGAGGAAAATACTTATAACACCTATTCAGAAAATACTTAAGAAGAGTTAGACCTCGTATTCAGTCAGAACATGCTCCCCTTTGGTGACCATATGAAGTTTCTTAACCTTGATGATTCTCAAGGTTCATGAAGGTTCCTCAACCTTGATGATCCGTTAACTCACCTGTAATAAGAGGTAGTAATATATACCTTGTATGGCTGGGGGGAGGTCAGATTTGAGATAAAGTATGTAAAGTGCCTGGCACATGATAAGCCTTCAGTAAATGGAAACACATATCATTTATTAATTAATACTCAGGAACCAAATAGCACTGCTATACATAGGATATTAATACAGTCTTAAAATTCATATACTTAATGGACTGCAGAGAAATTATGAAAATTAAATGCTAAGTAAACTAATAACACAAAAACAACTCCGATTTTGTGTCTCAATTATAAAATGAGCACAGAATTTATAGAAAAAAGTAATGAATGTCGAAAGTGTAAGTAAGACCCAGAGTAAAATATTAATTCAATTCTTAACTCGGATGAATGGGCAAATATGATTTAAGATCATCTTTTTTTTAAAGTCAGATTGGGACCCAAGGGAACTGAATCGGCACAGCTATAAACCTTTCAGAAATCCTTTCAGAAATGGATTTCTAAAGGGAATTGTTGACAAAGCTTTTTTGCTTATGGTCATAGAACCAAGTGTCCTTGCAACTGGCCTTAGGATATTCTTTTATCTCATAAACAATTTCTAGTTTTTATAAAAGATTTTTTTTTCTGATGCTCTTGTTTCCCAACTCATTATTGACAGAATTTAGGTGAGGCCTCTGGGGCAGTATTTGGAAAGCAGACATTTTTCATTAGCTTCATTATGTGGGCAAGAAATATAAATCAACCTGATAAATATCCTCTCAGGCAAAGGAGAGGGCCAATCAATGGAAGTGTTAAAAACAAATTGAATTTATAATGAAAAGAAGGATGTTATAACGTAGTGCTCTTAATATTTTAAGATAGAGGTTGTGTTCACTTTCTGATGCCTGCATCAGAACTCAAAACTGTGTCTTTCTATTTACAAGGTATTTCATTGTGTGTCTACAACATTACCAGTTGTGAATTGTATGGTTTCAAAAGCAATTGAAATCAGAGCTTTTCTCTTTTGTTGATTTGGTGTGTCAATGTTACATATACACTAGAGAATCTTGAGGAGGATTCAGAAACATAAAAATTACAAGAAATGTTATATTTCACAATAGTTCATGTGAGAACCTTAAAAGGCCTTATTAAGGTATGACAGAACAGTGTGGATGGTCTAGTAAAGAACATGGTGAACGCGCCACTGCACTCCAGCCTGGGCGACAGAGCGAGACTCCGCCTCAAAAAAAAAAAAAAAAAAAAAAAAAAAGAACATGGTGAAGCCAGGCATGGTGCCTCACACCTGTAATCCCAGCTCTTTGGAAGCCAAGGTGGCAGGATCGCTTAAACCCAGTTGAAGACCAGCCTGGGCAACATAATGAGACCTAATCTCTACAAAAATAATGGTAACTTAAAAAAAGAACATGGTGACAAGATTTCCATTATAACCAGAAATTTTTGTAAGTAAAATACGCTCTATTATGAGATTGAATAACATTCGACTATCAAAAGTTATGTTTCAATGAAATTATGATGACTGGAGCAGAAGGAAGTGAGAAAAGTTACAGAGGAAATATTCCCCCTGTTGATGCTGCATAATGAGCACATGGGTTTACTGCCATATTCTATTTTCATGAATATTTTAAATGTTCTTTAAAGATGTTGAATATGATATTTGCTGAGAACATTAGAATATATTTATAATACGGTAAACAAAAAATAAAAACACAAAATGGTGAATGTAACAAACTCCATGTAGAAAACATATGAAGGAAACAAAAGTAGTTCAAGATATAGTAAATGTCTCTTGAAAGTAACATAATGGGTCATTATTTTTTTCTATATAATTATCTATACATTTTATAAAATTAACCAAAAAAGTGCAAAAACATAATTGTAAGCATTGAAAACATTTTAGCATCCATTATTCATAAGAAAAAAACTATAAGAAAGTACCCACATATTGATATGAAAATTCAATATTAAAAAAATCAACAAAAGACATAATCATATTACTTCCTTAATCATGTTACTATCAAAAAGGGATTATACAAGATGATTTGTTCAAAAGAGAACTAGGAGGATTCAGAGTTTTCCTTTTGGTTTAGCCCTAGAACCCTGGATGGATTTGAGCAAATTTTATCTTTGTGACTTTGGGAAACTTAAATAATTCAAGTTTTTATTTCTATATAGTTTAAAAATATAATTATACAATTATGTAATTATACAAACAATGATAGAACATACTTCACTGGGTTTTATAGGGAATAAATGAGATAATCTGGGTGAAGCACTTATTCCAATGTCTTATACATAGTTCTTAAAATGATTAACTAATGGGAGTAATATGGTCCTGACAGTGGCTCTCTGATATTTTATTTATATTATTTTATGTCTCTATGTTTTCTGCTTATGTAAAATTAATGATCTTCTGCTCATGTAAAATTAATGATTTTAAATGCAGAATGGATGTTGTGTTAGTAGGCATGAAAACAACACTAATCTCCTTGTACATCTCCATCAGAGCTCTTGGGTGATCAGGTGCATTGTCACTGAGCAGTAATATTTTGAAAGAAATCTTATTTTCTGAGCAGTAGTTCTCAAGTGGTCTTAAAATATTCAGTAAACCATGCTGTAAATGATTGTACTGTTATATAGGCTTTGTGGTTCCATTTACAGAACATAGGTAGAGTAGACTTAGCATAATTCTTAAGGACTCTTAAGAGATTTTCAGCAAGATAAATTAGCATTGGCTTCCAATTAAAGTTGCCAGCTGTAGTAGTCCCTAACCAAAAAATCCTAGAGGAAAACCTAGGTAGTACCATTCAGCACATAGGCATGGGCAAAGACTTCATGTCTAAAACACCAAAAGCAACGGCAGCAAAAGCCAAAATTGACAAATGGGATCTCATTAAACTAAAGAGCTTCTGCACAGCAAAAGAAACTACCATCAGAGTGAACAGGCAACCTACAGAATGGGAGAAAATTTTTGCAATCTACTCATCTGACAAAGGGCTAATATCCAGAACCTACAAAGAACTCAAACAAATTTACAAGAAAAAAACAAACAACCCCATCAAAAAGTGGGCAAGGATATGAACAGACATTTCTCAAAAGAAGACATTCATACAGCCAACAGACACATGAAAAAATGCTCATCATCACTGGCCATCAGAGAAATGCAAATCAAAACCACAATGAGATACCATCTCACACCAGTTAGAATGGCGATCATTAAAAAGTCAGGAAACAACAGGTGCTGGAGAGGATGTGGAGAAATAGGAACACTTTTACACTGTTGGTGGGATTGTAAACTAGTTCAACCATTATGAAAACAGTATGGCGATTCCTCAAGGATCTAGAACTAGATGTACCATATGACCCAGCCATCCCATTACTGGGTATATACCCAAAGGATTATAAATTATGCTGCTATAAAGACACATGCACACGTATGTTTATTGCGGCACTATTCACAATAGCAAAGACTTGGAACCAACCCAAATGTCCATCAGTGACAGATTGGATTAAGAAAATGTGGCACATATACACCATGGAATATTATGCAGCCATCAAAAAGGATGAGTTTGTGTCCTTTGTAGGGACATGGATGCAGCTGGAAACCATCATTCTTAGCAAACTATCACAAGAACAGAAAACCAAACACCGCATGTTCTCACTCATAGGTGGGAACTGAACAATGAGATCACTTGGACTCAGGAAGGGGAACATCACACACCGGGGCCTATCATGGGGAGGGGGGAGGGGGGAGGGGGAGGGATTGCATTGGGAGTTATACCTGATGTAAATGACGAGTTGATGGGTGCAGCACACCAACAAGGCACAAGTATACATATGTAACAAACCTGCACGTTATGCACATGTACCCTACAACTTAAAGTATAATAATAATAAATAAATTTAAAAAAAAAAAAAAAAGAATTGAAGAGGTAGAGTCTTCCTCTGAATGAGGCTCATGCTTAGTGAAATGTTGTGCCTTGTTTGATGTATCCAGACTACTCAAACTTTCTCCCTGTCAACAATAAGCCTATTTTGCTTTCTTACCATTTGTGTTTACTGGAATAACATTTTTGATTCTCTTCAAGAACTTTTTATTTGTATTCAAAACTTGGCTAGCTGTCTGTTGCAAAAGGCCTAGCTTTCAGCCTATCTCAGCTTTTGACGTGCTTTCCTCATTAAGCTTAATTGCCTCTAGCTTTTGATTCAAAATGAGAGACATGTGACTCTTCCTTTCACTCAAACACTGAGAGATCGTTGGAGGGTTGTTAATTGACCTAACTTCAATATTGTTGTGTCTCAGGAAATAGGGAGGCCCAAGGAGAGGGAGACAGATAGGGGAATGGCTGGTTGATCGATGGAGCAGTCAGAACATACAACACTTAACAATTAAGTTTGTGGTATTGAGTGTGGATTGTGGCACCCCTAAACAAATACAATATGGTACTAACATCAAAGATCACTGATCACAGATCTCTATCAGAGTTATAATAATAATGAAGTATCTAAAATATCACAGAATTACCAAAATGCGACACAGAGACACAAACTAAGCACGTGTTTTTAGAAAAATGGCACTGATAGACTTGCTTGATGCAGGGTGCCACAAAGTTTTAATTTGTAAAAAAACACAATCTCTGTGAAGCACAATAAAGTGAAGCACAATAAAACGAGGTACACTTGCATATCTTGCATATTTAAACAGAGTTTTCTTTTCAATTCAAGATTGTATCATTGGTCAAATAAGACTGAGGTAAATGATGGTGTCTATGTAAGTTTGAACAATTTCTATACGTTGCCACCTTACTTAAAATCAAGTTAATTGACCTAATGACCTAAGTTTAATATTGTTTTGTCTCAGGGAATAGGTAGGCCCACATTACTTGAAGTTTACTAAACCAGGCAAATTTTCACCTCTAAATTCTGAAGATTTTGATTTTATGAAACTATACTATTGAAATTCAAATTCAAGTGCAAGTAAAAATATATCAGCCTTTCAAAGTGTCCCTAGTTATATCTCTCCAATATCAAAATATAAATTAATTCGAATCATTTCTTCCATCAACCATAAATTTTTATTTTACAGACCAAGTATTTAATCACTTAAACAATTTTATAATTAGCAACGTGTTAGTACTGTAATAATTAAAACCTCTTCTTAGTTCTAAAATTTAATATGTCAGTGATTCTAATGAACTAATCTATAAGCCAATCTATGAATTTATCTTAGAACTCAGTGTCTTCAACGCACATATTATATAGTGGAGTACATAAAACCAATACAAATTAGAAATGTAAATAATTATAAGCAGTAATATTTAATAAAATGCTAAATGTGATCAAATCAACTGGTAGATTATAAAGAATAGTTTACAAATTTTGTGTAGACAATATTTTTGTTGACTATATATCAAACTGTCTTCATATTGTAACTCACTGAATTCTTACAATTATCTAATAACAAAGGTAGTGTCATTATTTTTCTGTTGCTCAATAAGCAAGATTAGGTTCGGGAAGTGCAATTGACTTTCCCAAGGCTGTTTAGCTAATAAAGTGCAGACGGTTGTAAAACATCGAAGCATATGTGGGGTGTGTGTGTGTTGTATATGTTGATATATATGAGTGGTGTGGAAACAATCACAAGCAGATGAAATATAAAATATTGCATGCAGGTGACAATGACCATCTCTTCTTTCCATTACATATCACTCTTACAATTCCAAAGAGCGTCCTTTGAAGTTCTTAAATATATCTTCTCAACTGATATTAACTTCACAATTTCACAGTAGAAAACTGAGTTAGATATATATTCAGGGGCTGCCCACTTGAAAGAAGAATCTGAGGCCCGAGGGGTGAAGGGAGTAAAATAAAAGTTGAAGAACAATCTTTAAGACCAGCTGAGATTAAAAAGAAAAAGCAACCTTTCTTCCTTACATTAATAGCATTTTAAATGCCAGTGTCAGACATGTATTAAACACCTCTCTGATATTAATGTAAGATCAGTGGCTAATATGATGAGATATATAAAAGCCATATTGAATAAAATAAAAAAGTTTATAATTCTTGACTGTGCAGGGCTGTAAAATCAGAGTAAATTTTTATATCTTGCAACCTTTAATAAAGAAGTCATAATCATTTTTCTAGATTAGGACAATGTTGAAAGTTATTCAGTTTGCTAAAATTAGGAAACTGGATAACTTTGGAGTGACTTTCTGCTATGTTCACATAACATCATTTAGTGTTTTCAAATGTTTTCCTCATTGAAGAAATGTTATATGCAGACTGAAATATAATTCCTGATTTTGGTTTTGCTTAGCATTCATGAATCTGTACAAGCTTTCTTGAAATATTGTACAAAGGTTTTATGGGAAGGAAAATGATGCCATGGAAAGTTGAGGAAGAAACTAATTTATGTTAACCTTTATACAGGTCCACCATATTGCATCACTCTAGGAGCTGCCATTGACATTGTCTTCTTTGCATGCCCCAAGGAGTGCTCATCCCCATAATAGAAAATGATAAGGCAAGTTACTTAATTTCTCTTTTAATTTGCTGTTATTTGTATCTTTCAGGGTTGCTTGAAAAGTAAATTAAAGAAGATAAAAAATAGCATAGTGCTCAACGCACAGAATGTGTCCCAAAACACTAGTTTTTTTCCTCTGTAATCATTCTTACATAATGCCTGATGAAATCTTGTTACTTCTGCCACCAGATGCAATTCAAATAGCTTGGAATATTTGGTTTGTTTAAACCACTGGAACTCACTGGACTATTTTTAACTAATGTTAGTAATAAAGAAATTCTGTTCACTTACAATTAAGAAAGCCTACAAAATTGTCTTTCCATTAAAAAGATAATACACATTTAGGTAATCATATCACTCCTATTTAAAGCAGCATATCTGTTCAAACATCCTTTATTTTCTTAATTTATCTCAAAAGAGTTTTGCTTTATCTAAAGGGTGGTTATAGCAGATAATAGAGTAACCCATTATCTAGAATGCAGAGTCTTTGTTATTTCTGACATGAATAAATATTTGACTGATTAGAACATGTGCTAATATCACAATCCCAAATACTTTGTTAAACACCATCAAAACAAGTAACATGAACCTTCATGATTTTATATATATATATATTTTTTTCTACTTTGAGTATGTGACAAATAAACAGTAAAATAGCTTATTGCTTGCCTTGGAAAACAATGTTTGTGTTGTATTTGCATTTTTGTTTAATTTTCAAAATATATCTGAGCATTTCACTACTAAAAGAATGTAAATAGACAATGTCAAGTAATATATCACTTTAGACACTCCTATGGAGATAAAAGTTATATGTTCATTACAATTAGATTCACTGGTGTTTGGCCTGATTTTTCACTTTTGAAGTATTGTTGCAGTATTATGAGAAAATAAAATGAATAAAATAATGATACATATTATCAGTTTCTGAAAGGTTCTACTCCTACTTAAGAGTTTGCAAATCAGTGCTCTTCATGCTAGACCAATAATTCATTACACTGCTGTGAATTAAAATAGTCATATTTATTAAATACCCAGTGTGTCAACCTATATCTGTATGGTGGCTTTCATAAAAGAGTATGTGGCTGGGCTTGGTGGCTCACGCCTGTAATCCCAGGACTTTGGGAGGCCGAGGCAGGTGGATCATGAGGTCAAGAGATCAAGACCCTCCTGACAAACATGGTGAAACCCATCTCTAGTAAAAATACAAAAAATTACCTGGGTGTGCTGGTGCATGCCTGTAGTCCCAGTTACTCAGGAGGGTGAAACAGGAGAATCATTTGAACCCAAGAGGCAGAGGTTGCAGTGAGTCCAGATTGCGCCACTGCCACTGCACTCCAGCTTGGCAACGGAGGGAGACTCCATCTCAAAAAAAAAAAAAAAAAAAAAAAAAAAAAAGAGAGAGAGAGAGAGAGAGAATACATAATGGAGAAGCTAGTGTTGTGATCATTGATTAGGAAAGTAAAGGTTTGTCTGAAATAAGAGATCTCAAATTAAATTGAAAATGATTCTTTGGGAAAAAAAAGAAAAGCAGTAGAAAGAAGAAAAATGTTGGTGACTATGAGCAAGCAAAAACATGAAAGATCTTTTTTCTTCCTTTTCCTTTTTCCTCTCCTTCTCTTCCTGAGTTAGGGCTTTCAGTCCTGACGCTATGAAGCTAGTCAGAGCAAGTTAAGCATCTAGGTGGAAGCATGACCTGGTGCGGAGTGCTGGGAACCAAGCTAAGTGAACAGGGCATCCACATGCAGGGAGTGATCAGCTTAGGGTATCAAAGCCCAAGAAGAAGGAGAAGGACATCAAAGGGTGGGAATGGCTCGAATGGGAAGTCAGAATCTGAACAGAGTTAAAAGGAAATAGTCTATGGGATGACCTAGCTCAAAGTTTTAGAAACTAAACAGGGTGAGGAGGATATCTTTGCAAGTGAGCAGCTTGTCATTAGGTGTCAGAGACCAGGTGGAATGACGAAACTGACCACACATGGGAAAAATTTTGATGTGGGATAGCAGAGCCCAAACAGGAAAGGATACAACCACATGGACAGAAAGATGGTTGTGCATGTCAGAGGACAACTGTGCTGAGGAGACCTCTGATGCACAGATGTGTGAAGAGGGTACCCACAAGGAGGTATCCTAGGGTGAAGATGAATCAAAACCGGAGATAAACCTCGAGACCGAATTAGAAAGAAACCATAACAATAAAAATTACAACATACGTACATGTATATTCTCTAGTTCTATCCACCAAGAAAGTCTGCAAGCAATGATGGCCCAATAGCAATGAATATACCTACCACCCTAATCTTGGCTTCTAATGATCATTCCCCACTTGAAGGTATAAGAGTTCCCTGGAAAAATGACTGAGTTCTGGTTTGGGCAAGGGGACTACAAGATGAGCCTGAAATATCACTTTATTCCAGAAAGCAAGTACGTGCTCAAAGAAGGATGGGAATATCCCAAGAGTTCACAGAAGCTAGCTTAAATAGTGTTTTGCTGGGCAAATCCATGACAAGCTGAGCACCACAATAATGATAGCAATGTTGTGTGACCCACTGATTAAAATAGAAAACCACAAAACAATAAATTGAAAGTTTGATGAGGAATTGGATATTTACGTAGTTAAAAATAGCTCTTCACAATGTACTTTCTAATTAAAAAGAAAAAAAGGGTAACTTTAAAGTGCAGCAGCCTGGAGATACTTCCTTAATCAAGTGAGCAAAGTAAATATTATTAGTAATGGAACAAATTAAAATCATGTGCCACCAAATAGAGCGCAGTAAGTGGCATCATTTCTGTGTATTATTCCCAAAGATGAATAATCTGAGTCTAATCATAAGAAAACAACAGATGAACACATATTGATAGGTCTTTTACAAATACTAGGTAAGTAATCTTCAAAAGAGTCATAAAGATTAAAGAGACATAAAAATTAAATGCATGATGATTCTGAACTGGAATCTTTTGCTATAAAAAGCTATATTGAGACAATTGGAAAAACTTGAATGGGGATCTAAGTTTAGATAGGAGAAATGTATCAGTATTAATTTCCTGATGTGGATGGTTGTATTGTATAATGGTTATGTAGGAATAGGTCTTTGACAGAAACACATGCTAGGGTATTTGAAGGTGATCAGACATCAGGTTGGCAACATTTTCTCAAATAATTCAAGGAAAAGTTCTTGTACTATACATTCAGGTCTTCTGTAACCTTGATATTATTTCAAAATTAGCACTGATTTTTTTAAGAGCAAAAATCTACTAACCTAATTTATGAAGCAAGTGTTTCAGAATATACTGGCATAAATATTATACAGCAATCAATCAATCAATCAATCAACAAGTGTCTATTGAGTTCCCAATCTGGGTCCAACAGTCTACATAAAGTCACACGGCTGTTATTTGATCAAAACTAAGAAAGCAATATACAAACATAGTGAATTACTGGATAAGTGTCATACTAACAATATCTGCACTGGGCAGTCAAGAAAAAGGTGACCCATTTAACCTGGAAAAGGCTTTAGGCGAGGGTGTCAGTACAGGCAGTATTACAGGGTTGACAGTAAGAAAACACAGGTTCAGCAAAGGATAGTCAAGAGACCAGTCTGACAATGAGCAGAAAGTTTCAATGGAAAATTGTACATGAAGCAAAGGCAGATGTGACGTGGAGTCCTCGGAAGCCAGGAAAATGCGTGTGAACTTGATGAAAAGGGAGAGTGATGTCAGCCAGGAGGCAGCTGTTATTAGTCAGTATATGGCAAGAGAAACAACAATGTGTGAGGAAAGAACAATTAGAAATTCTAAGAAAACCACCTAGAATTGGTGACAAACAGGTCACGTTGTTAACTAAGGTATATGTCTTCTTTCCACATTTGCAGAGTGTGTATTAAGTACTAGATTTACTAGATTTGGGGATGCAGTGGTCAGCAGATAGGCATGGTTCTCATGGAGCTAGATAGATAGGCTAAAAAGTGACATAGTAAAAGTGTAAAGGAAATATAGCTGGAAGAAGAAAGTGTAAGATTAGGAAAACTTCTTTGGGGAGGTGATTTTAAGTTAAAACTAGAAGGAAGAATGAATATGACCTAGCCATCCCATTACTGGGTATATACCCAAAGGATTATAAATCATGCTGCTATAAAGACACATGCACACGTATGTTCCTTGCGGCACTATTCACAATAGCAAAAACTTGGAATCAACCCAAATGTCCATCAGTGACAGACTGGATTAAGAAAATGTGGCACATATACACCATGGAATACTATGCAGCCATAAAAAAGGATGAGTTCATGTCCTTTGTAGGGACATGGATGCAGCTGGAAACCATCATTCTCAGCAAACTATCGCAAGAAAAGAAAACCAAACACCGCATGTTCTCACTCATAGGTGGGAACTGAACAATGAGATCACCTGGACTCGGGAAGGGGAATATCACACACCGGGGCCTATGATGGGGAGGGGGGAAGGGGGAGGGATTGCATTGGGAGTTATACCTGATGTAAATGACGAGTTGATGGGTGCTGACGAGTTGATGGGTGCAGCACACCAACATGGCACAAGTATACATATGTAACAAACCTGCACGTTATGCACATGTACCCTAGAACTTAAAGTAGAATAATAATAATAATAATAATAATAATAAAAAGCAAAAGAAGGGTAGAGGCAAGGATGGAGCATCTCAGAAAATGGAAAGAGCAAATGTTAATTGCAATTTGAGTAAATAACTTAAAAGTTAAATTTAAAAATTAAGATTGAGCAATTTATTTTTCAGTGAGCAATCTATTCAGGGATTTAAATTTTTTTCATGCGTATGATATAATGATATTAAGGTGTAATAGTGAGGTCGATAACTTGCTATTCCAAGCAAAGGACTCACCTTGGCAGATTGAATTAATTAGGACAAAAATCTGTAATTATCTTCCTCTTGACAGTCAACAAAGGCAATAATCTTCAAATGGAACTACTTTTTTTCCTCAAATGCAATCTTATTTAGAAATCCAGTGTATACAGTAGACAAGAATGAGGCCACTTTTATTGAATTGAGAGTTGGAAGCCTAGAGCTCTGTCTCTTTGCAACTAAAATGACTATTCACTTTCTGCTGAGGAAGCCTTAGGATCCAAGGACCACAGTGGGAAAACCTGTGGTAGAAGGTAGTGACTGAAGTGATCCTCACAGGTATTTATGTTTTAAAAGGTGCATCTTCAAATGGATGCACTTGACATATGCATATTATATGGTTTGGCTCTGTGTTCCCACCTAAATCTCATCTGGAACTGTAATCCCCACGTGTCAAGGGAGGGAGGTGATGGGATGATAAGGATGGTTTCCTCCATGCTGTTTTCATGATAGTGAGTTCTCACAAAATGTGTTGGTTTTATGTGTTTGGCAGTTCCTCCTTCGATCACTCTTTCCTGCCACCTTGTGAAGAGAGTGCTTGCTCTCCTTTGCCTTCTGCCATGATTGTAAGTTTCCTGAGGTTCTCCCAGCCATGCGGAACTGTGAGTCAATTAAACCTCTTTCCTTTATAAATCACCCAGTCTGGAGTATTTCTTTATAGCACTGTGAAAATAGACTAATACCACATACTAGCCAGCATATGTCTCCAGGCATTCATGTTTGTTTTTATACAAATCATCTATTTATATTTCTACCTGGACCATCTAGTCAAATGGGGTGGTTTTAATAAAAAATTTTTAAATTCTTTCCTTATCTATAAAATAATCATCAGTTAGCATCACTCTGCAGACAAACATATGGAGATAACATATTTAGCATTCAACTGAAGTATGTTCTAAATCAAGTTAAAATATATTAAATTATCTTCTCAGAAGGTAAATACAGTTTGTGAAAATCTGGTTATAAAGTCATTACCTTCAAGGATCTTCCTAAAAACATACGTTTCTCTCATTTTGGAAAAAAGATCATTTAACTAATTCCAGATTTCAAGACCCCAGAGAAATTACAAATTATAAAATAAAATTTCTTCAAATTTGGTATGATTAAAGTAATTTCAGGATATTGAAATAATAACAATATTGAGAGACTATACTCAGAAATAAAATGATATTTACTATAATTCAATTTCCTTTGAATAAAGTAATTTTTATTTTCAATGGGAATTTATAAAAATATAATTTAAATTATGAAATAGATTATGTGTATGTGTTTATTTATTTGATAAGACTTTAAAATCAAGTTGGGACTTTAATTTGAGTCATGATTGGGAAATATCAAAGTACCTGTACAAGAAATCAAAACAAAGCACTTTACTAAAAAGAATGTAAAATATTATAATATTCAGATACACTGAATTTACTTAATCATTCCTCAGTTTGTAATTCTAAAATTGCAACTAAAAATATACTATATTGACCACTGAGTTTCTTGCCATACCATAGTAGCCAGATTCTACAGTTTCTTTGATGTATAATTCTCTTTTCCTACCCAACCCAGCACTTCTCCAGTAAGGTTATCCTGAGATTTCACCCTAGTTATAGATCTGGTGGCCATGATGGTGTATGAGTATAGATGCTGAAGGAAACTGTTTTATTGTAAGGCATTGGTCTCACTGTAGGACTCCCAGTAGCCTTCCAACAAGGAGAGTGGTCCGCTTTTGCAGATCCAGTAGGTTCAGGGATCAGGGGATTCAAGGTTTCAAGTGCACCTACACCAAATATCCTCCACCTTGAGTCTCAGGAGCATTTATTTTCCTTATGAGAGCTGTGATCGGCATAAGAAACTTGCCTAAACTAAGAATAGTTTTGTCTCTTTTATAATCAAGTCCTATGTTTCATTTTAAGCTCTATCTTCGCTCTCGCTTCAAGAGTTGCTTTAAATCCTGCCTAGCAGAGTCTCAAGTTTCACATTTTGTTTTGGAGTCATGATTAATGTATCTGAACCTGTCATTTTCTCTTTTCAATACAAGGTATTTAGCTATAATGTCCTAATTTCAATAGTACATATAGTTACTTTTTTCCCCATACCTCTCAAATACCACAGACATTGACATGCTAGTCTATTCCCTTCCACCTATGTCTTATCTAAGTTTGTCCTAGGAGAATGTATCAGCAGAGGCACAGTCAAAGGAAGCGACATTTCTACCACTGGTGATTGGGCTCTCCTTGCCCCTCATCAAGTGAGGTATCCAACTCAAATCACATCTTTAAAGACCGCTTCATGGGATCAATTCCAGTACTATCTTGGTCAGTTTTTCTAGAAACACAGCCTGAGATCCCTGTGTCATAAATTTATTGATCAAGAATTCTCAGAGAAAAAAAGAAAGAATTATCAGAAAAAAGGGTAGTGAGCAAAGCAGAATAAGGTAAAGGAACAAAAACAACAACAACAACAACAAAATGAAAATAAAAATAAAAACCCAAGCAGGGAAGTGATCTCAGCTAGAGACTAGCTTTAGCCTGAATCCATGGAGAGCTTTGGAGCACAAATAGCATCACGAAGTTGGTCCCACCTTGAATAAAAGAGCCAGTTTTTTGCATCCCTTCTCCCCATTAGTCAGTTCTCTGTCTGTAGCTGTTTGTGGGTGGAGAGTAGGGAGATGAAGTCTAACCTCCCATGTAATTTGTTGGATGTGAGCTGAGATCAACTCACCTGAGAAGGATCAGCTGTGGATTTTCAGCAACCAACGCCAGCAACTATTATGGGATGGATATATGAGCCCAGTGAAGGAGATCTGGGATTATACATCATTCAAACCAGGATAATTTTAAGAGTAAATGGGACAGCTATTGATAAATAGGCCAAAAAAAGAGAAAAACAAAAGTGTCCTAAACAAATGAATGCATAGTCATCCTATCTTCACCACGTTACTCCCCTGCTCTATGGAACATAGCTCTAATGAAAGCCTAGATGTCTTCGAGGGACATGCAGCCTTCTCCACTGAAACTCTAGGGATGAAAAACCCCATATCTGTTCTATAAATCTTCCCCCTTGGAGTTGAAACTTGGTGTAAGGGTGGAGATGAGAGGGGAAAATCAAGGACCCAATTTTCTCCCTTTTATGCCTCCTCATTTCAGTTCTTCCAGACTAGGTGGAGAATTGTTTATCTTGAAAAAGAGTTTTAATCTGGGAAATAACATATTTTTTCCATCACTTAAATACAAAATGAATTTAAATCCACAGTGCAAAGCTACATTTTGTCAGGTTAATTTTCCAATTATACAACCAGATCAAAAGGAAACAAGAATTATAAATCTTTTAAAGATGGTTTTAGATGTTAAATGTTAAAAATGAAGTAAATTGAGTTCCTTTTCCAAAACTCGACTCAAGAAACCAAAGGAGCCAAAAGAGTTGTGAAATGATAAAATATGTTTTAGATTGTAGATGTGAAGGCATTTTTTAGTGTTTGCAATACATAATTTTGCTAAGACACTTCTGGGGAAAATATTTTATTCAAAAACAAAACATAGAAAAAAACCTGATTTTTCAAATCCATGAAAAACAGATTTTTACAAATAAAAAGAAAAAAAAGTGTCTTTAAAATTGTTTCCTGGAAGTTCATGTAGAAACTAGGGAAAAACATTTTCTGTTGAAGACAGCAACTCACATCTTAGTGTGTGAGAGTTTAGGGCAGAAGGGTGCATATTTCACAGTTAGTCACCACTTTCTCAAGCCTTCATTATCATTCCTCAGTTGATCATTTCACTCAGCCTGAGTGAAATACTACTGGACAACTCCAGGAAACCAGCAATGTTTTGTGAGTGAATTACTTGATCATATCACAAGAACAAGCAATATTTTTAAAATTGAGTTGGTATATTTGTGATATCGAAGTGTAGAAATACTATTTAACAGCTTTACTGAGGTTTAAATGAGAAACAACAAACTGTACTTGTAAAAGTTTTGACCTATGAATACATTCATGAAAGCGTCACCACAATCGAAATAAACATTTATTTTCTTCCAAAATAAATATTATGCCCCTTTGGAATACATGTCCCTGTTTGTTTTGTGCCCAAACTCCTGTCCCCAAGAAACCCCTGATCTTTCTCTTATTAAGATTAGTTTTCATTATATGGAATTTTTATACATATGAGATCACACAATAAGCACTCATTTTTTTTGGTCTGGCTTCTTTCATGAATGCGTCATAAATATTTTGGTGTTATCTTCCAACTGGATGATTTTTCAACTTTATAAAATAGTGACCACCAAATATAACAAATATTTGGTCATCATAAAACTACATGGTCACTTTATTTTTCATTCATTATATAAATATTTGGTCACTTTTATATAATGACCAAATACTGTTTTTACATTTTATTTATTTATTTTTTACATTATAAAAAAGTGACCAAATATGTTGGAATGAGTTGGGAAGAAAATATATTTCCAACATTTTGCCAGCTGATTTTCTAAACTGATTGTACCATTTTACATTACCAATAACAAATTAGGCAAACATTTCTTAGCTACAATGCTAACACCACGATCCATAAAACTTTTTAAAATGATAAATTGAATTTCATCAAAATTAAAAACATCTGTTGTTTAAGACATTGTTAATAAAATAAAAAGACAATCCACAGACTGGAAGAAAATATTTGCAAATTATATATCTCACAAAAAATTTTATACTGAATATATAAAGAATGTTCAATGCTCAATAAGAAAAAAACAAATGATCCAATAAATAAAATGGGTCACATAGTTAAACAGATAATTCAAAAAGAAGAATATAGATGGTAAATATTCTTGTGATAAGATGTGCAACATCATTAGTCATTAGGGAAATGAAAATTAAAACCATAATGGGATGCGATTACACATCTATTAGAATGGCTTCAATTAAGTAGACTGGCCATATCAAGTGAAAGAGGATGTGAAGGAACTAGAACTTTCATACTCTGCTGGTAGAAATAATATTTTAAATGTCTATTGACTGGATACTGTGTTAGGTTCTGTATAAATTTTATACTTTCTAGACTTTTGACACTGAATACAGTTACTTGCACATTACTTAAAGCTTATTCTCTAAGGAAGAACAATAGAACTGATTTATACTCATGAAATCCTTTTAGGTCTTATTTTATCACATGGTATTATTCATGTCCTTATTCTTGAAACTATTTTATTTTTCATTCTTTATGACTGGTCCATTCCAAATTATCTTTCATATATCTCTTTTGCCCATCCGGTAGCTATCAGTGCTCTTTGGGACTCTGCTCTAAGCCTTATTTTACTCATACTCCACAAACTTCTCTGTATTTCAATGGCATGTGCATTGACTGCTCGCAAATGTACATCTTCAGCTCTGAGATGTCTCTTGAGAGTGTGATCCACTAACTCCACTAAAGGGTCCTACTGGCAACTAAAATTCAATATTACCAAACTTGTGTTTATACATTTACATGACCTCCAAGTATGCTTCCTCAATGGTCCGTGTAAAAGTTTATAAATTATTTACCCAGTTTCCTGAGACAAAGATTTGATCATTATCTTTGACTTCTTTCTCTTTCTTGCTCACCTTTCCAATTGATTCTACTCCTTAAAGATTTCGTCTGTTTTTCTTTTTTCTTCATTTCCACTACCCTAACTCAAGCATTCATCATTTTTTGCTTGGACTCTTTTAATTGTCTGGCCACCTTGCTTCTGGTTATGGCCCCCTCTAATCACTTTACACACACAGCCAGATTACATCTATCTGTCTACCGCTTAAATCATTTCACTGGTGTCTTACAGCCCTTAGGATACAGTCTCAATAAAATGGTAAAAATAAATAAACTTTAAACCCAGCTTTACCTAGCCTATTTTTCTTAGCATCTTCTCTCATGCACTTTATCCGCAGTCCTACCAAATTTCTTCCTCAAATATGCCATATTCTTTTTTATTTCAGGACCTCCCCATAGACTGTTCCAACTACTTAGAACATCCTCCTAGTTTCTTCAGAACCCCTTTGTCTTTCAAACTTGTATACAACTTCTACTTATCCTTTCAACTATTTGTCCTAGTGGTCACTTCCAATAAGAAGACTTCTTGGACCCTCCTAGATAGGTTAGATGTCTGTACTGTATGCGTTCTTATCACCCCATTCATGGTACCTAATAATTAGGATGATATTGAGTTGTCTGAATCCCCCATTAGAAAAAAAAAAGCACTGTGAGGACATAGACTGTATCTGTCTTTTTCCACCTTTATATTTTTATTCTTAAAACATAATATGCGTGTCATGTAATATTAGTTTGCATGCATTAGTGAATACATTAATAAATGAATAGAGAAATGAGAACTTCTGTACTTGCAGAAAGGGAGGATCACAGGGAAATAGGAAAACAAAGAGGGGTGACAGTGTAGAAATGAATGTGAGCAGAAGCAAAGATGAATATTTTGTAGATAAGAAAGGGTTGACATAATCAGCTCCTACAAATAAATAAAGTCACGTGCTGCATAACAACATTTTGATCAACAATGAACCTTATATATGACAGTGATCCCATAGGATGATTATACCATATTTTTACTATGTTTAGATATGTTTAGTTGTACAAATACTTATCATAGTGCTACAATTACCTACAGTATTCAGTACAGTAACATGTTGTCCAGGCTTGCAGCCTAGGAACAATAGGCTATACATATATGTATAGTAGGCTCTACCTCCTATATTTGTGTAAGTACACTTGAATATGTTCACACAACAAAATTGCCTAAGATGCATTTATCAGAATATAACCCCATTGTTAAGCGATGCATGATTATATAAAATACTTTGCCGTTCTGCTTCAAGAGAGTTTGACATAACTCTATTTATGTTTGAAGAGACACACTACACTTTAGTAGTAACAAATTAAATTCAAGCAAGAGGCAAAATGTAGGCAAGAGATTTTAAGTAATTACCTCTAATGATTTTAGCAAACATCCGAGAAAGAACAGAGGATGTCTGGAGAGAAGAGAAAAGATGAAGCTAAATGACTGAAATATGACAATCTTAAATGAATCAAAACAAGACGTGTATCTTAGCCAAAAAAACAAACAAACAAAAAAAACTCACCTGCAGTAAGTAAATGTGTCTTCTTGAAGAATTCATTAAAAAAAAGAAAGAAAAATACACGACACCATTTTTAGCGCTGACAAACAAACTTGGCATTACCTTATTTAAATTTAACCCTGGATGTTAAACTATTCAGTGTGCTATTGACTCTTTCCTCATCTTTGATTTATTTTATTCAATCTTTTTATTGTTACTGAATTTAAAGTTTTTCCAATGTTTTTAAAGGTTTCACTGAACCATAATATGTTTTTCAGAGAAACCCATGAAGGTTTTATTAATCATTGTTCTGCAGATGAAATTATACATTTGATATCTGAGATTTCTTTGTTTATTTGGGTTACTTAACAAATGCATCCTGCAGATTTAGAAAACAGAAGATGGAGGATTAATGTCTTTTCCAAGGAATGAGGGATGAGTGAATGATTTCAAAGATTATTTGACAAAGATGCAGGCTAGAGGTAGTCAGCAGAAAGGTGGCTTATTTGTTAACCTTTGTTTAGTTGAATTGCTAAATATTATACTATTGAATCTTTTCCATAGAAAAAAATAAATCCTAAAAATATTTACCTACAGATATTGGCAAACCCAAACCAACATTTTTTTTTATCTTTTGCATTCACACACAAATCCCTTCCCAGACTTGATTTCAGATTGATAGAAACATATTTTAACACTTGTTTGTTCAATTCATGACTTTTCTAAGAGTACCATTGCTTTATTCAGATCTACTTTGCTCATTGACATTATTCTTGTTTGATAAGTCACCTTAATAGAAAATATTTTTAGAATCCACCTATAGATCTATGCTGTAATATACATATATGTAATAATATCACGATGAGTTTGTCTATGAAAAAATTACCAGTGATTCAGCTGATATTAGTCAAATCAATTTTATAGCATTTTATACATAAATAATAGCCATCACTGATTATTTTTCTTTTTTGTTTAATTTTTAAATAAATTTTTTGTGTATATTTGAAGTTTACAGTACAATGTTATGGGATATTTATAGATAGCAAAACAGTTACTATAATAAACAAATCTTTCCCCTTACATAATTAACTCTTTTTGTGACAAGAATAGCTAAAATCTACTTAATTAACAAAAATCCTTGGCACAATAAAATTTTATTAACTGTAGTCCTCTTGTACATTAGATATCTAGATTAGTAGCAGGTATGTAGGATAATTATTTCATTTGTGATTGGCATTGTGGTATGGTGAGAGAGTAGGGGGAGAAAGGTGAGATCTGTGTAGGAGATTAAAGATTCAATTTGAATTCCATCAGCAATGAAGTTATATTTTTAAGCTAATGACAAAATATCCATCCTAACATGATCACAAATTGCTTGTCATATTTGGGGCTAGTTTGTTATTTTACTGGCATTAATGCTACTGTCCAGAGTCACTCTCCAATCTAAGCTAAACGATTATTTTATATCCTCTGTTTTCCCAGACCATGATATCTGGGGTTTAAATGAGCACATGTTAATAGTAATATCTCAGGCACTGACTTTCACTTCTGCCTGCAATTGTGAGACCATCACTTCCTGTAAGTGTTACTCTATGTGGTTATTTTCTGGAGATTCATTTAAAAAATACTTCTAGCTTTCTTATGCACAAAATGTGTTAGAGACAACATAGCAACCACCATCATTTTACCATCTGGCTCTGGCACCCCCCTCTGGTGGTACATAAGGCCAAGGTGAGTGTTTGTATTACTGCTCACAGTTGAGCTGTTGCCCTCTTCCCACCATGCCACAACTACCACCACCAAATTCTCCACCAGAACAAAAAAAGTGCTGAATGTGGAAGGTTTTCAAAGTTTAAAGTCTATGCTGGTTTATCTTACTCATTTGTATACTGTTCTACAAAAGACCAGATTCGTGGCCGGGTGCAGTGGCTCACGCCTGTAATCCCAGCACTTTGGGAGGTTGAAGCTGGCGGATCACCTGAGATCAGGAGTTTAAGACCAGCCTGGGCAACATGGTGAAATCCCATCTCTACTAAAAAATACAAAAATTAGCCAGGCATGGTGGCACGAGCCTGTAATCACAGTTACTTGGGAGGCTGAGACAGGAGAATTGCTTGAACCCAGGAGGTGCAGGCCACAGTGAGCCGAGATCATGCTACTGCAATACAGCCTGAGTGAGAGAGTGAGACTTCATCTGAAAATAAAAAACTAAAAAAAAAAAGGATTTAAAAAAATAGACATTCTAAGTCTAAAGATAATCATATAATGATTTTAATGTAAAATATATTAGGTCGGTTAAATGGCAGGTAAGACAAAGCTAGAGAAACAATAATAATATGGCAGAGAACAGACAAGAGAATGTACTTACAGTGAAGCATAAAAAACATGAAAAATAAGAAAATGAAAGTAAAAGAAGATTAATAAATGTATAATTGGGGTTCTGAAAAGAAGAGACTAGAAAGAATGAGTAAAATGTGATATTCAAAGGGATTAATGTATGTGAATGTTCCAGAATGTCTACAAGACAAGAATCCTCAAATTCTCAAAGCATAATGAATTCCAAGCAGGATAAATCTAATAAACCCTACTTCTAAGCACATTTCCATGAATCTGAAAAATATTAAGGACATAGTTATTTTAAAAATTGTAAAAGAGGAAGAAAAATTAAAAGACAGACATAATTGTCATCTTGACACAAAATAAAACATAAGGAAGAGTAGAATAATATCTCTTTAATTTTTTATTATTATATTAATAGTTTTTGGGGAACAGGTGGTATTTGGTTAGATGTATAAGTTCTTTAGTGGTCATTTCTGAGTTTTTGGTGCACCCATCACCAGAGGAGTGTACACTGTACCCAATGTGTAGTCTTTTATCCCTCACTTCCCTCCCAACCTTCCTCACAAGTCCTCAGAGCCCATTGTATCATTCTTATGCCTTTGTGTTTTCATAGTTCAGCTCTCACTTGTGAGAGTACACGATATTTGGTTTTCTATTTTTTAATTCCTCTACTTAGAATAACAGTCTCCAACTCCATCCAGGTTGCTGTGAATGCCATTATTTCATTCCTTTTATGGCTGAGTAGTATTACATACTGTGTGTGTGTGTGTATATATACATATATGGTCACCACATTTATATATATAAATATTTATATATATAAATATGGTGTGTGTGTATGTGTATGTGTATATATATACACATACACACACACACATATATATGTATATCACAGACCACATTTTCTTTATCCCTTGGTTAGTTGAAGGGCATTTAGGCCTGCTCCACATATTTCACAATTGCAAATTGTGCTGCTATAAATATGTGTATGTGTATTAGTCTATTCTCACACAGTTATGAAGAAATATCCAAAACTATCAAAACTGGGTAATTTATAAATGAAAGAGGTTTAATTAATTCATGGTTCCACATGGCTGGGGAGGCCACAGGAAACTTACAATTATGGTGGAAGGCACCTCTCCACAGAGCAACAGGAGAGAGAATGAGTGCCCAGTGAAGGGGAAAGACCCTTATAAAATCATCAGAAGAACTAACTTACTATCATGAGAACAAGATGGGGGAAACCATCCTTATGATTCAATTATCTCCAGCTGGTCCCTCCCACAACACATGGGGATTATGGGAACTACAATTTAAGATGAGATTTGAGATGGGACACAGCCAAACCGTATCAGTGTGCAAGTGTCTTTTTCATATAATGACTTATTTTCCTCTGGGTTGATACCCAGTATGGGATTGCTGGATCAAATGATAGTTCTGCTTTTAGTTCTCTAAAGAGTTGCCATACTGTTTTCTATAGTGGTTATACTAGTTTACATTCCCACCAGCAGTGTAAAAGTGTTCCCTTTTCACCATATCCATGCCAACATCTATTTTTTTAAATTTTTCAATTATGAACATTCTTGCAAGAATAAGGTGGTATCACTTTTTATTTGCATTTCCCTGACAATTAATATCTCCAAGTGGTAAGATAAACTAGCTGTCTACATAGAATTATATCTTTTGAAATTATTTTTAAGTAATAAGGATACAATAAATACTTTGAAACTAAACAAAAAATAACCTTGAAGGAAAAGAAAATAAGAGCAAGAAGGAAGGACTAAGATGCAAAAATGAATAATAAGCAATGCGATTTGTAAAATTACGGAAATATAGAGAAATGGCTTTCACATGAAATAATAGCAATAAATAGTAATAAGTAATTATTGCATTGCTGTTAAAATACAAGACAAAACTAACATAGCATACTCTATTCTTAATATTAATAAAGGGGGTATTCCAGGAAGCTTATGATTAGTAGCAGGGGAGAAATTAAATAAATGTAGACATAACTATGCTAAATGTCTAGGTTAATCAATAAAATGATAATAATTTATAACTTCAAACTAATAGAGGGGAAAAATTAGTTTAAAAAATAGTCATTCTAAAAGAAGGCAGACAAGGTAAAGGAATTTGGGAAAAGCTAGGTAAATAGAAATCACAAAATAAGATGTCAAAAATAGACTGAATACATCAAAAAAATACAACAGCTGACAGCTGAACTATAGCTGACAACTGATATCAGAAATTATCACACAGGAATAACAAACAGATTATGACAGTTCAATATAATTGCTATCATGTAAGTATACACAACTCACAGAGAAGAGATGTAACTCATATCAAGAGGCAAAAGAAAGAGTTTTAGAGAAGATCATGTATGAACTGAGTACCTGAATATATATGGCATTTGCTGAGGACACAAAAAGAGGAAGAACATTCCAGAAAGAAAAATGGGCATTTATGAAGATTAATTGTAGTATATGTCTACCTTCCCCCTACCTCCCTCAATTCAGTGGAATAATAGAGGGGCAGGGAAAAAAAAAAAAGAAATTAAATAAAAATTCCTTTCCATTTGTCAAAGATGTAATTGTTTTGGAATTCCTTTCTCTAATGCTCTTTTAAAATAGAAGACATTTTCCTCATCTGTGTTAGTTCCATGGAGCATTAGATCAGTGATTTAGAGACATTGGCAATAGACCTCTGTATTAGTCAGTCCAGGCCTCCATAACAGAATACCACAAACCATGTGGCTTAAACAACAGACATTTATTTTTTCACAATTGTATTGTTTTCTGGCGAGGCCTATCTTCCTGGTTTGTGGACAGCCACCTTCTTGCTGTGTCCTCACGTGGCCTCTTTTCTGTGCACAAATGGAATGAGAGAGAGAGAAATGTCTGGTATCTCTTCTTATAGGGACACTTGTCTTGTTAAATTAAAGCTCTACTTTATGATCTCATTAACCTTAATTTCCCCCCTAAAGATCCTGTCACCAAATACAGTCACCTTTGGGGTTAGAACTTCAACACATAATTTGGGAGTAGTGGGGGGCAAAATTCAGTCAAGCAATCCCATAATGAAGTTTTCATGAGTCTGAGAGAAAAAAGGTAATATACTGAATTTCTGTGCATTCAATACAATGTTTTTGGAATTTTGGTATAAAGAAGTTCTTTACATTATGTTGATGGTGGTTATAGGCAATAGGTTGTTGTTTGCTTCTTGCTTGTTCTTTTTTGCTTCTTAGCTTTAAAGGTCTTTTTGGCAAAATAAGAAGTGGGAAATAAAACTTTTTCCTTTGAATTAAATGGCATTTTAAATTTTCATGAACTCCAAAGTCTAGAAACCATTGGATTAAATGATTCTTAAAATTTATTTTGCAAATATCTATGCAGCTTGAAATATAATGTTTTCTGAAAGAAATACATAAGAAACAAAGACTTACTTTAAATAGAGCCAATCTGAAAAATTATATGTAGAAACTATTATCCTCCTCAGTTTGATAAACTTACTTCTTTAGTAATAAATATGAGTCTCTTGTTTTCAGAATAATAAACAAAAAACTAGGCACACAAACTTCCTATCTGTTGTCCGCTTTCAGGGGAAAAATACCACTTCCTAAGTCAGTTTCTTATATGTATGTATAAAAGAAAGTGCATGCATGCTTTTAAAAATTATTCCATATTTGCATATAAGCTAATCAATAAAAGACTGTAGTGATTAGTTTCCTGGAATAATTAAACAACTAACATTACATGCCAACTGAACTTGGCAAATACTCCATGCTTGTCTAGGAATTAAATAAGATATTAATTCATAGGATTAAATTTTCCATTAAATATTAATGGAGTTAATTCACTCATTGGATTAATTAAAATTTCTGCTAAATAATATTTAATGGAAAATATGAATTATTTAATGGAAACTTATGTCATATTCAATATGGAGCTCACATTTAGTTTTCAAGTAGAGTTTAAAAATGGAATTTATATCCATGACCATTATATTTAAGTTAATTATTAAAGCACCAAAAGACTTAAAGAACTCATAATCATACATTTTATTTTAGTCCTTTCGTATTTATTCTCTTCAGGAAATTCTCTGGATTTCTTGCATTCTTCAAAAAAGATTGTTTCTTTTTTTTTTTTTTTACACATTAGGTCTCTTATACACTATTATTAGAATGCATGAATAATACCCATGAGGCCTGCCATGATGAAATTAGAGTCTGTGTAATCTATGTGATGTGATTTGTCATTCATTTAAAAACTCTGCAGTACTTGATCATGAGGAATGGAATACACAAGTTGGGCATATACATTCAACTTCCAGTGACATATAATAGGCCCCCTGAACCTACTAACACCTCTATTTTAATAGTAGATATAAAGAAAACAGAGAGCATAGGTGAGCCAAAGATAAAACTTTGCCAGCGGTTTTATTTTCTTTTTAAAAAGAAGCCAATTTCCCTAGAATATTAATTCTTAAAGTGTGATCCACAAACTTCTGGGTGTCCCCAAACACTTTTAAGAGGTTCCACTATTATAGTCAAGTCATTATTTGCCTTTTTCATATCCACTCTTACAAAGTATACAGTGGAATTTTCCAAGACTACATGCACATGATGATATTGAATCATGAAATGTGTTCAAATTTGGAAGATGTTCACAAATCAGAGGACCAATATTTTCCAAACAACCAGTGCATAATGTGACTGAATCATGCATAAATAAAACAGTCATGCAACGTGCAGGATAGGTCAATGGATTCCAATGCAATAGAGTATCATAGTGATATATTTTAAGACTCTACATTACTACTAACCTCCAAGAAACTACTACTTGTCATATTTTTGTGGCATACAAAAGAATATGTGCAATTATCTAAAAAGTTTATTAAAATATATCTTTCTTTTTCGTATATATATCTTGTAAGCCAAGTTTTTCTCTATAATTAAACCAAAACAATATATTGCAATGGATTCAATGAAGAAGCAGATATGAGTTCAGCGATCTCTTACTGAGTCAAACATTAAAGCTGTGCATTGCAAAATTGTAGAACACGAAGAGCCAAAGTTTGAGAAATGCTGCCCTATGGAATTCAGAGTGGCTTTTGTATAACTAAAGAACATTTGTTCTATATGAGCATTTAACTCCAATTTAAAATTAAACTCTGTTTTCAAAGGCCATATAGAAATTAGAGCAAGACTATTTCTCAGAATGTTTAGAGAATTCTGGAGGGTGAAGGAAATGACTGGGTTTTAATTCATAATGTGAACCTGGAATATACATTATATATGCCCACTTGGACTTAGAACAACGAGAAACACTAAACATGTAAGGCTAATTAAGTGAACAGCATCTAAATGTAAATCTAGATTTAGATAATACAATTTTAAAAATTTAATGAATAAGAGAACATATCATGCACCCTTTTAGCGTTTCCATACATTCACCACTTAACAGAACATATTTCTTGAAACTCTTAATTGTTCTAATCTTGCTAATTTTTTTTTTTTTCTGAGATGGAGTGTTTGCTCTTGTCACCCAGGCTGGAATGCAATGGCGCAATCTCAGCTCACTGCAACCTCCACCTCCTGGGTTCAAGCAATTCTCCTGCCTCAGTTTCCCGAGTAGCTAGGACTACAGGTGTCCGCCACCATGCCTGGCTAATTTTTGTATTTTTGGTAGAGGCAGTGTTTCCTCACGTTGGCCAGACTGGTGCTGAACTCCTGACCTCAGGTGATCAACCCACCTCGGCCTCCCAAAGTGCTGGGATTACAGGTGTGAGCCACTGCACCTAGCCTAATCTTGCTAACTTTAACTCAGGGCCTTTACTTATAACATATCTGCATTAAACAAATATTACAACTTTTGTACAACCAAGAAAAAAGTACAACCAAGAAAAAAGTAATATTAATGGAATCAAGGATCATAAAAAGCAATAATAAAAGTCTTATGCTAAGGAGAATCATTTAATTCAGAATTAACATTCTATACGAAAATCTGTGAGGACAATGATATGATTTGGGTTTTCTTACCTAGTAACGAGAAATACAAAAATTAAAAGTGTCAATCATTCATCTATCACATAGGAAGAAATTGATTAAATTTTTCACAGCAAAGTTTGAGGAAAGTGAGGTAAATATGCACCATCAAGAAACTATTTCATCTCAAAGTAGAGCTTTCAGGATATTATATATAATTCCATCCTCCACAATCCTTATACTGAGTCAGACAACATTTACTATAGATTTTCCTACCAAAAGTTTTTTTAATCATGCTCCCATTTCATTCTTATTACCTTAATCCCTGTTTCTCTCTGCTCATACCTTTACCTGACTAATTATCACTGCTTCAATGTTCCTTTACATAGATGCCATAATCAAAATAAGAAACAAAACCAAAACACCCATAGCTGTTCAAGTCTCTCTATGTTTACACAGTGACAGCCTACAAGATCAAGTCCATACTCCTTGGCGACACACAAGTGCCTTTTCCATCTGTCTCCTTCTGTCTTTCCAGGTATTCTCCATTTGCTTCTTTGTAATACTTTCAAAACCAACAAAATCCATCTGTTTTCGAAGTGTCCTCTCCCTTAACCCAGCTCTGTCTATTCTTCTCATTTTCACTCCACTTGACACTTAATTATGAAAACATTAATTAATTGCATAATTCACCTGTGGGATTTTATAGGCTCTACTATTGGAAGAAACAAGTATTGTCACATCTCCAACGTTTTTCCCAGTCCCAAATTGATGTTAAATTCTAGCTAATAGTCATAGTCACCATTACTTGAATATTTACAATGTGCAAAATGCTTTAGACAGAAGGAGCAACCAAATTGCTCATAAAATTCAGTTGCGCTGAAAAACGAAAGTTTCATATTTTGCTTGTAATTTATCTAATTTTTTCATGAGTTTATCTATTGAGTGATGACAAAAACAATCGTACAAAAAAGTTTACATTCTATTGAATTTAAATGAAATTCTATCCAATAATTTAAACACTGTGTTTAGGTAGTATTCAATCTTTGATAGTGATTATCAATTTATTTTGTCTCTGAGCCTCTGATCTTTAAATGTGGCATCTATGAGGCATACTCATCTTGATAACTCACATGCAACCCATGTTCAACATAGCCACAGTCATGCACATACCCATCAAATTCTTCTTCATCCACTGCCCTGTTGTTTCCCTGTTTTTGATCTCTGTCAATGGTTACTGGAACCAAAAATCTGGGGAGTTTTCTCTATTATTTTACAAAACCAAACAATTAAACAAATTCTGCTGTTTTTATGTTCTGAAAATTTCTATTCCTGTCTCAACTTAAGAATCACTACTTGGCTATTAAAAGAGCCTGCTTCTAGTTCTGCTGCTTTCAAATACATCCTCTATGCTCTGGTTGGGTTGCTTTAATTATGCTGTACTACAAGCTTGCTTAAGGTCCTTACTAGCAATGGAATAAATCTTAAGATTCTTAGCTTGGCATAGAACATGACACGAATACCATCTTTTCAGTTAAATCTGCCCACTATTCCCTATTTCATAATTTATGTTTTCATAATGTGGAAATGCCCGCAATGCCCCTCACCCTCCGTGCCTCTTGAAATCTTCTTGCCTTTGGTTGTGGTGTTTACTCCTTCTGGAGTGCCTTTTCTACCTTTATTTACCTGGCTAACACTCACTCACTCTCACTCTCAAGTCAATACTAGTTAGTTAACATTATTTAATGGAATAATGGTTTTATTCTATTTTGTGGATTTTTTTCCCATAAAATATATCCAGGTTTTTCAGGACTGGAATTGTGTCTGAGTAGAAAACTGCATTCATTAATTTCAAGTGGACTTCCCACTTTAAAATTCTAAACTATGTCATTTCCCTTGCTTGTCATACCCACCCCAATCCTCCCAAACTCAGCCTCTCCTTTCTTTCAAAACTCTATTTAAGGTTTTGTCAACTTAGTTTTAAAAATAATTCAAAGAAAACCTTTCTGTTAGTTATCTAGATTCTGATAATGTACGTATTAGGTGCCAAATTTAGATAAGCATCTTCATAAACATAGATCCGCAGCCGGGCGTGGTGACTCAAGCCTGTAATCCCAGCACTTTGGGAGACCAAGGCACGTGGATCATGAAGTCAAGAGATCGAGACCATCCTGGCCAACATGGTGAAACCCTGTCTCTACTAAAAATACAAAAATTAGCCGGGCATGGTGGCGCATGCCTGTAGTCCCAGCTACTCAGGAGGCTGAGGCAGGAGAATCACTTGAACCCAGGAGGTGAAGATTGCAGTGAGCCAAGATCGCGCCACTGCACTCTAGCCTGGTGACAGAACAAGACTCCGTCTCAAAAAAACAAACAAACAAACAAACATAGATCTATTTCCCTCATCAAACTTCCTTGAGAGAGATCAGCTGATTCCTGTCACTCTGCCAATTTCATAACATTTTCAGCCTTTCCTCCGAAACGTTTTTATAAACAAGTAAAATTGGCTGGATGTACAGACTCATAGACTTTAAGGACTATAAGAGATACTAAATTTAACTAACCTAACCTCTTATTTTTACAGAGAAAGAAATGAGGCCCTAATATTTAGTAAAAGATACGTTGCTAATGAGTTGCTAATATGTTTCTGCTGCTCATGTGTAGGTGTGTGTAAACACACACACACAGACACACACACTACATGGTATGTGAATATCTCTCTCCTATTTCTGGTTTTAAAAGAATGACAATCACTCCTTCTCCTTGTTTATTCCTTTCTCTAAAAGGAAAAAGAAATATTCAACACTCTGATTTTGCTTCTGCACTACAGGCAAAGGTAAATGTTGACTGCCTGGCTGACTCCTCCCACCATGATTTGCCTTACGTAGGGCTAAGACATCTCCTTGCCCATGGCCTTGTTTCTACTGGCATGAATCTCCTTCATTCACGTCACTGGCAGCCATATCCAGGGACTTGTGGTCAGAATGGAGTCTAGTGTGCTGTTTTTCTGGATATTACTCTGTATTTTTTCCCTTCCAGTGTATAACTGGAAGTCTCTTTAACAGTTAAAATACTGGCCATATATGCACACTGGAGAGATATTATTCAATAAGATCTGTAATTTGTAGGCCCCTGTGAGTGATTAGTCCCTGTTTCCTCATGTTCTAGCTTCAATATATGCTTTAGGATCAATGCTAACTTCTGCAGTTACTTTACAGTAATTGTGAATACAACAAAAGTGAACACTTATCTCAAAAGTGGTAGGACCAGAATGAATTCTTCTTCTTTGTGGTCTTTGATGAAAGGTGTCTCAGTTGCATATAATGTGTACCTCATCTTTGTAATAAGTAAAGGAAAAGCATTCTTATTAAATCTCCCCATAAGAAATCAGAAAGGCATTCAGAGAGAATGGATTTCAGGTACAGGCATCAGGTTTGCTAGTGCTTCCACCTGAGCCCCACAGTTTGAGCTACCTGATGCTCACCTATGAACTCAACACTGGTCCAATGCCCTGGAGTAACTACAACTGAGGCAAGAGATGTTGAGGAAGCTCTTCATGTGAGGACAGGTCTTACTTAACCCTAACTCAGTTTCTCAATCTGGTTTCCTGGGTACTTGCTTCCTCTCCATGTAAGAAATGAGTCAAGATAATGTACGTGGAGTCCTAAAATGGTTTCTTCCCCCAATAGAGGTATTTTTCAACTGTGCATTTGAATTAAACTATTATAAGTATTTAATGTAAGTAGAATAACATAATGTAAATGTTTTACATATTTCTATGAGAAGTGGTTATTTAAAGAAAATGCATAATTATGGTTTTTGTTATTCAAATAAATAATTCCCATTTTATCTGTTTCGAAAGTTGTATTTCCACATAACTAACTTTTCTCTTGTGCTGTTCCTATGTGTTAGCCATAGCCAACCAAAGTCATGTGTAAACTGAATTATGTATTACAAATGAAAGAGCTCTGATCCTCTGAATACTCTAATTTGGATGTAGGAAAAAAGTTTTATGCCCATTCTACAATGAATGCATATTTGAGAGTACTAAGAATATTTACAGATTTTTTTAACTTCATTGTCCATAGACACTTCTTGACTCTGGTTTTAGTAACCAGCAGAGGGTGCAACATACACAGGTTAGGGTCTTTAAATCCTTAATGGCTGATCTCTCATTTGTATCCACAGGCACTTGCACCCTCCTTCACCATCAAAGTACACCTAGCCCAAGTCAAATGAAAAGAAAGAAATCTGTGCTTCCTTGTTTGTTCCTATCACAGCTGAAGTTAACCTTTAGCTGGAGACTAAATTAACATCAATGCTCCAAGTTTAGATAATTGTTCTGAAATAAATATAGCCTTAAGCTAGAACTTCTTACATAGTCAAGGGAGATAGGTGGATTCTTTTGTACTTTGTTTTAACTATCAATAGTGTTTAAAAAATAAAATTACATTTTTCTCAAATCATTTTTTTTCCTGTCATAAGTAAATTCTCAGCTGGGCACTGTGGCTCATGCCTGTAATCCCAGTACTTTGGGAGGCTGAGGCGGGAGCATCACCTGAGGTCAGGAGTTCAAGACTAGCCTGGCCAACATGGTGAAACCCTGTCTGTACTAAAAATACAAAAAAATTAGCTGTGTGTGGTGGTGGGTGCCTGTAATTCCAGCTACTTGAGAGTCTGAGGCAGAAGAATCACTTGAACCTGGGAGGTGGAGGTTGTGGTGAGCTGAAATCATGCCACTGCACTCCGGCCTGGGAAAAAAAAAAAAAGAAAGAAATAAAATTGATGCCTCTGTTTCGTCTTTACCATTTAAAACTCCTACCACTAAAATAAATAAATAAATAAATAAATAAATAAATAAATAAATAAATGTTCACATTTATAAAGTAAAATTTAATCCAAGATTCTATTGCTTCTACGAAAATTTAGAAGACTTTTTATAGATTCCTTATGCTCTCTTCTTTCAACAGTAGTCTGATTTTGTAACTTTCTTATGTTTTTGTGTGTTTATTCGAGTCAACAAACCACTAAGGCAAATTCACAGGCATATTTCAGGTGAGAAAGATTTATTATCATAGACCTAATGTGTTACAGAAAAATTTCTGGCTGAAAAATTGTATAACATTGGAGAGAAACATGAAAGGAATAACCTATATAGACCTGATACAGGTTAGCAACCTAAATCTTCCTAAAAATGAAGGTGAGTCATTCCCTGTCTCATTTTACAGATACCTCATTTCACAGATAAGGAATCTGAGGCAAAAAAAAAAAAAAAAAAGAAAAGAAAAGAATTAAGTTTACCAACGTCATGCAGGTAGTAAATACTCAGGCAACATGGTCCAATTTTTATGCTCTTGACTTAGCCTTTATAGTATTCTGTCTCAGAAATACATATTCTATGCCCACCTAGTACACACACACACACACACAGACACTCCATACATACACATATAAATGGAACAAGGTTTTATAAAAGAATATTCATTTTTATTATGTCTGATAAAGTAAAAGCATAAAGTAAATATCAAATATAATTTTATTACTATGTATAGATATGGAAAAAGATCATAAAATGAACAACACAAATGCAAACAAACAGAAAATACTAGGTAAGGACCCCAAAACTAGTTTTACTACTCACTAATGGGTAGCAATATACAGTTTGAAAAGTATCATTCAATTTGAGCTTATTGGCTCTCAACTTTATTTTTTCTTCTGCTGTCACTGTCATTGGTGTTTTCACATAAATTATTATTGATTGTTAAATAAACTATCAACTGGGAGCCTACCTCTTCGTTTTTCCATGCCTCTCAAAATGCACACTTTCATTATGTGATTCCCTGCTGTGGAATCCTTCATTGTTTGGACCAAGATGGCCGACTAGAAACAGCTCTGGTCAAAGGCTCCCATCAAAAAGAATAAAAACAGCAAGTGAATCCTGCACCAGCAACTAAGATATCCAGGTTCCCACAATGAGACTGATAGGCAGTTGGCATGACCATGGAGAGCAAGGAAAGCTGGGTGGTATAATGGCCCACCCAGGAGCCACACAGGGCAAGAGAAGCTCCCACCCCCAGCCAAGGGAGGCACCTTCACTGGTGACACCTCCAGGTACAGAAGGGACCCAGGAGAATAGGATCTGGAGTGGACCCCCAGCAAACTGCAGCAGTCTTATGAAAAAGGGTCCTGACTGCTAAAAGAAAAACAAACAAATAGAAAGCAACAATAACAACATCAACAAAATGACCCCACAAAAACCCCATCCAAAGATCAGCAGCCTCAAAGATCAAAACTAGATAAACTCATGAAGATGAGGAAAGAGTCAATGATAAAAATGCTGAAAATGCAAAAAAAAAAAGCCAGAGTTCCTCTTCTCCTCTAAATGATTATAACACCTCTCCAGCAAGGATACAGGACTGGGCAAAGGCTGAGATGGATGATTTGACAGATGTAGGCTTCAGAAGGTGGATGATAATAAACTTTGCTGAGCTAAAGGAGCATGTTCTAACCCAATGCAAAGAAGCAAAGAAACATGATAAAGCATTACAGAAGCGTTAACCAGAATAACCAGTTTAGAGAGGAATATAAATTATTTGATGGGACTGAAAAATACAACATGAGAACTTCACAATGCATCTTCACAAGTATCAATAACCAAATAGACCAGCAGTCCTCTCAGCAGAAACCCTACAGTCCAGAAGAGACTGGGGGCCAATATTCAATATTATTAAAGAAAAGAATTTCCAACTCAGAATTTCATATTCAGTCAAACTAAGCTTCATAAGTGAAGGAGAAATAAAATCCTTCTTAGACAAGCAAATGCTGAGGGAATTTGTGGCCTACCTTGCAAGAGCTCCTGAAGGAAGCACTAAATATGGAAAGGAAAAACCATTACTAGCCACTACAAAAACACACTGAAGTACAAAGATTAATGACACTATGAAACAACTACATTAACAAGTCTGCAAAATAACCAGCTAGCATCATGAGGCCAGGATCAAATTCACACATAACAATATTAACCTTAAATATAAATGGGCTAAATGCCCCAATTAAAAGACACAGAATGGCAAGCTCAATAGAGTCAAGACCCAGTGGTGTGCTGTATTCAAGAGACCCATCTCATGTGCAAAGACACACATGGACTCAAAATAAAGGGTTGGAGGAAAATTTACCAAGCAAATGGAAAGCAGAAAAAAGCAAGGGCTGCAGTTCTAGTTTCTGACAAAAACAGACTTTAAACCAACAAAGATCAAAAAAGACAAAGAAGGGCATTACAAAATTGTAAAGGGTTCAATTTAACAAGAAGAACTAACTATCCTAAATATATATTCATTTAGTACAGGAGCACCAAGATTCATAAAACAAGTTCTTCAAGATGTACAAAGAGACTTAGACCCCCCCTACAATAGTAGTGGGAGATATTAACACCCACTGTCAATATTAGAAAGATCATGGAGACAGAAAATTAACAAAAATATTCAGGATTGAACTCAGCTCTGGATCAAGTGGACCTGATAGGTAACTACAGAACTCTTTACCCCAAAACAAGAGAACATACATTCTTCTTGGTACCACATGACACTTACTCTAAAATTTATCACGTAACTCAAAGTAAATCACTCGTCAGCAAATGCAAAAGAACTGAGTTTATAACAAACAGTCTCTTGGAGCACAGTGCAATCAAATTAGAATTCAGGATTAAGAAACTCACTCAAATCCACACAACTACATGGAAATTGAACAACTTGCTGCTGAATGACTCCTGGGTAAATAATGAAATTAAGGCAGAAGTCAAGAAGTTATTTGAAACCAGTGGAACAAAGATACAGTGTACCAGAATGTCTTGGACGCAGCTAAAGCAGTGTTAAGAGGGAAATGTATAGCACTGAATGTTCATTTTGAAAAGCTAGAAAGGTTTCAAATTGACACCCTAACATTGCAACTAAAAGAACTAGAGTACCAAGAGCAAACAAACCCTAAAGCTAGCAGAAGACGAGAATTGAGTAAGGTCAGAATGAAACTGAAGGAGATAGAGACATGAAAGATGCTTCAAAAAATCAATGAATCCAGGAGCTGGTTTTTTGGGGAAAAAAAATTAATAAAATAGACTGCTAGCTACACAATAAAAATGAAAAGAGAGAATAATCAAATAGATACAATAAAAAATGATACAGGGGATATTACCACTGACCTCACAGAAACACAAAAGATCATTGAAGAATATTATACACACCTCTTTAAAAATAAACTAGAAAGTCTACAATAAATGGATAAATTCCCTGAAATATATACCTTCCCAAGACTGAACCAGGAAGAAGTTGAATCCGTGAAAAGACCAGTAAGAAGTTCTGAAGTTGAGGCAGTAATAAATAACCTACCAACCAAATAAAGTCCAGGGCCAGACAGATTTGCAGCTGAATTCTACCAGAGGCACAAAGAAGAGCTGGCATCATTTCTTTTGAAACTATTCCAAATAATTGAAAAAGAAGGACTCCTCTGTAACTCATTTTATGAGGCCAGCATCATCCTGATACCAAAACCTGGCAGAGATACAACAAAAAAGGAAACTTTAGGCCAATATCCTTGATGAACATCATGCAAAAATTCTCAAAAAAATACTGGCAAACTGAATCCAGCAGCATATCAAAAAGCTTGTCCACCACAATCAAGTTGGCTTCATCCCCAGGATGCAAGGTTGGTTCAGCATACAAAAATTAATAAATGTAATTCATTACATCAACAGAGCTAAGGATAAAAACCACATGATTATCTCAGTAGATGCAGAAAAGGTTTTCAATATAATTCAGCATTGCTTCATGTTAAAACTCTCAATAAACTAGGTGTTGATGGAACATACCTCAAAATAATAAGAGGCAGTTATGACAAACCCACAGCCAATATGATACTGAATGGGCATATGCTGGAAGCATTCCCCTTGAAAACTGGTACAAAACAAGGATGCCCTCTCTCACCATTCTATTCAACATAGTATTGGGACTTCTGGCTAGGGCAATCAAACAAGAGAAAGAAATAAAGGATATTCAAGTAGAAAGAGAAGAAAACAAACCATCTCTCTTTCCAGATGACACATGATCCTATATCTAGAAAACCACATTGTCTCAGCCCAAAAGCTTCTTAAACTGATAAGCAACTTCAGCAAAGTCTCAGGATACAAAATCAATGTACAAAAGTCACAAGCATTCCTATAGACCAACAATAGACAAACAGAGAACCAAATTATGAATGAACTCCCATTCACAATTGCTACAAAGAGAATAAAATATCAAGGAATACAGGTAACAAGGGAAGTGAAGGACCTCTTCAAGCAGAACTACAAACCACTGCTCAAGCAAATCAAAGAGGACACAAACAAATGGAAAACATTCCATGTTCATGGATAGGAAGAATCAATATCATGAAAATGGCCATACTTCCCAAAGTAATTTATAGATTCAGTGTTATTTCTATTAAACTACTATTAATATTCTTAACAGAATTACTTTAAAATTCATATGGAACCAAAAATAGAGCCCATACAGCCAAGACAATTTTAAGCAAAAAGAATAAAGCTGGAGGCATCACACTATTTAACTTCACACTATACTACAAGTTTGCAGTAACCAAAACAGCATGGTAGAGGTACAAAAACAGACACAGAGATCAATGAAACAGAATAGAGAGCTAAGAAATAAGACCACATGTCTACAACCATCTGATCTTTGACAAACTTGACAAAAACAAGCAATGGGTAAAGGATTCCCTATTTAATAAACAGTGCTGGAAGAACTTGCTAGCCATATGCAGAAAATTGAAACTGGAATACTTCCTTACTCCTTATACAAAAATTAACTCAAGGTGGATTAAAGACTTAAATGTAAAATCCCAAACTATAAAAACCCTAGAAGAAAATCTAGGCAATACCATTCAGGACATAGGCATGGGCAAAGACTTCATGATGAAAATGGCAAAAGCAATTGCTACAAAAACAAAAAATTGACAAATGGGATCTAATGAAACTAAAAAGCTTCTGCACAGCAAAGGAAATGATCATCAGAGTGAACAGACAACCTACAGAATAGGGGAAATTTTTCTGCAATCTGTTTATCTGACAATCTACAAGGAACTTAAACAAATTTACAAGAGATAAACAAACAACCCCTTTAAAAAGTAGGCAAAAGACATGAACGAACACTTTTCAAAAGAAGACATTTATGCAGCCAACAAACATATGAAAAAAAGCTGAACATTACCGATCATTAGAGAAATGCAAATCAAAACCACAATGAGATATTATGACTTCAGTCAGAATGGCAATTATTAAAAAGTTGAGAAACACCAGACGCTGGCAAGTCTGTGGAGAAATAGGAATGCTTTTACACTGTTGATGGGGATGTAAATTAGTTCAACCATTGTGGAAGACAGTGTGGCTATTCCTGAAAGACCTAGGACCAGAAACACCATTTGACCCAGCAATCCCATTACTGGGTATATACTCAGAGGAATATAAATTATTCCATTATAAAGATACATGCACACGTATGTTCACTGCAGCACTATTCACAATAGTGAAGACATGGAATCAACCCAATTGCCCATCAATGATAGACTGGATAAAGAAAATGTGGTACATATGCACCATGGAATACTATGCACCCATAAAAAGGAACAAGGTCATGTCCTTTGCAGAGATGTGAATGGAACTGGAAGTCATTATCCTCAGAAAACTAACACAGGAACAGAAAATCAAACACCACATGTTCTCACTTATAAGTAGGAGCTGAACAATGAGAACACATGGACATAGGGAGGGGAACAACACATACTGAGGTCTCGGGGGTGGGTGAGTGGGGAAAGACAGCATCAGGATAAATAGCTAATGCATGAGAAGCTTAATACCTAGGTGATGGGTTAACAGGTGCAGCAAACCACCATGACACATGTTTACCTATGTAACAAACCTGCACGTCCTGTACATGTATCCTAGAACTTAAAATAAAATAAAATTTTAAAAAAAGAGGTCAGGTGCGGTGGCTAACGCGTGTAATCCCAGCACTTTGGGAGGCTGAGGCAGGCAGATCACTAGGTCAGGATATTGACACCATCCTGACTAACACAGTGAAACCCTGTCTCTACTAAAAATACAAAAAAAAAAAAAAAAAAAAAATTAGCTGGGTGTGGTGGCAGGTGCCTGTAGTCCCAGTTACTTGGGAGGCTGAGGCAGGAGAATGGCGTGAACCCGGGAGGTGGAGCTTGCAGTGAGCCGAGATCGTGCCACTGCACTCCAGGCTGGGCGACAGAGTAAGACTCTGTCTCAGGAAAAAAAAAAAAGTCCTTCATTGTCCCAAAATAATTTTTATTCTCAGGAAGCCAAGCCCAAAACTAGAAGTTTATAGTTAAGAAAGTTGCCCATACAATACCTCATGTTCTGGCTCCCCTCTCGGCATCCTCCTCTCGGCATCCTCCTCTCCAAATACTCATGCCTGCCTCATCACCTACCTCCCTTCATTCCAGCCATATGTGAGGGTCATAGGAAAAGAAAAGGAGGTAGGATGAGATAGAAGGAAAATAAGACATTTCAAGACACACTAAAGTCTCCCTGGAGAGGTTAAAGCAGTGTACATATTCATATAATACAGGTGAAAATGCCTAAGAGATAAAAGAAGTAATACATAAGTGTAAAGATAACAGTTTCTTCAAGTCAAAGGCTGATAAATGTGGGAACTTTGAAAAAGGCCACTGAAATACCTGTTAGAAGTTTTAATGTAGAGCATGATAAGCTAAGACACATTTTTAGGTACTTTTATTCAGAGTCAGAGTTAATTAAGAAACAGAGCAAAATAGTCATAAAATTATTAGGAATTTCACCAAGGGGACAAGAATCAATGATATGGGTTGACTGGGTCCTCACCCAAATCTCTTGAATTGCAGCTCCCATAATCCCCAAGTGTTGTGGGAGGGACCTGGTGGGAGGTAATTGAATCATGGGGGCAGGTCTTTCCTTTGCTATTCTCATGATAGTGAATAAGTCTCACAAGATCTGATGGTTTTATAAAGGGCAGTTCCCCTGCACATGCTCTCTTGCCTGCCACCATGTAAGACTTGCGTTTGCTCCTCCTTCACCTTCTGCCTTGATTGTGAGGCCTTTCCAGCCATGTGGAACTGTGAATCCATTAAACCTCTTTTTCTTTATAAATTGCCCAGTCTGAGGTATTTCTTCATGGTAATACGAAAATGGACTAATACAATCATAATTTTGTTTTTGGGGGGGGTAGGTAGAAAAAGAAAAGACACACACATGCACACACACACATACAATATAATATAGAAAGTAATATTTTATAGGAAAATAGTAAAGGATATGATGAAAGTAGGGACAATATAAAGAAAATTTAAAATTTCTACTTTAAATAGTAGGGGGAGAGAGCAAGAGAAAGAGTGTTGTTTCTTAAAATTATTGATTTGAATTTATATGTACGTAGTAATGCAACCTCTGGCCTATCTTCAAGAAGATGACACTTGTTTCTGGATTTGCAGAGGGCTGTGCTATTCATAAAACAGTCTCAACTGGTAAAATATTTAGTAAAATATTTAGTTAGTCTAGCTGAGCAACTTTTAGACAGTGTATTGGCAGTTGGCATTTGATTAATTTTATATTTGGGTTGAATTCAAATACACTGCATACTGGTTAATATAAAACTACTGCAAATTTTAGTATCACATGCAAGTACTGAGCAAAATGGTGAAGGCATTCTGTATTTGATATCTAAGCTACTAGAGATAAAAGAAATGTGAAGTTCACCCAGTTTCGTTTCTTAATTTACAAGTTAAAAACAAGCTAATTGCAACTCTGAAATTTTACAGGTAAGATATGTTCTATTATACCAAGTAAGAATAGAACACAGGGCTCCTGAATTCTCATCAAGTATTCATTCTGTCATTCCTTCCCTATTTCTTGTCTAAAGTAATCAGAATCTCTAACAAAAATCATTATGACTAAACTTAGTTCCCTGGAAGTACATAATTTACCTCTACTCCACTTAAATGAATATACAAACATTCATGAATATGTAAGATATTTTTACTTTTCAAAAATAATTTATTTTGATATAGAACAAAGTAAGGTTAAGTGATGATTAAACATTTATTATATTTCATTTGAGTCCAAAATGAAAGTTCATGTAAAAATGTTTAAACATATTCAACAATGATGAAAAAAATCACAGAGATTGAACACCTTTTTAGAAAAGAATATATTTTAGAACAGGATGAAAATTATTTTCTCAATTTGCATTGCTTTTAAAAAGTTATAATTACATTTATTGAAAAGATGTTTTTATGCAAACAGGAACTAATTGAAAGACAATATAGAATTGGAGTTTATTTGTATTTATGTACAAGCACATGTTTATTTATATTTGTATTTATTTATTGGCTTGACTCCCTATGATCTCAGACATAGAATAGTGTCAGGGCAAGCTATATAAAAGTTCAGGATAATGATCATAATGGACAAGCACAGTTCAATACATTTTGCTATTTTATATGTGTATGTGTGTATACACATATACATATAGACACACACACAATAGTAATACATATATATACTACAGATATCTATGTGTATGCATACACACACACACTACATAAATATATAGTATATATTTTGCTATTGCCACTTGTTCTAATAAATATTAGACTCAGGTATATAACCAAAGCCATTATATTCTTTTTAAGGGATTTTTCTATATATTACATTAAAATTTTATACATGTTCTGAAATAAAAGTAATAAAGTTGTCCCAAATTAATCTTCATGTCTGTGATTTAACCCTCTCCCAATCAACTGTCAGCCCCTGTAGACTGTATCTTGACTCATGGGTCTGTTCTGTAGAGCAGGGTAATTGGTGGGGATAAGAATCAGATCAATGAGCTAGGCCTAGTCTGGAAAGAGCTACCAAGGGCATGATGGGAGAAAATAAACTGATATTCAGAAGAACAGGGTACTAAAATGAGATAACAGTGCCTGAGACAGAGAATTTGGCGAGAATTGATGTGTTCTGCATTTTGTAATGCAGCAAGGAAGGAAAGTAATTTTGAGAAAAGTTGCTTTATGTGTTGAAAGAAATGAAAAGGAGGATTTAAAAATTTTTCGACTGTGCGTTATCCCCTGGGAGATTTTTCTTGAGTGATTGCAGGAAATAAATTGATTTTTATTCAAATCGGAGGCCAGATTGTTTTGTCTAACTTATTCTATGTAATCTACATATTTTAGCATTTTCTACCATTTTCCAGATGACACATGTGCCTAAACACTTTCCTTTTATATAGATCTCAGTTATTATGTACTACAGCACTCTATTTTTTGGTAAGGAGTATTTCAAAACTTTTTTAAAAGGAGCTGTCAAACTGACATGAAGTAAATATATTTTTTAAGGAATTACTTAGGAAATCCTTAAGGGAAGAGGTATAATAGGTTTTTGTATGAACAACACATTTTGATTGTGGAAGGGCTGCTTTCCTATTCAAGTTGTCTGTATGTATGACTGCAAAAGCAAGTGTGTGACCAGGAACGGTTAACACTTGAAGGCAAGTCATTTTGGAAAGTCATTATATTAGGCACTCAGCACTTTGAGATTTGTTAATCTTGAGCTATCTCCTTTTGGGTAAAATAAATAAATAATACTTGTGTGTTGTCAGAATGAGAAAAAAAGAGCTCCACCTAAATAAACTCTCTGAAGAAATCATTGCCTTAGATATAATTCGCCAGAGAAGATAATACCTTTGTAAAATTAATTTTTAAAAGCTGTTGCTAGAAAATATAAAGCAACTACTACATATGTTTAAAAATATATAGTAAATTGTGTGCACGTGTATGTGTGTGTTAAAACTCATCTAATATTTTAATTCTTAAGTCTAATCCAATGACATTATACAAAGAAGTTTTAGGGACAGAAATGAGTACCTGTGGACTAACACAGGCAATACATTGATGCTGTAATAAGAAGGAAGCAGTGTATTTTGTGTGCATGTTTTAATACAGATATCATTTACTTAGAAGCAAAGGTTTTCTGAAAAATAAGTAAAAAGAATGTAAGATTCCTAATTTCTGACGGGAGTTCGTTTTTACTGAACACCGTTCCCCCTTGCTATCTAACTTTATATTGATCACTTTGCTTTTCTTGTAGTTGACCTCCCTAATTTTTCTCTTCAGGCATTGTGAAAAGTTAAATGTTCTCATTAGACTTCCACCCACAACCTCGCATCTCTTTCTCTGTAAACTTAGCACTCAGCAGTTATACTTATTTTGTAGTTAACCTCAATAGTTACACTTCTTATTTTATAGTTAGCCCTATCTTTTTGGGGGGGCAAAAGGAGATTTGCTGTGTCACCCACACTGGTGAGCAGTGGCATGATTTTGGCTCACTGCAACCTCCACCTCTCAGGTTCAAGCGATTCTCCTGCCTCAGCCTCCAGAGTAGCTGGGACTACAGGCACGTGCCACCACACTTGGATTTTTTTTTTTTTTTTTTTTTTTTTTTTGTATTTTTAGTAGAGATGGGGTTTCACCATGTTGGCCAGGCTGGTCTCAAGCTCCTGATCTCAGGTGATCCACCCACCTTGGCCTCCCAAAGTGCTGGGATAACAAGTGTGAGCCACTGCGCCCGGCCGTTAACCCCATCTTTTATGTGGCTGCAATGACTTTTGCGTTGCTGTTGTTTCTATTTCTTGTCTCCTAAACCAAACTGTACATTCATCAAGGATGAAAACTTTCCTTTTGGTACCTACCAAAGCATCTAACACAAAACTTTATGTTATTACCTGCAGTAATTTTGTTAATGTTTTTGAAAAAATAATTAGAGAAGTTGCACGGAAAAATACGTGATATATAGTCCTTCACCAATAAGCTACCTATATCCTAATTTTTAAAAAACTTGATGAACAAAATTTTTATCAAGTGAGTCTTGTTTCTTGCTGGAATCATCTGGTAGCCTTAACTTGGATAATTAATTGTAATAGCTATAGCAAGCAATTTCAAAATCTTAGTTGTTCAACACAAGAAACTCTTTATTTCCCACTCACTTTACAGTTTAATATAGATTAGGTTATGATCTAGTGTGGTTCTTCTCCCATGAGGCCTCAGAATTCTAGGTTACTCTCATAGTGTGGCCCCAGCCATGTGAGGGAAGAGAGATCAAACTGCAGGTCTCCAAGGAGATTTCAAGTCGTGGGTTGGAGGTAGTATTTATCACTTTCACTCACCTACCACTAATATGGTTTGACTCTGTGTCCCTACCGAAATATCATGTTGAATTGGAATCCCAAGTATTAGAGGTGGGGCCTGGTGGGAGGTAATTGGACCATAGAGGCAGTTTCTGAGGTTTTAGCACCAACCCCCTAGTGTTGTCTCAAGGCAAAATTCTCACGGGATCTGCATTCCCCTGACTCTCCCGCCACCATGGGAAGAGGGACTTGCTTCCCCTTCATCCTTCTGCCATGATTGTAAGTTTCCTGAGGCCTCCCCAACGATGTTTCCTGTATAACCTGTGATTCTAATTCAATTAAACCTCTTTTCTTTATAAATTACCCAGTCTCAGGTAGTTCTTTCTAGCAGTGTGAGAATGAACTAATACAACCACTAGCCAGCTTGCATCTCCTTAACCCAACCTAACTGCATCAGAAGCTGGGAAACATAGCCTTTCTCAGGTCCCAGAAGAAGGAAATTTGATCATTTATAAGATGTAGACAGACTGTAACATATCCTGACTTTGATTCTAGAAAGGGAGGATTAATCCTGAAGGGACAAGCTATAGAAGTCACTGAGAGCTGGAAGAATTCACAAGTGGGAGTCAAGCTAAGGAAGAACACCTGGGCATCAGCAAAGCAGGTAATCACCAGATAATCTTCTGTTAATATGTTGGCAAATGCTTGATGGGACAAGGTGTAAAAAAGGTGTGCTCTGAAAGTCCTCAGAGAACACAGACTTACCAAATGGAAGCCTTCAAAAGTTGTTAGAGAAGCAAAATATTAAATCTTCTTATGATTAAATATACTTTTATTCATCTGGACCTGGGCAATATGCGAAGGTCTCAATAATATTAACTGGGCTATATGTTTAAAATGTTCTTTCTAACTTGATGTCCTATAACTTACTCCTGAAATGTAACTATAAATATTTGTTTCTATTTACCCCCAGTTCCATCCTAGTCCAAGCCAACTTCTATTGAGTAGTCTCCAATTTGTAGCCCTGCTTATTTCCCTGTACTTCTATAATCCATTGTTAACAGTAAAAACAGAATAATCTTTTATAAACAAACTTCAGACTATCTGTGTTCCTAGCTAAACACACCCTTCTGTAGCCTCTCTACCTGCCAAACTCCATTCTGTGTGCTCACAAATTTTAACTTGTCTAATTCTTACAACAACCCTGTGAGGCAGATGCTATTGTCACGTACATTTTACAAGGAGGAAATTGAGGCGCAGAGAAGTTAAATAGCTTTTCCGTAACACATAGCTAGAAAACTGGGATCTGAACCCAGGTAGGCTGGCTCCAGAGGCCTTGAATTTAACACTAGCTCTGTGCTGCCACATTACCAGTTAAAGCCTTCAACAGCTTCTCTTAATGCCCAGAATTAATTTCTTACTGTGATCCTACATAATCCGACCTGTGAGGATCTTCTCAAGATCATCTCTGACCATATCCCTCTGCCTACAATGTTGTAACCACACTGGCCTTTCTTTTCCTGCTACAAGCTAAATACTTCCAGCCAGAAGGTTCTTGCATTGGCGATTTCTTCTGTTGTAATACCTACACCCTCAATACTGCATAACTGGCTTCTCCTTGGCCTTCAGAGCCCAATTAAAATGTTACCTCCTAACGGAAGCCTTCATGATCAACAATTGAAGGAAGCCACACTGTTACTGCTTAATAGAACAACTCATTTTACATTTCTCTGGAAAGTGCAACTCTCCCTGATATTTTACATATTTATAAATTAATTTACTATTTTCTTTCTCTCCTATGAGAATGAGAGCTACATGAGAACAGGGACTTTGTCTCATTTACTGCTATAGTACCAAGAATATTGCTTTTCTACCTTTCATATATCATAAAAAATATGAATGATAATATTTATTTGGCACTTTGGGGTAAATTGGACATTTAGTGCATTTATTTGGGACTTAACTGATAAAATTATATGTATTATATTATGTAATTTTAAGAAAATAGAATAAAAAGACTAGTTTTCACATTAAATATTAAGCTTATATGAAGTTTTTAAATACAATCCTTATAAACTTTTAACATAAAATATGAGCTGGCTGTCCCAAACATACTTTCTTATATTAGACTTTGTGCTTGAAATAGCTGAAAAATTTCTGATGACTTTTTAATGATTATATCTTTATATTCTTGATAATATCAATGAGAAACTTTCCCAAAAATAGATGCTAAAAAATTATCAACAGAGGAATATATTCATAGTAACTAACAGATATTTCTTATTTTCATGGATAGACATAGTGTGGGAATTTCTTGGTATAATGCAAATGTACATAAGATTCAAATTTTTTCATTTCCAGTGTTTCAGAACAATGAAGAAGCTCTAGTTTACAAAACTTTTATGCATCATCATCCTCCTAAGCTAGCCAGGATGCTACTGGCAAGGGCATATATGCCTCAAACGAACATAAGCAGCAGATATATGTGAAGATAGACATTCAATGGGGCCACTTGGTGCTCTACTCTTCAGGAAGCCTCACCTACTTATTTTGCTTACCTTTCCTTGATAAGCCTCAGGTTGGGCTGCACATTTTTCAACATGGCTCCCAGAAACACATATTCTTTATCATTTCAATGGGTCTTATCTTCATGATGAGTAGAGAAGAGTTTGGCAATGGACCATCCACATGGTAGATTTTGTCCTTGGCCATGCTCGGTAAGCGGAAAAAATTAATGAGTGCTGGATGCTACTGCTCATTCAGCCTTTATGAAATGACCATGGGATGCACCTCTGAGGAGTCACTGAGCAGGGTACTCAGCAATGACTACTGGCCACAGTGAGCTATGACCTCTCAGAGGGCTAAGAGGAGGATTATTTTTGAGGCAGGCCATTTGCAACATGACAAACTATGTTTAGAAACTTGTACCTCAAAGTGTGCTCCACACCAGCATCATCCACATCACTTTGGAGTTTGTAAGAAATGCAGGATCTCAGTCCCTGTCCCAGTGGGTCTGAATATGCATTTTAATAAAATCCCCTCATAATAATATACACCTTAAAATTTGAGAAGCTCTGTTTTGGAGCACTACATAAACCAGAGTTCAGTCGGCAATTAATGTTTGTAGAATAATAGTGTATGAATTATATAATGAAAGTACAGACAACTAAATGGATATGGCAATGTTTTATGTTATTTTTAAGAAATTTCACCATGATTCACACTTATATACATATATAAAGTTTATTTGAAAATGACATGCAAAATGAAAATGACTGTGAGTAGGACAAATCTTGTCATGATAGTGCTACTTATAGTTTTTATGTGAGTTATGTAAATAACCAAGTCATTACAGTTTGCTTTGTCTACTCTTCTTTCTGAAAAAACACATGCCAGCCTGCCTCCTGTGCTTTTTGACATGTTTCTGCATATAACATGTATATGTATTAAATGAAGATAATACATATAACTGTAATATATAAGTGCATCTCAGACTGGCTCAAAGTAATATCAATAATTTTTAAAAATCCCTGTTCAATTTGCTTTCTTCCACAATTTGCTTATTTTATAAAACATCCATTTTTTTCAGCTTTTCCTGTCTTACCTCCTCCCCATTTCCAAACTGGCCTTAGAAATGAATATTCCAGTAACTGAGCTATCAAATATTTGCAACTTCAGGCTGTTCCGGGACTTTCACAGTACTTCAAAGGTCAATCAGAGTTAAAGGAAATTGTTAAGCTTCATTTTGGGTAAATCAGCACAAAAATCATCTTTTTGTTGTTTTTACTTTCTCACTGGTGTTCCAGATTATGTTTATTAGTTATCACTGGGGCTTTTCCAAAATGAATTATAAATTTTAGTGTCTAGTTAATTCTGTTAACTTTTCACAAGTATTTACTGGCCATCCACTGCAGGTACAACACTTACCTAGGATGCTTAAATTGGCAGGACGTTATAGGTTATGTTATAGAAACAAAGAATACCCAAATCTTACTAATATATCAAAGAGACAGTTGATTTCTCACTGAGAGTACATATATGCATTACAGATTGACAGTAAAGTCTACCATTGTAGTCATTCAAGGAACCAAGCTGATAGGGGCTCTATCTTAATACTTGTATCTCATGGCAGGAGATGGGAATGAAGTGATCCATAAATTAGCTCTGAAAGCTTATGCCTTTAAATGATATATGTATATATCACTTCTGTTACATTTTATTCTCTAAAGCAAGTCATAAAGCTGTGCCTGATTTAAAAAGAAAACTGAGAAAGTGCAATCCTACCATGTGTCCAACAAAATAGAACCATGTATGGCCTTAAGGAGAAACTAAATTACACAAACACCAACTTGTTTTCCAAGACCTTAGAAGCCAGTTGCAGAATAGAACATATATGTAAGAATTTATGTAAACAGAGTCAAATGTCAAGTAAAATATGTTCTAAGACTCATCGTGTGGTACTGCAAAAAAAAAGTATTTAAGAAGTTCAGAGATAAAAGAGAGAGATGTGGATGGGTGAGTAAAGAAACTAGGTGAACAAGGTGAGATTATATATAAATTATTAGATTCAGAGAGGGAAGTGGAAGGAATAAGAATATTCATGATTGTATCCAAATTGGATGAAGCAGTGGTGGCGTGCAAGGCTACTAGAAAGTGGATCTGAGTTGACCTTTTAAAAAACATTAAAAATACTTGTTCCACTAGGAGCAAAGTGTTCCTTTTACCTGGCATAAGGTAAACGTGGATAAACTGAGCAGGAACAGGTTATGAAGAGCCTTGAATGCCAGACTAAGATGTATGCACATGGCCTTTTATATGGCCTTCTTTGGACCTCTCACTTTTACCTTCTTTTTAGCCTTTTGGCGAGGGACTACCACATTGCAATTTATTGATGATAAATATTACATACTTATTGAGAAATAGAGACCAGGGAACCATGTGTGGCTTTATTAGAGATGTGGGTTATATAAGAATTTGCAATGCTCTTCATGGAATGTAGGTGCTATAATGGAATTTAAGAAGAAAATAGTGGCCACAAAGTCAGTCTGACTTTGAACATGTTGGGGTCACTAGAAACAATGCAAAGGCCAAACAAAGTAAAAACTCTAGTGGTTTCAATGAAATATTTTACTGGCAGTGTTTCATCAGAGCTGCGGGGAATAGGCTTCTTGCACCAAATAACGGGGAGAAACAGGAATTCTGGGAAAAGTCAAGCTCTAGATTGCAGAAGTCCTATAGTCTAGTGGCAGAGAGTCTATATTCGCAATGCGATTGTCGAGAATTCCTTTGTTTTTATGAATGTCAGTTTCCCTATTTGCGAAAATCAGACATGCTGGATTGATAATTCTCACGGTTATAAGTTTAAAAAATTTTCGTTTGGGTTCACCAATAAACAGGTATTAAAAATAAAATGGCATAAATTGGCTGGGCAGTGGCTCACGCCTGTAATCTCAGCACTTTGGGAGGCTGAGGCGGGCGGTTCACAAGGTTAGGAAATCGAGACCATCCTGGCTAACACGGTGAAACCCCGTCTCTACTAAAAATAGAAAAATTAGCTGGGCGTGATGGCTGGTGTCGGTAGTCCCAGCTAGTCGGGAGGCTGAGGCAGGAGAATGGCGTGAACCTGGGAGGCGGAGCTTGCATTGAGCAGAGATCACGCCACTGCACTCCAGCCTGGGCGACAGAGCCAGACTCCATCTCATAATAATAATAATAATAATAATAAAATTAGCATAAATCAGTATCAATACATTAAAAGATAAAGCTTTGGGGATTGGGAAACTTATTTACCAGTTAAGAAAATACATAACAAGATAAATACCTATGCCAGATAACTAGTCATGTCAAACTGTTATGTATCACTGTTTAAAGCAATATTAATGATAGTTTAGAGGATAGAATCTTACTATGGGGCTTAAAACTGTCTGTGCCCATCATCACCACCGTCTTGCTTTGTGACTGGGTAAGTTACCAAAAGCAAACCACCTGTCTCATATATAGTTGGATAAGAGTCAGTTTTTAATTAGCTGCCCTTTAGAAAGACAGCATAAAATAAGCACACATTAAAGAATGCTGGATTCTCTCTTTTGCTATGTTATTATTGCCAGCTTCACCTTATTGTTACATATGCCCCATGATTTTGTCTTCAGCTTCTTCAGTTAGATTTCCATGTGGTCCTTATACTTCTGATAACTTCTGGCTAGAGTTTACTGCTCTGTAGTTTTCTATGAATGTGACACTGAATATGACACTGAATGTGACACTGAAGTCCATTTTGGAGACAAAGAGAAACTCAAATGAGATAAAAGATGGGGGAGCCTTCCTCTGTCATTTAAAAATAAACTCAGTGATTTTTCATGCATCCTGCTGCTTTGATAAGTGCATTCAGAGAAGGAATTTTACCAAATCTTGGCTTAAAATCTACCCAGAATAGACCAAGCAATTCCCTAGTGAGATGTACTGATCTTAGATGTTCTGTTGGTTGCTGACAATTCTAACTTTAACCCTTTATCGTCTCAGTGAAAACTGAAGTCTCCTCTGGCAAAGGTTAGCAAATTACGAAATTCTTTATTCCTGGTGTTCTAGGTAAGCCCAGATAGAAAAACTTCAATCAGGATTTTAATGTTATGCAAATCATTCCATCAACCATATTTTTTGCAACAGGAATTGTAAACTTCAAGGCAAGAAAAGACGTTGTTTTTTCTGGGCTTTCTATAATTAGCTAAATTTAAAAATTAACTTTGTTTCACCATCACCTTAGATACATTAACTTTGTACTCTCTCTATGCCCCATCTTCCTGTGTCGTTTTTAGACAGATACAGAATTGTATCACTGTATAGATTGAATTTGTTTAATTCATTGTGTATATATTGAATTTGTTTAATTCATTGTAAGCAGGACTCTCTAAGGAACTTAGAGCCCTGACTGAGCTCAGCATTCTTGGGTCTATTTTTGGGAGCCAAAATGAAGGAATGCTTCTAATAGAGTTTGGAGTCGTGTTCTGTCCATGCTACTCAGAAGTCTATATTGGAAACCTGACAGTCACCTTGCAACCTTCTAGCTTATTCAACCTCCCATTTCATGTCCCAGTGACCAAAGACTTCTCAATGGAATCCCACCTTTCTGCCCCTCCTCCAGTCAGTCCATACTCATTGATCTCCTAGATTCCTGCAGCACCCTCCTAACCATTCTGCCTTTCTCCCAACTTGCTTCTCGCCCTTTCACCTTTCTCTCACAACCAATCCTCCCAGATTGCTTGAGACCATCTTCACCTACCCTGAGAAGTCTTTTCTGTACCCTCCAGCCTAAGTCTTGTTAGCTGCTGAGCATAACTCCTGGGAACCTTGTGCTTTCCATAGTCATAGCACTTTTAACATAGTACAGTAACCAAGATCTCTCTGTTCCTCACTGGGCCAGAAGCTACTGGAGGCCAGAGGTGTCATCTCCTTTGGATCTTTAGGATTGTTGGATGGATATCGGAATAAATAAGTGATTAACAAATTAAGTAAACAAAGAAATGGAAATACAGGAAGTTGGTCATCTAAGTAATACTCTAAATCAAGAACCTTTAATAGATTTCGGTCAAATGCTTATCCAAGTTTCAATTATTTCAGATGCAGTTCCATGTCATGGTTGGATAACATCAAATACACTATTATGAAGCATACCTACTACTATGATGTTTGACTCAGCTATTTTATATACAATAGTAGCCAACAGTGCATTTGGTGATGTCAAAAATCCTGCAATAGGCATTGAATGGAAATCTCAAATGTGCAGATGTTGGGAAACAGGATAAGAAAGATCCCATACTCTATTACAAAATCCTAAGTCAATTTTTAGAATAGAAAAAAATATAAATTTCCTACTTTTCTGCACCAAAATAGCAAGAATTTTTTGGTTCATTCTCTTTCTTGACCATGAAATTTTGATGGATAGGCTAACTCTGAAACTGGTGACCCAGGTAACTGGTAAAACTTTTCCTCTGGTGAAAACTCTGGTGAAATTTTTTTGGATCTTTCCTCTTAGAAACAAAAGAAAAAAATCTTTCTTCTAGTGGACTTAAGTTATAAAATCTTGGTTCCAACTTCACTTTTGGCAGATCTCCAATACGCAAGCATATTTACAGGGTCTAAAATAGTAGTCATGTTGCTTATCTTTAAGGATGTGAGCATACTAATATATACAGTCATAATTATGTGGATTCTGTTGTGTGTAAAGAAAGAGAACGACTATTGCAAATGAAAAACACCCTGATCTTTTTCTTAGTTATGCTCAAATAATACTCAGAATCCTTCGGGGCGGCAGGTTTACATATAGCATGTTTTGTATACAAAATGACTTTTGTCTTTGTCTTAATTTTTTTTTTCTAAAGAGTTAGAGATGGGTGTAAGTTTAGTTCCCTTTAGGACATATTAGTCCTCCTCTTAATGATCAAATCGGCCCACTTATATTAATGTAGGATGTGGGCATCTACATTAAGAGTAACTAAGTTTTATTTCCTAAAAGCCACACCAAAATCATAGTCAAAAAGTAAGAATGTATCAAAAGACATATGACCCTCCAACTACATTAATGAATATTTGAGTCCTAGTATATCTCTTTTGAAACTATTGCTCTAAATGTAATAGCTGACTCTAATCATACTTCCTATGTATACAAAAGGATTTTTGTGAAAGAACATTATTCGAATCATTGCATTTTCAACAAATGGAAAGCAGGCAGGCAGTGTTATATGAAATCAAGTTCTCATTCATATTGAGGACAATATGAATGGGTTCTTATTGATAAGAGTCATAAATGTGCAAATTCACATAGTTAGGTACCCTGTGATACCAAATTAAACAAGATACCACCTCCTCAGGGTAATATCCCTACCCTGCTATTTGAGCATTAGGCATAGGCTGGAACACTTCCATGTGTCAGATCAAAAAAAAAAAGCAGTAAAATGAATTTTAAACAAATTAAGTTATACAGAGTGATGGAAGGGTGATGAAAGCTAAGAGTAGAGTGATTCTATTTCCACATTTAAATCACAACATACAGCAGCTAGTCCATGACTAAATACTTCTCACCTATAGGGACAACAGGCAAATGGAGAAAAGGTCAGCTGGTAATTCTCATTTCCCACTTATTACAGCAGAGCATGATTTAAAAGATGTGCTCTGGGAAGTGTTCATAGATGTAACTGAAACAAAAAAAAAAGAAAATGGGTGTGTTTGATGGATTAAAAAAAATTAAATGCAATTCTTCTCTAAAAGGAACTCTTTACTTTTTCTTGAATATAAAAATATACATTATGTCTCTATAAATAGAAGATGCAAAATGACTTATAACTACTTGATCACAGAGCTTTCTCTTTGTGAAAAATTTACATTTTGGAAATTTTGGAAATGGAAACATTGGAATGAAATTAGAAAACACTGATCTGTGTAGCTGTAAATTAAGAATAAAATTTCAAGATTTTCCTGTAATTCCAGCACTTTGGGAGGCTCAGACGGGCGGATCAGGAGGTCAGGAGATCCAGACCATCCTGGCTAACCCGGTGAAACCCCGTCTCTACTAAAAAATACAAAAAACTAGCCGGACGAGGTGGCGGGCGCCTGTAGTCCCAGCTACTTGGGAGGCTGAGGCAGGAGAATGGCATGAACCCGGGAGGCGGAGCTTGCAGTGAGCTGAGATCTGGCCACTGCACTCCAGCCTGGGCGACAGAGCGAGACTCCGTCTCAAAAAAAAAAAAAAAAAAAAAAAAAAAAAAAAATTCAAGATTTTCTTCTTGCCTTAGAAAGTGATTTACCAGATTGTCACAAAAAAGCCTCAGATTTCTCTTTATGTTAACTCCAGATCTTAAAATTTTCCCTCCTTTTTTTCAAAATACAAAAGGAAAGATTAATAAAACAGTCCAGATAGAATCACTACAACGGGCAATACAACCGCATTTTGTTTTCTTAAGAGAGTTCTTATTCTTAGAGAGTATCATTTTGTTACAGGTAGTTAGGCATGAGCAGGGCAGAAGAGGGCTCTTCCCCTACCCACTAGAAATGTCCAGTGATGGTTCAGCAATTATCACATTGACTCTCTAAAAATGATAATTGAGAAGCCAGGGAGAAGCAATCTCCTGATGGTGCATACCTGTTAACATTAAAAGTGTTAGCTGAAAGCGGACCCCAGGGAGAAGCAGCTTCTTGGGCATGCATGTTAATAGACAAAATGGCGAAGTATGACATTCCGGGCACATTCCACTGGAAAAAGGAAAAAAAGTATCAGATGGGCATATGCCTCACTCCCTAAACACACCGCGCATGATCAGTTCCAAAAGGTAAGGGAAGCACTGCGCATGCGGAAATCCCATACTAGGGGAAGTATCATGGAAAAGAGGCCATCCTGTAAAGTCCCAGGATCAGGATGAAAGGGGCTCTTTTCTCTCTTTGGCCTTCAAGTGCCCAGTTGGATCTCTTCCAAAGGTTCTGTCCTTTCTTTCCTGTTCTATAGACTTTTTGATAAACTTCCACTCCTGTTCTGAAACTTGACTCTGTCTCTTTATCTGCTTTATGCCCGTTAGTCGAATTATTGCTTCTGAGGAGGCAAGGAGTGAAGTTGCTATGGACTCATACGAATAGGCAACCAGTAACTAGGGGTAACTTGAATTTCACACACTGGTAACAGTTTCAAATTTATACTCTATGTTTTTCCAATTTTAGATTGCTGGTAGTGCCTAGGCAAGTACTCTTAATGGGCCATTCTTCCATTTCCTTCATTATTTGAAGTGGATTATGAATAATCACTTCATTCAAGGAGAATTGGACACATACAGCAATGAGTACCATTAACCTCTACAATATTAATCTCATTTTTAGCTCAAAATAAACACTTGGCCCATTTCAATTATGACAGTAAATTGCTCATGAAGTTAAAGTTAACACTGTTCCAAACTACTCTTTTATTTTTAAATTATTGCTGCTACCAATTGACAAAATTTATGTGAATTACAACCAGTGAATAACTAAGCAACAGAAACAATATTTATCAAAGTCTTTGGCAACTGCTACTTTCAGTTTGCATCAGTCTTCGAAACTTGGTACATTGTGCTTGTATTGACCAGTCACTTAATCAGTAAGATGTGAGTGAAATCTTAAACAGGATGATTGCACCTGCCTCAGCTCCCAGGAATTGTTATATTTTAACAAGGAAGCAGTTAAGCATATTTTATTTAAAATCAGTTTTGATAACTAAAGAGCCCAACCTACCAAAACACCTATAAAGTTAAACTACTGAATATGTGTTACAAGAGATAACAAATAATCAAGCACTTTGAGGAAATGTATGCCAAGTTTGTAGAAAATTGCCCTGATTTCTATTGGCCTTTTCCAGCATACTACACATAGGAATTAGCAAGGCCAAGTACATTTGTAAGAACACCAAGGTCCTCTTACGGACAGAATGAATGTGCTTGGCATATACGCCACTGCATGAAGATATACAAATAAACACACACATACACAACTAGGACGATCCAACTTAATTTGAATAAAAAAGAAAAGACGTTGAACTGATTAAAAAGTGATAGATTTTATTAATCCAATCAATTTTAAATGAATGAAAAATAACCGGAAAAATTAATATTTACACTATTTTGTTTACTTATCTGATCATCCTTTGTAGATAAAATATATTAAAAGAGTTTCTAATTGAGTCTGTTCTGATTAGTTGATTGCCAAGTTTTCAACTTACTACGCCTTGTACATAAACAAAATAGTCATTCGGTCTCAAGAATGATGGCTTCAAATAGATTTGTGGGATCAAATTTAAGAGAAATTTAAATTCCGCACACAAGGGCCTGTTGGTAGAGAAATTTACCCTTTGCCAAATATTCATGTGCTTCTCCTCACTTTCCACCTTTGAGAGGTTAAGCAGTGTGTGTGATAAGTTCTGGTTTATGAATTATGATATAAAAGTGGAATTGGTCTTATTTTACTAAAACATTCAAGAGAAGCTCTCTAAGCAGTCTTGATACCTCATATTCAGATGTCCAAGCATCTGTCTGTCTGGGTTTTGGGTGGCAAAGCCCTCATATTTGTGTAATATGAGCAAAAAATAAACTTTTATTGCGATAAGCCATTGAAATTTGGGAGTTACTTTGGCATGGTCTAGTCTACCTCAACTAAAGTATGGCCTGTATACCTTTGCCTAAAGTTCTCTACTGCACAAAGGTAGAAGGCAAGAGGACCCAACTTACAAACTAATTGTTTTCAATTTCACTTGATTTAGTGAGTGCCAAGTACCTGCCAGGCCCTGTGCAGATGCCATTGACTTAAACATCCAAGAAATAGCCTCTAATGCCCAAGATCTCATAGGCTAGGGTAGAAGCCAAAGACTTAAACAGACCAGATATTTCAAGATCAGTAGAAGCATGCACCAGATGCTATGAGAAGAAAGACACCTAACCCAAAGGAGACTAATCAGGAAATATAACCTGGTGGAGGTACGTATTAGTCACTGTTCTCTAGAGGGACATAGTTAATTATATATATATATAAAATATATAAATAATATATAAAAATATATAATATATAAATATATTATTCAATAATATAATGTAATATATATTATATTATATAAATATATAATATACTTATTAAATAAAAATATTTTTATATAATATAATATAATATTATTTATTTATATATCATATATTTATATGTAATATAATATATAAATATATGATTATATATTATATATAATTTATATTTTAATATAATATAAAAATATGTATTATATTTTATATGTAATATAAAATATATATAGGAGTTTATTATTAACTTACACAATCACATGGTCCCACAATATGCTGTCTGCAAGCTTGTGGAACAAGGAGAGCCATGTTTCAAAACTGAACAACTTAGAGTTCAATGTTTGAGGGCAGGAAGCGTCCAGCTTTGGAGAAAGATGTAGGCTGGGAACTAGGCCAGTCTCATCTTTTCACGTTTTTCTGCCTGCTTTATATTCTCTATCAGCTGATTAGATGGTGCCCACCAGATTAAGGGTGGATCTGCCTTCCTCAGGCCATGGACTCAAATGTTAATCTCCTTTGGCAACACTCTCACAGACACACCCAGGATCAATACTCTGTATCCTTCAATCCAATCAAGTTGACACTTGGTATTAACCATCACAAGCCCACCCCTTGTCAACTTGAACCTATACATATCTCATGAGATCATACATAATCTTCAAATAAAGACAATAACAAGGTCATAATTACACCTAACATAATACAACTATCCTTCATACAACCAGAAACACACCAATACCCAACCCAAATCCTATCACATAAAGTTAACAGTACTTAAATGCTGATATGAAGTCAATAAATCTTAAGTCACATACCAGAAAAAGAAATAAAATGAAGATATTTTCTTAGTACAAGTGTATACATGAACAAACACGTTATTAACAAAAGAAGAAGCAAATTCTCATGACAGTTACAGTCCTCATTTCTGCAGTTGGTCATGTGGTCATAGTTGGTATTGATGACTACCTTCTTCCACTACCCATTCTGTATTCCATTGCCTTCAGCAAGCACCTCAGCAGGTTGTGATTTTTTTTTTCCTGGTGGAGTGATCCAAACCTTCATTCCTTAGGGGTCTGGGCCATTTGTAGTCCTGCCTGGATTAGGCTGTTGTAGTTTCTCATTGACCTTAATCACAGGGCATGGTAATAATAAGAGATGCCCTAATGGATCTCCTGTATTCTGTGCATATTCTTCCTTACCTCCACTGTGGAGTAGTAGACTGATTTCATCGTGATAGTCCATATCAGTCACCCCAACCAGCACTGTAACTCCCTTCTTAGCCTGTTGAATTAAAGGTAGGAGGAACCCAAGGTGTCCAGGGGGCAATCTTAACTTCCAGTTTAATGGAATCATTGTTGTGTCCCCTGGTGGCTGCGTTCCTCACTCTGGACCTAAGACTTCTAGGCCAGCAGAACATAATGTTCCAGGAACGGAAGCAAAAATTTTGCTAGTGGATCACTAGGGGTGATGGTGAGTGGTTCCACTCCCACTCTCACCCCTTGAATCCTGGACCCATGATTCCTGGCTATGGGAGAAAGAGTACCATATATTGGATGCTGATTCAGAGCATATGTGGCCTTCTGTAGAACTTTGCTCCAGCCCTGCAAAGTATTGTCACCTAGTTGGCATTGTAATTGTGACTTCAAAGGGCCATTCTGCTGTTCTATCAATCCGGCTGCTTCAGGATGAGGTGAAACATGGTAAAACCAATGAATTCCATGAGCATGAGCCCACTGCTGCACTTTTTAGCCATAAAGTGAGTGCCGTGGTCAGAGACAATGCTGTGTGGAATACCATGACAGTGGATAAAGCATTCCATGAGTCCATGGATGGTAGTCTTGGCAGAAGCATTGCGTGCAGGATAGGCAAACCCATATCCAGAGTGTCTGTTCCAGAGAGGACAGACCTCTGCCCTTTCCATGATGAAATAAGTCTAACCTAATCAACCTGCCACCAGGTAGCTTGCTGATCACCCCGAGGAATGATGCCATATCAAGGGCTCAGTGTTGGTCTCTGCTACTCAGCAGTGGCCGTAGCCAGGTCAGCCTTGGTGAGTGGAAGTCCATGTTGCTGAGCCCATGCATAACCTCCATCCCTGCCACCATGGCCACTTTATTCATGGGCCCATTGGGTGATGACAGGTGTGGCTGGGGAAAGAGGCTGAATGGTGTTCACAGAATGGGTCATCCTATCCACTCGATTATTAAAATCTGCCTCTGCTGAGGTCACCTGTTGGTGAGCACTCATATGGGATATAAATATCTTCACAGTTTTTGACCATTCAGAGAGTTCCATCCACATACCTCTTCCCCAAATTTTTTTGTCATTAATTTTCCAATCATGCTTCTTCCAAGTCCCTGACCATTCAGTCAAACAATTGGCTACAACCCATGAATCAGTATATAATTGTACATGTGGTCATTTCTCTTTCCATGCGAAGTGCATAACCAGGTGCACTACTCAAAGTTCTGTGCACTGGGAAGATTACCTTTCACTGCTGTCCTTCAGGGATGTCCTAGAAAGGGGCTGTAGTGATGCTTCTGTCCACTTCCAGTAGTGCCTGCATATCATGCAGAACCATCTGTGAATCAGGCCCTAGTCTTCTCTTCCTCTGTCAACTGGTCATAGGAACCTCCCCATGATGCCATCAGTGCAGACTGGGGTAAAGAATGCAGAGTGGCAGGAGTGGAGATCATGGGCATTTGACCCACTTTCTCATGTCATTTCCTTTTCCATTCAGGACCTGCTGAGGCCCGATCATGTATATACCACTTCCATTTGATGATGCAATGCTTCTATGCACGGCCCACTTTCTGGCTAGATGGATCAGAAAGCACCCAGTTCATGACAGGCAGTTCAGGTTGCATGATGACTTGATGATTCATAGTCAAACATTCAGTTTCCACCAAAGCCCAGTTACAGGCCAAGAGCTGTCTCGAAAGAATAGTTATCTGAAGAAGATGGCAAGGCCTTGCTCCAAAATTCTAGAGACCTCCACTGTGATTCACCTATTAGGGCCTGCCAAAGGCTTCAAACAGCATCCCTATCTGGCACTGACACCTCAAGCACCATTGGATCTGCTGGGTCATATGGCCAAAGTGCCAGAGCAGCTTGCACAGCAGCCTGGACCTGTTGCAGAGCTTTCTTATGTTCATATGAGGACTGTGTTTCCTCCAAAATTCAAGTAGGCCCACTAGGCACTGTGCCTCTTTCCTGGCTGTAGGAGGGTCCAAATGCAGCAACTCATCCTTCACCTTAGAAGGAATATCTCACCAGGCCTCACACCACAAGACTCCTAGAAATTTTACTTAGGTAGAAGGTCCCTGAATTTTAGTCAGATTTACTTCCCATCTTCTGGCACACAAATGTCTCACCAGTAAGTCCAGTGTGTTTGCTACTTCTTGTTCACTGGATCCAATCAGCATAATGTCATCAATGTAGTGGATTAGTATGATATATTGTGGAAGGAAAAAGTGATCAAAGTCTCTCTGAATAAGATTATGACAGGAAGCGGATATACCCCTGAGAGAGTGGATATACCCCTGAGGTAGGATAGTAAAGGTATATTGCTCGCCTTGCCAGCTGAAGGCAAATTGCTTCTGGTGGGCTTTATGGACAGGAATAGAGAAAAAGGCATTTCCCAAGTCAATGGCTGCATACCAGGTACCAGGAGATGTGTTAATTTGCTCAAGCAATGAAACTACTTTTGGTACAGCAGCGGCAATTGGAGTCACCACTTGGCTAAGCTAATGATAATCCACTGTCATTCTCCAAGATCCATCTGTCTTCCACACAGGTCAAATGGGAGACTTAAATGGGGATGTGGTGGAAATCATCACTCCTATGTCTTTCAAATCCTTGATAGTGGCACTAATCTCTGCAGTCCCTCCAGGAAGGTGATACTGTTTTTGATTTATGATTTTTCTAGGTAGAGGCAGCTCTAACAGCTTCCATTTGGCCTTTTCCATCATAATTGCCCTCACCCTACCAGTCAGGGAGCCAATGTGGGGGTTCTGCCAACTGCTAAGTATGTCTATGCCAATGATGCATTCTGGCACTGGGGAAATGACCGCAGAATGAATCCAGGGACCCACTGGACCCACTGTCAGTCAGATCTGAACTAAAACTCCATTAATTACCTGACCTCCATAAACCCCTACTTCAACTGGAGGACCACAATGGTGTTTTGGGTCCCCTAGAATCAACATCAGCTCAGAGTCAGGGTCCAGTAGTCTCTAGTATGTCTAATCATCCCTATCCCCAGTGCACAGTTACCCTGGTAAAAGGCCAGAAGTCTCCTTGGAGATATATATATATATATATATATTTAATTTACATGATCACAAGGTCCCAAAATAGACTCTCTGCAAGTTTGAGAAGCAAGGAGAGGGAGTCTGAATCTCAAAACTGAAGAACTTGAAGTCTGATGTTCAAGAACAGGAATCATCCAGCATGGGAGAAAGATGTAGACTGGGAGCCTAGGCCAGTCTCACCTCTTCACATTTTTCTGCCTACTTTATATTCACTGGTAGCTGATTAGACGTTGTCCACAAGATTAAGGGTGTGTCTGTCTTCTCTAGCCCACTGACTCAAATGTTAATCTCCTCTGGCAAAACCCTCACAGACACACCCAGGATCAATACTTTGTATCCTTCAATCCAATCATGTTGACACTCAGCATTAACCATCACAAAGTAGTGCCCAATCTGAGCACTGAAGGAGGAGAAGGTGCTAGCCAGATTGAGACTATATAGATAAGAACACTATCTGTATTGAGAAACAAAGGTGGGCCTGGAAATATGGCAAAAGTTGCAGCAGAGAACTTTGAGCACCATGGTGAGAAGATAGACATTTTATTCTGACTGCAATGAATTATTTTAGGCCAAAAGAATCAAATAAATGTTTTGGGATAAATATAGTAATTCTTTGAACAAAAAAATTCAATATTTCACAAAGTGGGGTTTAAAATCACTTGGGGAGCATCTCAAAAGGTAAGAAACAAAGAGATTCCCAAGCCTCACCCAAAATGAACTGAATCACAATCAAACTGGCAGATGGAGCCCAGAAATCTATGTTTTAAAAATGTACTTCAAATTTTATTTATACACAGTAAAGTACTAGAACTCTGAGACTAGAAGCTTGGAGTCCAGCCCGGAGTTAAGAAAAATGAGTCCCTAAGGAGGACAGGGAGGATTGAGGGGAGGAGTAATATTTTGAGGAAACTTGGAGGCAACGTTTTCTTGTTCAGGGACCAGACTGCCGGTGGGGCTGTTTTGGTGCTATGTTGGTGAACAGTGAGGAGGAAAGTTTTGAAGGAAGAAGTTGAGAATTGTTTGAATATTTGGGGTTTGAGTGAAAGCCACTTAAGGCCATTTATCAATATGTGACTGTATTAGCCCTTTCTCATGCTGCTAATAAAGACATACCCCAGACTGGGTAATTTATAAAGGAAAGGGGCTTAATTGACTCACAATTCCACAGGGCTGAGGAGGCCTCAGGAAACTTACAATCATGGCAGAAGGGGAAACAAACACATCTTTCTTCACATGGGGACAGCGAGGAGAAGTCTTAAGCAAAAGAGGGAAACTCCCCTTAGAAAACCATCAGATTTCATGAGAACTCACTCACTATCATGAGAACAACATAGGATAACCACCCCCATGATTAAATTACCTCCTGGATCCCTCCCATGACAATTGTGGATCATGGGTACTACAATTTAAGATGAAATTTGGGTGGGGATGCAGCCAAACCATATCAGTGACAGTCTCACCTTTTTGGAAATTATATTATAACAAAAGTCTAAAATGCACTCACTGTATAATAATCAGTTTGTGGCTATTGAAATAATGGACATCATTACCATATATTGTTTGGATTTTGAAGTTTTCTTTTTTGTACTTTCGTGACATGTTTTTCCAGTCTCAAACCTTCCCAAAGTTCAAGAAAAGCTGGGAGATTCTAGCCCTATGCCTAATGGACAAAGGTATGTTGCACGTTCAAGTGAAGATGTAGAGGGTAAGTGGAATATGTGGTGCAGATTGGAGAGCACAGAGATGGTGATGTGGATCAGAAGAGGCTGACACTTCTCAGAAGAGCAGTGCTGTCATTTTTGTGACTATCAAATCTCTGCACAGTAAAATATACACTAAATTTATATGGCACTAGACCTTTCTCTAATTGGTCAATGTTCTTTCCCATGAGTTAATCTAAATTATGAAATTAATATTTTTATATATGAGAAACTCATAAGCATATTAAAAGTTCAATCTCTCATTATATTAATTTTCCAATTCTGTTGGAAAATAGTGGAACCAGAGTACAAATGCAGCTTTCCTGAAATTGTCATTCATACTTCTGCCTGCCACATTATATTCTCTGTGGGTACATTTTAATCATACGTATGCACAATTAATTTCAGTAGCTACTTTTCATGAATATATTATTCAAGCTTTGCACATATAAAGTCATATAAAGAATTTTTAAGTAACTGATTTTTGGCAAATTAACCAAGATTTTCATATTCTTAACCAAATTTTGAATAAATGAGATAATTCTTTAAATCATTTTTCTACATTTTTTATTATAGCTAAGCCTAAATTGGTAACTCTGGGAGTACAATTTAATGAAGACATTCTGCCCTGCAATTTAAATCTTAATCTCAAAGGGTGATTCTGTGAGCTCAGATAACCACTATCAAGATATGACGATGTTTTCTATGACATTTCTAGCTTGATTTGTAACAACTAATGAGATTGTTTTAGTGCTAGTTCCTGAAAGCAGGACAATTCAATTCCTATCTGACTGAGCCATATGATACTTTTTCTTCAGCACTTAAAATGCTTTATTAACCTTTATTAATGTTCACAGTCTCCAAGTACTTGCTGGAGTGGTTATTCTGTTATTCTCTGAGCACCAAGAAGGAAAGTGAAATACAGTCTGATTCCACTGACAGAGGAGTAAATTCTTCATGGAAGCAAAATGTTAACTATCTCAGCTCATTGCTTCCTTGCAGCAGCTGAGATATCAGGATGAATGGAAAGACACAGGTGTTGAGGACGAAAGGCAGGCTTCTGGTCTCTGTACTCCTATTGTGTGGCCTGGTTTTCTTGGACCCAACTTCTTACAACCTTGCAATAGATTTATAACTACCTCGGTAGAGAGGGGTAAATATACTAGTTTTCATTCCTTTTAATGTATATGTGGGAAAACTTTTCTGTCTTAGGGAAAAGGTTTATCATTAGGTGGTTAGAGAAATTGTATTGAATATAGATAAATAGAAAGATACTAAAAATCTGTAGAAAAATATTACATGTCCAACCTTAAGCAAAAATAAAAGCCTAACCCTTTATTACTGTTTTAAAAAGCATTTACATATAATACAGTTTGGATGTTTGTCCCTTCCAAATCTCATGTTGAATGTAATCCTCAGTGTTAGAGATGGGGCCTGGTAGGAGGTGTTTGGATCATGTGGGAGGATTCCTCATGAATGGCTTGGGCCATCCCTTTGGTGATGAGTGAGCTGTCACTCTGGAGTTCATGTGAGATCTGGTTGTTTAAGAGAGTGTGATATTTTCCCCCTCATTTTCTCGGTACCTTTCTTGCCATGTGATGTACCTGCTCCCCCTTCATCTTCTGCTGTGATTGTAAGGTTCCTGAGGCCTCACCAGACGTAGATGGAGCCATGCTAGTATAGCCTGCAGAACCACGAGCCAATTAAACTCCTTTTCTTTATAAATTACCCAGCCTCAAGTATTTCGCTATAGCAATGGACAAATGGCCTAACACAGAAAATTGATAATGAGAAGTGGAGTATTGCTATAAAGATACCTGAAAATGTGGAAGAAGCTTTGGAACTGGGTAATGGTCAGAGGTTGGAAGAGTTTGGAGGGCTCAGAAGACAAGAAGATGGGAGAAAGTTTGGAACTTCTTAGGGACTGGTTAAGTGATTGTGACCAAAATGCTGATGGAAATATGGACAGTGAGTCCAGGCTGATGATGATTCAGATGAAAATGAGAAAGTTATCAGGAAGTGGAGTAATGGTCACCTGTGTTGCAACCTAGCAAAGAGCTTGACCACATTATGTTAACATCCTAGGAAGTCTATGGAAGGCCAAACTTAAGAGCAATGACTCAGTGGTGTCCAAGGGAGAGAATACAGTCATGGGTTCTTTGTTTCTGTTTCTGGTTGGGCCAGTAAAGTTCCCTCCTCATCCCTCTTTACCACTTATGACTAGAGACAGTAACTTAAAACCATGGCTTCAGGCTGCTGAAAGCCTAAAACAAAACAAAACAGAACAGAACAACAACAACAAAATAAGGCACATTGGAAAAGCTTGATAGGGCATCTGGTGGAAGAAATTTCTAAGCAGGAAAGCATTTAAAATGTGACCTGGCTCATGCGTGTAATCCCAGCACTTTGAGAGGCTGAAGAAGGTGGATTACCTGAGGTTAGGAGTTTGAGACCAGCCTGACCAACATGGTGAAACCCCGTCTCTACTAAAAATATAAGAAATTAACTGGACATGGTGGCAGGCACCTGTAATCCCAGCTACTTAAGGGGCTAGGGCAGGAGAATCTCTTGAACCTGGGAGGCAGAGGTTGCAGTGAGCCGAGATCATGCCATTACACTCCAGTGTGGGCAACAAGAGTGAAACTTCATCTAAAAAAAAAAAAAAAAAAAAAAAAAAAGATGTGACCTAGTTGCTTCTAACAGCCTATGAACAGATACAGAAGCAAAGAAGTTACTTAAAGTTGGAACTCATGTTTAAAAGAGAAGAAGAACATACAAATTTGGAAAATTTACAACCTAACCATATGGCAGAAAACAAACAAAAAAACATTTTTAGGAGACTAATATAAGCAGGCTTCAAGCAACCTCTTGCTACAGGGATTTGGATGACTAAAAGGGAGCCAAGTGCTAATATCTGAGACAATGGGAAAAAGGTTTAGAAGGCAGTTCAGAAATTTTCTAAGCTGCCTCTCCCATCACAGGCCCAGAAGCCTAGGAGAAAAGAATGTTTTCAGGGGCCAGGCACACGGCTCCGCTGCTATGCTCCACCTTGGGACATTGCTACTTGCATCCTGGCTGCTCTGGCTCCAACCTCGGCTCAAAGGGGCCCAGATACAGTTCGGCCTGCTGCTCCAGGATGCTCAAGTGATAAGCCTTGGTGGCTTATACATGGCATTAAACCTACAGGTGCTCAGAATACAAGAGTGAAGGAGACTTGACAGCCTTCACCTAAATTTCAGATATTGTATGATGTATTTCAGAAGCCTGCTACAAGGTGGAGCCCCCACAGACAGCCTATACTAAGGAAATGCTGAGGGCAGTTGTGGGGTTGCATTCTCCACAAAGAATACCTGCTAGAGCACTACCTAGTTGAGCTGTGGGAATAGGACTGCCACCCTCCAGACACCAGAATGGTAGAGCCACCAGCTGCTTGCATCCTGAGCCTGAAAAAACCATAGGCACTCGATTCCAACCTGTGAAAGCAGCCACGGTAACCTTGCAAAGTCACAGAGGTAGAGCTGCCCAGTGCTTTGGGAGCCCGTCCCTGGCACTAGTGTGCCCTAGATGCTAGATATGGAGTTTAAAAAGATTATCTTGTAGCTTTAAGATTTAATCACTGCCCTGCTGGGTTTCAGACTTGCAAAGGGCCTGTAGCCCTTTCCTTTTGGCTGATTTCTCCCTTTTGGAATAGGAATTTTTACCCGGTTCCTATACCACCATTGTATCTTGGAAGTAAATAACTCATTGTTGATGTTATAGGCTCATAGGCAGAAGGAGATGAGTCTCAGATGATATTTTAGGCTTTGGACTTTTGATTGATTTGATGCTGGAATGAGTTAAGACTTTGGGGTACTATTGGGAAGGGATGATTGTATTTTGTAGTGTGAGAAGGACAGGAGATTTAAAGGGCCAGGATTGAAATGATATAATTTGCATGTTTTTCTTCTTCAAATCTCATGTTGAAATGTGATCCCCAGTGTTGGAAGTGGGGCCTGATTGGAGGCATTTGGATCATGGATGTGGATTCCTCACGAATGGCCTAGCACCATCCCTTTGGCGATAAGTGAGTTCTTGCTCTGGTAGTTCACATGAGATCAAGTTGTTCAAAAGGGCATGAAGCCTACCCTCTCACTTTTGCTCTCTCTCTTGCCATATGATATGCTGGCTCCCCCTTCACCTTCTGCCATGATTGTAATATTCCTGAGATCCTCACTGGAAGCAGATACTAGCACTATGCTTCATGTACAGCCTGCGGTGCCATGAGACAAAATCGAAATTATTTTACTTATGAGTTACCCAATTTCAGGTATTTCTTTACAGTGATGTGAAAAACAGCCTGATACAATATATGTATGGGAAATATAGTGGAGAAAAATCAATGGAATTCAATGCTATGTAGATACAGCATTAAAAAGAAAATATAAGGTAGATTGGACGAGGCATGTGTGTGTTGAATGGAATAAGAAAATCTGCTGTAGAGAGAATAGGCTAGAAAAAACAGAGGGTTCAGGCTAAAAACAAAACAATGTTTTTCAGTAGAATAAGTAAGTTAGGTTGCAAATGACTTTTCATAGCTGGTTTTTTATTTTCTTCAAAAACAAACCATGATTGTATTAGGTTTTACTCGATTTGCTTTTAGCTTACTTAAATTTCTGCCAGTTTATTGGTTTAGTCAAGGAGCCTATAAGTAATGGTTAATTTTAGTGATAAACAGCATGTTTGATTTAGGAGAACAAAGGCCAAACAGCTAAATAGAGTTCTTTTGATTCACTGATGAGAGGGGAAACAAACTATCTTGGTTCTTTCCATGGAAAAGAAATGATTTGTGTTCATTTAGATCCAAGGGGAGAGGAAGTGCAAGTGTTTAAAATTGCCAAGGTAATTTATTCTGAACTTGGATAAAACCCAATGAAAAACTGAACAAGAAAAGGGTAATGGAGGAATGTTTTGGGGCCATGCCAGGATGTTAAAAATGCAGGGACATTCAGATTACATGACACAAAAGTTTATCCATGGAGATCTCTCCATTTTTGTGCTCTAGTTAATAATTTAGAAGAGTGAGTCTGAGTCACGCTTCAGATTCCTTGAAGACCATTGGGCAAAAAAGTTCAATTGCATTTCCACTCAGAAAAACCACTGCTGACTTAGAAAGTAAAATGACTGTAGCCATTCTCCAGGAAAACTTATGCAGCAGGACACACATTTAGGTATTGCAAGCATAAAGAAAAGAGAGGCCTGATTTGAGAGACCATTTCTTTAGTTTGACTATTAATGATTAGACCTAAATATTCTGATGTCTTGCACATTCATTTTCAAAAAGATTTTTTCTATCTTTTGATAGAAAATTCAGAATCTCCAAGTAAAGTAGATATGCAGGTTACTTGATGTCAAATCCCACTTCAATTTTCTGGGCTTTCACACTTTTCATTCTCATTCTGTTATATTGTACAGTTGACCCTTGAGAAACATGGATTTGAACTTCACTAGTCCAATTATATGTACATTTTTTAGTAAATACATTGAAAAATTTTCTGAAGATTTGTGACAATTTACAGAAATTTGCAGATGAACCATGTAGCCTAGAAATACTGGAAAAAATAAGAAAAAGTTAGGTGTGCTATGAATGCATAAAATATATGTAAATACTAGTCTATTTTATTATTTACCACCATAAAATATACACAAATCTATTATAAAAATTTAAAATTTACCAAAACACACATAAACACTTACAGGCCACATATGGTACCATTGCATTCTAGAGAAATTTAAACAAATGCAAAGATGCAGTATTAAATCATAACTGCCTAAAATTAACTGTAGTATATACTGTACTCCTGTAATAATTTTTTATTGACCTCTTGTTGCTATTGCAGTGATCTCAAGAGTTGCAAGTATTTGTTTAAAACACTGTGTGACACCAGTCATCTCCTTATGAGCAGTTTGTCTCTCCAGTACAACTTTTGCATATTGTAGCAAAAGTGATCTCTTTCAGTTCTTGCATATTTTTATTGTGTTTAGTATAACACATTAAACCTTGAGTAATATTATGGTACCCATATGAAGTGCCACTAGTGATGCTGAAAATGTTCCCAAGAAGCAAAGTAATGACACAAAAATGGTTTAATTGCTTGATGTGTACCATAGACTGACATCTGCAGCTGTGGATGCCCACCATTTCCAGATAAATAAATCCAACATAAGAACCATTATTTTAAAAGAAAAGAAAATTTGTGAAGCTTTCACTGAAGCTACACCAGCAGACATGAAGCCTTGAATTTTTTGTAAAATACAGTTTCTTTTAATTTCATATTGAAAACACAACTTTTATGTGGCTGCAGAACTGCTGTAGGAAAAGCGTACCCATAGTCTCTAATATGATTTAAGAAAAAGTGAAGTCATTATATAACGACTCAAAGCAAAAACAATGTGAAGGATATAAGGCTAGAGAATTTAATACTAGCAAAGGATGGTTTGATAATTTCAGAAAGAGATGTGGTTTTAAAATGTCAAGATAGTAGGAGTAGCATCTTCTGCTAACCAAGAGACAGCAGTTGAGTTCTCAGATACCATTAGGAAAATCATTGAGAAGAAAGATTATCTGTCTCAACAGGTCTTTATTGCACACAAAAGTACCTTATTCTGGGATAAAAAACACAACAAACTTCCACAAAGGACATTTATTAGGATGATAATTGAACAACAAGATTTAAGGCAGAAAGGGATAAGCTAACTATACTGTCTTGTGCAAATGCAGTTGTGTTTATGACCAGGACTGCCCTTATCTATAATGCCACCAACCCCTGAGATTTAAAAGGAAAAGATAAACACAAACATCCAGTCTTTTAGTTTTACAATAAATAAATAAATAAATAAATAAATAAATAAATAAATAATAAATGCCTGGAAAATAAGAATCCTTTTCTGGATTGGTTCCATCAATGCTTTGTCCCTAAAGTCAGGAAGTACCTTGCCTGTAAGTAACTGCTTTTTATTGGACAATGCCCCCAGCTACCAAAAACTCTATAAGTTTAACACCAAACGTGTTAAAGTGGTCTACGCCTCCAAACATACCATTTCTAATTCAACCTCTAAATAAGGAGTCAGAAGGATCATTAAGGCTCATTACACACAGTATTCTATGGAGAGAAGTGTCAAGGCTGTGGCAAAGAATCCTAATAGAACATCATGAAAGAATAGAACGTCTGGAAGAATTACACCATTGAGGATGACATTGTTATGGAAAAAGCCACAAAAGCCATCAAACAAGAAACAATAAATTCCTCCCGAATAAACTGTCTAGATGTTGTGCATAACTTCAGAGGATTTATAACCGAGCCAATCAAGGAAATCATGAAAGAGATTGTGGATATGGCAAAAAGGGTAGAAGATGAAGCATTTCAAGATATGTATCTTGGAGAAATTCAAGAGTTAATAGGCACCACACCAGAGGAATTAACAGAAGATGATGAGTTGATGAAGTTCAGTGATTCCAAACCAGTGTCAGATGGTAAGGAAGTCACAAAAGCAGTACCCAAAAATAAATAAATAAATAAATAAATTGACATTAGGTGATCGGGGAGAATGATTCAGGTTATTCAAGACTGCTTTTGGCTTATCTTATTACATGCACCCTTCCATATATGATACAGGTACTGAAATTATAGAAGAAGGATTGGTATTAACATAGAAACATTTTTTAATGAAAAAGCAAAAAATATCAGGCAGAAATTATTATGTATTTCCATAAAGTTACACCAAGTATGCCTGCCTTTCCTGCTCCCTCTTCCATCTCCTCCACCTCTTTAGCTTCTGCCATCTCTGAAACAACACCAGTCCCTCCTCTTTCTCTGCCTCCTCAGCCTCCACTCAACATGAAGACAATGAGGATGAAGACCTTTATAATGATCCACTTCCACTTAATAAATAGCAAATATATTTTCAGAGACTACAGCAATAGACCAAAGCTTCACTCATTGTTTGTTTGTTTTTAGCTTCTTAGTTTTGGCCTCAAGTTTACACACAAAAATATGTCATCATTATGGAAAATTTTAATGATTCCAGCAGTCATTCCCCCATTCATTTATTTTGAAGTTGAATCCAGTGAAATTCTAATGATCTGACTGTGCTTATAAACCTTGACAATTCTTCCTGCCTCAGGCCCAGTTTAAGCTCTTATTCATTGGTCCTCATTTTCATGTACTATTTTTGCAGTTCTGATTTTTATGACTTTAATTTTTTTTTTCAAGCACAGCGTTTGGGAATTCAGAAGCATTTGTATTAAGAAACTGTCATATCTTTAAAGAGTCTCATGTACTTGAATATAATTCCAGAATGTCTTTACAAATACATCTCTCTGGAAATATGCTCTCTTGTAAACTCTTTCTGGATGGGTCTGTGAAAAGAGTGAAGAAGTAGTTACCAGCTTCTGTAACATTCGTGTTTTTTATGTTTTCCCAACACTTGCTCACAAATAGAATTTTGTTATGGCTTTCCCTAGTCCCACTTGTCCAGCAGAGATAGAAAGATACACGCACAATTTTAAAGTTGAAAAAGAGCAAAGGACATGAAAATCACATTCAAATGTTAGTTTTAGAACTTGTCTTAGTGCATAAGGGCTGCAATCATATACAGTGGGAAGTGATTGGTGGTTACCAACTTAGATGGAATTAGACTTTAAAAATAGTCTAAAGTAGAGCCCTGGAATAGATTTTTCAAAAACAGGGACAATCATCTCTAAATTTTATGCCTGACTGTCCGTGCCTCTAGAGGGAGTCATTCACAATTCATTAATTCTTATCTTGAAGTGGTTTATTTTTATGGCCAAATTTTGAAACTGATGTTTTAAATGTCTTCAAATTTTTAATTGCATCAAATGTTATTGTCAAGCACAGAGATTCAACTTAGAGTGAAAAGCATTCTAACCACTTCAACAATCATTCTACTATGAAACCACATTTCATGGAATTGAAAATAGGCCATGTGTGAAAAATATTCCATTTTAATGTTTGAAAGATCAACCTTACACTGTAAGAATTAACAATGACTTTATTTCAAAAATGTGGCTACTGTTTTCTTAAGTATATATATATACTTTTTTTTCTTAAGTATACACACACACACACACACACACACACACACATGCACAGTACTTGGATTTCTTTCCTAAGAATCCAGAGTACTTACAGAATGAGGTGACACTGTGAAGTGCACAACCACAAAGCATTCTCAGGTTCCTAGTGTTGCTCTCAAATGTTTATTCCCAGATGCAGACAGATGGCCTTCCTTCTCAGCCTGGGGCAAAGTAGCAATGCAGAAGCTTTGGCCTAATTGGAGCCAAAAATGATAGTGGCAGTGTATGGGTATGGGTCTAGCAAGGAAAACAAAAAGCACCCCAAGTATTTAAAACAGAATGAATTTAACACAGGGAATTATCTACATAAGTTTTGGAAGGGCAAGAAGAACAAAGAGAAGTAGGTGAAGTGGAGGGAGCTAAAGAAACAGAAAAGAATAAGAGGTGGCACTTCTTTGATACAAAGCAATTAAAACCACTCATCTGGAGACCATTTGCCTGCACCTGCCACTGTGCTGTTGGTGACACTCATAATCAGTCCTGGATTGCTGAAGATGCATCAGGTCTGTCAAAGTTGGAACCTACCAGAAAGGGGTGGCCCCTACCCATGTTCTTAAAGTCAAGATTTTCCCCACTCCCAGTGCAACCACCCCAGTACTGAAGTCAGAAGCAGAAAATTTTGCTCTCCCACTAACTTCTCCCTCAAGTGCCTCCTATTGGCAGAACCTAACAAGAATCCAACAGACGTGAGAGGCTGATAAATGCAATTTGTAGACTCCTGTTCCATAAATATAAACAACAGAGTCCAGAAGAGATAATATCCAGACACAGGAAGAAATATGCTATTCTACCTACAATGGCTTTCTTTTCTAGAGTTAGAAGTGACTGCTCCACGCATATATTTTCAATGGTTCCTTTTTGGTTCCTGCAGCACATAGGGACAAGTTAAATGGATAATCTGTCCCATCAAATTGACATGATCTAGTAGGTCTACAGGGAAGAGAAAAGTAGTATGGGAATTTCACCAATTCCATCTTACTACCAACTTGTGTAAAGGAAAGGAAAAGCAGAGGTTAACATTAGGCAGGAAGCATTTGCTGCGGGACATTTCTTTGAAACCTAAAACACTTTATCAAGGAATTTGTCATCTCAGTGGAGGACAATCCAATTGTCATTCTTCTAATTTCTTGCTAGAGTAGCAAAACATCACCCTGGAGAATGGAAATGCAGAAAGGAAAAGAGACCACAACATCCATTAGGAAAATGTTCATTTATTTTTGGGAATATTTAGCTCAGGTTGGAAGCCCCACATGCCCCAAATGGAGAAACTTGCATAAGGCTCAGTGTAACATAAATGTGAATGTATATGGCTAATTTTGAAGTGGCTTCCCTACCTCACATTCTCTTCTTAGAAAATCTGTCCAGATCTAAGTCTCTATTGGGTATTCACTTTTGTGCTAGCCATACCTAATTGAATGAATGGCAGACAGTTGACTGATAGTCAGTACAAATGATGGCTTCTGTTTCCTGAGAATTATACTAAAAATACAAGAAAGATTGTTGACAACTGAAGGAGGTACATTTAAGAAAGGACATGTAATGATGGGACCTGAGTCAGTATACTCAGAAAGGAAAGTGTAGATGAGCAGAGGAAGATGGTCTGTAGGGGGTATAGCAGAAGAGGCAACCCAAGAGTGTGCACAGAAGACATGCAGGAGGGAGAAAAGGAGATAGAAGAGGAAGAAAGAGAAGGATATCTGCCGCATTCATAATGTGTTATGTCTCAGTTCTAGGCGCCATAAAGCCTGGTTGGACATAATTTGCCAGAGTCATCAGTATTTTCAGAATGTATCCTACCTCCTTTTGAGTTTGCTCAGTTGATTTCCAAAGGAGTCCTAACTAAAGCAACAAAATTACAGAGCCAAGATGTACATTGAAAACAAGAGTTTTTTTTCCCAATGTTTAGTTCCTAAAATGTTCAGTTGGGCAACTGAAAATTTATTTTTGTTAAATACTAAATAGACACAAAGTAAGATTTACAAATCATAGCCAAGGTATATAGTAAAAATACAATACACACCTGAATATCCACAACCACTTTTCTTTGTTCCACTCTTTCACTTCTTCCACTATGCCAAATTTTGTGTTTTATCTTCCTCTTGTTTATTGTTAGAGTTTCACCAAGTACATTTATATCCCTAAACAGAATGCTTCTTGACTTGAATATTTTTAATATTTATGCAAATGGAATCCTATTTTATGTAATCTTATAAAATCAGCACTTTAGTTCTACATCATGTCCTGATTTTTATTTTTAATGTTGCATGTAGGTGTGTCACATTGATTTTCATTACTAGGTAGTATTTCTACTTCTATATTGACTATACTGAAGCAAAAATTTTCTTTATTCTTTCAACTCTTTATGGACTTCACTTTTGGTTCATTTTTTTATATTCAAACAATGGCTGTGAAATTTCTTACTTCATATGCTAGTGAAAATACACAGTTGTGGGTGAATCCCATGGATAGACTTTCTGAGTAGCAAGAAATGATGTACATCTTCAACTTTGTTTAATAATGAAAAACTATTTTCTAAAGTGGAGGAATAATTTTTAAGTTCTTATACTTACTTTACTGACTCATCAACACTTAAATTTTCTGTATTTCTTAAATTTTTTCCAATGTTGTTTGTGATTTAGTTGTCTTCAAAGCTGTAAAATTTTCACTGGAATATCAATCACTATAGGCTTATAACCAAGTGTTGGTCCAGGGAAACCTTCTGAAAATTCTGTCACTAATTGTCATTACTTTTCAAATTTTAATATATGTTCTTCTGAGAGTGCTTTGGGATTTTGATATGGTCCCATCATAGAAAATAAAATGTGCAACGTCCTTCAAAAAGAAATTTTGAAAAGATTGTATAATCTTATTGAGACAAATATTATCATTTATTAAACAACTTTCAAGACTGATTTTGCACAATGAAATTTTTTATATATAAAAGATGATGAAATTGTGATGTTTAATTTGTTTTAAAAGGTTGTTTTCAGCTATCATGTCCAATTATGTGACCAAACAAGTAAACAGTCAAATTTATTAGATGTCTTTAAAAGGTTGTTTCAACTATCATTTGCAATTATCCAACCAAACAAGTAAATAGTCAAATTTATTAGATGTGAAAAATGGATTACAAACTCCACAGATGCTACCATCAGCTGTTCAGATGGCTAAGCAAAATTTCATATTTTTATTAAGTTAATGTCTTTCAGTGTTATTAAAATAATTTATCAAACACACTAACTGGGCCCAAGTAATCTGTGGGCTGACAGATACAATTGCTAATTATGTTTTGAAGCACAACAAACTAAAATATAAATTTGGTAAACCAATTTTGTATTTTAGCTTCTTGAGGAATTATAATATCAAATATACTTACAAGCTCATTAGCATTCATGCTACCGGATGAAGATGAATTAGTTATTCTTGTTGAATAAAGTAATTTACACTTTTCTAAAGCTATAACCTTAGGGCATATGCTGAAAAATACAGGTTGCTAAGGATCTGAACATATGTAGGCAATCTTCCTTGGGTTGTGCTATTATTTTCAGAAATGGATAAAAGAAAAACACACATTCTTTGTAATTGTTTCTCAAGTATAAAAAAATTGGAATTATTGTCATTGTTTCTCAAGTATAAAAGAATAAAATTTGAAGTAAATCAAGGTATTTTAATGTAAAACTTAACTTAGTCTAATTCCTATTAAAACTCTTTTTAAAACTATAATACATAATCACAGAACTTTTACCACACTACAAGAGAATAGATTTTTTTATTAAATCTTTCAACACATCAAGAATGTAGTGGAAATAAGACTTTTTGGTGAGAATACGCATTAATATCATCTTCATGAAAGTCAGGCTTGCAAAATTTATTAAAGTTTAAACTCTATATGTTCGATTCAGCTATCCTACTTACAAATTGAAGCCATAAAATAAAGAATGAAAGGTGCAAATTACAAAAGTTTCTGAAGACATCTCTTCCAAGAAGTTTTCTGTTATGGGTTGCATAGATGCTGGCTTTAGCTGGGGACACCATGAGAACAAAGGAGAGGAGATTATTGAGGGTATTTGTCATGGAACTGATTCGATAGAAAAAGAGAAATTGAACCTGCAGAAGAGATGGGGTGGTGAAGAGGAGGAGGGAGTAATTGCTGGAGTAAAGTCATTGAGTAGATGAAGGGATGAGATTCTGATCCCTGGTAGATCAAAGTCTTTATGGGAAGCAGGGATTCTTTGTCATATATAGAGAGAGCACAAAGGCAATATAGTTGCAAGGAGGTTATAGATTTTGTGGAAAGAAGATGAACCATTTGTATCCAATATGTCACGATGACTGAGATATCTGCTGAGATAATCAGCTCATAATGAGCAGAGAGGAGATGTTGAGACAAAGATTGGGAAATAAAATAATGAATTTTTACTTTTGGGAAGTAAAATAATGATTTTACCTATCTTCCCAAGATTTGGGAAGGGAAATACAAATTCAGTGGGTTTTCCAGACACTGCTGAATGGTCAACTGAAATTTGAAGTCCATCTATTTAAAGTGGGGCTGCTCAGAAGGGTAGTAAGATTATGTGCAGAAGTATCAACTACTCAGATGCAAGCATAGAGTTCGTGGCTATTAGGTTGAAAAAAGGTTGACAGTTTTTCTGATGAGTATAATAGAGGTCAAAGGGCAAGAGAGTGACGACAGCTTGAAAGGAGGAGATTTGATGATGTTCCATGAAATCTAATCTGGGAAGGAAGGAATGTGAATATATGAATATGAGCTGATGATAATTAGCAAAGAAACAATGGAAGTGCCAGTGGATAGGGGATTTCCATGGGATGGAATAGTCATTGCTGGGAGAGTTTCAGTAAGCAAGCTCAGAGATAGAAACGATCTCTTATTTATGTCAATGGAACAAGGACCATATAGCAAATTGTGGAATGATAAGAAAAAATAAACACTCACTAAAATGTGTCCTTTTATTTTTCAATTCTTTTTAGAGATGCAAAGGATGAAATGAACTTAGCTACAATAGGTTCAGCGAAAGAACGCATTTTCCAAAAGAGTGCAGTCCCTGTGGTTTACCAGAAAAAGAAAGGAATTCTTTATTTAGGCAAATTTAGGAGCAAGAAAGACCTGTTGTTGAGAGTCAGTGTATATCTGCCATGGTAAGTTAAGTGACCTAGCTGAAAACCTTTAATTTCGTATCCAAGCAGTACTATATGTATATATTTCCCTTTACAGACTCTGAAAATAAGAAAGCCAATTACTCAGCATGACTCATTATTCATCTTGTCCTGAATGTGGCATAGTTCTCAAAATTCAGAGCTCCCGTTGAAATCCCAAGGGCACTTCACTTTTGGCTCAGAGCATGAGCAAGACTGTACATGGCCCATCATCTTTGATCATACAAATCCAAGTTAATAAAGGTCATTCTGGAACAGGGTGGATGTGTAAATTTCAAAAGGAAGATGACAGTATGCCTAGATAAATGCCATTTCAGCATTTGTCCTATTTCTCCTAAGTGGGAAGAATGGTGAATCCATGTAGACTTCTACTCAGCACAGGTCATACTCTTCCCATGCAACCATTTTCCTTTCTAATGTATAAGAAAGGATTGAAGGTGAGCTCTTGGAGAGAAATTTTAGTAATGGTGAGTTCACTTTAAGCTACCAGGACCAGAAAGGCATGTGGAGCTACTTATTTTAGGGTGAAGATTTTTGAAACTCACTTTTATTTTTCTAATGTTGTATGAAATGAGTTCTAAGCACGTATTCCTCCCTCTGCTGTTGATCCCCACCCTATCTCCCTACCATCTATTACATACTTTGTTAGATTTATATTTTTTACTATCTTTTTTGGCTACCACTTCTTAACCCTACATGCACTTAAAAACTTTTAGTGGCTCTCATTGCTGTAGAAAATAAAATAAAATTCTTTCAGCTTGGTATTCAGTGTTCATTCATTGATTCACAATTTATGAAACACTCACAATAGGCCAAGTACGGTTCTGAGAAATGCAAAGGTGAAAAAAATAAAATGTCTCTGTATAGAGAGTTTACTTTCTCATGGGGGATGGAAGGAGTGAAGTAGAGGCCGTTCAAACACATTAAAGTCACATAGAGCCATTAAAACAGTGCGATACCCATGATTTCATTTCATCCTTTAAACAATCTTATGAAGAAGAAAAATTATTATTTTACTTTGCAGTTAAGAATATTGGGCCTGGAGCAAAGGTTCACTTCTTTAATCCAAGCACTCTGAGAGGTAGGGGCAGGAGGATCGCTTGAGGTCAGGAATTCAAGACCAGCCTGGACAACATAGCAAGACCCTGTCTTTACATAAAATAAAAGTATTAGCTGCCATGGTGCCCCATACCTGTAGTTCCAGCTATTCAGGAGACTGAGGCAGGAGGATCGCTTGAGCCCAGAGCTGTGACCACACCACTGCACTTCACCCTGGGCAACAACTTCTTTCTGGAAAAAAAGAAAAAGAAAAAAGAAAAGAAAGAAAATAAAAAAGAAAATTTACATTCAGATTAAGTAATTTGTCCTTTGTCCTCTTTCAGAAACTGAGTCAGCAAGAGATAGAGTCAATAATTGAATCCATCTCTGTCAGACTCTAGAGATGGATTCAAACCTTAGTGTCTTAGCCACTAAGTTTATACCTTCCAAACACTGATTGTATCCAGATGTTTGCAAAATGTTACCTTTGCCACTCTGCAAAGCCAAGTACATCATGTTCAGAATAAAAAAAGTTAATGTATCATATGGCTTATTTTTGTACTTGAAATTAGAATAATTAAATATAAAAGAGTTTTTAGAAATAGTTTTCATTTTTTGTTGATTTTTATAATCTTATATGTATTGTTTATTCCTCAAAAAAATGTGATTTTTCTTGCTTTGTTTTGTTGATTCACTGACTGTTTTAAATCCTGGGAATCCTGAGGAACCAAGTGCATTTTCCACTTGAAATAAAACCACAGTGTGCTAAACTTACTAAAACAGTTGCTGGAAACCTGTACTAAATATAACTTCTGAAATTCATACATAATTCGGTCACTGTAGTTGTTTATGATATTTATTCAAGAGTCAAACATCATATCAAAGTTGCAACTAACTTTAGATTTAGAGAGAGGATTAGACTTTAGTCTACCAAAGAAATAGCCAAATAAGAACTTGATATGGGTTGTTTAAAAGTGGTTCAATTTGAAAACTCCCAAGTTGGAAAAATGATTCATAGCTGGATGCTTTGGAGATCTAAATAAACACACATTGTTATTTTGTTAAGTAATGAAGAAAACATTAGTTTACATGTAAGGCCTGTAAACTCAAAATCCTCCAGAAAGTCTTTCCAACCTGACAGATACAGTTATTATTATTATTATTATTGTTATTATTATTATTTTGAGACGGAGTCTGTCTCTGTCGCCCAGGCTGGAGTGCAGTGGCCGGATCTCAGCTCACTGCAAGCTCCGCCTCCCGGGTTTACGCCATTCTCCTGCCTCAGCCTCCCGAGTAGCTGGGACTACAGGCGCCCGCCACGTCGCCCGGCTAGTTTTTTGTATTTTTTTTCAGTAGAGATGGGGTTTCACTGTGTTAGCCAGGATGGTCTCGATCTCCTGACCTCGTGATCCGCCCATCTCGGCCTCCCAAAGTGCTGGGATTACAGGCTTGAGCCACTGCGCCCGGCCTACAGTTATTCTTTGTAACATTTGTAACTAAAAGAATGCATAAGGACAGATTAATCAGGCCTGAAAACAAAATACAAAAGCGCTTCTCAGTATTTTTCCTTGCACATCAAACATACATATATAGCACAGCCTGAATGTATATCTCCATAGTACAAACTGTCACAAATACTTTCAGATAGTTTTATCAGAAGTGCTCTTAAGGCAACATAAATATCCACGTGAAGAAAAGCAATTTTCCTTTGTCATAGGAAAGAAAAAATTGTTTTGGTTTGGTGGTTTTATTTTATTTGGCTTGACTAGCTTTTAATTTAGATATATGAAGATAGATTTTACCTTAAGAAATAATTTATAGAAAGACGCACATTATCCAACTGATCAAGCGACAAAGACTTACATTAACATGATCGTATAGTTTGCATTAGGATTTAATGTACTAATTCAAGGTAAGTGATTTTAGCAAGATAGGAATAGGCCAGAGTTTCCTTTACTCTTTTTGTGTCTGTTTTCCTATTCCTTGATTTTGTCTGTAAATATGTGTAGATTGCTAGGAAGGACCTTGTAGATCATCTACCTCTGAGATGTTTATTTTGGCATTCATGAGGAGACATCAGAAAGGGTACAGAGACACTTCTAAAGTTGTGCAGCATTCATTGACACACAGGTATGATCGTTTCTCTAGATAATTCAGGTCTTCATTATTTTTACCTGGATGGATTACAGCAACAACATCCATATTGATTATGTTTGTGCATTTGTTTTGTTTTTCACCTCTAGTCACGCTCCTCTTATCTTTATTAATATTCTCAAAGAGTTCTGTGCACCCCAATAATTAAGAACAAAATTCTAAACCAACACATACTCATTTTACAAATGAAGAAACTGAAGTCCAGAGAAGTAAACTAAGATTAAGCTGAAGTATTACATTATGCCAGTCTGAAGGTTCGTACCTACATCTTTTAAATTCAGTGCTTAGTATCCAAAAAAATTAGTTTTTACCGCAAACATCACATTTTGTTTGGGTGTTCTTTATATTGAAAGAATGATGGAATTGAATTTTAAAGCAGAAGGAAAATCACTAATATGTCTGGGAGTAGATAGATGAAGTAAGGTGTCACTCAGATTTCTGAACGTGATACCTAATGATACATGTTTTCTTGGAAACTGCCTTAAGACACAATACTTTTTTTTTTTTTTCAAATTTTAGGCACCAAACCAATTATGTAGTTACATAAATTAGAAAAAACAAATGCCTAAAAGGTATTAAGGAACTGGTTGTGTCTTGAGTTGCCCAAGCCAGAAATTTGTGAGTCATCTTTTATCCAGTATACTTCCTCACATGCCAGTTGTAATTTCTCTCTACTTCTGCCCCTTGTTTGTATCCCATCTGCTACCACTTTAGTCCATGCCATCATCACTTGTTTTTACCTGGATTACGGTAGAAACATCCTTATTGCTTTTGTTTATTTTTTCATTTATTTGTTTTGTTTTTCACCTCTGGCTATGCCTCTCTTATCTTTATTCATTCACTATCAGAATTATCTTGCCAAAGATCTGCCTTCAAAACAGAACCCATATCCTTTTATGTATTTCTTTACCTGGATGGTCCATTTTCTTACCACATGCAGAAAGCATCGCTGCCTACCAGTCATTCTGACACATATTCACTCCTGAATTTGCCAGACTTTTTCAGGCCTTTACACCTTGATTTCCCAGTTTCTTTGCTTGGAAATCTTCCCCAACCCTTTCAACCACCGAGACTCAGCTCGGGCATCCTCTAATTTATGAGTATTTCTGGACCCTTTTCCAACACTATGATGACACTGATTCAAGTGTCTCTTCTCTGAAATTCTGTGACAGCACCATCAGAACAGTGGGTGCACTGGAAAGACATTGATTCTCATTCTGTGTCCCCAACACACTGAACTTCATACAGTGACCATGTACTACTCACCTTTGTAACCTGAAAGCATAGTGTTAAGTAGAAAGGATAAACAGAATAGGTAAACCTTAAATTTAAATACTTATCAAGTCTCTTTGTCTTTTGCACCAAAGCTATCATGCTGATTATATATATTTATTTATTTTTATTATACTTTAAGTTCTAGGGTACATGTGCACAACGTGCAGGTTTGTTACATATGTATACATGTGCCATGTTGGTGTGCTGCACCCATTAACTCGTCATTTACATTAGGTATATCTCCTAATGCAATCCCTCCCCTCCCTCCCCACCTCATGATTGCATATTTGGAAAGAACTTATCCTAATTATTTTCGGAATGGAAGTTATAAAATATGTCTGTTAGCCAGAATTGAATGTATTGAGCATTGAATGCTCTTCTAAAAATGTATTTGTAAGACAATTTTAATATAACAGTAACTTAGTAGAGGGGTAAAATAATTAAAAGCAGGCTATTCTGAGCCAGGCTACTGGGAGTTCAAATCCTAGCTCTGCCACTAACTCTGTGGCTTACATTAAATGTACTTAAACGTCCTGCCTTAGTTACTCATCAGACTTATAAGTAATAAACAATATTAACAGCTGACATTCTTGGTGTGCTTTCTATAAGCTGGGAACTATACTAAATATTTTCTATGCATCACATCTTTTTAACTTCAAAACATATCCCCATTTCACAGATATGCAGACTGAGGTACAGAGTTCTTAATTACTTTCTCAATGTCACCCAACCACAAAATGCAAAACCAGAATTTAACCCTGATTTAGTTGATGTCCTAAAATACTATACCCTATATGAAATAATCAGTGTATTATGTTCTGAGGAAGACTTTCATTTACAAATATTGAACCTCTTTTCAATACAAAAAAAAAATTCCATTTGAAATGTTTACTCTGTTATTTCCATGTATGAAAAATCAGGCCAGATACAGCGCCTCATCCCAGGACTTTGGGAGGCCAACGGGGAGTGAATTGCTTGAGTCTAGAAGTTCCAGATCAGTCTAGGAGTTCAAGACCAATATGACAAAGCCCTGTCTCTACAAAAAAATACAAAAATTAGCTAAGCATGGTGGCATGAACCTGTAGTCCGTGCTATTCAGGAGGCTGAGGCAAGAGGATCAGTTGAGTCCTGGAGGTCAAGGTTGCAGTGAACTGTGATCAGGCCACTGCACTCTAGCTGGGCAACAGAGTAAGACCTTGTCTCAAAGAAAGAAAGAAAAGCAAAAGGTAAATCAAAGCACAAGATGCATATACTCAAATTCAGTGATGATCTCAAACATTATCCCATCTTAGTAACAATTTAAAATCAAAAGACAATTTAAGTAATATTTCAAAACATATATAACAATGGAATCAAGTAGATAATTATAGAGAATACAACTGCATCCCTGAAATATTCCAGAGGATCTTCAGAGTGACAAAACTTTCACAGTTTTATCTCATTCATTTAATCATTAAAACTTTTGTGCTATAGGTAGGATAAGAATTACTATATTCATTTTGCATGTGGTAACACTGAGACCCAGAAAGGTGGGTAAAAGCGAAGTCTACAACTCATGTTTCATAGCTCCCAACTCCCTACTGCTTAGCATTGAGAGAATAGGAGATAAACCCTTCTTATTTAATAAAAACGATCCATTAGGACGCCAAAGTCTTTTTTTCAGTGAAACAGAAGTGCTCCCTCTTTGCACTACAACCTCTTTGCCTTACATAGAGCAGGTCCATTCCCATCAAATCACATCCCCACCTCCATCCTTAGCTCTCCTTCCACTCTCCCGCTCCGGAGTCCCAGGAATTCATTACTTAAACCTCATGTGTGAAGCTTTGGAAAGCAAAATAAGTAGAACACAGAGTTTCCAATGCAGCACATTAATATTTTCAAGTTCGACCAGATTTATTTGAAACCTGGCGCATGTTTATAAATCCAGCCTGGCATCTGGCATTTGTTACAGGGGTAACTCAGCTTTAAAAATGCCTCCCAACCCTGTGGCAAGCCAAGTCATACCTAGTTAATGAGAAGTCTAGCTGCTAGCTTCTCTCAAAGCTAACCAGATGAGGCATGCTGCTGGTTCATCTACCCCCAGAATATTAACAAAGTGTTGGCACTGCCATGATTTCTATTTGGATCCAGATGACAAAATAGTGATGTAATACCAACAAGTTAAATGATGATCCCTCAGCCAGAACATCTGTTTTTGTGGGTCCCCTGACCTTCTGAGTAACATTTTTTTTTTAACACTGTGTGTATATCCAGTATCGGTGGTTTTATAGAGGGCATAGGATTCTGTTACAATGCCACATGGAGAGCTAACACACAGACCACACCATTTAGGCTCCAAAACAATTTTCATATATGCTTGAATAGTAAAGCAGGAAGCATGAAATAAAAGTTCTGTGAATGAAAACTGGATATTTAATTCTTGCTGCATGCTTGCACTTGTTTGGGTTCAAAAAATATTCTAACAGCTAGTCTAGATTGGCAGAGAAGGTCTATGTATGCGTACTTCAATTCTTCCCAATATGGGATGTTGATGCACTGGGTCTCTGCATATTTTGTGAGATCTCAGACTCTACTAAGGTGTTTTCAAACCTGATAATTACCTTCATATATCTTAATATTCCCCTAGACATAAACACTGTAACAGCTGCAATGTCCTCTAAGAAGAAGCATGATACATCCTTGGGGCGAGAAGTCTAATGAAATATTCAAATCTTTTTATAGCAGAGATAGGAAGCTAACAAAACACAAAAGTCATATTTTTCATTTTCAATTACTTTTTCCTGAAGATAGCAGAAGTTTCCCTAGGGATGGAAGTTTAATTTTAAGCTGACACTCTTTGGCCAATAACATGGGGTTTGAAAGAAGGACAGAAATAAATATCAAAATTATCTCATCTCTCTGGCATTATACTTCATTTTTACCCTTCCGGACTGGTGTTACATAACAAAATATAGATTTGGTCTCTGCTGTCACCTTCTTTTGTCCCATAGTGAGGACTAGTTGCCAGGGGACCCAAGCAAGTGATTAAATGATTAGAACTTTCCCTCTCCCCACCTCTCTTCACCCCTGACCTCCAGAAAGGGGTGAAGGACTAGAGGTTGAGTTAATTATTAATGGCCAGTGACTTAATCAACCATAGCTAGTAATGAGCCCTCCATGAAAATCCTAACCAAAAGTGTTTGGTGAGCTTCCGGTTGCTGAACACATGGAGATGCTGGGAAGGTGGCCATCTGAAAGGGGCATGGAAGCTCCAAACTTTGCCCTCTGCTTCTGTTCCATCTGGCTGTTTTTGAGTTGTATTCTTTAATAATCAACTGATAGTCTGGTAAGCAAATTGTTTTCCTGAGTTCTGTGAGCCATTCTGACAAATTATTTTACATGAGAGGGAGATGAGAACCTTCCATTTCTAGCCAGAATCACAGGTGAGAACCTGAACTTGCAGTTGGTATCTGAAGTGGAGGAAGTCTTGCAGGGCTGAATCTTTAGCCTGAAGGATCTGGCACTAACTCCAGGTGGACAGTGTCAGAACTGAGTTAAATTCTATTAGAACACCTAGTCAATGTCAGAGGAGAAGTGGAGAATTGCTTGGTATGGAGGGAGAAAACCCCACATATTTACTATCAGAAGTGAAGTGATGAGAGTAGTAATAAAGTAGAAAAAAACCATAAATTTTCTTTCAACCGGAATGTTTTAATTTTGTGATAATCTTGTAAATATCCTATTCCACAATTCTGTATGATTCTAGAAATTTCAGATTAAGTAAATTTACATTCTTTAAAAAACTCTTTCAAAATAAGTATATCCTTTTCCAGTTCGAGTATTTACTTAACATAATTCATCTTATTTTATTTATAAGTATGAAGCACAAATGAGACCATAGTCCAATACAGAGATGCCCTAAAGGAGTTGTGTAAAAATTGCCTCTCTTATTCTTTAAGAGAAGAAGTGATGCTCCTGAAAAGAGTGCCTTAATCTGGTAGTCTTAGCCTGGTAGTCTGCTCTTAACTACAAGTGATCGGTAGGATCAGTCTTGCTGCCTCCTCACGAGGCCACAGACATTATTTTTTGTACTATATGACACTTGCTTCTATTTAATTCAGGATTTTCTCCTTTACATATGGCTCTTTGTGATATGGGCATAAATCTTGACTCCTCCCAAATATTATAGAGGGACCGCACCACATATTGCTTTTGCTTCCGTATTAAGGGATACCCAAGGGAATATTAGGGACATTGAGAATAAATTATAGTTAAGTTGAATTTTCCATTAGTGCTCTTAAGTTCCTTTATGTACAGAGCAGTTTTCCTTTCTTCAAGAAAGGCAGGCAAGAGGAAAAAAAGAATGAGAGAAAAGAGAAGAAAGTGATTAGGAGGGAAATAGGCAGGAAGGAGGGAAAGGGAAGATCACATGCCAAGCCACTAGGCTGAGTACTTAGGCATCCAATCATCTCAGTAAACCTCATGATTATATCTGTGCTTTGAAGAGGAGGCAACTGAGTTTCCAAGAGGTTAAGTAACCAACTGGGCCAGAATTTTACTTCAAATGCCATACTCTTTATCCAGTGAGGCCTCGGCTTTTATTGAAAGGCATAAAACCAAGAAAGTAACTTAATACTGCTTTGCATTTCATATGGAAGACAAGTTCATGTAGAAAACACAACAATTTTGGTATATTAAAAGAAAAAACTTTGAGAAATTCTTCTTTTTAGAACTCTAAATGTGTTTCTTTCTATATCTTCAGTTTTCAGTACTTTTCATTGTTTATTTGCAAATACCTTGTATCAGAAATCTCCTATAATTCTTCTATTGCTAACATTAGTATTTCCTGTCCACATATGTTCTATCTCCTTCAGAAATTCCTTGCTATCTGTGGCCTACAGAGTAAATTTTTGCTCTTTTTCATTATAAAATTTGAATTTTCATATTTCTTCCTCACATGCCTCTTCCCACTCCATCTTCCACTTCTCTAGACATCAACAAAGAAAGTCTCATGAAAGAACTGTTTTTCTACGCATCCCCCAGTATCATTTATGAAATTGTCGATCCACAACATATTTGAGTTTATCAACCATATTTTTTCTTTAGTACACAGAAGAGACTTTTAGTAACAATAACTTGTTTCAATTAACATCATAAAAACCAGACTTTATTTATTTAACAAGTATCCATTGAATCTTATTATCTGCTACATAATGGTCTAAGCTCTGTAGAATTCATGGCAAAGAAAGTTGAGAGACTGTTTTCTAGTTAAACAAAATAAACAAAAAGAAAACTTTTTGAAGATTGCACAAAATCATAGCAAAAGCATTTGCCATATTTTATCCAGACCTGACATCACTTTGCTATATTCAGGGAGTCTGGGGAATTAGTGTTTATGCCTGCAACTAAAAATTGCCCATGTTCCTTAAAATTCATTCCTCTAGTAGCCACAAGTGGACAACTGGCAGTAATCATGGTATGAAAGACATATTTAATCACTGAAAAATGATAGATTTTTAACTTACTTTATACATAAACAGTGGAGATTGATGTAGGGGCAAGAATAAAATATAGGGTAAAGAATATTCAAAAGACTTATGAAATATTATTCTAAAATTTTCCATTTCCAAGAGTTGGTTTGGGTGGGAACAGGTGGCGTTTGGTCACATGAATAAGTTCTTTAGTGATGATTTTCAAGATTTTAGTGCATCCATCATCTGAGCAGTGTACACTGTACCCAGTGTATATTCTCTTATCCTTGAGTCCCCAAAGTCCATTGTATCATTTTTATGCCTTCACATCCTCAGAGCTTACCTCCCACTTAATGAGGGAAAACATACAATGCCTGGTTTTCCATTCCTGAGTTACTTCACTTAAAATAATGGTCTCCAAATTCCATCCAGGTTGCTGCAAATGCCATTCTTTCATTCCTTTTTATGGCTGAGTAGTATTTCATGGTATATACACACTGCATTTTCTTCATTCACTCATTGATGAATGGGCATTTGGTTCCATATTTTTGCAATTGTACTTGTACTGCTATAAACATTGTACAAATTGTACTGCTTTGTACTTGTACTGCTATAAACATGCATGTGCAAGTGTCTTTTTCGTAAAATGACTTCTTTTCCTCTGGGTAGATAGTCAGGAGTGGGATTGCTAGATCAAAATGTAGATCTACTTTTAGTTCTTTAAGGAATCTCCACAGTTTTCCATAGTGGTTGTACGAGTTTACATTCCCACTAATGGTTCCTTTGAATTAATACCCAGAAGTGGGGTTCCTGAATCATATGGTAGTTCTTTTTTAATTTTTTGAAGAATGTCCATACAGGTTTCCATAATATCTGGAACATATTTCCACCAAAAGGTATAATGATACTCTTTTCTCCACATTCTCACCAAAAATTGTTACCTTGTTACTTTTTGAAAATAGCCATTCTAACAAGTGTAACACAATATCTCATTGTGGTTTTAATATGCATTTCTTATATTGGTGATGTTGAGCACCTCTTTATATACCTGCTGGCATTTATACCTCTTCTTCGTAAAAATTTTTTTTAGGTCCTTTGCTCACTTTTAATCAGATGATTTGTCTTCTGCTATTGAGTTATATGAGCTCCTTCTATATTTTGGATATTAACCAAGTATAGGATATATTAAATCTTTATAGGTTTGCAAATATTTTCTCATATTCCATATGTTCCCTTCTTATTTTGTTGATTGTTTCCTTTCCTGTGCAAAAACTTTTTACTTTTGATGAAGTTTCCCTGGTTTATTTTTGATTTTGTTGTGTGTGCTTTTAGTGCCATATCTAAAAAATCATTGCCAAGTTCAATATCATGAACTTTTTCCACATATTTTCTTCTAGGAATATAGAATCAGATATAATGTTTTAATCTTTGATTCACAATGAGTTGATTTTTGCATGTCATATAAGACAGGCATGCAATTTCATGATTTTCTTGCATATGAATATCCAATCCTGCCAACATCATTTGTTCAATGATAGTGTTCAACACACTATCATTTTCTGATTATGCATTCTTGGCACCTTGTTGAAGATTCACGGACTGTATATATAAACTCATATATATATGAATTTATTCTGGGCATTCGATTTCGTTCCATTTGTCTTTCTATTTGCTTTTAGTTCAGTATCATATGTTTTGATTATTGTAGCTTTGTAATATAATTTTAAATCAGAAAGTTTGATACCTTCAGTTTTGTTCTTCTTATTCAAGATTGCTTTAGCTATTTAGGTTCTTTGTGGGTCCATATGAATTTCAGAAATTTTTTCTATTTCTATAAGAAATGTCATTTGTATAGACATTTTGAAAATATTAATTTTTCCAAACCATGAACATGAGATATCTTTTCACTTATTTGCATTATTTTCAATTTCATTCACCAATGTATTATAGTTTCAAGGGTAGACATATTTTACCTCCTTGGTTAAATGCAATCCTGTGTGTTTTATTCCCATTGATGCTATTATAAACAAGATGGTTTTCTTAATTTCTTTTTTGGACATTTTGTTATTTGTGTAGATAAATACAGTTGGTTTCTGTATATTGATTTAGATCCTGAAACTTCACTCATTTTATGTATTAGTTGTACCAGGTTTTTCAGGACAGGGGAGAGGGAGTCTTTAGGCTTTCTATAGACAAGATTGTGTCATCTGCAAACAGATAATTTTACTTCTTTTCTTATAGCGATGCTTTTATTTTTAACTAATTGCTCTAAGGTTTCTTGCACCATGTTGAATAGAAGTTGGTAAAGTGGGCATGCTTGTCTAGTTTCTGATATTAGAGGAAAATCTTCGCTTTCATTTGAGTATGATGTTAGCTATAGTCTTCCCATGTATAGCCTTTATTATAATGAGGTATATTCCCTGTATACTTAATTTGTTGAAAATGAATTTTTATCATTAAAGGATGGTAAATTTTACCAAATGCCTTTTCTGTATCTATTGACATGATCATATGATTTTAGTCCTTCATTCTGTTTATGCAAAATATCATCTTTATTAATTTATGTATGTTGAACCATCCTTATAACCCAGATATAAATCTCACTGGATGGTGGAGAATGATCTTTTTAATTTGCTGTTAAATATGGCTTGTTAGTATTTGGTTGAGGATTTTTGCACCTATACGAATAACAGCTGTTGGCTGTAATTTTTTTTTCTTATAGTATTTTTGTCTGGTTTTTGTATTAGCATAGTGATGGCCTCATAAAATGAGTTTGGAAGTGTTCCCTCCTCTTTAATTCTTTGTAAGAATTTAAGAAGGATTGGTATTATTATTATTATTATTATTTTGAGATGGAGTCTGGCTCTGTCACCCAGGCTGGAGTGCTGTGGTGTTATCTTGGCTCACTGCAAGTTCCGCCTCCCGAGTTCACACCATTCTCCTGCCTCAGCCTCCAGAGTAGCTGGGACTATAGGTGCCTGCCACTACACCCGGCTAATTTTTTGTATTTTTTAGTAGAGACGGGGTTTCACCGTGTTAGCCAGGATGATCTCGATCTCCTGACCTCGTGATCCACTCACCTCAGCCTCCCAAAGTGCTGGGATTACAGGTAACAATTGGTATTCTTATTTAAATGTTTAGTAGAATTCATCAGTGAAATCATCAGGTACTGTTTTTCTTTATTGAGAACTTTTTATTTACTGATTACTTCCTTGCTTCTTATTAGTCTGCATATTTTCTGTTTCTTGATTTAATTTTGGTAGGTTGTATATTTTTAGGTATTTATTGCTTTTAGGTTATCCACCTTTTTGGTTTTTAATTATTCATAGTCATCTCTTATGGCTCTTTGAATTTCTGTGTTATTTGGGTTGTAATGTCTCCTCTTTCATTTTTAATTTTATTTGAGTCTTCTCTTTTTCTCTTAGTCTAGCTAAAGATTTTCAGTTTTGTTTACCTTCTCAAAATGCAAATTATTACTTTCATTGATCATTTTTATTGCTTTTCTAGTCTTTATTTCACTTATTTCTGTGCTGATCTTTGCTGTTTCTTTCCTTTTGCTAACTTTGAGTTTAGTTTGTTCTGGTCTTTCCAGTTTTTTGAAGTATAATGTTAGGTTGTTTGAAATCTTTGCTTTTTCTGTTTATGTAGCACATTATTATCAAAAAAGACTCTTTATAACTGCTTTTGCCATATTTGACAAGTTTTGGTCAAACATGTTCCTATTTAAATTTGTCTCAAGACATTTTTTATTTCCTTTATAATTTTTTGATCCATTGGATATTCAGGAGTATATTTTTAAATTTCCACATATTTATAAATTTTTCAATTTTCCTCCTGTTATTTCTTTCTAGTTCCGTATTATTGTAGCCAGAAAAAAATACTTGACATAATTTCAATCTTTATCTTGTAATGTGGCCTAACATATAATCTGTTCTAGAGAATGTTTTGTGTATGCTTGAGAAAAAATATGCAACCACTGTTGCATAGAATATTCTGTGTATGTTCATTAGTTCCATTTGGTCTAAAGTGTAATTTGTCTCTGGCTAGGAACAGTGGCTCACGCCTGTAATCCCAGCACTTTGGGAGGCCGAGGCAGGCAGATCATCTGAGGTCAGGAGTTTGAGAGCAACCTGGCCAACATGGTGAAACTTCATCTCTACTGAAAACACAAAATTAGCTGGGCGCACCTGTAATCCCAGCTACTCAGTAGGATGAAGCAGGAAAATCACTTGAATCTGGGAGGTGGAGGCTGAAGTGAGCCGAGATCATGCCATTGCACTCCAGCCTGGGCAAAAAGAACAAAACTATGTTTCAAATAATAAATAAATAAATAAATAAGTAAATAAATAAATAAATAAAGTGTAGTTTGTGGCCAGTGTTTCCTTACTGATTTTCAGTCAGGATGATATATCCGTTGTTGAAAGTGAGTTATTCAAGTCATATTATAATTGTATTGCTGTCGATTTCTCTCATTAGGTCATTTAATAGTTGCTTTATATATTTAGATGCTACAATGTTGGTACACATATACTTACAATTGTTATATTCCCTCCTTTATCACTATGCAATGACCTTCTTTATCTCTTATTGCACCTTTTGCCTGAAAGTCTTTCTTTGATAAAAATACAACGACCTCTGCTCTCCTGCAGTTTTCATTTGTGTAGAATATCTTTTTCCTTTTATTCTTCACTTCTGGTCTATGTGTGTTCTTAAAGCTGAAGTGAATCTCTTGTAGGCATCAGATACTTGGCACTTGTTTTTGTTTTTGTTTTTTCTTTTATGCGTTTCCTCATTCTATGTCTTTGGTTGGAGAATGTAATTGATCTACATTTAAAATAATTATTGATAGGTAGAGAATTAATATTGCCATTTTGTTATTTGTTCCCGGCCGTTTTGTAGATTCTTTGTTATTTTCTTCTTTTGTTGCTGACTTCCTTTGTTATTTGATGATTTTAGGTATTGGTATGCTTTGATTCCTTTCTCTTTGTATTTTATATGTCTACTATAGGTTTTTGCTTCATGGTTACCATAAGGTCTGCATAAAACCCCTTATAGCTATGATAGTCTATTTTAAGCTGATAACTTAATTTTCATCACCTACAAAAACTCTACGCTTTTATCCTTCACTCACATTTTATGATTTCGAAGTCACAATTTGTATCTTTTTATATTATGTATACACAACAAATTCTTAGAGCCATAGTTATTTTTAACACTTTATCCTTTACCTCTATACTAGAATTATAAGTGACTTACACACCACCATTATAGTAGGAATATTCTGAATTTGACTGTGTACGTACCTTACCAGTGAGTTTTATGCTTTCATAAAATTTTATGTTACTAATTAGTATCCTTTTATGTCAGCTTGAAGAATTCCCTTTGGTATTTCTTGTAAGTTAGCTCTAGTGGTAATGAACTTTCTCAGGTTTTGTTCGTTTGGAAAAGTCTTTATTGTGCCTTCCTTTCTGAAGGATAGTTTTACTGGCTGAAGCATTCTTGGTTGACAGTTGTTATCTCTTTCAGCATTTTAATTATATTATCCCACCCTCTTCTGGTCTACAAGGTCTCTGCTGAGAAATTACTGATATCCTTATGGGAGTTCACTTGTATATGATCACCCTCTTTACTTTCGCTGTTTTCAAACTTCTTTCTCTTTGATGTTCAGCAGTTTGATTATAATGTGGCTCAGTGAAGTCTTTTTTAGGTTGAATCTATTTGAAAATGTTTAAGCTCTATGTACGTGAATGTCAATATAGTTCTCAAGATTTAGAAAGATTTCAGCTATTATTACTTTCAGTAAGCTTTCTGGACCTCTCTATCTCTCTCTTCCTTGGTAAAATTCCATAATTCAAAAGTTACCTCTCTTAATGCTGTTCCATACAATCCGTAGGCTTTCTTCATTACTTTTTGGGTTTTCTGTTCCTTTTTATTCTCTGACTAGATATTTTCAAATTACCCATTTTCGAGTTCACAGATTTTTTTCTGCTGTTGATTAATTGTGCTATTGATGCTCTCTAATGCATTTTTGTTTAATTTCATTGTTTTCTTCAGCTCCTGAATTTCCATTTGGTTCTTTTTTGATTATTTCTATCCCTGTATTGAAATTCTCTTATTGATCATGTTGTGTTGTCTAATATTTTTGAATTGTCTATTTGTTCCCTTGTAGATTGTTGAGTTTCCTTAATAACATTATTTTGAATCGCTTGCCAGGCAATTTGTAGATCTCCTTTTCTCTGGGGTTAGTACTGTAACATTGCTGTGTTCCTTTGGTAGTACTACAGTGAGCTCCACCTTTGAGATATAAAACAATATTTGCAGGTTTCATGCATTTATAGTTTTTAGAAATATGCCATTTTAACATAAAAGTTGATGAGTGAAATATCAAATATAAAACTCCCAGGTAATCCTCTTGTCACATTTTATTCACACTTGTAAGAATTACAGTTTGACGCACCTCAATGTAGAAAGGCTTTAGGGAGTCTAAAAACATATTACTTTGCATGAGGGGGTGAAGAAATGGGAAATGATAGAAAGTACTATTTTTATTACAGACATTGCAAATGATACAGTAAAAAAATGGAATTGATTAAATGGACATTAATATTTTGAACTCATTCTGTGATACACTTCATAATGACACTGAAACCTAAAATATCAATGCATTGATATTTTATTGATATCTATCATATCAATATCTTTTTATAATAGAGAAGTTAATTGCTCAGTTGCAATTCTTAATTTTCACTCAGATGTGAAAAGATTGCCACAGGGGAAAAAAATGGTAATTGGTTACTTGCTCATTGGCCACTTCAAGCACATGAATTAATGCCTGCAACTGTTGAAGTTGTAAACCATAAACTTGTATATTAATGAAATTCCCATTTCTTTACCTAAATCACTTTAAATCTGACACATAGTTCTCATTCTAGTAGGCCAATAAAGGTTTTAATTATGTAAGAGGACTATTTGTTCTCCTCTTCATACCTATCCAAGACCTCATAGTCCACGTAAACCAATGACTACTACTTCTGTATCACAGTAACAGGACTTGACATGAAATATATTTCACAAATATTTTCAAATATTTTGGAATATTTGACAATCAAACTAAGTTTCGGAGTTCCTAAGTGAACTTCAAAGCCATAGGCTCTGAAGAAAATACCTCTTTTTTAATCCCTGCTGCGTCAAATAATTCCATCCTCCTTTATTCTAGCTCATTCTCTTCAACTGTATTGCTCAGGCTTTCACAAAACTTTGGGAAGTAGTTTTACTTCCAACAATTTCCATTTTCTTCCCTGAGGAATTTCTGAGGCCAAAAAATATAAAAGTACAAAAGGAGAGGGAGATAAGATGGAAACAGGATAAATACAAATGTGTTTTTCCATCACACGAGCAAAGAGAAGACAATTTTAAAAACTTACCACCTATACTTCCTATTTTGATCACTTCCTCTTCACTCCATTGATGAGAAAAGGATTTCTACCCTAGGGTTATAAACACACAACATCTAACATTGAACAGATGAGCCAAACTGCAGTTTATTAGTCACATATGCTGACAGCCTGGGGGAAGAGAATATAGCATGTGAGGTAGAACCACTATGGAAATTTCACTTGGGAACAGGGTAAACAAACAAGGTCTATGGAAGGCAAACTTTGTAGCAACTAGATGGTGAGGTTGGTGAGGTAAGCACTCATTCTCATGGGAGGGTATTATTGGTTTGTTTGAATAATTCAAGGGGCAGGCAGAGAGCGGAAGCCTACTACTGAGGGATAAGCAGGCACTTTGCCTACTCCCTTTGATAAAGAGGGTATTTTGACCAAAAGACCTCATCTGTGGGAACATAAAGAGCGGAACTTGAGACCATTAGATCATCATGGTTTTTCCCAGATGTCAAGGCACACATAATATTGAACCTTAATTTAAAACCATATATCATATTTCTGTCAACAGAGAAAATCTGAGATTCTCTGCTATAATTTGCAACATTGTTTTGCTACCTAAATGAACACAGCACATACATAATTAAATTTCTAAAGGCCTAAGAAAAATAATAATTTTATTTTATAATTTTTTTGAAGAAGCGTTTTACAAAAATCTCCTTGGGCTGAGATCCTGAGCCATTTCCCAGGCAAAAAGTCTTATTGTTAAAAATAGTTTCCCATTCTAAAAGATGGAGTATCAACTTGAGATCTTCCCAGGAACTCAAAATAGTAAACATGAATCACTTTTTCTGACTGTTAATGTGTAAATTAACCATATGAAAGATTTTACAGTAATTGATATAAATCAATATTTATTATTTCATTCAAATTATCTTTGCCTATAAAAGATATCAAACAATTACCGTATGTTGATCAGGTGAAGGTGACTTTATTTATCTTTGAGCATGGAATTAATGATTGTATAATTTGCAAGGAGTAGGATTATTAAGATTATAACTAACACATTTTATAAGAGATTGAGGGCCTTGAATAAAAGGTAAGACTAAAGTACGTCTTCTTTTTTGAAGAAATTAAACAGATAATTAAAATGTAAACACCCAGTTGTTTATATTATCAGAAAACTAAAATTGGGTTTGTGAAGAAAAACAATATAAATGTATGATTTATCTGACAGCATAATTTTCCATATTTGCTAGAAAACTATTCTGAATTTCCTAGTTCAAGTTCGAGGTAGATAAAATTTAAATCAAATTGGCTCTGACCAATTACTTATCGAGATATTCCTGTGTCAGGATTAGCTTTAAGTTTAACTGTATTTTTAAATTCAAATCTGTCATGGCACACTTTCTCCTCATCTCTCACCTAATTATTAATTCTGTATGTTGCCTTTACTCTTACCTTGTGATTATATGTTTTCCAAATTTGATAAAAATTATGAACTCACAGATCAAAAACCGCTACAAACACCAAGCAGAAGACTTCACGTGTGCACGAACACACACACACACATACACACACACACACACACACACACACACACACATACACACACACACACACACACACACATACACACACACACATACACACACACATACACACATATACACACACATACATACACACACACACACATACACACACACACATACACACACACACACACACACACACAGAGCATATGATAATCAAATTACTAAAAACCAAAAGTGATAAAGAGAATACCTTAAAATTACCAGAGGAAAAAAAATGTCACATTACATACAGAAGAACAAAAATAAGAATAGCAGCTGGCTTCTTGTGAAATTTTATGTAATACAGAAGAAGAGAATACCACATTTAAAGTATTGAAAGTATTAAAAAAAAAACCTAAATTTCTATAAACAGAAAAATCATATTTCAAAAATGGAAAAAAAAATGAAAACTTTTTGAAAAAGCTTATTTGTGGCTAGGAGAGCTGAATTACAAGAAATATCAAAGAGAATTCTTCAGGAAAAAGGAAAATGATAACAGATGATGGATCAATAGAAAGGAATAAAAACATTCTTCACAATGGAACTGTATAAGAAAATACATTTTTTCTACTTATTCTCTTTAAAAAATAATAACAATGCACTGGGAAGTTTATGGCATCTACAGAAGTAACATATACGACAATGATTTCCCAAAGGACAGGGAAACAAAGTCTATTTTTATAAGTTTCTTATACCTTAAATGAAACAGGAGATTGCCATGAGTTAAATATCAATATTGTAAAACCCAGACTCATCTCCAAAATAAAAAAAATCAAAGAATTATAGCTATAAGCCAATATTGGAAGTAAAATTGGATCATAAAAATATTCTATCTAAATGACAACAAGATGAGAGGGGGAAAAAGGAAAAGTTATGTCAAATACATAATGAAGAGCAATAGGGCAGGTTTAAACCAAATGTACCGATAATTATGTTAAAAGTAAATGGTCAAATCAAATGGTTAAGTCAGCTGGGTATGGTGGCTCACGCCTGTAATCTCAGCACTTTGGGAGGCCAAGGCAGGCGGATCACAAGGTCAAGAGATCAAGACCATCTGGCCAACATGGTGAAACCCCATCTCTACTAAAAATACAAAAATTAACTGGGTGTGGTGGCGCATGCCTGTAATCCCAGTTACTTGGCAGGCTGAGGCAGGCGAATCGCTTGAACCGAGGAGGCAGAAGTTGTGGTGAGCCAAGATTACACCACTGCACTCCAGTCTGGGGTACAAGAGCAAGAATCTGTCTCAAAAAAAAAGTGAAATGATCCATTTTTTTCCAGAGGTTAAAAAAAAAAAAAAACACTAAAGTCTAGGCTGTCTACAAGAAACCTATTTCAAATATAGAGGATATAAAAGATACACCATGAAAACACTAATAAAATGAAAGGTAGAGTTGTTTCTTAGAATCAAACAAAATAGCCTTCAGAACAGGAAATGTTACTAGAGATGCAGAGCAGCGTTTCATAATTATAAAGAGGTCAATCAGTTTTTAAAAACCTAAATGTATACATACCCCAATAACCAGAAGTCCAAAATACATGAAGCAAAACGTAATAGAACTAAAACACATGCGCGCGTGCGCGCACACACACACACACACTATTACAGTTGGAGATGTCATCAGTTTCCTCAGTAATCGATAGAAGAACTAGACATAGAATCAATAAGTATATAAAAGACATAAACAACAAACGCTATCAACTTACCAGGCTGAACTGATGTTTGCAGAATGCTCTAACTGAAAACAGCAAAATATACATCCTTTCCAACTAAACATGGAACATTTACCAAGAAAGACTATATTCTAGATAATAAAAAAGAAGCTCAATAAATTTAAAAAGTTCAAATCATTTAAATATGCTCTATAATAACAATGTAATTAACCAGAATTAAATGATTAAAGATACTGAAAATATTCTTACTATTTAAAACTAAATAAACACTGTTTTAAATAACATACAAATTAAGAAAGTTCACTAGAAAAACTAGAAATTATGTCAAACCAAATGAAAATAAAAACACACCAAAATATGTGAGGTACAGCTAAATCAATGTTTAAAAGAAAATATATAGCATTGAATGCTTATTTAAGGAAAAATAATTCAAATCAATGTCCCTAGTTTTTGTATAAGAAAGAAATAAAACAATGAGTAAATCAAACCCAAAGTAAGTTGAAGAAAGAAAATAAAAAATGATCAGAATAAAAATCAGCGGGATAGAAAGCATAAAATCAATAAAGAAAAATCAATAAAATAAAATTCTGTTAATTTAAAACAAAAGGTAGAAATGATACAAATTAATATCAAAAATGAAAGGTCATCACTAAGGATTCTACTAACATTAAAAGGCTAATAAGGAATATAATAAGGAATACTAGGAACAACTGTATTCCTTCAAAATTAAAATATATACAAAATCTGTATACTGAAAACTTTAAATCACTGATGAAAGAAATTAATGAATATCCACCAACTAGAAATGTAAATCATTGTTATGGATTGAATTGTATTCCCCTAGGATTCATATGTTTAAGTCCTAACCCCTAGCAAGACTGTATTTGAAGACAGGGACTTTAAGGTGGTAAATAAGGTTAAATTAGGTTATAAGGATGGAACTCTAACGCAATAGAACTGGGTGTTTTCTAGGAAAAGAAAGAGACACAAGAGAGCTCCCTCATTTCCCATGCTTGCATGGAAAGGCCATGTGAGAAGACAGCAAGAAGGTAATCATCTTCAAGCCAGGAAAATATTTCTCACCAGAAGCCCACTCCGATGGCACTGTGATCTTGGACATTGAGACTCCAGAACTAAGAGAAAATAAATTGTTTAAACAACTTAGTCTTTGATATTGTGATGCCAGCCTGAGCTGACTAATACAGATTTTAGTACCAGGAAATAGAATGGTATTGTAACAAATAACTACAAATGTGGAAGTGGCGTTGCAACTGAGTGATGAGTAGAGGCTGGAAGAATTTTGAGGTGCATGTTAGAGAAAGCTTAGATTGCCTTGAAGGGACTTTTCAAGAAATGTGATCATAAAGGTGATTCTGGTGAGAACTCAGAAAGAAAATAGGACAGCTATAGAGAAAATGTATGTTATTTAGAGAATACACATATCAGCATGAACAGAATGTTGGTAGAAGCACGAACAATAAAGTAGGTCTGGTGACGTCTCAGACAGAAATGAGGAAGATGTTATTGAAAATTGGAGGAAATGGTGACAAAGACCTTGGCTGAATGGTGTTCTAATATTTTGTGGAAGGTAGAATTTATTTGTGATGAACTTGGATATTTAGTTGAGGATATTTCTAGGCAAAGTGTTGGAAGAAAAGCCTGAGTTATCCTTACTGCTTATAGTAAAATTTGTGAGGATATGAATTAAAGAAGGAATTGTTACGTAAAAAGGAACCAGATTAGAAGATTTGGAAAATTTTCAGTATATCCATATTGAAAAAAAAAAAGAAGAAGAAGAAGAAAGTGTGAAAGACCATCATGGGTTTTTCCTGGATAATTATTCCAAGAAGAAATTACTGTGTATTTAATTAGCTACCTGTGCAAAAGCCAGGACTGGACAGTAGTGTTACCTGGCTGTGAACATGCCTTATCCTTTAAAAAGTAAGAAAAGGTAACGCTAAGGACAATTCAGACATTGATAGGGCTGCCACTGCCACCACAGGTTCATGATATATAGTCTCAGTAGTCAAGTCTGCCGACCCACCAGTTTCAGAAACCTGACCACCTCCTTGGTTTCAGAAGGTGTAGCGAATTCTTCAGTCAATCCAGTTGCACCAGCCCAGATCCTTAGGAGCAATATTTCTGCCTGTGGTCAGGAAGGCAGGAGCACTGTGTAGTGACAAGAAGGTGCGATTACTGCCCCAGTGGGCCCAGAAGGTGGGACCATTGTCCCAACGGGACCAGATGGCAGAACATTCTGCCAAAGAAAAATTTTCTTGAGCCTTAGATCCAGTAAAATTTGCCTCGCTAGGTTTTAGATTTATTTAAGACCTGCTGCCCATTCTTCTTTCCCACTCGTGCCTTTTGGAATGGGAATATCCATCCTATGCCAGCCCCACCATTATGTTTTGCAAGCACAAAATCTTGGTTTTACCAGCTCACAGCCGGAGAGGAATTTTGCCTCAGGATAAATTTATTTCAGGTCTCTCTATAACTAATTTACTAGTGGGGCTGTTGAGATGGGGTGAATGTATTTTGCATATGAGAAGGACATGATTTTGGGGGGGCCAGAAAGTGGAATGTTATGGACTGAATTGTGCCTCTTCTCAAATCATATGCTGAAGCCCTAACCTCCAATGTGTCTGTACTTTGAGATACAGCATTTAAGGAGGTAATTAGGTTAAATGAGGTCATAAGGGTGGGGGTTTAATTCAATAGGAAAGGTGTTTTTATAGAAAGAAGAAAAGACACAAGAGAGTTCTTTCTCTTCCCATGTGCACATAGATAAAAAAGCACATAGATAAAAGGACAAAATGAGAAGCAGCTATCTGCAAGCGTCTGCAAGTCAAGAGAAACCTTACCAAAATCCAATTCTACTAACACCTTGTTCTTGGTGTTTCACCTCTAAAAATGTGAGAAAATAAATCTCTGTTACTTAAACCACCTAGTCTGTTTCAGCAGCCCAGAATGACTAATGCAATCGTATTTAACGATAGAATGATTCAACTGGGTGAAGATGTCAATTTTCTCCAAACTGATCTAAAGATTCGACACTATCCCAATCAGCATCTCAATAGGACTTTTATGTTTTTAGAAACTCATAAGCTAATTCTAAACTTTGTATAAAAACACAAAATATCAAGGAGTACCAAAATGATTTTGAAAAGAAAAGCAAAGCTGAAACAATCATGGTAAATGATTATATGATATCAAGACAGTCAAAATCGGTAAAGATCAAGACAACTGTAATATTGGGGTCATGATCCATTTGAGATGCCATAATAAAATACCTTATACTTGAGGTAATTTATAAACAACAGAAATCTATTGCTTACAGTTCTAGGGCCTGCAAAGTCCCAGATCAAGGTACCAATAGATTAGATGTCTGGTGAAGACTAAGTCGTCATAGACAGCACTTTCTAGGTGTGTCCTCAACATAGTGGAAGGGGCAAATTGCTCACTCAAGACTCTTTTATAAGGACATTAATACCATTTATGAAGGCTCTGCCTCATGACCTAATTACCTCCCAAAGTCCCACCTCTTAATACCTTAATCTTGGGGGTTAAGATTTTAACATAAGAATTTTGAGGGAACACAAACAGAAGATACAAAATGGCATAGTGATAATCACATATAGATAAATAGATCAGGAAAGAGAGTCCACAACTAGATGAACACATATATGGACAAATAATTTTTAGCAAGATGTCAGTAATCTTTTGGAGAAATGATACTCTTTTAAACAAATGATGCTGAGACATTTGGATATCCATGTACAAAAAAATTAAAAAAACAAACAAACAACAACAAAATCGCCAACAAGCCAAAAAAAAATTACTCAAAACTAACTTTACATATAGAAAGTGTAACTAAGAATTTGTTATAGACCTACTATATGAGCTAAACCCGTATAACATAGAGAAGAAAAGTTGAAGAATATCCTTGTGACCATGGGCTTGGCAAAGATTTCTTAGGGTACACAAAAATCAACCGTATAATGAACAAATTGATAAATTAGGCTTTATCAAACTGAAAAAAACTTTTGCCCTTTGAAATACATACCAAGAAATGAAAAAGAAAGAGTTCTGAGAGAAGATATTTGAAAAACGTATATCTCATAAGTACTTGCTTGTACCCAGAATTTGTTTGGAATACATACAAACCACTTCTTTATTATTATTATTATTATATTTTAAGTTCTAGGGTACATGTGCATAATGTGCAGGTTTGTTACATATGTATACTAGTGCCATGATGGTGTTATTATTATTATTATTATATTTTAAGTTCTAGGGTACATGTGCATAATGTGCAGGTTTGTTACATATGTATACTAGTGCCATGATGGTGTGCTGCACCCATCAATTCGTCAGCACCCATCAATTCATCATTTACATCAGGTATAACTCCCAATGCAATCCCTCCCCCCTCCGCCCTGCCCATAATAAGCCCTGGAATGTGATGTTCCCCTTCCCAAGTCCAAGTGATCTCATTGTTCAGTTCCCACCTATGAGTGAGAACATGCGGTGTTTGGTTTTCTGTTCTTGTGATAGTTTGCTAAGAATGATGGTTTCCAGCTGCATCCATGTCCGTACAAAGGACACAAACTCGTCCTTTTTTATGGCTGCAATATATTCCATGGTATATATGTGCCACATTTTCTTAATCCAGTCTGTCACTGATGGACATTTGGGTTGATTCCAAGTCACTGCTATTGTCAATAGTGCCGCAATAAACATACGTGTGCATGTGTCTTTATAGCAGCATGATTTATAATCCTTTGGGTATATACCCAGTAATGGGATGGTTGGGTCATATGGTACTTCTAGTTCTAGATCCTTGAGGAATCGCCATACTCTTTTCCATAATGGTTGAACTAGTTTACAATCCCACCAACAGTGTAAAAGTGTTCCTATTTCTCCACATCCTCTCCAGCACCTGTTGTTTCCTGACTTTTTAATGATTGCCATTCTAACTGATGTGAGATGTTATCTCATTGTGGTTTTGATTTGCATTCCTCTGATGGCCAGTGATGATGAGCATTTTTTCATGTGTCTGTTGGCTGTATGCATGTCTTCTTTTGAGAAGTGTCTGTTCATATCCTCTGCCCACTTTTTGATGGAGTTGTTTGTTTTTTTCTTGTAAATTTGTTTGAGTTCTTTGTAGGTTCTGGATATTAGCCCTTTGTCAGATGAGCAGATTGCAACAATTTTCTCCCATTCTGTAGGTTGCCTGTTCACTCTGATGGTAGTTTCTTTTGCTGTGAAGAAGCTCTTTAGTTTAATTAGATCCCATTTGCCAATTTTGGCTTTTGTTGCTGTTGCTTTTGGTGTTTTAGACATGAAGTCTTTGCCCATGCCTATGTCCTGAATGATATTACCTAGGTTTTCTTCTAGGGTTTTTATGGTATTAGGTCTAACATTTAAGTCTCTAATACATCTTGAATTAATTTTCATATAAGGAGTAAGGAAAGGATCCAGTTTCAGCTTTCTACTTATGGCTAGCCAATTTTCCCAGCACCATTTATTAAATAGGGAATCCTTTCCCCATTTCTTGTTTGTCTCAGGTTTGTCAAAGATCAGATGGCTGTAGATGTGTGGTATTATTTCTGAGGACTCTGTTCTGTTCCATTGGTCTATATCTCTGTTTTGGTACCAGTACCATGCTGTTTTGTTTACTGTAGCCTTGTGGTATAGTTTGAAGTCAGGTAGCATGATGCCTCCAGCTTTGTTCTTTTGACTTAGGATTGTCTTGGAGATGTGGGCCCTTTTTTGGTTTCATATGAAGTTTAAAGCAGATTTTTCCAATTCTGTGAAGAAACTCATTGGTAGCTTGATGGGGATGGCATTGAATCTATAAATTACCTTGGGCAGTATGGCCATTTTCACGATATTGATTCTTCCTATCCATGAGCATGGTATGTTCTTCCATTTGTTTGTGTCCTCTTTGATTTCACTGAGCAGTGGTTTGTAGTTCTCCTTGAAGAGGTCTTTTACTTCCCTTGTAAGTTGGATTCCTAAGTATTTTATTCTCTTTGAAGCAATTGTGAATGGAAGTTCATTCATGATTTGGCTCTCTGTTTGTGTGTTACTGATGTATAAGAATGCTTGTGATTTTTGCACATTAATTTTGTATCCTGAGACTTTGCTGAAGTTGCTTATCAGCTTAAGGAGATTTTGGGCTGAGATAATGGGGTTTTCTAAACATAAAATCATGTCATCTGCAAAGAGGGACAATTTGACTTCTTCTTTTCCTAACTGAATACCCTTGATTTCATTCTCTTGCCTGATTGCCCTAGCCAGAACTTCCAACACTATGTTGAATAGGAGTGGTGAGAGAGGACATCCCTGTCTTGTGCCAGTTTTCAAAGGGAATTTTTCCAGTTTTTGCCCATTCAGTATGATAGTGGGTTTGTCATAAATAGCTCTTATTATTTTGAGATACGTTCCATCAATACCGAATTTATTGAGCATTTTTAGCATGAAGGGCTGTTGAATTTTGTCAAAGGCCTTTTCTGCATCTATTGAGATAATCATGTGGTTTTTGTCTTTGGTTCTGTTTATATGCTGGATTACATTTGTTGATTTGGGTATGTTGAACCAGCCTTGCATCCCAGGGATGAAGCCCACTTGATCATGGTGGATAAGTTTTTTGATGTGCTGCTGGATCCGGTTTGCCAGTATTTTATTGAGGATTTTTGCATCGATGTTCATCAGGGATATTGGTCTAAAATTCTCTTTTTTTTTGTTGTGTCTCTGCCAGGCTTTTGTATCAGGATGATGTTGGCCTCATAAAATGAGTTAGGAAGGATTCTCTCTTTTTCTATTAATTGGAATAGTTTCAGGAGGAAGAGTACCAGCTCCTCCTTATACCTCTGGTAGAATTCAGCTGTGAATCCATCTGGTCCTTCAGTTGGTAGGCTATTAATTATTGCCTCAATTTCAGAGCCTGTTATTGGTCTATTCAGGGATTCAGCTTCTTCCTGGTTTAGTCTTGGGAGAGTGTAAGTGTCCAGGAAATTATCCATTTCTTCTAGATTTTCTAGTTTATTTACGTAGAGGTGTTTATAGTATTCTCTGATGGTAGTTTGTATTTCTGTGGGGTCGGTGGTGATATCCCCTTTATCATTTTTTATTGCATCTATTTGATTCTTCTCTCTTTTCTTCTTTATTAGTCTTGCTAGGATTCTATCAATTTTATTGATCTTTTCAAAAAGCCAACTCCTGGATTCACTGATTTTTTGGAGAGTTTTTTGTGTCTCTATCTCCTTCAATCTACTCTGATCTTAGTTATTTCTTGCCTTCTGCTAGCTTTTGAATGTGTTTGCTCTTGCTTCTCTAGTTCTTTTAATTGGGATGTTAGAGTGTCAACTTTAGATCTTTCCAGTTTTCTCTTGTGGGCGTTTAGTGCTATAAATTTCCCTCTACACACTGCTTTAAATGTGTCCCAGAGATTCTGGTATGTTGTATCTTTGTTCTCATTGGTTTCAAAGAACATCTTTATTTCTGTCTTCATTTCGTTATGTACCCAGTAGTCATTCAGGAGCAGGTTGTTCAGTTTCCATGTAGTTGAGTGGTTTTGATTGAGTTTCTTAGTCCTGAGTTCTAGTTTGATTGCACTGTGGTCTGAGAGACAGTTTGTTATAATTTCTGTTCTTGTACATTTGCTGAGGAGTGCTTTACTTCCAATTATGTGGTCAATTATGGATTAAGTGTGATGTGGTGCTGAGAAGAATGTATATTCTGTTGATTTGGGGTGGAGAGTTCTGTAGATGTCTATTAGGTCTGCTTGCTGCAGAGATGAGTTCAATTCCTGGATATCTTTGTTAACTTTCTCTCTCATTGATCTGTCTACTGTTGACAGTGGGGTGTTGAAGTCTCCCATTATTATTGTATGGGAGTGTAAGTCTCTTTGTAAGTCTCTAAGGACTTGCTTTATGAATCTGCGTGCTCCTGTATTGGGTGCATATATATTTAGGATAGTTAGCTCTTCCTGTTGAATTGATCCCTTTACCATTATGTAATGGCCTTCTTTGTCTCTTTTGATCTTTGATGGTTTAAAGTCTGTTTTATCAGAGACTAGTACTGCAACCCCTGCTTTTTTTGTTCTCCTTTACTTGGTAGATCTTCCTCCATCCCTTTATTTTGAGCCTATGTGTGTCTCTGCATGTTAGATGGGTCTCCTGAATACAGCAGACTGATGGGTCTTGACTCTTTATCCAGTTTGCCAGTCTGTGTCTTTTAATTGGACCATTTAGCCCATTTACATTTAAGGTTAATATTGTTATGTGTGAACTTGATCCTGCCATTATGATATTAACTGGTTATTTTGCTCGTTAGTTGATGCAGTTTCTTCCTAGCCTCGATGGTCTTTACATTTTGGCATGTTTTTGCAATGGCTGGTACCGGTTGTTCCTTTCCATGTTTAGTGCTTCCTTCAGGGTCTCTTGTAAGGCAGGCCTGGTGGTGACAAAATCTCTAAGCATTTGCTTATCTGTAAAGGATTTTATTTCTCCTTCACCTATGAAACTTAATTTGGCTGGATATGAAAATTCTTTTCTTTAAGAATGTTGAATATTGGCCCCTACTCTCTTCTGGCTTGCAGAGTTTCCGTCGAGAGATCTGCTGTTAGTCTGATGGACTTCCCTTTGTGGGTAACCTGACCTTTCTCTCTGGCTGCCCTTAAGATTTTTTCCTTCATTTCAACTTTGGTGAATCTGACAATTATGTGTCTTGGAGTTGCTCTTCTCGAGGAATATCTTTCAGGCGTTCTCTGTATTTCCTGAATTTGAATGTTGGCCTGCCTTCCCGGGTTGGGGAAGTTCTCCTGTATTATATCCTGAAGAGTGTTTTCCAACTTGGTTCCATTTTCCCCCTCACTTTCAGGCAGCCCAATCAGACGTAGATTTGGTCTTTTTACGTAATCCCATACTTCTTGAAGGCCTTGTTCATTTCTTTTTCTTGTTTTTTCTTTAGACTTCTCTTCTCACTTCATTTCATTCATTTGATCTTCAGTTGCTGATACTCTTTCTTCCAGTTGATCGCGTCGGTTACTGAAGCTTGTGCATTTGTCACGTATTTCTCGTGTCATGGTTTTCATCTCTGTCAGTTCGTTTATGGCCTTCTCTGCATTAATTATTCTAGTTTCAATTCTTCCACCCTTTTTTCAAGATTTTTAGTTTCTTTGTGCTAGGTACGTAATTCCTCCTTTAGCTCTGAGAAGTTTCACGGACTGAAGCCTTCTTCTCTCATCTCGTCAAGTCATTCTCCGTCCAGCTTTGATCCATTGCTGGTGATGAGCTGCGTTCCTTTGGAGGGGGAGATGCGCTCTGATTTTTTGAATTTCCAGCTTTTCTGCCCTGCTGTTTCCCCCATCTTTGTGGTTTTATCTGCCTCTGGTCTTTGATGATGGTGACGTACTGATGGGGTTTTGGTGTGGGTGTCCTTCCTGTTTGATAGTTTTCCTTCTAACAGTCAGGACCCTCAGCTGTAGGTCTGTTGGAGATTGCTTGAGGTCCACTCCAGACCCTGTTTGCCTGGGTATCAGCAGCAGAGGCTGCAGAAGGTAGAGTACTGCTGAACAGCGAGTGTACCTGTCTAATTCTTGCTTTGTAAGCTTCCTCTCAGGGGTGTACCCCACCGTGTGAGGTGTGGGGTGTCGGTCTGCCCCTAGTGGGGGATGTCTCCCAGTTAGGCTACTCAGGGGTCGGGACCCACTTGAGCAGGCAGACTGTCCGTTCTCAGATCTCAGCCTCCGTGTTGGGAGATCCACTGCTCTCTTCAAAGCTGTCAGACAGAGTCATTTGCGTCTGCAGAGGTTTCTGTTGCTTTTTGTTGTTGTTGTTGTTTAGCTGCGCCCTGTCCCCAGAGGTGGAGTCTACAGAGACAGGCAGGCCTCCTTGAGCTGCTGTGGGCTCCACCCAGTTCGAGCTTCCCAGTGGCTTTGTTTACCTACTTAAGCCTCAACAATGGCGGGCACCCCTCCCCCAGCCTCGCTGCTGCCTTGCAGTTAGATCACACACTGCTGTGCTAGCAATGAGGAAGGCTCCGTGGGCATGGGACCCTCCCGGCCAGGTGTGGGATATAATCTCCTGGAGTGCCCATTTGCTTAAAGCGCAGTATTGGGGTGGGAGTTACCCAATTTTCCAGGTGTTGTGTGTCTCAGTTCCCCTGGCTAGGAAAAGGGATTCCCTTCCCACTTGTGCTTCCCAGGTGAGGTGATGCCTCGCCCTGCTTCAGCTCTCGCTGGTCAGGCTGCAGCAGCTGACCAGCACTGATTGTCTGACACTCCCTAGTGAGATGAACCCAGTACCTCAGTTGAAAATGCAGAAATCACCTGTCTTCTGTGTCACTTGTACTGGGAGCTGGAGACTGGAGCTGTTCCTATTCGGCCATCTTGCTCCACCAGTCCATTCAAACCACTTCTAAGACAACCAGCCCAAAGATGAACAAAAGACTTGAACCAATATTTTACATAAAGATCCCAAATAACAAATAAGCACATGAAAATATAATGAACATTATTAATCATCGGTAACAAAGAGGTAACACTGCATACACACAAGAATGTCTAACATTAAAATGAGTGACAATATGAAGTGTTAGCTTTAATGTGGAGCAACTGGAGTGCTCACAAATCACTTATGCAAATTCAAAATAGGAATTTGGAAAGCAGTTGGCAGGTTCTTAAAAAGTTAAACATCCAGTTCCCATAAAACCCATTAATTTAATTTCTAGCTTTTTACCCGAGAGAAATAAGAGCATCTCTACACACAAAGATTTGTACTTGTATATTCATAGTAGTTTTATTTATAATGGCCAAAGACTGGAAAACAAAATATTCATCAGAGTGAAGGAATACTACTCAGCATCAAAAAGAAAACATGTGGTAGTTGGTTTTCTGTTCCTTCATTAATTTGCTTACGATTATGGCTTCCAGCTGCATCTATGTTGCTGCAAATAACACAATTTTGTTCATTTTTACAGCCGCATAGTATTCCATGGTGTAAATGTACCTTATGTTATTAATGTAATCCACCACTGATGAGCACCTAGGTTGATTCCATGTCTTTGTTATTGTGAGTAACCCTGTGATTAACATATGCATGCATGTGCCTTTTTGGTAGAAGAATTTATTTTCTGTTGGGTATATACACAGTAATGGAATTACTAGGTCAAATGGTAGTTCTAAGTTCTTTGAGAAATCTCCAAACTGCTTTCCACACTGGCTGAACTAATTTAAATTCCCACCAACAGTGTGTAAGCATTTCCTTTGCCTTGCAGTCTCATCAACATCTATTATATTTCACTTTTCAGTTATAGCCATTCTGACCAGTGTGAGGCAGAATTTCACTATGGTTTTGATTTGCATTTCTCTGATAATTGGTGATGAACGTTTATTCATGTGTTTGTTGGCCACTTATATGTCTTCTTTTGGGAAGTATCTATTCATGTCCTTTGCTCACTTTTTAATGGAGTCATTTGTTTTTTGGCTATTGATTTAAGCTTCTTAAAGATTCTGAATATTAGACCATTGTTGGACATGTAGATTTAAAATACCTTCTCTCCCATTCTTTATGTCATCTTTTTACTCTGTTGACAGTTTCTTCTGCTGTGCAAAAGCTCCTTAGTTTAATTAGACCCCATTTATCAATTTCTGTTGTTGTCGAATTGCTTTTGGGGGCTTAGCCAAAAATTCTTTCCCAAAGCCAATGTCCAGAATGGTGTTTCCTAGGTTTTCTTCTAGGATTTCTATAGTTTGAGGTCTTACATTTAAGTCTTTAACTCATGTTGAGTTATTTTCTGTATATGGTAAAAGGAAGGGGTTCAGTTTCACTTTTTTACATAGGGATAGCTAACTATCCCAACATCATTTATTGAATAGGGAGTCCTTTCCTTGTTGTTTGTTTTTGTTGGCTTTGTTGAAGATAAGATAGGTAGGTGTCTGGTTTTATTATGGGATTTTCTTTTCTATTCCATTGATTAATATATGTCTGTTTTTGCATATGACACAGCACGGGTGAACCTGAAAATTGAGGTTTAGCCCATGAGGGTTCTTGACTTCACCCAGGAAAGAATTCAAAGGTGAACTGGTGCTGTTAGACAGCAATCTTTTATTGAAAAGTGCTGTTCCTTGTGGAACAGGGCTAATACACAGGCTATGTGCCCAGAGTCAGCAACATATGGGATCTTAGCAATTGTATTTATACTCAAGTAAACCCACTTTCAATTACATGCAAACTAGGAGGCATGTCAATGCAAATTTAGGGGTGGGTATTTATAGCTTTCTAAGAAATAAGCAGTAAATTCTGGGTTGTTGCCACAGAAAGGGTTGGTGACTTCCAGGTCATTGCCATGGCATTTGTAAACTGTCATGGCACTAGTGGGTGTGTCCTATGCTAATGAGCAATAAGACAGCTATGAATTGCCTTCATTGACATCTGCTTGTTTATGCTGATTTCTTCACTTTATCCCGTCTGGATTATATCCTATTTCACTCAGCAGTGTGATGACCAGAAAACAAGTCCTGCTAGTCTCCTACCTCATATCATGCTGCTTTGGTTTCTGTAGCCTTATAGTATAGTTTGAAGTTGGTGTGTGATGCTTTTGGCTTTGTTCTTTTTGCTTAGGATTGTTTTGGCTATTCACTGTGTTTTTTTGGTATGATATAAATTTTAGAACAGTTTTTTTCTAATTCTATGAAAAATTATGTTGGCAGTTTTATAGTAATTGTATCGAGTCTGTAAATTACTTTGGGCAGTATGGCCATTTAATGATATTGATTCTTGTAATCCATGAGTATTTAATGCTTTTCCATTTATTCGTGTTATCTCTTATTTATTTCAGTAGTGTTTTCTAGTTCTCCTTATAGATATCCTTCACCTCCTCAGTTAACTGTATTTCTAGGTATTTCAAATTTTTGGCTATTTTAAATAGGATTGTGTTCTTTATTTGACTCTCAGCTTGAATGTTACTTGTGTACAGAAATACTACTGACTTTTGTATGTTTATTTTGTACCCTAAAACTTCACTAAAGTTGTTTATCAGTTCTAGGAGACTTTGGCAGTCTTTAGGGTTTTCTGGGTATAGAATCATATCATCAGTGAAAAGTGATAGTTTGACTTCTTCTTTTCCTATATCAATGCTTATTTCTTTCTCTTGCCTGATTGCTCTGGCTAGGACTTACAGTATGATACTGAATAAGAGTGGTGAGAGTAGGCACCTTCGTCTTCCAGTTCCAGTCTCCACCCCCAAGTGGAATGGTTCTAGCTCTCTCCAAGCAATATGACAATGGCTTTGGGCTTGTCATAGATGGCTTTTAACATTTTCAGTCATCGATGGCATTTCCTTTGTTGCCTCATCTGTTAATGAGAGGTGACAGCATGCTTGCAGCCCTCGCAGCCCTCGCAGCCCTCGCTCGCTCTCAGAGCCTCCTCAGCCTCTGCGCTCACTCTGGCCACACTTCAGCCCACTGCTGCACTGTGGGACCCCTTCTCTGGGCTAGCCAAGGCCAGAGCCAGCTCCCTCTGCTTTTGGGGAGATATGGAGGGAGAGGCATGGGCGGGAACCAGGACTGCAGGGTGGCGCTGACGGGCCAGGGCCAGTTCCAGGTGGGTGTGAGATCCGTGGGCCCCCGCACTGGGAGCAGCCAGCCAGCACTGCCAGCCCTGGGCAGTGAGGGGCATGGCACCCAGGCCAGTGGCTGTAGAGGGTGCACCAGGTCCCCCAGCAGTGCCAGCACACTGGCCTGCACTCGAATTTTCACTACCCGAATTCTCGCTGCCTGAGCCCCCCTGCCACTGTGGGCTTCCACAGGGCCGGAGCCTCCTTGACAGGCACCGCCCCTGCTCCCTGGTGCCCAGTCCCATCGACTGCCCAAGGGCTGAGGAGTGCAGGCACATGACACAGGACTGGCAGGCAGCTCTGCCCACAGCCCTGGTACAGGACCCACTAGGTGAAGTCAGCTGGGTTCCTGACTCTAGAAGGGACTTGGTGAACCTTTATGTCTAGCCTAGGGATTGTAAATACACCAAACAGCACCCTGTGTCTAGCTCAAGGTTTGTAAATGCACCAATCAGTGCTTTGTATCTAGCTAATCTAGTGGTGAATTGGAGAACTTTTCTGTCTAGCGCTCTGTGTCTAGCTAACGGATTGTAAACACACCAATCAGTACTCTGTGTCTAGCCCAGGGATTGTAAATGCACCAATCAGCACCCTGTGTCTAGCTCAAAGTTTGTAAATACACGATCAGTACTCTGTATCTAGCTAATCTATTGGGGGCTTGGAGAACTTTTCTGTCTAGCACTCTGTGTCTAGCTAAAGGGTAAATGCACCAATCAGCACTCTGTCAAAATGGACCAATCAGCTCTCTGTAAAATGGACCAATCAGCTCTCTGTAAAATAGACCAATCAGGTCTCTGTAAAATGGACCAATCAGCAGGATGTGAGTGGGGTCAGATAAGGGAATAAAAGCAGGCTGCCCAAGCCAGCAGTGGTAATCGGGTACCCTTCCACACTGTGGAAGCGTTGTTCTTTCACTTTTTGCAATAAATCATGCTGCTGCTCACTCTTTGGGGCCGCACTGCGTTTATGAGCTGTAACACTTACTGCAAAGGTTTGCAGCTTCACTCCTGAGGCCAGCCCTTGAGACTAGGAACCTCCGGGGAGAAATGAACAAATGAACAACTTCCCACCGGAGGAAGGAACAACTCCAGATGCGCAGCCTTAACAGCTGTAACACTTACCATGAAGGTCTGCAGCTTGACTCCTGAGGCCAGTGAGACCATGAACCCACCAGAAGAAAGAAACTCTGAACAGGTCCGACCATCAGAAGGAACGATCTCCAGACACACCATCTTTAGGAACTGCAACACTCACCACAAGGGTCTGCGGCTTCATTCTTGAAGTCAGTGAGACCAAGAACCCACCAATTCTGGATACATTAAGACTTTTTATCATGAAAGGATCTTGGATTTATCAAAACCTTTTTTCATTTCAATTAAGATGTTCATATGGTTTTTTGAGATGGAGTCTCACTCTGTCGCCCAGGTTGGAGTGCAGTGCCCTGATCTCAGCTCACTGCAAGCTCCCCTTCTTGGGTTTACCCCATTCTCCTGCTTCAGCCTCCTGAGTAGCTGGGTCTACAGGCGCCTGCCACCATGCCCAGCTAATTTTTTGTATTTTTAGTAGAGACAGGGTTTCACCATGTTAGCCAGGATGGTCTGGATCTCCTGACTTGGTGATCTGCCCTCCTCCGCCTCCCAAAGTGCTGGGATTACAGGCGTGAGCCACCATGCCGGGTCTTTGATTTTATGGAATACTTTCTGTAGGATCGGTAGCAGTTCTTCTTTGTATGTTTGGTAGAATTTCCTGTGGATCCATGTGGTCCAAGGCTTTTTGTGATTGATAGGTTTTTGTTATGCATTCAATTTCAGGACTTATTGGTTTGTGTTTTGGTTATCACGTTCTTCCTGATTCTATCTTGGGAGGTTATGTGTTTCCAGGAATTTATCTATTTCCTCTAGACTTTTTAATTTGTGTGCATAGAGTTGTTCGTAATAATCTCACAGAATCTTTTGCATTTATGTGGGTTTGGTTGTAGTGTCATCTTTGTCATTTCTGATTGTATTTAGACTTCTCTTTTTTGTTTCTTTGTTAATCTAGCTAGCCAATAACAATCTTAATTCTTTCAAATAAGCAATTATTGGTTTCACTGATCCTTTGTGTGAATCTTTGCATGCAATTTCTTTCAGTTCTTCTCCAATTTTAGTTATTCACTCAATAATTTGGTCTCTCTCAGTGAGCGCAGTCTTCCTGGCTTGTCTAGTTTTGTGTCTTGTGCCCCTTCTGTTCTTTCCATTTTCTTGCACCAACCTTCTTTAAGTACAGGCATTCATTTGCTAAAAGGATGATAAATGTTGTTATGATAGAAATTCACAGATAAAGAGCTAATATTCACATTTGACTTTTAAACCACACATTTTACATTTAAAGCAAAACAATAGGTTGGAAACCTTGATATTACTAAAAACAAAAATAAAACAGGTTTTCTAGCTTTCACATACTATAATTAACTTTTCAGGGTGCAGCCTTGATTGACTTGAAACCATAAGTAGAAAGAACTAGGGATATAGTATAGAGGAAGATATACAGAACCCTAAGGGAAGAAAATGGAAAAGATGAGGTACAGTGGAAAGCAAGAATGACCCTGAGAGAATCAGGAAAAGTATGAAAAGTTAGAGGAAGAAGACAAACGCCAACATTCTTACTTTCCCCTTTTTGAAATCTATTCGGGTGTGGGACACATAGTGGAAAATTCTCAATAGGAATGGGGCACTCGAGAACACTGGGCTCACATTGTGACGTAGTAGTCCCCTATTTAGTTTGGTGTCTTGTAAAACGTAGTGCAATAGCATAGTGTATCAGTAGAAGAGGGAAATGTTTAGCTAGTGTGGTGATTTGAATGTGGCCCTCATGTATTGGAAACTTAGTCCCCAGTGCAAAAGTGTTGAGAGGTGAGATCTTTAAGAGGTGGTTATGAGGACTCTACTCTCATTCATGGATTAATGTCCTTTTCACAGGAGTGGGTTCATTATTAAGAGTAGGTTATGGGCCGGGCAATCCCAGCACTTTGGGAGGCCGATGTGGGTGGATTACAAGCTCAGGAGTTTAAGACCAGCCTGGCCAAGATGGTGAAACCCCGTTTCTACTATAAAAAAATTAGCCGGGGGTGGTGGCAGGCACCTGTAATCCCAGCTACTCAGGAGGCTGACGCAGGGAATTGCTTAAACCCTGGAGGTGGAGATTGCAGTGAGCCAAGATCATGCCGCTGTACTCCAGCCTGGGCAACAGAGGCAGACTCCGTCTCAACAACAACAAAAAGAAACAAAGAAGAAAAGAAAGAAGGAAAGAAGGAAATAAAGGAAGAAAGAAAGAAAAGAGTGGGTTAAAAAGGTGACTTTGGCCTTCCTTCTGCTTTTCACCATATGATGCCTTCTGCCATGTTATGACACAGTACATAGGCCCATGGCCGATATAGCCCCTTGATCTTGGACTGCCTAGCCTATAGAACTGTGAACCAAACAAACTTCTATTGTTTATAAATTACCCAGTCTTTGTTTGGTATTCTGTCATAACAGCATGGAAATGAACACAGACAGATGGTTAAAGATGTGGCAACACATTTATTTCCCTAAAGCCCATCAAAGAAATGCAAAAGTTCTAGAAGATGTCCTGGTTTTGGAGACTTAGAGGCTCAGAGAAGAATGAAGGACCTACAGAGACCCAAAACTGAGAAAACAAGGCTACAGGATGTAAGAGGTTTGACACTAGAAGGAATATTATAAGGCTAGAGTATCCACTTTAAAATGAGAAACTCTAGATGAAAGACATAAAATAAATTTTGTAGGTAGTAAAATAAAAACTTCATGTCCAGTGTTGTCCACAAGCTCACACATCTTAATGCTACATTTTTATAACAACCTTCCTGGTTAGATAATCAGTCGTGAAGATGGCACAAAATACCAGATCACTTTTATCTCACAGTGTTTTTTTGTTTTGTTTTGTTTTGTTTTGTTTTTGCAGCCTCCCACCACAGCAAGAATCTAAGAAGGCCTGAAAATAATTTTGGGCCTTATCTGAGAATGAAGTCAAATGCTTAGTAGCAAAAAGGCTAAGTTTAGCATGTTAACCAAAACTTCTCAGCAAGTTTATCAGAGCAGCAGCCTGTTGAAAAGGTGATATAATCATCCAAGGTAAACATTTTGTCCCTCCAAAATACAGTGTAATATCAGTGATACTGCAAATCTCTTGGCCTCACCAAGTCTTTTAATTACATTCCATTTTGCCTCATCTACTCAGGAGGTACTTCGGGTTAAGCACTCCTAATATGAAAATCTGAAATCTGAAATGCTCCAAAATTTGGAATTTTTGAGTTCTGGAATGATGCTCAAAGGAAATGCTCACTAGAACATTTCAGATTTCAGATTTTCACACCATGGATGCTCAGTGCAAATATTCAAAAATCTAAGAAAATATTAAATTTGAAAACATTTCTGGTCCCAAACATTTTTAGTAAGAAATATTCAACCTGTGAAAGCATTATTCAGCCTCAAAAGCCAAAGGCATTCATACTTAGCTATGTTATATGAAAGTATAACTGTGCCAGGAAGTTTTAACAGTACATAGAAAAGAGCCAAAGCCATAAGCTTTTATTATGGCTAAGGATGTGATCCACCAAAGCTTCTCTAGGTTCAACAACCATTTGGACTTAAAGTATGGAGTCAGAAAGATTTCTCCCCAAAAGATGGATTTTTCTTTTCTATCATATCATCAGGCTGCAAACTTTCCAAGCTTTTATGCTGTGCTTTCTCTTGAATCCTTGCTGCATAGAAATTTCTTCCACTGGATACCCTAAATTATCTCTCTCAAGTTCAAAGTTCCACAGATCTCTAGGGCACAGACAAAATGCTGCCAGTCTCTTTGCTAAAGCATAGCAAGAGTCACCTTTACTCCAGTTCTCAACAAATTCCTCATCTCCATCTGAGACCACCTCAACCTGGACTTATTGTCTATATCACTATCAGCATTGTAGTCAAAACCATTCAACGAGTGTCTAGGAAATTCTGAACTTTCCCACATACTGCTGTCTTCTGAGCCCTCCAAGTCTCTAGGAAGTTCCAAACTTTCCAACATTCTCCTGTCTTCTTCTGAGCCCTCCTAACTGTTCCAACCTTTGCCTATTACCCAGTTCCAAAGTCACTTCCACATTTTCAGGTATCTTTATAGCAGCACCTCACTCTACCAGTACCAATTTACTGTATTAGTCTGTTCTCATGCTGCTAATAAAGACAGACCCAAGAGAGGGTAATTTATTTTTAACAAAGAGGTTTAATTGACTCACAGTTCCACATGGCTAGGGAGGCCTCACAATCATGGCAGAAGGTGAAGGGGAAGCAAGGCATGTCTTACATGATGGCAGGCAAGAGAACATGTGCAGGAAAGCTCCCCTTTATAACCATCAGATCTTGTGAGACTTACTCAGTATCATGAAAATAGCACAGAAATGACCTGCCTCCATGATTTAATTACTTCCCTCCCAGGTCCCTTCCATGACACATGAGAATTGTGGAAGCTACAATACAAAATGAGATTTAGGTGGGGACAGAGCCAAATCATATCAGTATATCTAAAAGAAAAAGAGTTACTAACTCAGCTTTTGATTTCAGTTCTTTCTATTCAAGGAGAAATAGTATTAAAGTTTGCACAACAAAGGAAGTTGAGAGCTATAAATGGTGAACTAATTTAAGAATAATGGATAATTAACACACCTCATGTATTTATTATTTGGTTGTGAGAACACTTAAAATCTACTCTCAGCAAGTTTTGATGCATATGTTAATTACTTGGATTTAAACATTCCACAAACTATAAACATCATCTTGTACACCATAAATATATAAAATTATTGTCCATTTAAAACAAGTCAATAAAATAGATAAAGAGCAGTAAGAGATAAATTTTTTTGCAAATATTTTAAATGTCTGATATAATTGAAAATATTTATATTCTCATACCAGATTCTATAGTTCATCTGTTGTGAGATTTTTTGGTAAGAGTGTTTCACACTGATATGTGATGAGAAAAAGGAGAATAATTTTAACAGTCTTTTGAGATAATTATGATGTTCTTGGATATTATACCGATACTGGACAGGTTTTAACTTCTTAAAGGTTTTTGCAATACAGAGTCTGAAACCCCATCAATGAATAATTTGTTCTCTGGTATGTTAAAATCCTTGGTCCAATTCTGCAAAACATACAGACACACACACACAAAGAAAGAATAATAAATATATTTTGGGTGAAAAGTCTCCCACTTTAAAGCGTTTATGTGTATGTATGTTTATATAACATATATATGTTATGTATGTGTATGTATGTTTATAAGGACATAGAATAATGCAAAATATATTTCATACATGAAGTTATGGTTTTAAAATGTTCAATATCCACTGCACTAGGAAAATATTTGCTCATGTACATTGGGAGACAAAAGAATGTCCACAGCATCTCAATTTTTAAAAATTAAAAAATAATTTAAATTTTTATTGAAGTATTAAGGTATAGCAGAGACTATATCATGCACTTTCCAAACCATTTGCTTTTCATACTAGGCACATGTCATCTTCTCCATCTAGGTGGAGCCACATAATTGTGTTCTGTTTAAAATGTGGGAAAAAACAATGGTCAGAAATGCCTTATGCAGTAATCTCCTTCACCTCCTCCTTCTCTTCTCTCCTTCTCCTTCTTTTTCCTCTCCCCTCTCCTTCTCCTTTTCTCCTCTCTCCTCTCCAGCTCTCTCTCATCTCTCTCCATCTTTCTGTCTCTCTGTTTCTCACTCTCCCTCTATTTCTCTCTCTCCTTCTCACTCACATGCAAACACACCACACCTCTGCTCTCATCCCCATTTCCATTTCCATTTTGCAATCAAAGACTGCAAAATGTTGAACACACACAATGGAAAGAGCCTGCATCCCTAGGTTCTCTGCTTTGAGGATGGACAAGCAGGACAGCTGTCCAACAAGATTTGTCTGCATCAGACATTGTATGGGCAAAAAATAAGCCACTGAATGTTTTAGGATTATTTGTTACTGTGGTTAATTTATCTCGTTATACAAATAGATAAACTGTAATTTAGTCCTACTATAGAATGCTATATAACAATAAAAATCAATTATTTACAGCTACAATGAAAATCTCAGATGAATCTAACCCTAAAAAGCAACTTGAGGAATACATAGAATATAACTTCATTCATATATGGTTCAAAATATGCAAAACTAAGCTATGTGTTATTTAATATTCTAAATATTGTGTTAGAACTATAAGGAAAAGCAAGAGAACCACAAATATGAAATTAAGTATAGTGGCTACTTTTGAGTAGTAGTAACGGAAGAGGTTAGGATGCAAGGGCATACTCACAGGGAATTTGGGTTTAATAAAAAATGTTCTTTTTTCTAAAATGATTGTGAGTTCATGGGCATTTTTTGGTATCTTCCGTCTTTAAACCTTAGCTATATTTGTAATTTTTAAAATTTGTCTACTTTTTATTTTATATTTTTAGATAAGAGTGACTGAAAAACAGTTCAATTATTGCAAAATAGAGAAAAACAAAGTAGTTTCCAGTTAGCAATTTCTCCAAAAGTATTTGGCAAGAAGAAAGATCACTAGGCGGATGTTAAAAAAACTAGACTATGCAGCCAATAGAAATTGCAACAGAGTTATTCAGAAAAAAGAAAAACATATTAATCAAAGGCCAATTGAAATAATTAATTTAACTTACAATTTGGCTAAAATTGAAAAATCCATAATCATCTGCGGAACTGATACATAATATTCAAATGGAAGAATTTATAAGTGTAAGTTCATGGAGTTGGAAGTTCTGAACAATATCTGGCTAAAAAGACAATGGAGAATATTTTTCCATAGGCATTTTTAAAACTGTAGATAAATTCATAACATGGTATAAGTGAATAGGCTCTTACAGATTCTACAGCAGTGACACTCAATCTTTCCTGCACATTAGAATCATCTAGTCAGTTTGTTTTTGAAAAAAAGTCCCATTGTTCAGTTTGCACCAGACATAAAATAAATCAGAATATCTGGGGACAGGCCCTAGGCAATGGTATTTTTAAAGATACCCAGATGATTTTATGTTCAACCAACATTAAGGACCACTGAGCTAGAGCAACTCCTTTATTTCACAGTTGAAAGGTCTGAGGTCACAAGTTGTAGATTGCATCACATAAGGTCACGCAGTTGGTTAATGATTTTCTGCTCTTTTCCCTGTCTTCTGTCTTCAACTTTTAAATGTTGCTGCTTCCTCTATATTTTGTACATTTATTCACATCACTTCAGATTCTTTTGGTCTCAGCTCTCTCTCATTCTAACCACCCAGTTTAGCAGATATGAAATCTGACACCTCAGATCTAGACCATGTAGTGCCTACCCTCTTCCCAGGAGCTTCTTTAATGATATGTGGTAGCAGACCCTTTGGGAACGCCCTTGGCACTCGCAACTATGCAGCTTGAAAACGCTGAAGAATTATAATGCCATGGGGTGAACCTATGACTAATGAGTAATGAAAGCCAATGAATTTGCTTTTCACTTTCATTCCCATATACTGGTAGTCCTGAGATGCATTTCATATGCCTCATTAAGCAGACATGGGAGCTTGAACATCTAGTCACCTATAGCTGTGGGCAACAGCATAATGAATCTTTGTCCTGGCACGCCCTCCTCCCCTGCTAACCTTGTCTCTTTTCCACCTCCTTGAGTCTCATTTTCCAATAAAACATTTGCACTTAATTCTTTGGTTCAGGCTCTATTTTCTGGAGAATCCAAGCTAAGACATTACCCTTCTTTGGTTATCTTAATATTACTCTTTCATGGTCAATATACAATTTTCATTGCCTGGACCATGCCTGGATATTTAAGATGCAATGATTATTAAAAACATCATCAACTTGTGGTCCTTTATATATATATGTTCTTTGGTGCTTTAGGAACCTTCCATATTCATTTTCTGGAGAAGGTGAAGGAGAAAAATGTCAACAAAAAGTAAAACGTGCCAGGAAAAAAATAGGTCATACAGAAAAAAGCAAACTGATTAAAACATGAAAAGAGATTGAGGAGGAGAACAAGACCAAAAGAAACCTGGAATTGGAAATGGAGAGGGTCCAATAAGTCCTCTGTATCCAAACTGCAATCAGAGTAATTCTTCATTTCCCCATAAAGACTGTTATTTCAACTATTGTCAATATATTAAATCATCCTCTTTATCTATGCCTCTATCTTTCTGCTAATCAGATTAACATAGCTAGCATCTATTCATTCATTCTGTACTCATCCAATGTTAATTTGGTCCCATTATTATTCTAGAAATTCTAGTAATTATTGAATTTCCGCCTAAGTTCCTAAGACAATAAGGAGACCCTTCCTAAATACATCTAACTATAAGTAAATGAGAAACGGAAGGTTTATTCTTTCAAAGAGTATCATACCCATATATGACCACCATATCTTTACTTGTTCCTATTCTTGGATATATTCACACCAACACTTGGCTCTCTGGTCATCATAGAACACACAACCTTTCTTATTTACATATATTATATGACTTGTTTCTTAGTAGGGTTTTTATTTTCTCATTCATAAGTCCCCAGGTGTCTTCTGAAATTCAAGGGCTTTTCTTCCCATATTTTTCATTTATTCCACAAATGATCTTTACTATATGAAATATATCTTGTGATACAGTAGATAATATGACAACACATTCTGTCTCTTCACTGAGTTTACCTTTTAGTGGAGGTATCAAATAGAAATGAGATAAAGAATACAGATTACCATAAATAGGATGGAATAAATAGTAAATGCATAACACACTATTAGAAAGAATAGCCAGGGAAAGCTTATCTGAGGAGAGAAATGGGACCTAATGGTCTCATGGGGACCTCAGAGGGAAGTTGAGACCTAAAGAATAAGACTGAGTCAGCCAGGCAAATATCTACCAAAAAAGCATTTTAGGCAGAGATAAGTAATTGCAAAGGTCCTGAGATGGAAAAAGGTTTGATAAATTCCAGGAACAGAATGGAACCAGTATAACTGGAATATAATGTAAAATCAGGAGAAGGGCATAAAATTAGGTTAGAGAAGGCCGGGCACAGTGGCTCGTGCCTGTAATACCAGCACTTTGGGAGACTGAGGCAAGTGGGTCACCTGAGGTCAGGAGTTCGAGATCATCCTGGCCAACATGGCGAAACTCCATCTCTACTAAAAATACAAAAATTAGTCAGGAGCGGTGGTGGGCACCTAGGGACTACTAGGTGATACTACAGCTACTAGGGAGGCTGAGACAGGAGAATCGCTTGAACCTGGGATGCTTAGATTGTAGTGAGCCAAGATCGCACCACTGTACTCCAGCATGAGCAACAAGAGCAAAACTCCGTCTCAATAGAAAAAAAATAGATTGGAGAGAATATAAGTACTAGACACTTTGGAGTTTTGTAAACTGAGATATGGAGTTTGCATTTTATTATAAGAACAATAAAAATCCTTGACGGATTTTTCAGCTAGGAAAAAAAAAAATAGCCAGATTTCCATTTTTGAAGAGATTTTTCAAGTTACTCTATGGAGAAACAAGTTAGGAGGCTGGTATAATCCAGTAAAGAATTGAAGAAGGCATTAAAGAATAAAAGGCACATAAAATAAATACATGTCAAAGATGGCATTTGATTCATTAATTAATGAAAAAACCAGTAAGATGTTACAACTAATTAAAAAGAGAATCAAATAACACATGTATATTAACAATCAAAAATGCTTAGATGAATTTAGAATACTGTAGATGCAAAACTGGTCAATTTCCACAGGGCAATAATCAACTGAATTTCTATGAACAAGAATCATTTGCATGACTGTAAGTTTTCCACAATTTACAAGATCGCTAAAATAGCTCAAAGATGATGAAAGTCACAAGTAAACAGGAACAGTGTGCTAGACAGGACATCCAGCAATTTTATTTTTTGTCTTTCAAAGTCTTTTACAATTTTTCCTGACAGGAGCCTGAATTAGAACAGTGATGGAGGACACAGAAAACAATGCTGAATGACAGATATGTTGCAAAACTTCATTACTGAGATCAAAATCATCCTAGCTTTGATGTAACCATCACAAACTCGAACAAAAAAAGATATTTAATCTACATGAGAGCTATTACTGAGGAACTGAGTGGTGTAAGTCCCTTGGGAGAACAGGTGCTGGCTTTTCCTCCCCTTTGATGTCAGCTTTCTGGTGAGACCTGCAGTAGTGTTTGCTTATTCTTCACAGTCCAGTCAACCCTAGTCCTGTGACTGCTGTGCTAGTGCGATCAGTTCAAACTCTTCTGGTGTTTGCATGACTGGGCAGCAGATCTCTTGACAGGGCAGCTCAAATCGGTTGCCCATCTTTTCACGTTCCCACCAAAGTCCTGAAGGTTGATTGTCATCTTCTGCTACTTCTTGGCCAAAGAGCCTTATGAAACACATATGGATGTCCATCAGTGTTCCAATCCCTGCAAGACTTGAAGTGCATTTTTGGACCATAGTTCAAATGAATTTAGTAATAGCAGCTTGCACAGCTGTTTTTGTTTGTTTGTTTGTTTGTTTGTTTTTTCTGAAATCTTTGTATTACTTTTTCCAAATGTTCTTAACTAATTTTGGAGTCTAGACTAGGAAATGTCAATACTCTCTAATATGCTGCATCTCCACTATTCACAATAGCAAAGACATGGAATCAACCTAAATGCCTATCACTGACTAGATAAAGAAAATATAGTGCATATACACCCTAGAATATTATTCAGCCAGAAAAAATAATGAGATCATGTATTTTTCAGAAACGTGGATGGAGCTGGAAGCTGTTATCCTTAGCAAACTAACACAGGAACAGAAAATCAAATACTGCATGTTCTCACTTACAAGTGGGAGCTAAATGATGAGAACTCATGGACATAATGAGGGAAACAACAGACACTTGGGCCTACTTGAGGGTGGAAGGTGAGAGGAGAGAGGGGATCAGAAAGAAATAACCATTGGGTAATAGGCTTAGTACTTGGGTGATAAAATAATCTGTACAACAAACCCCCATGATATGAACTTACCTATACAACAAACCTGTACATGCACCTCTGAACCTAAAGTAAAAGTTAAAAAAATTATGCTGCATCTCTTCACGATGCCTGGGGACATTTAAAGAAAACATTATTCAACAGTTAAGTAGATTAGTGATATGGTACCAAGTTCCCTCAGCTACTGCCATGGCGTTTCTTAATTTTTAGCTAGTCTCCATCCATGGGCACGTTCTTCCCTATCATTCTATTGTTCTTTCTTACCCATTCTCTCCATATATCCTCGTCATTGTGGTCACTGACTCTTATTCTCTGCGTTCTGAGATAATGTATGTGAAAGCACTCCATATTCTAAAATTCTACACCAATGTGAAGTATCAACATTACTGTAACTCATATATTTCCAATCTAGTTTTGTGAGTAGGTGGGTGTGTGCAATGTGAATGAGTGTATGAGTACAGGAGAGCAATGCTCAGTTGTCGTGAACAGGCCCCCATCCTGGACTAACATCTCCATTGCCTCCCTACACAGAAAGAGCCTGAACTTACGGAGATAGGCAAGACTCAGATACACTTAACTAATGACAAGTTTCAGATTTGATGCTTTTTTAAAGAAGCACAGCAGTAGAAGTCCTTTCCTAATCTAAGAAGCAGATACAATTTGCTTACAGTCTCTCATCTTTCGTATCCCCTGACATTTCTTTTTCTTTCTTTTTTTTTTGTTTTTGTTTTTTTTTTGTTGTTGTTGTTTTTTTTTTTTTTTTGAGATGGAGTCTGGCTCTGTCGCCCAGGCTAGAGTGCAGTGGCGCGATCTTAGCTCACTGCAAGTTCCTCCTTCCGGGTTCACGCCATTCTCCTGCCTCAGCCTCCCGAGTAGCTGGGACTTCGGGCGCCTGCCGCCATGCCCGGATAATTTTTTGTATTTTTAGTAGAGATGGGGTTTCACCATGTCAGCCAGGATGGTCTCGATCTCCTGACCTCATGATCCACCCGCCTCGGCCTCCCAAAGTGCTAGGATTACAGGTGTGAGCCCCCACTCCCGGCCTTATTTTTCTTTATCATGGACCCCAATGCCCTCTACTATTCTCCAGCAAGTCCAATCTCAGTTATTGGTTAATGCCCCAGCACCATACTAAGTAATGTTTGGTGCTTTCTAATTGCCTTCTCCGAAACTCAAACTCTCATGAATTTAGGCTATAGAAGAAAAATGTTCTATTAATCTGGTCCACTTGATAATATGACAAGATAAAAACAACATCCATATGGGCAACTTCGTGTTTAATAATTTGGTGTTTGTTATAAATGGGTGATGGCTTTAAAAGTCTCAGAAAAATATTTTAAGAAAGAATGCGTTCTAAAAATCGCTTAATTTTAGAAGTGATGCATTGACATTCATGAGGCAATACCTAACCGAGAAAAGGCAAGCAGTGAAATGAGGTGATAAACACTCTAAAAACCAGATGCAGTACTGGTCTAATGCTGTGTGGCGGCAAGAAGTGACCCACAGCGGCTCTCTGAGCTGCTCTAAGACATCCACTAGAGTCTAGAATCAATCACTTTTCATACTGAATAGACCACAAAGGACAAACCTCATTGCTACTGGGGCCATATACTCACAGAAAACATTAATCTAGGACCATATAATATTTTAAAAGGTCTTTTTAGAAAAAAAGTAATATTTTTAAAAGGTCTTTTTGGAGAAAAGATAAATCCAATGTCCCTGAAATTATTAGAAAGTTAGGAATAGAGACCATAAAATATATTCACTAAGTGGATTTTTAAAAAGTCTTTAAAAGCAATTTAGTATCTTGGTCATAAAACAGAAAAAGAGAGTGAAGCAATCAAACATGCATGAGGTCAAGAGGTGAAAATACAGGAAAGAAAAGGTAGAGGGTCAAAGAAAAAAGAAAATAGGCCCAAAAGAAACAGTAACAGGGAGAGTCGCATTAAGAGACAAATGCAATTGTGTTTGAAAACACACACAAAGGGAAGAGAATGCCAAGAAAGGCTACACACACTTACCCATACTTACCTGATGTATATATTCTCTCTGTGCACAGAGAGATTGATTGAAAGCATGGGAAAAAAACACACATGAAGACACATTGTGATGGCTTGGTATTGTGTCAGCTTGGCTAGGTTGAACTACATTTCCAAGATTTCCCTTCCATATATTTTCCACTTACGGTGAGACACAGAGAGACTCTTGTGCAAGATTTGGAGGGTAGAAGTAAAACAGCAGCTATTTTTGTGGATCATGTAAATTGTCACTTATCCTCTACCTTACCTTGCTGGTCTAAGACAGGAGCTCAGCCTACAATTGCTCCATCTTCCACTGAATTCTCCTTCTGATTCCCCACATTGTATGTGTGTGTGTGTGTGTGTGTGTGTGTGTGTGTGTGTGTGTGTATCTTTAGCTCCTTGATGAAGAGCACTGGCTTCTGCAGGAACCCCATGCCATCAAGGTGAGAGACAGTAAAAACTGATACTTGTGGGTTCCAGTTTGTTCCTACTGTCTCCCACTTTATATCCATTTTCCCTTCTTCTTGTGGACTTCAAGCCTTCACAGCAGATGCAAGGACACAGCTACACAGAGACTACTTAATTAGCTCCCACTTTCATAGTTGCATGAAATCTAATGCCTGGGACAAATCCTCTAATACAAATACATGATTGTATGAATGAATGAGTGAATGAACAAATATGGTTCCTTGTGACTCTGATGTTCTGATTGCATTCTGACTGATACAGACACATAAATTAAAAAACCAGGTTTCTAAAAGTTCATGAAACAGTATCTCTAGTGTTTAACCTTTAAGAACTATCCCTGCTAACATAATCTAATAAAATTCAGTTTAGAACTAGATTCTCATTCATGTGAGTTTCTCCTAATTGACAGAATTGTTATTTTATCATTCAGAATGTGAAGGGAGAAATAGCCTCAGCTAATTAAAATTTTCAAAAGACATGCTTAGACCTTGTCACTACTAACTTTAACTCTAGTTTAGCATTAAGAGAAAGTATATGAGAAGAGTATATAAAAAATACATGTTCTAACAGCTCATGTGAAATTGCGCATCTCTTAACATTTCTAGTTTTCAGTCTTCTTTGAAGGGTTTGTGAGTCATCCAAATTATCATCTTGTTTGAGTCATTCTTATGTAAATATTGATATCCTTTGAAATGCACAGAATTTAACTGCAATTTACATAGTCCCAGGTACTGCTGATCATAAATATTTTGTCTTTATGATTTTGATTAATAACAATAAAACTCCTAGAGTCATCTAGCGATCATCAAGATCCCTTATATAATTTGTCTTGTATTGACAAATTGTAATTTTACTATGACCAACTATAAAGTAAATGCCTGCCTACTTCTTGGAAATGTCTTCAACTTTACTGGGAGATAAACAGAATTGAAGTTTGAATCCCTACTGGACTCAGGCCCGTAGAATGTATTGCAGTGCCATCCACCAGAAATATTATGTAGGTCACATCTGTAATTTTAAATTTCCTAGTAGCTATATTTTTTAAAAAACTAAAAGTATATCACATTTATTTTCACAATATATAACTCTATACATTTAAAACCGTATTTCAACATAATCAGTATAAAAAATAAAGCTAGTTATATTTACAAATTTTTCCATATGAAGTAAGTCTTTGAGACTCAGTGTGCATTTAAAATTTCTGCACACCTCAATTAAGACTAGGCAAATTTAAAGAGCTCAGTAATCCCATTTGATTAGTGGCAAATACATTGAACAGTGCAGTTATAGTGAGTCTGTTGGGTGAAGGAAGTGATAAGCCTGAATATGCCTACTAAACTCAGGCAGCAAAAGCACAAATTAATTATCCCCCAAAAGAGATTGTGAAGTTATATAGGCCAGGAAACTTCCATGCAAACCTAAGGTTAGGTTCCTCTTCACTGAGGAAGGCAGTATTCTAAGTAATCTGGATGAAACCCACTCCACCTTGTTATTGCATATGCAAGACAGAAAACACATTTGGTGTCAAAATAGAATTGTAAGCCCCTGCACAGATACACTATATTGTTCTCAGCACAAGCCTGCTTTGGGATGTCTCTGACCCCAGAATTCCATGGGGTGATCAGGAGCTGACCCAGCCAAGATTTTGGAGCTTTGCAAAAAGATCTCTTCTGTCACAAGCAGGTGCAATGCACACTTGGCAGAGAATTATGTGGCTTGCACTGGATATCTTTAGTACCACTGCAGAGGGGTTTCTGGAGGAGTAGGGGGGAGCAGCACTGGTGGAAATCAGGCTCCAAGGATGTGCAAGGGTCCTAGAAGGCTCATTGTAACCAAATCCAATATGCCACACAGCAAATGTGACTAAACTTCTGGGGAATGGTGTGAAGAGCAACCAGGTGGAGGTGCAGGAAAGCAAGAGTTTCTTCTTTGGATCACATTCATGTCAGACTCTAGGTGTCAGGTCCACTCCAATAATAATGACAACAGCAACAGTGTTAGTGGTACTTGCCAATCAATGAGCATCTCCTGCCATTAACATTTTTGAAAAACTCTATGATGACTACATTTACAATAGCACACAGTCACTAGATGTGTAGCATATGCCAGTTACTCTTCAAAGTGCTTTCATGAACTGTTTATCATATTTTAGAGCTGTAAAAGATGAATAATTTTTATCTTCACTTTAAAAATGAGACAACTGAGATTCCAGAGGGACTTGTTTATTATCACACTGCTAGAAAGTAGATAATTGAAATAGGAACTTTGTACATATGATCCCAAAAATATACATTAGATGTTAGGAGCAACATACAAATTGCAAAAGCATAAAAGTGAAAGGGTTTTTTCTTTAGATGGAAAAAAGGTTAACAGCAGATCTTTTTCGTCCAACAGATGGTAGGGTTGTGTTAGACCATTTGGGATGCTATAACAAAATATCATAATATCGGTAGTTTATAAAAAACATAAATTTATTTTTCAGTTATGGAAGCTGAGGAATCTAATATCAAGGTGTTGACAGAATCAGTGTCTAGTGAGGACCAACTTCTGGGTTTATAAAAGGCATCTTGCTGCACTCTCACATGGTGGAAGGGACAAATGAGCTTCCTTAGGCCTTATATTAATGCACTGGAGCCCTCATGACCTAATCACCTCTTTGAAAGCCCTATCTCCTAATACCATCACCTTGGGGATGAGGATTTCGACATATATATTGGTGGGATGGGGATGTACAGGCACAAATACTCAAATCATAGCAAAGGTGTCAGAAAGTTGTATAGTGATAGAGTTGTAGCTGAGGACTTGAATACCTGACTAGAACTAATGTTTCCCAGGACCCTTTTGGGTAGATGTGCCCAAGTGACTATGTTCTCGACAATGATATGTGAACAGAAGTAATATGTGTCACTTCCTTTCTGGAACCTTAGAAAAGTAGACATGCATCTGCTTTCTCTTACTCCTTCCACTGGCTATAACCTGAGCATGCCAGGCACTTAGTTTTAGCCATAGATATGATGAAAATGTCCTGTTTGCTGATGCAGTTATGCCTTAGAAGGAATTTTATTACACCAGTGACTGTGAGGATCAGAGTTGTTCTCCCTTCCTGGACAGCTCACTTACTGTATTTTATAAGTCTATAAGATGAGTATTTCAATCCTCATTTAGAAGATGAGACAACTGAGGTCATAACATAATAGCGAAATAGGCATCTATAATCCTTTTGTAGGTCTTTCTGTTATTGCAGCTTCTCTAGACCACACAAAACACAGAGGAAGCTTCTACTGTCAAGTTAGGACTATGCACACAAGAATTGCAGAAGGTGGTGTGCCCTCCCTGTCATCCCTATCAGCAACATAATGAACGTATCTTGCAATGTACATTTGTATCTTGTGATGAGCATTACCAATATGTAGCGTATCTTGCAATGAAGACAGACCTCAAGGACTTTGAGTGCTCAGAATTTTAAAAAACTTTTATCTAGCTTTATATAAGCTAATGTGACTTAAGAGAAAGAGTATGCTTGTCATAGTAAGTTTTATAATTGCCATCACAAACAACTATATATAAAATTAGCCAATCTGTATTTCATATTTATACTAATAAATATGGTGAATTATACCAAGCTATATGGGACTATACAGACACAAAGAAAACTATGCAGAGGCCCGTAATCTAATGTTAAGAGACATTTAGCTTCTCAGTTCATGGATTTCCATAGGTGAATAGGGAGAATATTATAGCCATTACTTTTAAACATGTGAACAAATTAAATGTAAAATGATATGAACAGCTTCGGAAAGAAATAAACTCTGTACTCAGGATAGTTAAGTGGAGTCATATAGTAGTCAACTAGTACTAACTAGGGCCAGGTAACAAATGGCACTGAAGTTCTCACTAGTCAAAAACAAGTAGAATTCATTTATCATTCATTGGTCTAAAGACAAGCTGTGGTTCAGCTAGGATCAACCACGGGGTCCAATTTGCAGCCTGGGTTCAAGTTGACTCTATATGTCTCCTCATTGACTTTGGCACAGCCAGCTAGCTTGGGCATGCTCTCCTCATGCAAACACAAAAGCACAAGAGAGCAAGGAGAGCGAGTGGGAACGCACACTGCCCCTGAATATGTTGAAACTTCTGCTAATGCTCCCTTAGTTAAAGCAGCTCCTATGGCCAAAAGCAACACCAAGGGACAGATAAACTCAATCCTGCTGTGGCTGCCAACTCACATGGCGAAGCCATGAAAGGATCATTATTGAAGATTGGAAGTGAAGACTTGAAACCAATAATAACCCAATTCCTCGCTGGTTAGAGTGGAAATTTAGTTCTAATTATAAAGTCTTACATACTTTCCACTAAGTCATATTGCCCTGACATTTTATTTTGGTTTTTCATATATGAATTCTCACTTAGTCTAAACAATATTCTTATGAAGTAGGTATCATTGATCCCATATTAGAGATGAGGAGCCTGAGGCTCATGAACTTTGAATAACTCAGAAAATGTCAGACATTAAGCAGTGATAGAACTGAAGTTCATATTAGGTCTTTTTGAATTCATACTCTTTAAAATGTGAAAGAATTAAATAATTTTACACAACTTTATAATGCATGCCCAGAAGACTTTCATTGCATGAACTACTCAGAAAGCCTTAATTTAACATCTGCTGTGTGAGGGGCACCACAGCAAGCCCTCTACAAAACAAATTCACAAATACATAATCTTTAACTTGAGCTTCATGTCCAGGTTAACTAAATAACATGCTTAGTCAATTTGAATTACTCATGTCTTGCTTGATGAACAACGAGCTATTTTACAGCATTATAATAATTCCTAGTCACACACAGCACAACTCCTTTTGGTCACTGGTATTTGTTTTGGCTTTACTTGCATCTCCCATTTCAAAACATGTTTTTTCCTCAAGAATCAATTGTTTATTTATTTTTGCTCATAAGGACTCACACATATGTCAGAGAGGTATCCCTGTTACACATATTTACTAACTAGATTTTTCTTTAAGACACACATTTCCTTTAGGTGAGTATGAATTCTACTTTTGATCCAGCATGCTTGTTTGATTATACTTTCAATTTAAAAAAATAACCTGCCACTATCTTTTTTGCTATTGTGTTTATTTTAAATGATTCTTAGCTGAATTCACACAATTCATGCTATAAATGTCAGGTGAGTAAAATGGAATATTATCTGAAAATAGTTATCATAATTTTTGTGAATAGAGAAATGAACAGAGACCTTAGTATTAATAAAAACATTGTGATGCTCTGGATAAGGTAGATAAAGAGAGAGGTTTGATATTTATTTGAATTATGTAACTCAAGGAAAAGATGTCAAAACTTAATAAAAGTACTATTTTGACAAGCATAATGATAATTTGAATCACTTATAATTGTTCCATTATAATGGAGTACAAGAATGGAAGATTGCCATCCACATTTTGTGAATGTAGGGCACGTTGAACACCCTCTGACATGTTTTACCAACCAGTTGGATGCCACTAATTGATGTGGTGATATTTTATTTCTCCTAAACTTCCTTTTTTAAATTTTCAGTCAGGTGTAGTGGCTCACACCTGTAATCCCAGCACTTTGGGAGGCTGAAGCAGGTGGATCACGAGGTCAGGAGTTCAAGACCAGCCTGTCCAAGATGGTGAAACCCTGTCTGTACTAAAAAAACAAAAATTAGCTGGGTATGGTGGTGGAAGCCTGTAATCCCAGCTACTCGGGAGGCTGAGGCAGAGAATTGCTTGAATCCAGGAGGCGGAGGTTGCAGTGAGCCAAGATCACACCACTGCACTCCAGCCTAGCCGAAAGAGTGAGGTTTTGTTTCAAAAAAAGAAAAGAAAATTTTCTTTTTAAAGCAATTTCTACAATATGTTCTCCTCTCATTAAAAACAATTTACCAAATGCCTCTTCTACATCAACTACTCTACTAGGTCATTTCCACTCATTAGAATCATACATAAATCCAGGGGGGGAGCCCAAGATGGCCGAATAGGAACAGCTCCAGGCTCCAGCTCCCAGCATGAGCAACACAGAAGATGGATGATTTCTGCATTTTCAACTGAGGTACTGGGTTCATTTCACTGGGGCGTGTTGGACAGTTGTTGCTGGTCAGTGGGTGTAGCCCGACCAACAAGAGTGAAGCAGGTGAGGCATCACCTCACCTGGGAAGTGCAAAGGGGAAGGGAATTCCTTTTCCTAGCCAAGGGAAACTGAGACACACAACACCTGGAAAATCAGGTAACTTCCACCCTAATACTGTGCTTTACCAAGGGTCTTAGCAAATGGCACAATAGGAGATTATATCCCACACCTGGCCATGAGAGTCCCATGCTCACAGAGCCTCCCTCATTGCTAGCACAGCAGTCTGAGATCTAACTGCAAGGTGGCAGTGAGGCTGGGGGAAGGGCACGAGCCATTGCTGAGGTTTAAGTAGGTAAACAAAGCCACCGGGAAGCTCAAATTGGCTCAAGGAGGCCTGCCTGCCTCTGTAGACTCCACCTCTGGGGACAGGGCATAGCTAAACAAAAAGCAACAGAAACCTCTGCAGATGTAAATGCCCCATCTGACAGCTTTAAAGAGACCAGTGGTTTTCCCAGCACAGAGGCTGAGATCAGAGAACGGACAGACTGCCTGCTCAAGTGGGTCCCTGACCCCTGTGTAGCCTAATTGGGAGACACCCCCCACTAGGTGCAGATCGACATCTCACACCTCACACAGCTGGGTACACCTCTGAGATGAAGCTTCCAGAGCAAGAATCACACAGCAACACTCACTGTTCAGCAATATTCTATCTTTGCAGCCTCCGCTGCTGATACCCAGGCAAACAGGGTCTGGAGTGGACCTCAAGCAAACTCCAACAGACCTGCAGCTAAGGGTCCTGACTGTTAGAAGGAAAACTAACAAGCAGAAAGGACACCCACACCAAAACCCCATCAGTATGTCACCATCATCAAAGACGAAAGGCAGATAAAACCACAAAGATGGGGAAAAAGCAGTGCAGAAAAGCTGGAAATTCAAAAAATCAGAGCGCATCTCCCCCTCCAAAGGAATGCAGCTCATCCTCAGCAACGGAACAAAGCTGGATGGAGAATGACTTTAACGAATTGAGAGAAGAAGGCTTCAGTCGATCAAACTTCTCAGAGCTACAGGAGGAACTATGTAACCAGCGCAAAGAAACTAAAAACTTTGAAAAAAGAATGGATGAATGGATAACTAGAATAATCAATGCAGAGAAGACCATAAATGAACTGATAGAGATGAAAAACATGACAGGAGAACAGTGTGACAAATGCACAAGCTTCAGTAACCAACTCGATCAACTAGAAGAAAGACTATCAGTGATTGAAGATCAAATGAATGAAATGAAGCAAAAAGATAAATGTAGAGAAAAAAGAGTAAAAAGAAAGGAACAAAGCCTCCAAGAAATATGGAATTATGTGAAAAGACCAAATCTACGTCTGATTGGTGTGCCTGAAAGTGATCGGGAATGTGGAACCAAGTTGGAAAACACTCTGCAGGGTATCATCCAGGAGAACTTCCCCAACCTAGTAAGGCAGGCCAACATTCAAATTCAGGAAATACAGAGAACGCCACAAAGATATTCCTCGAGAAGAGTAACTCCAAGACACATAATTGTCAGGTTCACCAAAGTTGAAATGAAGGAAAAAATGTTAAGGGCAGCCAGAGAGAAAGGTCGGGTTACACACAAAGGGAAGCCCATTAGACTAATAGCAGATCTCTCAGCAGAAACTTTCCAAGCCAGAAGAGAGTGGGGGCCAATATTCAACATTCTTAAAGAAAAGAATTTTCAACCCAGAATTTCATATCCAGTCAAACTAAGTTTAATAAATGAAAGAGAAATAAAATCCTTTACAGACAAGCAAAAGCTGACAGATTTTGTCACCATCAGACCTGCCCTACAGGAGATCCTGAAGAAAGCACTAAACATGGAAAGGAACAATTGGTACCAGCCATTGCAAAACCTTGCCAAAATGTAAAGACTGCCAATGCTAGGAAGAAACTGCATCAACTAGCGAGGAAAATAACCAGCTAATATCATAATGACAGGATCCAGTTCACACATAACAATATTAACCTAAAATGTAAATGGACTAAATGGTCCAATTAAAAGACACAGACTGGCAAATTGGATAAAGAGTCAAGACCCATCAGTTTGCTGTATTCAGGAGACCCATCTCACATGCAGAGACACACATAGGCTCAAAATAAAGGGATGGAGGAAGATCTACCAAGCAAATGGAAAACAAAAAAAAAGCAGAGGTTGCAATCCTAGTCTCTGATAAAGCAGACTTTAAACCATCAAAGATCAAAAGAGACAAAGAAGGCCATTACATAATGGTAAAGGGATCAATTCAACAGGAAGAGCTAACTATCCTAAATATATACACACCCAATACAGGAGCACCCAGATTCATAAAGCATGTCCTTAGAGACTTACAAAGAGACTTAGACTCCCATACAATATAACGGGAGACTTTACACCCCACTGTCAACATTAGACAGATCAACGAGACAGAAAGTTAACAAGGATATCCAGGAATTGACTCAAATCTGCACCAAGCAGACTTAATAGACATCTAAGAACTCTCCACCCCAAATCAACAGAATATACATTCTTCTCAGCACCACATCACACTTATTCCAAAATTGACCACATAGTAGGAAGTAAAGCACTCTTCAGCAAATGTAAAAGAACAGAAATTATAACAAACTGTCTCTCAGACCACAGTGCAATCAGACTAGAACTCAGGACTAAGAAACTCAATCAAAATCACTCAACTAGATGGAAACTGAATAACCTGTTCCTGAATGACTACTGGGTACATAATGAAATGAAGGCAGAAATAAAGATGTTCTTTGAAAACAATGAGAACAAAGATACAACATACCAGAATCTCTGGGACACATTTAAAGCAGTGTGCAGAGGGAAATTTATAGCACTAAATGCCCACAAAAGAAAGTAGGAAAGATCTAAAATTGACACTGTAACATCCCAATTAAAAGAACTAGAGAAGCAAGAGCAAACACATTCAAAAGCTAGCAGAAGGGAAGAAATAACTAAGATCAGAGCAGAACTGGAGATGGAGACACAAAAACTTTCCAAAAAATCAGTGAATCCAGGAGCTGGTTTTTTGAAAAGTTCAACAAAATTGATAGACCGCTAGCAAGACTAATAAAGAAGAAAAGAGAGAAGAATCAAATAGATGCAATAAAAAATGATAAAGGGGATATCACCACCAACCCCACAGAAATACAAACTACTATCAGGGAATACTGTAAACACTTCTACGCAAATAAACTAGAAAACCTACAAGAAATGTATAAATTCCTGGACACATACACTCTCCCAAGACTAAACCAGGAAGAAGCTGAATCCCTGAATAGACCAATAGTAGGCTCTGAAATTGAGGCAATAATTAATAGCCTACCAATCAAAAAAAGTCCAGGACCAGACGGATTCACAGCCAAATTCTACCAGAGGTACAAGGAGGAGCTGGTACCATTCCTTCTGAAACTATTCCAATCAATAGAAAAAGAGGGAATCCTCCCTAACTCATTTTATGATGTCAACATCATCCTGATACCAAAGCCTGGCAGAGACACAACAAAAAAAGAGAATTTTAGATCACTATCACTGATGAACATTGATGCAAAAATCCTCAAAAAAATACTGGCAAACCGAATCCAGCAGCACATTAAAAAGCTTAAAAGCTTATCCACCATGATCAAGTGGGCTTCATCCCTGGGATGCAAGGCTGGTTCAAAAATTCGCAAATCAATAAACACAATCCAGCATATAAACAGAACCAAAGACAAAAATCACATGATTATCTCAATAGATGCAGAAAAGGTCTTTGACAAAATTCAACAGCCCTTCACTCTAAAAACGCTCAATAAATTCGGTATTGATGGAACATATCTCAAAATAATAAGAGCTATTTATGGCAAACCCACAGCCAATTTCATACTGAATGGGCAAAAACTGGAAGCATTCCCTTTGAAAACTGGCACAAGACAGAGATGCCCTCTTTCACCACTCCTATTCAACATAGTGTTGGAAGTTCTGGCTAGGGCAATTAGGCAAGAGAAAGAAATCAAGGGTATTCAGTTAGGAAAAGAAGAAGTCAAATTGTCCCTGTTTGCAGATGACATGATTGTGTATTAAGAAAACCCCATCGTCTCAGCTCAAAATCTCCTTGAGCTCATAAACAACTTCAGCAAAGTCTCAGGATACAAAATCAATGTGCAAAAATCACGAGCATTCTTATACACCACTAACAGACAAACAGAGAGCCAAATCATGAATGAACTCCCATTCACAATAGCTTCAAAGAGAATAAAATACCTAGGAATCCAACTTACAAGGGATGTAAAGGACCTCTTCAAGGAGAACTACAAAACCACTGCTCAGTGAAATAGAAGACAACACCAACAAATGGAAGAACATACCATGCTCATGGATAGAAGAATCAATATCGTGAAAATGGCCATACTGCCCAAGGTAATTTATAGATTCAATGTCATCCCCATTAAGCTACCAATGACTTTCTTCTCAGAATTGGAAAAAACTACTTTAAAGTTCATATGGAACCAAAAATGACCTGCATTGCCAAGACAATCCTAAGCCAAAAGAACAAAGCTGGAGGCATCACACTACCTGACTTCAAACTCTACTACAAGGCTACAGTAACCAAAACAACATGATACTGGTACCAAAACAGAAATATAGACCAATGGAACAGAACAGAGTCCTCAGAAATAATACCACACATCTACAGCCATCTGATCTTTGACAAACCTGAGAGAAACAAGAAATGGGGAAAGGATTCCCTATTTAATAAATGGTGCTGGGAAAATTGGCTAGCCATAAGTAGAAAGCTGAAACTGGATCCTTTCCTTACTCCTTATACGAAAATTAATTCAAGATGTATTAGAGACTTAAATGTTAGACCTAAAACCATAAAAACCCTAGAAGAAAACCTAGGTAATACCATTTAGAACGTAGGCATGGACAAGGACTTCATGTCTAAGACACCAAAAGCAATGGAAACAAAAGCCAAAATTGACAAATGGATCTAACTAAACTAAAGAGCTTCTGCACAGCAAAAGAAACTACCATCAGAGTGAACAGGCAACCTACAGAATGAGAGAAAATTGTTGCAATCTACTTATCTGACAAAGGGCTAATATCCAGAACCTACAAAAAACTCAAACAAATTTACAAGAAAAAAACAAACAACCCCATCAAAAAGTGGGCAAAGGATATGAACAGACATTTCTCAAAAGAAGACATTCATACAGCCAACAGACACATGAAAAAATGCTCATCATCACTTGCCATCAGAGAAATGCAAATCAAAACCACAATGAGATACCATCTCACACCAGTTAGAATGACAATCATTAAAAAGTCAGGAAACAACAGGTCCTGGAGAGGATGTGGAGAAATAGAACACTTTTACACTGTTGGTGGGACTGTAAACTAGTTCAACTGTTATGGAAAACAGTATGGCGATTCCTCAAGGATCTAGAACTAGATGTACCACATGACCCAGCCATCCCATTACTGGGGATATACCCAAAGGATTATAAATCATGCTGCTGTAAAGACACATGCACACGTATGTTTATTGCGGCACTATTGACAATAGCAGTGACTTGGAATCAACCCAAATGTCCATCAGTGGCAGACTGAATTAAGAAAATGTGGCACATATACACCATGGAATACTATGCAGCCATAAAAAAGGATGAGTTTGTGTCCTTTGTAGGGACATGGATGCAGCTGGTAACCATCATTCTCAGCAAACTATTGCAAGAACAGAAAACCAAACACCGCATGTTCTCACTCATAGGTGAGAATTGAACAATGAAATCACTTGGACACAGGAAGGGGAACATCACACACCAGGTCCTATTGTGGGGACAGGGGAGGGGGAGGGATTTCCTTGGGAGATATACCTAATGTAAATGATGAATTAATGGATGCAGCACACCAACATGGCACATGCGTACATATGTAACAAACCTGCATGTTGTGCACATGTACCCTAGAACTTAAAGTATAATAAAAAATAATTAAAAAAAAAATCATATGTAAATCCACTCAGTGATTCCCACTTTTAATAAAGTAACCAGCTTTGAGTGTTTATGAATTTCTAATGCTACCACACTTTTAAAAGAGATGATATATAACATAAACAGATATGCAAAGTTGATTATTTTATATGTAACAAATATTTAAA